>NC_064629.1:317957199-318693866 GCF_023864275.1 Schistocerca cancellata
CCCTTGCCACCGGCAACTTTGAGACGAAGCTATAATCACTTTCAAGGTCACTCACAGAACACATCAGCTGGTATCCTTCCTGGCAGTATAACTGAAACTTGGCAACAGCACAGAATATGTTTGGCAACTCTGTGACCGACGAGTTCCATCCTTGATGGCACAGAACTATCCTGCTAAATTCACTTGCTATTATCGTGTCATTTCAATTGAATATTGTGAGTGATTTTCTCTTGAGATGTGACATAAGGATATCAGTTAATGCTTTTGAGTCAACGAAAGTGGTTCCACACGGGAAATACAACTACTCCCGTCTCTTATGTTGCGATTTACATGCCATATCGGCTACTGAGCCAATAAGTACGTCAAAGACCCCCACCTGTTCGCTAGCTCCTAGGTAACGGGCTTGCCTGTCACGAGCACGCTGCCTTTGTTCGCCTTTCGAGACTCGCTGAAAGCCAGATTTTTAATTCTTTTTTAGCAGAACTACAAGCACGCAGATACAATTTCAATGAGGGAATCGTAAGACAAGGCTCTAGAAAAATTCGTCTTGCTACTTTTAGTAACCCTTAGTGTCAAAACGAAAACCTTACGGTACTGCCAAATTCATAATGCCACTTTTGTTTTTTGCCGACATATTTTTTGTTGTTGTGAATACGTAATTTTATCTATAAACTGCCACATTATCATAATACTTGCGAAGCAAATCATGTGAGGTAACACTTCACCAACTTGTCGGGAAGGTGGGAAAAGCACTACCCTTTCTGGATGCTCTCCGTATCTTCCTGAATGTCGAGGGGATTCAGGTAATACGACCTTCGAGTAAATGGTTAGAGATGAAGAACCTAGTGGTGAATGAACTCATAGATGAGCTGAATGCGAGAGACTACTATTGAAAAGAATAAGTAGACGATTTATTCACAGTAAGACTTAGAAAATTTGCTAGTACTGTTAAACCTATGTGCACTGAACAATGTGAAAAAGTATTTAAAGACGAGCCGCACGAAATTTGGTGTAGTATTATTTATGGGGAAGCATGTCCAGCACACATACCGAAAAATTATGTTCCTCAATCAAACTTTAGAGAGAGTTGTAGTGTATCTAGAGGTAGCTCTGGATGGAAAACTATTATGAACACCTCACATAAAGAATATGTTCCACTGTGAAAGATAATCTTATAAGCACTAGAAGCTGCTGTAGGGTAAACTGGGGTCTAAACCCAGTACGTAATGGATCTACACCTCTGCAAAAATAACAATGATAATTTATTGGCAAATAATATGAACAAAGTCGAACAGAAGGTGGCTGCTAGGGAGTCTGTCAAAGTGCAGAAACTGGCCTGCTTACACAAACAGATGGAATTAGCAGAACATCCACTCTTGGGATGGATATTAGGCTAGACATGCCCGCCTTTTACCTGTGGCTTAAAATGGAGGCCGCGGCAGGGACATAAAGGCTAAAAATTGGAAATAACTGGATATAGTTAGAATATACGGAATCCCAAATCAGTATGGCGATGGCTGGGGAAATGCCGACTAACTATACAATAACTTCTAGCTGTTTCAATAAACCTTGCCATGTAACAGTTGGAAGAAGGGAGCAGTGGAAGAACGAACCACTACACCTTGCAGGTGTAGATCCAGTACGTACTGGGTTTAGACCTCAGTTTACCCTACAGCAGCTTCTAGTGCTTATAAGATTATCTTTCACAGTGGAGCATATTCTTTATGTGAGGTGTTCACAATAGTTTTCCATCCAGGGCTACCTCTAGATACACTACAACCCTCTCTTAAAGTTTCATCGAGAAACATATGTTTCAGTATTTGTGTTGGACATGCTTCCCCATAAATATAGTGGTATACTGACAGGTCGAAAACAGATGAAAGTACCGGGTCTGGTGTACTGCCTAGAATGTCTTTACGGAAGATGGCCATAGTATTACATGGTATCTTCTATCAGCATTCACGGAGGAGAATTACAGTAGACCCTAAAAAAATCGTAGCATCTACTTTTATTCAGACAGCCAAGCAGCTCTGAAATCTCTATCAGCCCCTGCAACTAGATGGAAGGTCGTTGCAGAATGCCATGAAGCATTTTCTTTCGGACATGTCCGAAAGAACAGACATCACACATACATCCATATACAGGGTGTTTCAGGTGGATAGTAGATATTTTAGCAGGTGGTAATACAGACGAATTGCATAAAAAAATTCCATTCAAATGCGTCCACTTTTTATTGAGTGCAGAGGTACAGCTGTCAGTACGTAACCCTAACAAACTCCAAGCTAAGGCAAATGAGGACATTCAAACTTGATTTTCAAAAATTCCCCCACCAACTTCAATGCACATTACACTTCTCTTGATAACACTACCTGTAGCTCTTCTGAGGTCATCTTTACGTTCTTTTATAAGAGCTGCACTATTCATAATCCGAACGATCAAATCGGTTCTTGGGTTTACTTCTTCTTTGCAGACTTCGCCTTTAACCATCACCGCCGGCGAAAATCGAAAGAGATAAGGTGCGGGGCCTTGAAGGCCAAGAAAAGTGCCCATGTCTAATGATCCATCTTCTGAGAAATGTTAGGTTTGGATAATGTGGCACCTGACGACTAGAATGTGCAGGAGCACCGTCCTGCTGGAGGAACATACGCATTCTTGTAGCCAAATGAACCTCTTCCATTAACGCTCGAAGCTCATTTTCAAGGAAGTGTAGGTAACTGGGTTCTGTAAGGACCAACATACGAAACAAAAAGGTATTGAACCCAGCTATATGTATGTTCAATAAAAATAGGACACATGTTATATGGCATTTTTTCTGCAATTTGTCTATACTACCACCTCCTACAATATTTGCTATTCCTCCTGAAACATCCTGTATAATTATTTGGGACTCGACATGTCATCTAAGGTTTTCAGTGCTAGACGCACGACATCGTCCGAATCCTCGCGGGAATACTGTGTGGACGCGAGGTAGTGGAATATTGACCGGGGGGTACCGCACATGTGGTATGCGGCAAAATGAGAATTCGCGTCTGACGAGGAGCGTGTGTACAGGGTGTTTCAAAAATGACCGGTATATTTGAAACGGCAATACAAACTAAACGAGCAGCGATAGAAATACACCGTTTGTTGCAATATGCTTGGGACAACAGTACATTTTCAGGCGGACAAACTTTCGAAATTACAATAGTTACAATTTTCAACAACAGATGGCGCTGCAAGTGATGTGAAAGATATAGAAGACAACGCAGTCTGTGGGTGCGCCATTCTGTACGTCGTCTTTCTGCTGTAAGCGTGTGCTGTTCACAACGTGCAAGTGTGCTGTGGACAACATGGTTTATTCCTTAGATCAGAGGATTTTTCTGGTGTTGGAATTCCACCGCCTAGAACACAGTGTTGTTGCAACAAGACGAAGTTTTCAACGGAGGTTTAATGTAACCAAAGGACCGAAAAGCGATACAATAAAGGATCTGTTTGAAAAATTTCAACGGACTGGGATCGTGACAGATGAACGTGCTGGAAAGGTAGGGCGACCGCGTACGGCAACCACAGAGGGCAACGCGCAGCTAGTGCTGCAGGTGATCCGACAGCGGCCTCGGGTTTCCGTTCGCCGTGTTGCAGCTGCGGTCCAAATGACGCCAACGTCCACGTATCGTCTCATGCGCCAGAGTTTACACCTCTATCCATACAAAATTCAAACGCGGCAACCCCTCAGCGCCGCTACCATTGCTGCACGAGAGACATTCGCTAACGATATAGTGCACAGGATTGATGACGGCGATATGCATGTGGGCAGCATTTGGTTTACTGACGAAGCTAATTTTTACCTGGACGGCTTCGTCAATAAACAGAACTGGCGCATATGGGGAACCGAAAAGCCCCATGTTGCAGTCCCAACGTCCCTGCATCCTCAAAACGTACTGGTCTGGGCCGCCATTTCTTCCAAAGGAATCATTGGCCCATTTTTCAGATCCAAAACGATTACTGCATCTCGCTATCTGGACATTCTTCGTGAATTTGTGGCGGTACAAACTGCCTTAGACGACACTGCGAACACCTCGTGGTTTATGCAAGATGGTGCCCGGCCACATCGCACGGCCGACGTCTTTAATTTCCTGAATTAATATTTCGATGATCGTGTGATTGCTTTGGGCTATCCGAAACATACAGGAGGCGGCGTGGATTGGCCTCCCTATTCGCCAGACATGAACCCCTGTGACTTCTTTCTGTGGGGACACGTGAAAGACCAGGTGTACCGCCAGAATCCAGAAACAATTGAACAGCTGAAGCAGTACATCTCATCTGCATGTGAAGCCATTCCGCCAGACACGTTGTCGAAGGTTTCGGGTAATTTCATTCAGAGACTACGCCATATTATTGCTACGCATGGTGGATATGTGGAAAATATCGTACTATAGAGTTTCCCAGACCGCAGCGCCATCTGTTGTTGACAATTATAACTACTGTAATTTCGAAAGTTTGTCTGCCTGAAAATGTACTGTTGTCCCAAGCGTATTGCAACAAACGGTTTATTTCTATCGCTGCCCGTTTAGTTTGTATTGCCATTTCAAATATACCGGTCATTTTTGAAACACCCTGTAGATAGGTGTTGCAGAGAGGTTGACTGCTGTGCCCCGACAATGTCCACCGTCGGAGGTTCGAGTCCTCCCTCCGGCATGGGTGTGTGTGTTGCCCATAGCGTAAGTTATTTTAAGTTAGATTAAGTAGTGTGTAAGCTTAGGGACCGAAGACCTCAGCAGCTTGGTCTCATAAGTTCTTACCACAAATTAAATATTGCTTCTTGGTTCTTACAATAGTGCTATAGGTGTGCATTGGTTAGACGTAACTAAAGAGAGTCTCCAACTCGGATTGTGGTTAACGGCGAATCCCAAGAGCATGTCCACGAACAATTGGGGAGCGGAAATTTAATGTCATCGGAACCTTGTTGAAGGACCATGCCATGCGATCGTTAGACTGACTGCAGAAAGTTCAGTTTATAAATACATACATACTTAGCAAAGTATATCATGTCGCAGCAGTCTTACTGATACTGCAGGTCACTGCACATAAAATATTAGCTGCAGCCTCTTGGTATGTGTAGAAACAAAATATCTTCAAAGTACCCTTCGACACGCCGACTTTGCAGAGGCAAAACGGAGGACTTGTAATTAAAGACGTGCTTTTAAACTAATACGTACCACTAAGACAGGCATCACGAAACTCCTGTTCCTCTCGTTAGATCCTGGGGATAGGAACGCTTCTGTTAATGTAGCACGCCAGCCTAGATTACGTCCGAAAGTACTATGGTGATTGGAGCTGTATAAGACTTCCACCAGCACAAACCAACACTAGAATCGTCTATGATTATATTACCAGACATCGTCTTCACAAACCGATTCCAGTTAATTTACCTACAAAAAACCGGAGAAACGTCTGGAAAAATATCAAGAGTAAAATTATACCAACTAGAGTCAGTGCCGAATGGTGCGACGTTGTAAACGAAACCATACCCACAGCGGAACGATTATGGAAAATCAAATTGAGACCATCTCCATACTGCGACAAATATCGGCTTGTAGAAACTGTAGTGCACATCTTCTTATTTCAAAATAGAATCAGGATTTGGGACTGGACTAGGAAGAAATTAGCACTATCAACAGAACCGCAGAAAGTCATATATCGATAACTGAAGCTTTACAACCCGACTGAAAATGTTACCCATCCACAAACAATAACAGTTATTCGTTGCTTCTGGGACTGTTTTTGTTTCACGTCGTAACAAACAAGACTTAGAACTTATAAGAGTACATGTTCTATATTGCAGAAGAACATTTTAAGCTGAAGAATAATAACAAATATAAGTAATTGTTTAAAAATTTTTATCTGTTGCTTTACGTGGGCTACAAAGAGGTGGTCAGTTTTATTGATTAGAAGCAGAATACTATGCTTTCACTTTTTTTTATTCCTGGAATATTCTTTTACGTTGGTTCTAAAATCAGAATTGTTCTAATTTGGCAAAACACCTCCGGCTCCGAAATTTCCTTCATTTGTCGAAAAATATATGGCTTCCTTACACACCTCATATGCATCCAGTGCATAATAACTTAAATTGTGAATACATTTCTGAATGAATGTTTGTTATATATTTTTCCGTCACCCTTTTCACAGTTATAAGTTATGTACTACAAGGAACGCACACCATTCGAGGCAGCAATCTGTAATTTATTTTACCTTAATTACTACTTCAATTTTGTTCTACAATTTAAATGAATATATGGGTGCAAACAGGGAAAACATGGGAATAATGCAGCTGCTCAGTGACAGGTATGGGGGAGGCATTGTGGCCAGGCCTCGGATCTTCGACCCCTGCCCTCTTTGCCTCTGCCTACCTGGTGCTGAAAGTATTCTCACACTGAAAAAAAAAAAGTGCAGTGTTCAGCACGCCTATCTACTAAGCAGGAGGTCTAGGTTCGAAGCCCAGTCGGTCACAAATTTTCATCTGCCGTCGTTGCTGTATTTCAACACGCTCTGACAGTCTGGACGTCGGTCCTTCGATGTTTAAGATGCAATTGTTTTTTGAGGCAATGGAAGTGATTTGTGAACATTTGTCTTACCATCAATGTAACGGGACTTCAACGGCATCCAACCCTTAGTCATACCTTTGTGCCGGCGCTAACCCGTGCCATATACATGCGAATTAGAATGTAGTTCATATTTAGTCAAATAACGAATGGTCAATATACAAGTATGCCGGCCTGGGTGGCCGAGCGGTTCTAGGCACTACAGTCTGGAACCGCGCGACCGCTACGATGGAGGTTCGAATGCTGTCTAGGGCATGGATGTGTCTGATGTCCTTAGGTTAGTTAGGTTAAATTAGTTCTAAGTTCTAGCGGACTGATGACCTCAGAAGTTAAGTCCCATAGTGCTCAGAGCCATTTGAACCATTTTTGAAGTATACAAGTATTTACGAACAGTAGAAGCAGGATTGCAGCGAACAGATCACTTAACCAAGTGCAACATGGAGTACCTGTGTAATGAGTCATT
This sequence comes from Schistocerca cancellata, assembly GCF_023864275.1. Taxonomy (NCBI): domain Eukaryota; kingdom Metazoa; phylum Arthropoda; class Insecta; order Orthoptera; family Acrididae; genus Schistocerca; species Schistocerca cancellata. Next base: position 317,964,241 of record NC_064629.1, read on the forward strand.
CCAGCTGCATAGCTGAGGGTAATATTTGTTAGGCATTTCATTGCAGAATTAATGTAAAATCCGCACAATGATCTCTGAAGTCATACTGTATTAGCAGCACGCGAATGGAGTATTATGTTCGTTACATCGGATTACTCAAGCTGACGCCAAATAAAGACAACCGACGACGCCAAAACACTATCTTTACTCAAGTAGGTAGTCAGCGCTAAATAATGTGCGCCACCATTAACGTTACTGTAAGCAGTTTGACAGCATAACACCACCACAACTACTGACAACCTGAACCATTATCATCACGCAGTTGTGACTCGCAGTGATTACAAGTTGCTGATGTTTGTCAAGAATAGCGAAAAACGCCTCTGAAGCTCCATATGCATTACGACTAGGACGGAGAGAATCCTAAATAACAGTAATAGGTCAGCCAGCGAAGAGAAGAGTCCACGTATTGTCTCAAGTTCTTGCAGTTTGATATTAATGCAGTTCCCGATACTTTCACATTTACGGGTTCTTATGGCTATCGGACTATTCATACGGGAATTATAAAATTGTAATTGCTAGAACGCTCAACTACCTTAATAACACCTCATTCTGGATTGAATACGACTCGGAAAGCGACGTTAATTTGACGTTTCCATCCATCTCCTGACGTCTTACTGAATGAAGTCTGAAGTGCACGCACAGTTGTGTTGCCTGCCGCAAGGATTCTGTGAAGTGTTGTGGCAGCTGGCAGTCATTGCTGAATACAGCGCCTACAATAAGAATGTGGTGTCATATTATGCTTCAGAACCCTAAACTGTTTATTTTTTCACTTCATACTAAAACAAAAGTTGTGATATGAGAAGAGGAATTGACTTATATGCTTCTACGCTTCCAAGGCACAATATTTCCTTGTGTGCTACTACTGCATAAATGAAAGCCCTGCAGTTAATTTTTGTATGTTGGATAAATTTTGATATCACCTCACATTCCTTTGTGAGAAAGTTCCTATTTTCTTGCGATCCAAATAGAGTGGATATTTCATGACTAGTTAATATTCTGATGACCAATAATATGATACCCGTGCAATTGCTCCATGGCACCTGTGAGTAGAATCTCACGTTGGTTACTATACGAACACGCAGGCAGTGAATCCGCTTTCTTTCTGTTTATGGCGAAGCGTCTGGTGCAGTGTCGACGCTCAGCCAACATAAGCAAATCGCGGCAGCATTGGGCACTGCTAATTGCAGCCCTTGTCGCGAGCCTCGACAACAAGAGCGCACTGTATCTGCTAACGATACTATGGAGTTAATAAACCTTACTTAACGTAATATACAGGACGTGGGTTGGGTAAAAATTCAGTTTGTAACTTCCCATGGCATTAAAAATCTTTACAGTCATATGTGATGCAATATTTATTGTTAGTTGTCTCTCTAATGCCAATAGTATTGATTCAGATTGTTCGTGAAAACGAAAACAAACACACACACACACACACAAACACACACACACAAACAGTCATTGATTCCAGTGAGGGTGACAACTACTGTGTGTTGAACAACGCCCGGGTTCCCGGATTCGATTCCCGGCGGGGTCAGGGATTTTCTCTGCCTCGTGATGGCTGGGTGTTGTGTGATGTCCTTAGGTTAGTTAGGTTTAAGTAGTTCTAAGTTCTAGGGGACTGATGACCATAGATGTTAAGTCCCATAGTGCTCAGAGTCATTTGAACCATTTTTTGTTGAACAACACATGCACCAGACAGTTCCTCAGTTGGCGTCGAGTTGATGAGATTTTTGAATTAACTTGCACTGCAAGAGTTGTATGGAGGAGACTGAAAATAAATGAACTTATACGCTTAAAGAGATGCGACAAAGCAAAGCGTGACTGACTATCAGACAATCGTCCACATGGGTTTTGTGGACGAGTATACTTTTAGTAACCAACCCACACACGATCATTACGTAAGATTTCTCGAGGGCGTAGGGGCATTGATTTCATTAAGTCGTCGACAGTGTAGCGTGGTTGTTTACTTCCCACCATACGTTTTCTACATTCGTCCAAAGGTCGCTTGCATTTGTAGGTCCACATGGCAACGACCTTGTTACCTCTGACCACATATTCTCTATCTGGTTGATGTTCGATGATCGTGGAAGAAACGGCAACAGCTTTATCCTCTCTTGGCCCTGAAACCAATCTCGCATTGCTCTGCTATAATGGATGGGGCTCTGCTCCTGTAAATAAACTCTTATCTCGTTAGTTCACATATTTATATTTAAATAACGTATTTGTAATAAGCATATTGGATTAATATTTTCCACAGTGTTTAAGAATTCAGGCCATGTCATAGATAAGTGATCTAGATTCAACAGTCCGAGTAAGAATGTTGGTTACCCAGTCTATCATATGATGAGAGTCGTAGTCAGATATCCACATTAAGACTCACTGACTGAATCCGATTAGAACGATCTGGTATCGAAATGAAATTACAGAAATCGGATAATCTGAACGTCTGTATTGCAACAATCCTCCGCCCATAAATTCTTATGATGGAGTAACCGGTAGCAACTGTCTAAGAAAACGTGAGAAATATGTCTACTAGCAGCAATGTAACGTAATTATAACCCATATTTATGTGATGGAAATGCTGAATCGAACAACACACATCTACTTCAGTGGTGGGAAGATACGCCATATCGGATTTGCCCCAGGTGGTACACAACCCGGCTGTCGATAGGCGGCAGTTGGATTTTCGGATTCTGGGGAGTCCAGGTTAGCACGGCAGAGAATATCGAAGATCTCTGGTAAATTTCCCTACAAGCAGAAAACATGCATTTGAAAACTAAACATCGATACATTGGTCCACACAAGAAAACTAAATAATCTCACAAAAGAAATCGACCGACAAAAAATTCTCATCCTCGCTCTTCAAGAACCACGACTAACTGACAATGAAACCTTGCATTACGAAAACCATTTCTTCTTCAAGAGTAAAATACAACAAAAGGTAGCAAAAGGCGTACCGATCTTCGGCATTGCATTTCTCGAACACGGATCTGTTGTCAACTCTGTCGAAGAAATTACACCCACCAACAATCGACTTATGACTATGCTCATTCAGAGCCCCATTAAAAAATATACACTCATCAATGCACATGCCCCCACCAACATCGAAAATAAGAAAAACACCGAAAATGTCGAAAAATTCTGGAACACACTCGAAAACACTATGAGCAAAACTCACCAAGATGACGTGAAAATACTAATGGGAGACTTCAACTCTCTATTTGGGACAGTAAAAACCTGTAGAAAAATAATTGGTATAAATTCAACACACCGAAACGCTTAGAACAACGTCACACGTTTGACTGACATTTGCCAACAATTCAACCACAAAAGGAAGTCTTCGCACTTTAGGAAAAAACCATTTCCCAGGTAACATGCTTGGCTACCAGGTGTAAGCTGCTTTCATTCGCCTTTCAAGACTCGCTGAAAGGCAGATTCTTTTGTAGCAGAGCTACAAGCATGCAGATACAAACTCAATAAAGGAGTCGTAAGACAACGCTCGAGCAAAATTCGTCCTGCTACTTTCAGTAACCCTTAGTGTCAGAGCGAAAACCTTACGGTAGTGCCAAATTCACAATGCCACTTTTGTTTTCTGCCGACATAATTTTTGTTGTTGTGAATACATAACTTTATCTATGAAATGCCACATTTTCATAATGCTTGCGAATGATACAGGAGATGAAGTAAATACAGACCTTTTCGAAGTCAAAAGTCGGTAATATCCTACTAATTCGTGTTAAAATAGGCAGAATCGTCTTACAGACACTTAATGCTTTATTATGATAGACTACCGTCGTGACGTTTCTATAGTAAGCTGAATTTAATTTGTATTAGTACAATGAATATTTTAATGGCATTTTCCATTAGTTTACTAAACGCAACAGTATACATCAAAGAGAAATTAATCAGCAGCAGAATTTTCTTTCACGATATCTAAAACGACCTGACATAGCTAAAGTTGTTTACAAATTCCACGCCAGTAGAAACCTACTGGTTCTAACGATGTCATTAAACCAGAGTAGTTTTAAGAGTATTTTCGTCTAGAAATGAATTGCCTGGACGGTTGATCGATCAAGAGCGGGAAAGGTAAAATTTTACTAATATATGACGAGAGGGACAAGTGCTTGAGAGAGGATTTCCCTATCAATACAAGTGCCTGAGAGACGACTTTCCTATCATTCTCCTGGATAGTTTTGTTTCTCAAATCGGCAGAGTGCGTTATCATGCAGTAGCATAGGTGATGCAGTTTTTTGCTCGATTTTTTTGCACTGCGATCGAAACATGTCTCAGTTGTTGGCAACAAATTCCAGCTGTGTTGCACACACCCCATGGGGCAAAATTCGTAGCCCATAACACACTTTTGGAGCTATCAGATGTAAAATATTATGTTCACACTACTCTTTGCTCAAGTTTACGTCTTTTGGTGGGGCTCAGCCTTTCATTTCTTCTTAGGAAGTTAACGAAAAAGGCATCATAACACGTCACCAGTAACAGTACTGCATAGGAATGCTCAATGAGTGACCTGATGACGTTGAATAATAGTCACTCCGTTGATTTTTGTTGTTTCGAATTAGAGCATGCAGTACTCCTACACCAAACTTCTGAACATTGCCTGTTGAATGCAAATGTCGCATGACGGTAAAATGGTAATCTATCGCATATATCAGTAGTTGAGACTTTCTTAACGTGGAAAATCATTAATGCCAGAACGATCTTTGTTGAAACAAGAATATCTTTTTCTGACGTATTTTTCCCAAAAGCACTCGCTCCATACACAATTCAAATGTTTCTAGTTGCCTCCTCTGCATTCACCCCTCTATTATACCAAAAGTAAACGTTGTATTGCAGATGTTACACCTTTTTTCCACTTGCGACTCAATTTTACAATGCTTTCAAGTATGCAAAATCCAATGCTTACCTGCAAGATGATAACTATAACCTCAAATTCGAAAATGACAGTTGATACATACACTGACAGGGTTGCGCCGCGTTCACATGGGCGGCGGCGGATTTCAGGAGGCGGGTGGCGTCTGGCCGGTGGCCGGTAGCCGCTGCAGCGCGAGGAAACGCTCGAGCGTAAGCTGTTATGATCCCGACGCAGCCGCGAGATGTCCTGCGGAGTTGTTTCTGGAATACTTGTTATTGCTGGTGGGTAGAATGTTAAGCGAATTATCTTCGATGCTCAATCAGACTCATTACTTTAGACCGACACGTGGTAAAAAAAAAAAAAATACAGTTGGACGCAAACAGGCGACTATAAGTTTAGAATGCACGACGATTATCACTAGACCACGGGCTCACACAATCCGATGGCATCTCGGAAGTAGAGAACATTTCCTCCTAACACTTCCGCATCTTACAGTGTTGCCAGATTGTGCAGATGGCCGGACTTAGAGTTGTCAGGGGCGGTCAGTTTTATTGGCCACCTTAAGTGAATGACTCGGACTTAGTCTGTGTGGCGGCCGGCCGGCGGTCAGTTTTATTGTCTAAGACTGTACACAAGAAAAAGCAATGTACTGAAGATGGGACCTTGAGAACCACCACATGTAATTAATTCTCAATCAGATGAAGACTGACAGCTTAATGTACATGTGTCTCGCTGTGACACCCTTTGTTTCCTATTAGATAGATACGACTCAAACCATTTCGCAGCATTGCCGATGACACCATAATATTCTAATTTACTTAAGAGAATGCTGTGGTTCACACAGTCAAAGGCTTTTGACAGGTCACAGAAAATGCCAATAGTCTCCAATTTATTATCTAATGAATTAAGTACATTCTCACTGTAAGTGTAAATAGCTTTCCCTACATCAGAACCCTTAAGAAATCCAAACTGTGAATTGGCAAAAATCTTATTTGCAGTCACATGCCTAAGCAGAGCTTGAACTGAACCTTCTCAAATATTTTTGAGAATGCCGACAAAAGTGAAATTGGTCGATAGTGTGAAGGTCTCTCTCTATCCTCCTTCTTTTAAAGAGGCTTAACTTCAGCATATTTTAGACAGTCTGGAAATGCTCCGCTGATAAGAGATTGATTACACAAATAACTTAAGACAGAATTCAACTGACATGAGCGCTCTTTGATTAACTTCATTGGTATGTTATCATACCCACTGGAATACTTAGATCTTAAGGATTTTATGATGGATGCTACTTCTTTGGAAGACGTGAGCGTCATTTCCATTTTACTGAAGTTATTTTTAAAGACTGGTCTCAGATAATCCATTGCACTGTTTACTGAACCTGATAACACCAAGCTGTCAGTACTGAAGTACTTGTTTATGAGGTTTGCAACTCTACATGTACTTGTTACCAAAGTCTCATTTATTTTTAGAGTTATCTGTTCCTCTACCTTTTTGGCCCCACCTTTCTCTGTCTTCACTATATCCTATACAGTTTTTATTTTGTTGCCTGGTGTAATTATCTTTTTCTCATAATAAAGCTGCTATGATTTCTAGATTACGTGCTTCAGTATTTTGATGTATTCTTTGTAATGCATTTCAATTCTAACATCAGAGCTCTTCCTAGATAGTAGATAGAGTCTGCTTTTCGTCCCACATGATATCTTTATTCCTTGTGTAATCCACAGTTTATTTTTCGACTTCCGTGTGATTTGAGTAATCTTAACGGGAAAACAATTTTCAAAAGTGGAGGTAAGTTTATTAATGAATGCTTTGTATTTTTCATTTGAGTCAGACGTATTGTAAACATCTATCCAGTTCATGTCCTTGGTTAATTTCCTGGATTTCTCAATATTTTATTTATTTATTACCCACCTGTATTCAGATTTAATAGATTTTTTATTCTGGCAAGTTTCAACATTTAACACAAGAAGCTGCATGTCATGATCCGATGGCCCATTTACTATTGGTTTTGTGATATGACTTTTTCCCTAGATTTGCCTACAAAGATACATTCAGTACCAGTTTCAGTGCATTTACATATCCTAGTAGCAAAGTTCACAGTAGAAACTAAATTGAATGGTAGTGTCACTGACTGCAATAATTGTTAACTGACAGAGCTTTTCAATAAATCCACATTAAAATCACCAGCAACCACTATTTCCTTGTTTTTTTTTCTTTTACCGTGAGATAGGACTGCAGATTGCCCCGACACAGCAAACAAACGCCGAACACATGTAATTTAAGACCTCTTCGAGTAGTTTCAAACTCTTCGAGAAATCGAGCTCGGAGTCAGGAGTGTCTGCCACCCGATACTGTGGTCATGCCAGTCCTGGTGCGATGCAGTCCCCAACTAGTATCCTACAAAATGAGATTTTCACTCTGCAGCGGAGTGTGCGCTGATATGAAACTTCCTGGCAGACTAAAACTGTGTGCCGGACCGAGACTTGAACTCGGGACCTTTGCCTTCCGCAGGCAAGTGCTCTACCAACTGAGCTACCCAAGCTCAGTATCCTACAGGTTCATCTAAAAACACAGAAATCATATAGTTTAAAGAAGAGTGAATAAAAAAATCCCACAAATTGCAGGAAATGTAGCACGTCAGTTACCAGGGGGTCAGTACGGCTTAATCTTACTTTAACAACCTAATTACATCATAATAGGTCTGAGGGATCCAAGACGCAGTGATTAATTTCGATAGCAGATTGGTTCCTCAAGACCGAATTTTGGGGCCCGTAGGAATTGGCCGACCAATGTTTCTGGTGCGAAAATACCGCAAGAACTCCATGTTCAACGTGCAGGGATGGAGTTACATCAACAGTTACATGAACTATGTCTTACAAGGAGCAGCCACAGTAGGCCGCTCTCTGATGCAGTCAAACTTCGCCTTGTAATACAAGAACGAAAATAAATGGACGCTTATTTTGCCTTAGGTGGCAACACTCACTAGTAACAGTGAAAGTTTTGACACTACTGAAGTAGTTCGCACATATGGTGTTAGCAGCCTAGATGGTAGCGTGTTGCTAATGGCATAGGTTAGAATTTTTATGCTCCATGTTCAAATCCAGTTTTATGATATTCGTTTCCCTTTTGTTGACACGAAGTCTGTGAGATAAGTCCTATATTTTTGTGAGCAAGGAATATAATGGGATTATTTAAAGAATTAATAAGCATTTCAAATATTATTAGAATTAGATTTTATCGTCAAAAATCTTACATAAACTTAGGTAGCTAACAATAATTGAAAAATAAAACATATGAATTCTAGTACTCAATTTATGCTTTGATTTTAACTTTTATACTATCAAAGAACCAATGGATTACGCAGGGTAATATCTATCATAAAAACGTTCAAAGCATCAGAAATCTAAGCACCACCAGCGACGTGCAAAGTCACATGCGGCATAGTCATATTCTTTAACATGCATGTCAGCAGGAAAAGAGACTTCGTTAATGTTCTGACTACCTCGCTATCTGGCGATAATCGTGCGGCAAACCAAGCATGTCAATCCATTTTCACGAAAGCTGGAGCCTAGAGTTTATTATGGATCTAGGACTATACTTCACTAATTTCATCGCTTCTACTTGTGATTACCGTTTGCTGTATGATGAGAATAGGGTACTTTTTCAATAGGCGTATGTAACCCATCACCAGTCAGTAAAGGTATACGTTGTAGGGTCAACAAAATGTCATATATTTCGGCGGAATTACTTTTAATAAACACATAGATATCCCATGATAATTGACAACAATGACATCACATAAAGAAGGGTAGATTTTGCCCATCCCCTGAGTCAATAATGTACGGAAACGGCTCTGTTTTTATGTAAGGTCACAGAACTTTGTCCAAAAACTTGTAAGTATCTTTTCTGATCTTTCCAGATTTATTAACTGTTGTATACACATGATGATGCCGTTCCATTGACTGGTTTACGTCTTGCTGGACTTGAGGCCCAAATTTACCACTGACTTCTTCGAGACAAACATACTCTGCCAGTAACCGTTTTTCGGGAAGATTTAATCCGTACTGGGCCGTGTACGAGCGCACAAGCTCTCAAGTACAAAACAGCGATCATGATGGAAGATAAAACTGGCAAGCGGAGGATCGACTCGAGGTAAATATAAAATGATCGATTTAGTGTGTGTCATCGATAGTTTTGCAGGGGCTAGACACAATGGACATGTGGTTCTTATATGATCATTGTGGCAGTGAGCAATGGATGCAGCAGCCTCATTGCTGTCAGAAAATTTTGAATTCAAAGCCTCAAACACGTGGTGAGAATCATTCAAGAGGAAAAAGAGAATTCGGCAGCGTCATGTCACCCGTCATGTCACCCAATACATCAGCACTAATGACAAGTTTACGTTCGATGAATTATTGCGAACAGCAACATTCTTTCAACTTCAAAACTCCACTATAATAACTGAATTCAACCGTGATTTAGTTATAAGTACGAATCTGACAACGTATCACATCTCTAGTAAGAGAATGCTATTTTTTTGGGTGAGAAAGTTGCAAAAATAGCTGTTGGCCAATTGAAACAATGAAATCTATCGTCAGCTTTTGGACAAAGTTGTGCAACCCTACCTAAAGAACCAGATAAGTGCGAGGAGTGCCCACACTCTGAAGGTTCTGTAGAGAATTAATTATGTATACAGATAAAAGAGATAATTTCGAGTAGCTCCATGGCCTCGTGCAAGTCTTTCTGTTGGACGCCACTTAGGCGATTTGCATATATATGAACTACCCTAGTTATCCAACTGCAGAAAAGGAACCTACAATTTAACATGGAATCCGAACGACATCTTACATCATTGAGAAGGGAAAGCTCGGTTAAAACGAAGACTGAAAAATCCGTTGTCTCACCGAGATTCAATCCCGCAATCTCCTGTTGGCAGACATGCACTGTACCGTTAGGACACCACGTCCAACATGTCTGTCGATAATTTATCTATAGGGTTAGATGAATGGATTTGCGAGTATCAAAATATTTGACCTTTATCACCGTATCTTTTGGTAGCATTGCCTTATAAGCTTAAATTACCTATATCGCCAACTGACTGTAGGCCTTAGTACTTGACATAACTTTCAACTTGTTACTGCTACCCGTTTCTGACAAAAGGGATCTTCACAGAGGAAAGCGAGACAGATAACAAATTGACCCGCCGAAGGATTACGCTTTTAACGACTGAGGTACGGAACCGTAAAATGAAGCCGTTTCTGTACATAATTGACTCGTGAGGTGTAGAAATCTGCCTCTCATCGCACGATGATATTGTTGCAGATGAAATCGAAATATTGATGTAATTCTGCCAAAGTGTACGCCGTTCCGTCAGTTCTGCGACGTATGCCTTTAATGACTGGTGAAAAATTCGATCGTTGCACAAATGCCCTGTTCTCATAGCACAGCGAATGGGAACCATAAGTAACATGCGATGAACTTAACAAAATATACAACTGGATCCAAACTCTGTTGCAGGCTCCATCTTTCAAGAAAATAAATTCATATGCTTGGTTTGCCGCGCAGTTATCGACAGATCGAGAGGCATTTAGAAAGTTAACGAAGTTGCCTTTCCTAATGATAATGACATTAAAGGATGTGACTGTGGCATGTGAGCCTTCGCCTGTTGCTGGTAGTACTTCGATTTTTCAGGGTTTGAACATTTTTATGAAAGTACTAAAATTGGTATGTTTTACTTTCAAATTACTGTTAGTAACGTAAAGTTAAATAAGATTTTTGATGATAGAATCTGATTTTAATAATATTTGAAATGCTTATAAATCTGTAAATAATTCCATCATATTCTCTGTTCGCAAAAATACAGTGATTGATCTCACAGACTTGTATGAAAACAAACGGAAAAAAATGTCGTAAGATTGGACTTGAACGCGGACCACATAAGTTCGCACCTGTGCTATTAGCCACCATGCAGCCAACTAGGTTGCTATAACACCATGTGTGCGGACTGATCCAGTTGTGTCAAATCTTTCACTGTTAGTTCCTAGCAAACTAGTGAGTGTTGCCACATAAGACAAAATAAGTGTCCATTTATTTTCGTCCTGTTTCACAAGGCAATGTTTCGACTGTGTCAGAGAGCGACCTGCTGCGGCTCCTCCTTGTAAGTTACAGTTCCTTGTAACTATTGATGTAACTCCATGTCTGCACATGGAGTATGGAGTTCTTGCAGTATTTTCACAACAGAAACATACTCGGCCATTTCCTACGGGCCCCAAATTTCGATCTTGAGATACTAATTACTATCGAAATTAATCACTACGTCCTGCATTCGTCAAACCCACTATGATGTAATTAAGCTTGTTAAAGTAAGATTAAGCTGTACTGATCCCCTGGAAACTGACGTGTTGCATTTCCTGCAATATGCGGATTTTTTTATTATTTCTATTTGATGCTCTTCCTGAAACTACAGCAGTGGAAGAAAATGATGGATGTTCGGATATTGTAGTTGCACTTTATAGAAGTTGGCAGAAAAGAGGACATACTACTCTGAACGGAGCAGTGACTGCCACGATTGTAGACACTGGTAAAGTGTTAGATGTGGAGATAAAGTCAAAATATTGCAAATGTTGTTAAGTCAATGAACATAAAGAACACAACTGTGTGGCTAATTTTAGAGGAACAAGCGCTGGTATGGAAGTTCATGGAGCACAACAAATATTTCATCGCTCTGCAGAAACAAGAGGCGTACGGTACACCAAATATTTGGGCGATGGTGACAGTAAGGCACACAACAATGTGGTGAACTCTAAGTCATATAGAGATGCCATTATTAGCAAAATAGAATGTGTAGGCCATGTTCAAAATTTTGGGAACAAGGCTGAGAAAACTAACTGTTGATATGAGAGGAAAAAAAGAATTAGAAGATGGAAAATTGTTGAATGGACAGGGTCGGTTAACTAAAACTGAAACAGAAAACTTGCAGATGTACTATGGGCAGGCAATTAGGAGAAATAAAGAAAATCTGGAGGCAATGAAGAGAGATGTTTAGGCCATATTCTTCGATCTCTACTGATGATAAGCCATGTCATGGATTGTGTCTATCAGGAGAAAATTCGTGGCGCAAATACATTAGGGCTCAGGCAACTGCTGAATCTTATTCTCACCAGCATTCTCTTCCTGCTGCTGTTATTACAGCAATTAAACCTTTTTTTAGAGACTTGGCTCATCCTGACCTTCTAAGGAAATGTCTGCATGGGCTGACACAGAATCCAAATGAATGTTTCAACAGCATAACTTGGAACCGCCTTCCTAAAACTGTATTTGTAGGCATGCATACAATGAAACTAGGAGTTCATGATTACATTCAGTTGTGGTAATATTGGAAAGTGTTGGGTACTGAAAAAGCTGGGAATAAATTCTGGTGAAAATACGATCACTAAGCTGCAACATTGCGATAAGATGAGGATAGCCGATGCAGAAAAGCCTGCATCTAATATGGCCAAGAAAGCAAGGCAAACATCCAGGATGGTGAAAAAGAAGCTAGAACACCTGCTGGAGGCCAAAGAAGGGCCATCATATGCAGTAGGACAGTCAATTTCCCGCAAACTAAAATATTCAGTACAAGTTTATATCATAAACTATCATAGATAAATGAATGAAATTTTCAGAGACTCTGCATAATATAAAAAAGCCACCTCAGGTAGTACATTCATTAATATTCTCCCATTAGCAAGTCCACAAAAAATATTTTCTGCAGAAAAAACTTAAAATTTTTTGTTAATAAATTTAAAAAAGTATTTCTTGAAAACTATAAAATGGATAAAGTAGATTTTAGTACAGATGACTCTGTTAGCATCATGTAACATACAGTAAAAATATTAAGGTCCTGCATCAAATAGTTTTTTTCAGAAATGGGTCTGCCCAAATTATACTTGCCTAAATTAACATGGGTTACATAGACAGGGTGTGGTCCCCTTAAGCAAGAGACGACAATTTACCGCCTCAGGAGCAACTTGACGTGCGCAGTATCGTTGTGCACTGAGTCAGTTCTGGCCACGAGTGCCGTGGTATTTAAAATAACCGCCTGTTTTAACAATTACACTTCGATAATTCACATACGAATGTTGCGATAGCCTAGAGGATGCGTTTTTGCAAAAGAATCGAGAAATAAACTACGTGCAAAATGCGCCAATTGCGAGAATCTGCACAGCAATTCCGTCCCACACTCACCTAGGGTAACCTATCCTTGTTACTTTAGTTCCTCTATGTCTTAAGCTGTTTGAACATTGTAAAGCTCATACTTCAGTCGCTTTTCACTGTTATTGACATACCATCGCCAGCATTTAAAGTGTAATCTCTTACGTTTGAGAGATACTTCGTGGAATTTTCTATTTTTTTTATAGCATGAATTACTGGTTAAGAATCACATATTTGATACACTGTTGTTGGCACATTTTGTTCCTTTTTTCAAAATGGCTCTGAGCACTATGGGACTTAACATCGATGGTCATCAGTCCCCTAGAACTTAGAACTACTTAAACCTAACTAACCTAAGGACAGCACACAACACCCAGCCATCACGAGGCAGAGAAAATCCCTGACCCCGCCGGGAATCGAACCCGGGAACCCGGGCGTGGGAAGCGAGAACGCTACCGCACGACTACGAGATGCGGCTTTCTTTTTTCACATTCTCATCACGATTACTTCTCCTTTCATGTTATCAGAATCTGGAATCGAAGCTACTCAACAATGATTCATTTGTTTCATTATCTTCGCGGCTTTTAAGTCCTACTTTTCGGTCACTGCGAAAAATCGCCATACACGGTTTGCTTTTGTGATTTGAAACTATGACTGTATGTTTTTTGCAGCTCATGAAATTTGATTACAAGACGCAAAGATCCACGGGCAGAGCTCTGTTGTCTTTTCATTTCTGTTACTATGTGGGTCCAATCCAACCATTCATAACAAAAACTGTTTTCAAGTATATAATATTAAAATGAATGTTATTTAATCATAACGTTAACAGCAGCTAGTAGAGCTGAAAGAGGGAGTCACTTCTAGTGGATGAGATTTTTATCTTGTACTTTGCCTAAGGTAGAAAAGTAAAAATATCTACAACAGCTACAGAAGAGAAGTGGCGCAATAATTTTCCGAGCGGCTTACTTCTGACGTTTGAGTCGTAGTTGGTGTATCTAGAGATTATACAGAAATGCGAATAAAACTCGTTGAATTATGCTATGTGTTTCTGCTCCCGGTCAATTTAGTGGCAGCTGGCGACACCGCATCTTTGTAAGGCGCCCTTCCCGGTGCCAGTCATATCCAGATTATGCCGTATTCTGCCTGTCGCTAGTCTAATGGAGAAATAGCAGCCTTGTAGAATACGTTTTCAACTATATGGTCGTCGATTTATTTCCTGCTTTGGTTCAGAGTTATCCTTGTGAATTCAATCGATATTTTCTTGTGATTTAGATTGAATATTCTGAATAATTCTCGTTTAGTGGACGACACAGAAGTAGCAACTTTATGGTTTTGTATCCAGGAGGCTGGTTCCAAGAAAAACTGCAACTTACTTCATTATTTACGTTGCGAATGCTCTGTCTTGGCTAATTATGGGACAGTAAGGGAGCGCTATTTAATGAACTTCTGTGCTAGCTTAACGATAAAGTATCGGGCCTTCCAGTGGAAAAGTGCGTTAGTTTTCGGTTATAATCTCATTGGCGACAAGATTTTGAATTGTACCCTGAAACAGACATTAGCAGGCATATCGGCAATCAGTAAAGAAATCTTAAGACAAATTCTATTCCCTAAGTTTCGTCACTTCCTTGATATTGTACCATTTACGTCTAAAGATGTAAAACTTGCTGAGTTGCACACTTGTTTGTGCTTGCTTTTTCTACTTCTGTCAGTTGTATTGGCATTATTGTAGTACTCAGTTATTTGGTAACCGTATTTTGCTACGTTTACATACTTCTATGGTAAGAATTGGATTGAGTGTATGGCATCGTTGGCCGGGAGGCCACATCCGGTTAAGATCGGCCTCCAAGTGCAAGTCTTATTTCTGTCGACGCCACATTGGGCGACTTGCGCGCCGGTGACGAGGATGAAATGGTTATGAAGACAACACAACACCCAGTCCCTAAGCGATGAAAATCTCCAACCCGGCCGGAAATCGAACCCGGGCCCGCTTGCGTGGGAGTCAAGCACGTTACCACTCAGCTAAGCAGGCGGACACTTCTTCAGTAGTCCTGTAACGCTACTTCATTACGACTGTGGACTGAACGTACAGACAATTCCGAAACCAAAAGTGCGTATTATCCTAGTAATTCGTGATAATTTGGGATGCCTCGTTTTATTAAATGAGACTTTTCTCGTAACACTATCACGATAAGTTGTAATCCATTTGTATTAATACAATGCATACTAAATAGCATTTTTCAGTTGGTTTATTGAACACTGTAGATAAATCAACAGCAGAATCGTCTCTCACATCAGCTTAAACAGTCTGATAGTGTCCGGATAGTTTTTCGACTTTATGTTTGTAGACAATATGTTGGTAGCACATTGTCTCCTTTCGTGTTACGCTCCCCTAACAGACATAAAAAATGTGCAGTTCAGCAAAAGGATGAGGCGAGGTTTCTTGCAACTTCTGTTACCCACTGTACATCAAAAGCATCATTGCTGTTTTTCAGTGATGGAAAGAAGTGTGCTATTCCTATATCTCGTAATTAGCGTTCTTTTCGTTAATTTGTTGTGCACAACTAAGGTGAGAGTTTTTAGTTATTTCCTCGTAGTAGCTCTTCTCTCTCTCTCTCTCTCTCTCTCTCTCTCTGTGTGTGTGTGTGTGTGTGTGTTTGTGTGTGTGTGTGTGTGTGTGTGTGTGTGTGTGTGCTGGGTTTTTTTTTCTTTTTTTACGTTCTTCTGTCCATCCTGAATCTTGTCATGTAGCCTTCACAGCAACTTTCTTTGTGAATTGGTGTTTCTTTTGAGCCCTTATTAACGTCTGTTAGTCTGTTGTTGTTGTGTGAAGTTTAGAATTTTCTTTGCCTGTTGTTGTCCGTTCTGTTTAAGTCAATATAAAATTGAAATCCCCATTGTCTCCAAGATGACAGTTTGCCTGTGATTTCTTTTTGTGTCAAATTACATATTCGCGTTCAGCCCCAAGATTTTTCTGAGAATATTGCTTCCTTCCTCTTCAGTAATTTTAGTGATTGATCTGCCACCAGTTACCATGGTGTCCGGTGTGTAAAGAGCGTCTGTTTGAACAACCGTGTTATAATATCGTATTTTTACCGTTTGTGAAATGGATTTTTTGTTGTATCCTTTCCAGGAGAGCTTGTATGCTCTTTTTACTTTTGCAAATTTTTCTTCGTTAGCTTCTCGATTTAACACCACCGCTTCGGTACCATTTCCTAGATATTAGAATATTTCTATTTTGGCAATTTTGCTGAATCTGATGGTTAAAGCTAGACTGTTTTATGTTGATCTAGTTCCTTTCGTGTAGTGAGATTTCTCGTATACAAATTAGAGTCGAGTTTTAGCCACCATTTCGTGGAGTCTCTCTATAGATTGGAATTATTTTGGTCTGTTACTGGAGAGAACATCAGTGTCACCGGCAAATTCTCGACATTGAAGGTGTGCCCGCATCTCGTGGTCGTGCGGTAGCGTTCTCGCTTCCCACGCTCGGGTTCCCGGGTTCGATTCCCGGCGGGGTCAGGGATTTTCTCTGCCTCGTTATGGCTGGGTGTTGTGTGCTGTCCTTAGGTTAGTTAGGTTTAAGTAGTTCTAAGTTCTGGGGGACTGATGACCGTCGATGTTAAGTCCCATAGTGCTCAGAGCCATTTGAACCATTTTTGAACAGTGAAGGTGGATTTTATTTTGCAGACATCAACAAATACTAATTGCATTTCTTTCATTTTCTCATTTCTTGATGACTCTTCTAGAACTAAACTCTACAGTTATGGCGATAATAAATCCGTCTGATCCCTGTTTTCACACTGAACGGTTTAAGTTTCCTCCAAGGTTAAACTTTTGATACTGTGTTGGTCGGAGTTTTGATCATTCCTCTTGTCTTTTTGGCTCCTGGGATTCCTCTAATATCATAAACATGTTCGTCTATTTATGAAATAATAAGCAATAATAAGCAATAAATATAATTACTGTCTGTTTAAAGATGTGAATATTGAGAACAGTTTTAAGGCCTAAGATTTCTTTTCTGTATGGTTGTTTTCGAACTCCTCCCTGATAGTCTCTAATTAAGAGGTCTGCTTGTTTTCTTAACCCATTAAGTGTGGCTGTAGAGAGGCTTTTATAGTCGACCAAATGCAAGAAATTATGAAAATTTCTCTGTAATTGGTGATGAATGGTTTCCCAACTTTCTTATGAAGTGGGTGAATTAATACTCACTTCCATTCTTTGGGACTTCTCTAATTGCACCTTCCGCAGTTTGTGGTCTAGTGGCTATCGTTGCTGCCTCTGGATCACGAGGTCCCAGGTTCGGTTCCCGGACGGCTTCGGGATTTTTGTGCCGGGAACTGGGTGTTTCTATCATCAGACGTGACAGTGGCGCGGTTGGATATTGTAAAAATTGGATTGTGTAAAAATTGGGACCTTGTACGGGCGCATCAGTATCTGACTGCAGCATATATCCTATAATATATCTCAAAGAATTTGAGCCAGTCTGCAGGCAACTATTTTCAACATTTCAGCAATCATTCTGTCCTCTGTCGGTGCCTTGTCGTTTTTCAAGTTTCAGATCGTCTGGGAGGAGTGGGGGAAGGTGGTAACGGGTCCAGAGTTCGTCTGTGAGACTTCCACAATTTCGGTAAGTTTGGAAAATAATCTACGATATATTTGCAGTTCCTTTCGTTATTTGTTTTCTTAATTAACGTATAAACTGTGTATCTGTATTATCATTAGTCATATCTAGCACAGTTTGTTTCCTGAGCATCTGTCAATAGCATTCGTGTTTCGACCGTGTTGGCTGGAAATGTCAATAGAGTAATGAGACCATGGTGCCTCCACCAGCCGTTACAGAGGTGAATATGCAAATAAGTGACGTGGTTGGCCCGCGTAAGGCAATCGAATACGTGAGACGTATTATGAAGTGCTGTGAGAGTAATCACGCACTATGATTTTGGGGGTATAACAAGAACCAGGATTATGATGCCACTAGTTTTCTATATCGACGCACCACCAAGGCAGGGTCACGTTAACTCATACCTACGGATAATGAAGTGAAATCTTGAAATTTAAACTAAAAAAAATTGAAGTAGCCATTTTTGCGGAAATATTTTTCGCCACCACATTTTGACCGACATCGGAAGGGGAAGTGACGTCACACAGTGCGTGAATGGCTGTTTGTGCACAAATGTGCTGGGTTCAACTCCAAAATTAGATTATTTATTTGTAAAGTAAGGTCTGAAAAGTGTAGACCACACGTCCGCAGAAAAATTGGTACTCTCTCTTCTGATACCTGCACTATCTGATAAAAAAAATATCACGATAGTTGTTAATGGGCATTGATATGGTGTGCGTCCACCATTCGCCTTTATGATGGATTGGACTCTGCTAAAGACACTTTCAATGAGGTGTTTGAATGTCTGTGGAGGAATGACAGCCTATTCTTTCTCAAGTACCGAAACTTAAAACAGTACCGACGTTAAACTTTTGGGTCTGGAGCGACGTCGACGTTGTACTGCATTCCAAAGGTGTTCCATTGGGTTCAGGCCGGGTAGGCCGGTCAGTTTCAGGAATGATATTATCCACAAATCATTGCCTCACAGCTGCTGCTTTATGATATGCTGCGTTATCGTGCTGATCCAAACAATCATCGTCTACAAATAGTTCCTCTACCATATACGGTACACAATGCTGCAGAATATATTGCTATGGTTCCTCATTTAGTGTTTCCTTATGCACAATAAGGAGATCACACCCTAACTACGAAAAACGCAACCACAACATAACACCACCTTCTCCAAAATTCGCCTGCCGGGGTGGCGGAGCGGTTCTAGGCGCTACTGTCTGGAACCGCGCGACCACTACGATCACAGGTTCGAATCCTGCCTCGGGCATGGATGTGTGTGATGTCCTTAGGTTAGTTATGTTTAAGTAGTTCTAAGTTCGAGGGGACTGATGACCTCAGAAGTTAAGTCCCATAGTGCTCAGAGCCATTTGAATTATTTTTTTCTCCAAACTTCATTGTTGTCAATACACATGATAACAGGATTGCCCCAAAATGTGGCGTGATTCATCACTAAAAATCACTCGTTTCCAGTCATCCATTGTCCAGTGGCATCGCTCTTTCACCATATTAAGTGATGCTTAGCACTAACTGCAAAAATGTGTGGCTTATGATGATCCGGTCGACCATTGTACCACATTCTTTTTCACTCCCTACGTATAGTCATTTTGCTATGTGGACTGCTGGTAGCACTTTCGAGCTCCAAAATGATTCCCTCCGCTGATTTCATGCAAGTATTTACAACAATTCGTCGCAGTGCTCGAGGGTCCCTGTCCATCAGCACACGACATGTGCCTGTTCTTGGTTTAGTAGTGTTTGTTCCTTGGCGTTTCCACTTCAGTCACATCGCCAAAAATCGACTCGGGCAGCTTTAGAAGCTTTGAAATATACCCGATGGATTTGTTGTTCAGGTGAAATCCATTGACTAGGCTATGTTCGAAGTCATTGAACTCTCCTGGCCGGTCTGTTCTGCTGTTAGCGCTTCTCGGTTGACAACACAACACTCCTAGCATTCTTTTACATTGCCACGTCCACCTCTTGTGGCATCTAGAATTCAATTTCGCATTAGCATGGCTAAGGGTGTCCAGATACTGTTGATCAGATAGTCTGCTTCAGCAAAGTAAACATACACATACATGAAGTTGTAACGCCGAAAATGCATATCCTCCTATTTCCATCTGTTGTACTATAATTTTTTCTTCCTTATTTTGTTACCTGAAGATATGACATTTCTGTGTCATAATATATTGTAATTGTTCTACTATATATATAAGATATATATAGATATGACATTTCTGTGTCTTTATATATTGTAATTGTTCTAATATATATATATATATATATATATATATGTATATATATATATATGTATATATATGTATAATTGGTTTGTTTTGTAACTATTATTTGTATTTTTACGCTGGGTGTGGCCTAGGGAAAACTATGCTATCGAACGACTACATCGATAGGTCGTGTGGAGAACCAAAGTTTTTAGGATCTTTGGTAGTGTTAACTCTGCCGTGTGGAGCGAGGGCAGAGCAGGGTCTGGCTGGAGCAGGGCGGTGGAGCAGGTGTGTTGTGTGACGCTCCCGCGAGTTGCCGCGCTTTCGGGGTTTGGCAGCATGTAATTGCGCTCGACTTACTATGATAGTTTCTGACACGGTGTCGCGGACAGGAAACATTAATTAGCGGGCGCACATCAAGAACCCGTTTCGCTTGGTGACCGTGTCGAGAAGAAGGCGCGCCAACATCCAGCTTCTGCAACAGCGACGGCCGACAATGAGTGACTGTCGCCACCTCCCCGATCGACGACTGCAAACCTTCAACCAACCAACAAGGAAGACTAAAAGCACGTAAAGTTTTAGAACTGTATAGCAGACCTCAGTTTTTCAAACTGTTGTATCACAAAAATACAGCAACTTAGCATGAACCTTTGTTGCTCATTGTCCAAATTGCATTACCAAGCAGGGTCCCTTCCTTTCCTGGAATGAACCCAAGTGTCATTGAAATTCATGGGCCAGCATTGAAGTAATATCATTCCATTTCACTGCTTTAATTTCAAAGTTCAGTTAAAGTATTCATAGCTGGCTACAATATTTAGATTAGACAAGCAGAAATTAAGAGTGCGAGTTTTGTTGCCATATTTTAGCTCACCTGTGACTGCAGCTCAGCTTGGTACAATTTAAGTAGTGTTCTGGAAATCGTTTATAAAGTGGCAGCTGTAACACCCACAGCGAAACTGGAGATTGAGTTTAAGAATGATTCGCATGCGTTGAGAGAAGATCAGATGTCGGATAACACGTCCGTCATCGAGCGAGGGGATGCAGAGAGGGATGAGATCTGGTTAAGGCAGTTCGGTCGCTTATACAACGAACTAAGAGATTATAGGGGCCTGTACGGGAGAAGTGTTTATGGGGAGCGCGGGCAGGATTTGCCGCGTCTCGTCCCGCAGGAAGATAGTGTTTGTGAAGTGATAGAAAGTTCTGGCCCTAAGCGGCAGACTTTACCAGAAATAGTTGATGTTAATGGGGAGCACTAGCAAGATTCGTCGTGTTTCTTTCTGCAGGAGTTGGATGTTGAAGTAGCAACGGAAAGTTCTGACCCTAACCGGCAGACCTTACCGAAAGTTATAGTGGTAGAAGTAGCCGACTCATCCGACGCAAAACTCCACTTTAAACATTGCGAAAGTATTAAGAAGAAATATTACGAGAATTTTAGTGATAGGCGGAC
Source organism: Schistocerca cancellata (assembly GCF_023864275.1). Classification (NCBI taxonomy): domain Eukaryota; kingdom Metazoa; phylum Arthropoda; class Insecta; order Orthoptera; family Acrididae; genus Schistocerca; species Schistocerca cancellata. The sequence continues at coordinate 317,985,615 of NC_064629.1, forward strand.
ACGACTGGTAGAAAAGCACGTAGATTACAGCGTGTATGAGGTTAGAGCTGACGTTATACAGTCGGACGGTAGCAGTGTGGGTTGCGCAGATCCAGAGGAAGTAATTGCAGATACTACTGGGCACATTCCTCCAGGTAGATTGGCAGATGAGATCAATCTGACCAAAGAGGAATCAACGAAGGTGACAATTAGTGAATTGATAGCAAAGCAACACTCACTAGTTGACGAGTTACAGGAAAAGGTTTCGGTATTGGAGGCGAAGCTACAGACTAACCCTCAGGTCAAACGTGTTGAAATTAAATCTGTATGTGAACAGAGGCTGAAAAAGCCGCCACATAAGCCGGATTTAAGATCAAAGCCGGATGGTTTTTTCTGGAATGACCTGGATATAGACGAGGATTTATTGTGGGAAAATACAGAAACAGTCGAGGATAAGCGTAGACAGATAGTAGTGTCTGTTAATATGCACGGCCTACAACTAAAGGTGTTGATTGACACCGGTGCAGAATTGAGTGCTGTATCTGGGAAAATATTTCAGTTACTGAAAGACAGAACTGGTATCGTAGTTATGCCAGTAACAGGAGTCAAAATTATCGGTGCTACTGGGAAGGCCAGTAAACCGGTCACGAAACAGATTTTTGTCAACTTCGAGATATGTGGGGCACGATTTGAACAAGAGTTTGTCGTCGTGCCAGACTTAACTGCAGAAGTAATTATCGGGTTAGATTGGCTATTAAAGTACCGTGCAGTGATTAATTGCGAAAGCAAAACTTTGACATGTACGTCATAAGATAAAACAATAGTAGTTAGTTTTGACGAGGCAGGAGACGGGTGCATAGTCAATACCAGCCTATACACATTGTTAACTGGCCGGATGCTATTGACGTAGGTATGAATTTGAATTACTGTAACGTGAAGAATCTCGGCATTGACAATTGTGTAGAAAGTGAATTGGAAAGTATTGTAGATGGTGTGTCAAACGTAACACACGAACAAAGACGAGGCCTGTATGAAGTAATAATGAGGAATAAGAGTGTGTTTTCAGACAAACCGGGATTTGTGGAAGAGATAATCAAGTTCCCTCCACGGATTGACATTAGTATTGGTGTCAAAAAAGATCGTTTGCGAGAAATAATGAAGCTAAAAGCCGATGCTCGCATACGTCGTCATGACGCTAAAGCCCGTTTTGCTAAGTTTGCAATCGGAGACTTAGTACTTGTAAAAGCTCATGAGAAATCGAGCGAGAAAGACAATGAAATCTCTAAATTTAAGTTTGTTTATAATGGACCATATAAAGTCATTGGTATACCTCACACAAATGCATACTGCTTAGAGTATCCAAGCTCTGGAAAACTATTAGGTATACGGAACATTGTAGACTTGAAATTGTGCCAACCTAGGATCGATTAACACCACAGAATGGGTAATTTGTACAGTATGTAAATGTAGAGTGTAAGATTTAACGATTTGCTAGATTGCCATGCTTTTGCCTGACCAAGAGGACATTAAAGAAGTTGTAATTAATAAGTAATTATTTTTGACTAAATGATTTAAGAGTAACAGATTATTAATCAATTGAAAAATCCGAGCTGCTAGTTTAAGTTTTCAGCTGAGTCACAGTAGATTAAGGAATGTAAATATGATTTTGTAACTAGCTGTAAGATTTCATAAATATGTGATTTACTAGTCATTGCCGATGTACTTAGAAGCTGTTTTAAGTTTCAGGCTAGTACATGCGTGTGATGATGGACAGTGCTGAGTTATCCACTGTGATAGTGTTAATGGACTCCTTGAAATTACTCGGGAGTGAGTTTTTCCGAAAGAATTCAGTGAAACGGACGTTCTGGAAATGCCGCTACACAGGCGAGTGAGATCAAGCGTGCCGCACAAGCGGGATCAACAATACTGGCGAGGCGGGGCCGCTGTCCGCTCTTGTGCCGCTGTCGGCATTCTTTGTACTTGCGGGTGCGGAAGGCGGAGTTGTTTCTCTTCCCGGACAGCTGATGTGATAGAACTCTGCTGTCAATATTTTTTTTTCGATCTCCTGTATATTATTTTCTTGTTTAGCGTTAAGTGGACTCTCATGACGAGAATATTAATTATGAAAAGGTTATATACAAATGTGTATTCTATGTAGTTAATTATTAATTTGCGTAATTTGATATAACTGATTTTTATGACCATGTACTCTGGTTAACTTTGTAATAGTATTCCATTTCTTGATACTTATAGGAATTTTGCTGATTTAGAATAGCTGAACTATTTTCTATGTTTTCTATGAATTTTAATATGTTGTCAACATGTTTTCTTTTGTGTAAGATGACAGAATGGAATAAGGTTAGGAGTGTCTCCACTCAATTGTAATGGTCTAAAAATTGGTTTCTGGTTAATTAGCCTAATGCTAAATTTTCTGGATATTTTGAGCATATGTATTTCCGCTGCTTTTTTTCCTTTTTTGGGCATTTTCTGAGTCTGTTTAGGTTACACGAACATCCTCAGACAATGTGGGGCACGTGTAACGCCGGAAATACATGTCCTCATATTTCCATCTATTGTACTATAATTTTTTCTTCCTTATTTTGTTACCTGAAGATATGACATTTCTGTGTCTTTATATATTGTAATTTTTCTACTATATATATATATATATATATATATATATATATATATATATATATATATATATATATGCATTTATGTTGATGTATAATTGGTTTGTTTTGTAAATATTATTTGTATTTTTACGCTGGGTCTGGCCTAGGGAGAACTATGCTATCGAACGACTACATCGATAGGTCGTGTGGAGAACCATAGTGTTTAGGATCTATGGTAGTGTTAACTCTGCCGTGTGGAGCGCGGGCAGAGCAGGGTCAGGCTGGAGTAGGGCGGTGGAGCAGGTCTGTTGTGTGACGCTCCCGCGAGTTGCCGCGCTTTCAGGGTTTGGCAGCATGTAATTGCGCTCGACTTACTATGATAGTTTCTGACACGGTGTCGCGGGCGGGAAGCATTAGCTGGCGCGCCAACATCCAGCTTCTGCAACAGCGACGGCCGACAATGAGTGACTGTCGCCACCTCCCCGATCGACGACTGCAAACCTTCAACCAACCAACAAGGAAGACTAAAAGCACGTAAAGTTTTAGAACTGTATAGCAGACCTCAGTTTTTCAAACTGTTGTATCACAAAAATACAGCAACTTAGCATGAACCTTTGTTGCTCATTGTCCAAATTGCATTACCAAGCAGGGTCCCTTCCTTTCCTGGAATGAACCCAAGTGTCATTGAAATTCATGGGCCAGCATTGAAGTAATATCATTCCATTTCACTGCTTTAATTTCAAAGTTCAGTTAAAGTATTCATAGCTGGCTACAATATTTAGATTAGACAAGCAGAAATTAAGAGTGCGAGTTTTGTTGCCATATTTTAGCTCACCTGTGACTGCAGCTCAGCTTGGTACAATTTAAGTAGTGTTCTGGAAATCGTTTATAAAGTGGCAGCTGTAACACCCACAGCGAAACTGGAGATTGAGTTTAAGAATGATTCGCATGCGTTGAGAGAAGATCAGATGTCGGATAACACGTCCGTCATCGAGCGAGGGGATGCAGAGAGGGATGAGATCTGGTTAAGGCAGTTCGGTCGCTTATACAACGAACTAAGAGATTATAGGGGCCTGTACGGGAGAAGTGTTTATGGGGAGCGCGGGCAGGATTTGCCGCGTCTCGTCCCGCAGGAAGATAGTGTTTGTGAAGTGATAGAAAGTTCTGGCCCTAAGCGGCAGACTTTACCAGAAATAGTTGATGTTAATGGGGAGCACTAGCAAGATTCGTCGTGTTTCTTTCTGCAGGAGTTGGATGTTGAAGTAGCAACGGAAAGTTCTGACCCTAACCGGCAGACCTTACCGAAAGTTATAGTGGTAGAAGTAGCCGACTCATCCGACGCAAAACTCCACTTTAAACATTGCGAAAGTATTAAGAAGAAATATTACGAGAATTTTAGTGATAGGCGGACACGACTGGTAGAAAAGCACGTAGATTACAGCGTGTATGAGGTTAGAGCTGACGTTATACAGTCGGACGGTAGCAGTGTGGGTTGCGCAGATCCAGAGGAAGTAATTGCAGATACTACTGGGCACATTCCTCCAGGTAGATTGGCAGATGAGATCAATCTGACCAAAGAGGAATCAACGAAGGTGACAATTAGTGAATTGATAGCAAAGCAACACTCACTAGTTGACGAGTTACAGGAAAAGGTTTCGGTATTGGAGGCGAAGCTACAGACTAACCCTCAGGTCAAACGTGTTGAAATTAAATCTGTATGTGAACAGAGGCTGAAAAAGCCGCCACATAAGCCGGATTTAAGATCAAAGCCGGATGGTTTTTTCTGGAATGACCTGGATATAGACGAGGATTTATTGTGGGAAAATAAAGAAACAGTCGAGGATAAGCGTAGACAGATAGTAGTGTCTGTTAATATGCACGGCCTACAACTAAAGGTGTTGATTGACACCGGTGCAGAATTGAGTGCTGTATCTGGGAAAATATTTCAGTTACTGAAAGACAGAACTGGTATCGTAGTTATGCCAGTAACAGGAGTCAAAATTATCGGTGCTACTGGGAAGGCCAGTAAACCGGTCACGAAACAGATTTTTGTCAACTTCGAGATATGTGGGGCACGATTTGAACAAGAGTTTGTCGTCGTGCCAGACTTAACTGCAGAAGTAATTATCGGGTTAGATTGGCTATTAAAGTACCGTGCAGTGATTAATTGCGAAAGCAAAACTTTGACATGTACGTCATAAGATAAAACAATAGTAGTTAGTTTTGACGAGGCAGGAGACGGTGTGCATAGTTAATACCAGCCTATACTCATTGTTAACTGGCCGGATGCTATTGACGTAGGTATGAATTTGAATTACTGTAACGTGAAGAATCTCGGCATTGACAATTGTGTAGAAAGTGAATTGGAAAGTATTGTAGATGGTGTGTCAAACGTAACACACGAACAAAGACGAGGCCTGTATGAAGTAATAATGAGGAATAAGAGTGTGTTTTCAGACAAACCGGGATTTGTGGAAGAGATAATCAAGTTCCCTCCACGGATTGACATTAGTATTGGTGTCAAAAAAGATCGTTTGCGAGAAATAATGAAGCTAAAAGCCGATGCTCGCATACGTCGTCATGACGCTAAAGCCCGTTTTGCTAAGTTTGCAATCGGAGACTTAGTACTTGTAAAAGCTCATGAGAAATCGAGCGAGAAAGACAATGAAATCTCTAAATTTAAGTTTGTTTATAATGGACCATATAAAGTCATTGGTATACCTCACACAAATGCATACTGCTTAGAGTATCCAGGCTCTGGAAAACTATTAGGTATACGGAACATTGTAGACTTGAAATTGTGCCAACCTAGGATCGATTAACACCACAGAATGGGTAATTTGTACAGTATGTAAATGTAGAGTGTAAGATTTAACGATTTGCTAGATTGCCATGCTTTTGCCTGACCAAGAGGACATTAAAGAAGTTGTAATTAATAAGTAATTATTTTTGACTAAATGATTTAAGAGTAACAGATTATTAATCAATTGAAAAATCCGAGCTGCTAGTTTAAGTTTTCAGCTGAGTCACAGTAGATTAAGGAATGTAAATATGATTTTGTAACTAGCTGTAAGATTTCATAAATATGTGATTTACTAGTCATTGCCGATGTACTTAGAAGCTGTTTTAAGTTTCAGGCTAGTACATGCGTGTGATGATGGACAGTGCTGAGTTATCCACTGTGATAGTGTTAATGGACTCCTTGAAATTACTCGGGAGTGAGTTTTTCCGAAAGAATTCAGTGAAACGGACGTTCTGGAAATGCCGCTACACAGGCGAGTGAGATCAAGCGTGCCGCACAAGCGGGATCAACAATACTGGCGAGGCGGGGCCGCTGTCCGCTCTTGTGCCGCTGTCGGCATTCTTTGTACTTGCGGGTGCGGAAGGCGGAGTTGTTTCTCTTCCCGGACAGCTGATGTGATAGAACTCTGCTGTCAATATTTTTTTTTCGATCTCCTGTATATTATTTTCTTGTTTAGCGTTAAGTGGACTCTCATGACGAGAATATTAATTATGAAAAGGTTATATACAAATGTGTATTCTATGTAGTTAATTATTAATTTGCGTAATTTGATATAACTGATTTTTATGACCATGTACTCTGGTTAACTTTGTAATAGTATTCCATTTCTTGATACTTATAGGAATTTTGCTGATTTAGAATAGCTGAACTATTTTCTATGTTTTCTATGAATTTTAATATGTTGTCAACATGTTTTCTTTTGTGTAAGATGACAGAATGGAATAAGGTTAGGAGTGTCTCCACTCAATTGTAATGGTCTAAAAATTGGTTTCTGGTTAATTAGCCTAATGCTAAATTTTCTGGATATTTTGAGCATATGTATTTCCGCTGCTTTTTTTCCTTTTTTGGGCATTTTCTGAGTCTGTTTAGGTTACACGAACATCCTCAGACAATGTGGGGCACGTGTAACGCCGGAAATACATGTCCTCATATTTCCATCTATTGTACTATAATTTTTTCTTCCTTATTTTGTTACCTGAAGATATGACATTTCTGTGTCTTTATATATTGTAATTTTTCTACTATATATATATATATATATGCATTTATGTTGATGTATAATTGGTTTGTTTTGTAAATATTATTTGTATTTTTACGCTGGGTCTGGCCTAGGGAGAACTATGCTATCGAACGACTACATCGATAGGTCGTGTGGAGAACCATAGTGTTTAGGATCTATGGTAGTGTTAACTCTGCCGTGTGGAGCGCGGGCAGAGCAGGGTCAGGCTGGAGTAGGGCGGTGGAGCAGGTCTGTTGTGTGACGCTCCCGCGAGTTGCCGCGCTTTCAGGGTTTGGCAGCATGTAATTGCGCTCGACTTACTATGATAGTTTCTGACACGGTGTCGCGGGCGGGAAGCATTAGCTGGCGCGCCAACATCCAGCTTCTGCAACAGCGACGGCCGACAATGAGTGACTGTCGCCACCTCCCTGATCGACGACTGCAAACCATCAATCAACCAACAAGGAAGACTAAAAGCACGTAAAGTTTTAGAACTGTATAGCAGACCTCAGCTTTTCAAACTGTTGCATCACAAAAATGCAGCAACTTAGCATGAACCTTTGTTGCTCATTGTCCAAATTGCATTACCAAGCAGGGTCCCTTCCTTTCCTGGAACGAACCCAAGTGTCGTCGAAATTCATGGGCCAGCATTGAAGTAATATCATTCCATTTCACTGCTTTAATTTCAAAGTTCAGTTAAAGTATTCATAGCTGGCTACAATATTTAGATTACACAAGCAGAAATTAAGAGTGCGAGTTTTGTTACCATATTTTAGCTCACCTGTGAGTGCAGCTCAGCTTGGTACATACTAAATTTTACTATTGTTAATTCTTGAATCATTTAATTCAAGTTCAAAGTTAAACCTCTTATTTCTAAATTGTGTAGATTCAAGTAGCTTTTGAAATGATTGTTGAGGTAGCCCAAGACTAACCTTATTTTATTGAATTTCGTAGTGCTTCAGAAACAAAGTTCAGTATTAATTTCAGCTACTGAATTAACTTTCAGTTTTCCGGTTTTATTAATTCTTTTGCTAAATTAAATCAGAGTGTAGCGAAATTTATTACTTCTGACAAGCATTCAGTTTTCACACAGCACGTGTCAACCTACAGTTGCCACGCTTTTAGTGCTAATTATATGTGCATTAATCTTTCATTTCCAGTTATTATAGTAGTTGTCCGTAGGTCTGGCAACCGTAATTTTCCCCAAATCTCAAATATCTAATCACCGCCAGTTAATTGTTAACGTAACGACCGCACATTTACTTTCTTTATTAACTTTACCCCTTTTCAAAATTAATTTCCACCAATTACATTTGCATTTTTCCTTTCATTTAGATGTAACCCTTTCCTCCCTCTTTACCGACACATTAACTTCGGTGACGATTGCTTTTCCCAAATTTCCATTAGGTACACGCGGTTTAAGTTTTCACTGTCATTGAGGTCTATTAGTGAGGGGGAGGTTACAAAGTTACAATGTCTGTGTTGTAAATCACTGTGAGGCTATGTTTCTTACGACATGCATAGTGTCCAAAGGAACAGGCACTGCAGTGACTGCAGCCGTTATGAAAGGCATGAAATGCTTTCGCAGTTGCGAATTTGAACCAGCTCCAGCTGTATAATGGAATGACAACACTGAACTTTTGTGCCGGAGAGGAACTCGAACCCGGATTTCTTGCTTTAAGCGAGCAGTCGTCTTAACCGCTTCAGCTGTCAATGTATGGCAAACGGCCAGACCCAAACTTCCATACGCCATCGACCATGTGTCTACTTCCTGCACTCTTAAACATTATGTTATAATCGTACAGGGGTGACTATTTGTTCTTAGTCGCAGGCCATTGGCTGACAAATATGAAGAAGTACGATCCAATGTTCCTACGGATATGCATGCATGGATATATGCATGAATTGCTCCAACCCTTAAGAGGAAAATGGCAATGTGAGTGACAGGAACCCTCTCAAATGGGCCCTCGCTTCAAACAGTATCACATGTAATTTAGCTTTCACTGTCTTTTTTTCAAATGAATATCTTCAGAACGGCTATGTTTGTTTCGTAATTAAAAACCGCCTTCTGTTGCTATACTGTATTTTATTTCACCCTCACGCATTTCGCTCTTTACTTTAAGTCACCTTCAGTGGAATCTAGAAAGATACAGTTTTGTTTTCACTTGCGATATCTGTAAATTATAAACCAGTTCATTTATTTTTTATGTAAATAAGTGATTACTTACAGTTATTCTTGTTTCTCGCTGGCATCTGCATTTCCTCTCATCTGGTCACATGCTGGAGGTCAAACTGTTATTTCACTTACCAAAAATAAGCACATTTTTTGTTACAAACTTTTTTTTGCACAGTTTTCGTGTTCTTTAAGCTAATTGTTGTGGAGCAATATTAGTCCTCTGACACTAGTTGTAGATATTTTACAGAAAACTGTGATTTGAAGTCTTAACTACTGTGTGTTCACTTTGTCTCTTTCCGTTTGATTTGTTTACGTACACGTTCCCAATCTAACGAAGTATATGCTGAAAACTAATATCTGATCATTTCTATTCTTTTTATATCCGCGCGCGTACGTGCGAGTGTGTGGTTGCACACTCGCGAGCGCGTTTGTGTGTGTGTGTGTGTGTGTGTGTTTCATAGGGTGTGTGGGTGTGTAGGTAGTTATTCAGAGCGAGCTGACGAAAGTTGAATGCCGTAATAGCTGTCAGACTGTTTGAAAACGCCTTTTCTTTAGAAACAGAAAATGCACAGGGTAATAAAACTGGGGCTCTAGTGGCACTCAGCTGGCTGAAGGAACGCCACGAATTTTGCTCGATAAAATTATGATCCTTAGCAATGTGGCAACAGAGTATTTCACTACAGATAACGTCTTTTTCAGGGTCTCGTGAAAACAGAGTAAAGTTAAAGTTACATGTTTGGCATTTGACTTGCATTCTTGTGGGTAAGGCACGTCTGTGGTAGCAGCTGGAGGAGGGAGTTTGGGCGCGCATCTGCTTCAGACAAGGGTGCGATCGACTGACACTTCTGTGCTCATTTCCCTGGTGGAAATTAAATATTATTGTAAGTTATTTTGATTGGGAGCAGCGTCTCGTGTCCACCTCATGACTGGTTATGGATGCAGAGGGGTACACGCTACTGAGCTCAGGTGTCGAGCCACGCAGAACGAAGCACATTCATCCTGATTCTGATGAAGGAAGAATTCAATTCTGATGCCCAATGCCACTGAAAGAAGTCTTGGGCTTTCCGATTTGGGGTTCCGCGAAGTCTTCCACCTTTCACCAGGCTATGGAACAGACTTCGACAGTCCGCGCCCACGGTCTGCGAAGACCTACTGGGGTAGCAGCCAGTCTGCACATGCTACTTGGGAAGAAAGCGAGAGATCGCGTCACTTGCAGTCCTAATCATCGAGTTAGCTTAGGCCAGAACAGCGTGCAGTGCGAAGATCTGAGTCAGTAACGAGGGGAGGATGCTTAGATTTCAGGTTCGACAACATGGAGCTTCGGTTAACAGTAATACGAGTTTGTGTGGAACATAGAGCTCTGGCGTGCAGTTAATGTTCTTTCGGCTTTTTCCCCTTGTATTGTCTAAGTCGAGTAATTACTCAGTTTAATAGCCAAAGTTGAGCGAATTCTTGTAGTGGAGTTATGTGCAAGATAACTGTAATTATTTCCTTAACTATAACCACTACAGTCTTCGCTCCACGAGTTTCAGATTAATTTTGCGTTAAGTGTTATTCACTATTGATGCTGTGTAATTTCTTATGTTAGAAAATTCAATCTACCTTTTCATTTCAGGCCAATATGATGCTTGTGGCGGCCCTGTTTCTCTATTGTTTTCATGAATCAGTTAATATTGCTCTTTGACTGACTTTCCTTTGGTAGAGCAACCATTTGCATCGTTGTACTGTGCAAACTTACCATCATAACTTGGATCTTATTCTTGAACTATTCGTTGCTCATCAAGAGTTAGTAGTGCCTCATGCACAGAAGTTTTGTAACCTCATTTTATTAATCAAACAAAAAATAACATTAATACAAATAGTCATATAACAGTATGATACGAGTAAAATACAAATCATGAACTAAGCAATACAGTAGAAACACTGAAAGCAATTTGTCCGAACATATAAGGCACTGGTCAACTATCTTTGGCAGAATACACAACTGTGTTCTAATACTGATAACACTTCCTGCTCATACACAAGAAACAGATCGTCAATAATAGTCACGAAATTACTGGCGGCGATCCAATCATTTTAACACTCACGTCAGTCTTTATGTTCTCAGTTAGGATTTTTAAAAAATGGTTCCATGCCTTCTAAAACAAGAAAAAAATTACACCACCTCGCTGACTTTTTAGTCACAAGACAACAAGAGAATTTTTTGTTTAATTTCTAATTGGATCTTCTGAAGGTGTGAAGAGACGAAACATGATGGCACCAGCTCATGATACAAAAACTGGAAGAAGATGAGCGAGCTGGTTGCAGATTCAGGACTGTGCCTATTGTTCCACGTGTTCCTCTTGTTCCACGTGTTCCACGAGTTCTACATAATTTGCAGGATACAGCCCAATACGCCCATCTTTGCGCCCCTTGCACCATCCTTGCGCATCTTGATCCTCAAGCTTCTCAAATATGTCTCCTTCTTTAAGATTTAGTTCATCTGCTTCTGTCGCTTCATAGTCATAAAGTGCTCTCACTGGAATTCCATACTCTCCACAGTCAATATATGTTACGCTAGTGTCGTTATCACTTTCTTCTTCCTCAAATGGATTTGTACTTATTATCGTTTCTTTCATAAAGCCACAAGTAGCCTTTTTAATGTTTCCCTTTGCTATGGGAGTATTTTGGTCGTTGTTATCAGTTTGGTCTTGTGCAGACATCTCGTTTTCCTTGCTACGTGTAGTGGATTCGTAAGCATCTTCTGAAATAGCTCTCCAGTTTGTAAGAGTAGTTCCAGGAGCTACATCCGTCTTTGATTTGTGTTTTACGATTTCCCTCCAATTTTCTTGGTATTCCTCAAAAGTTGGCCACTTCATAGCCATGTGAGTTCCACGGTTTTTTGACCACCACTGTAAGTCTCTCTCAGGATTAGCGTTATCAACTGCCTCATAAAATTCTGCATATATCTGCAGGAAAGTAGGATCTTGAGATAAATCCAAACATTTGTGAACGGAAAACATTATTTTTTTGAAGAACTTCAACCTCTCTCCCTCCATTTCTTGGCATTTTTCAAAAACAGCTGTCATATCTTCAATGTATTTGGGATTATACAAGTGTAAATCACGAAGAACTGCTTCATATTTTCCTTTTGCTTTACGTAAGTTCTCTCTTGACTGTATTGAGCGATCCTGTATTTTTCTCACCTGACTCAGCGACAAATCAGTATCAGCAAAAGCATTTCTCAGCTGGTTAAAAAGAGAACGCTCGGTTCTGAATGCTATATGATAGTCGATTTTAGCTATATCCACTTTGTAAAATAATTTCTCCCAGGGCTTCTGGGCGTTTTTAAAAGCATCTTCCATTTCTTTCTTTTCCTTTATTTGCATCATAGACTTGTGATACGACTCCTTTTTCCAATTTTTTACCTCCTTTACTACCTCATTACACAGCTTGTCTTTGATTTTCATGTGCAAGTCGCCCAGTTTTTCCGCTTCGGTCAGAATGCCTTTCCATAGTGCCTCTGTCGTCCCATACTCAGGCCCTTTATCGACGAGATCACTCCACTTCTTGGCCCAGCCTTGCAGGTCCTTGGCGTAGGCTTTCTCAATGTCTGCTCTCTCCTTAATGAGAGCCACCAGGTCCTTACACAGTCGGCGACCGTCCGCGATGCGCTGCGTTGTGCTGCTGTAGTTGCCCGGCTCCCAGAACGAGCCGCCGTCCTCACCCGTCTGCATGTCGGACAGATGGGCAGTCCAAACTAAAAGGTCGTTGTACCCCGCCAGCCCGGTTTCTGGATGTTAAGAGTTTTGGATGGGGTGATCCTCCGGTGCAACTCGATACTGAAACAAAGAAGATTCCAAAATGACTGCAAGATATCCCAAGGCAAATGTGTTCACAGGAACAGTTAGAGATATATATTACTTTTCTATATTGAAGTTCCATCGAACAAGCAACAAGAAGACTAAATTACAAAACTTAAGATTCGACCTAAATACTTCCATTGCTATGATGAAGCAATCTTATGAAAATCAGTACGCCACACATTACTGCTGCACTCGATCAGCCGTTCAATATATCCTTCGGCTGCGGTCGCGTTCCAGACAAATTAATATGCTCCTTTATAGAACTACCTTATAAAAAGTTGGAAAGAGTTAAAGTGAGTTACTACAGGCAGTTTTACTTGCTTCGCTGCTTTACAAGATTTCTGAGAAAGCTGTTTGTCATACAGTACTAACATATCTCAGAATGCAAAGTTATCTGTCGAATCTTCTATTGCTGATTTTCACATACTTCTTTTAGAGAGACGCTTTTAATTCTGTATAGAACTTCCTCACACTCGTTTAGATCCTTTGGAGCATTGGGATAGTTTTTTATACGCACTAATGCATATCTGTTGTTACGGCGGTTCTCTTTCGCTAATATTCTGTGTATTATACACAAAATGACCTATCCTAGTAGTAGTAGTGGTAGTAGTAGTAGCTTTATTCATCCATAAATCTCTTTTTGCAAGGATATAGGACATTTCAAAGTATTTACAAGTTTAGACCAATTTAAAATAATTTCATAATTGCTTCTACTATTTTTGAGAATTCTGACAGCAGGGAAATGGGCCGATAATTTTCTATGTCTTCTGCATTACCTTTCTTAAGCAAAAGTACAACTCTTGCCTGTTTTAACTGCTCTGGAAATGTCCGTGATGTGAAGGATTCATTTATTATATTTGTTAAGCGGCCTTGTATAATCCCTATGCACTGTTTCAGTACACACATTGGTACTTCATCTAAGCCTACTGACTATTTTTTTTTTTAGTTTCTGAACAGTTTTATTGACTTCATTCTCTGTGGTTAGAAGTAACATCATTGTATTTAGTGCAACATTATTTATACGAACTTTTGCTGCAACTTCTCTGCAATACTTGAAAAATGCTCGTTTACATAGTTTGCTAAGTGTTGTGGATCGTTTATTACCGTATCCCCCTCCCTTACCAGTATGTTATTCTGCGTTGGTTTACTTCTCCCCGTTTCCTTTTTTATAACATCCCAGATTGCTTTGCTTTTATTCTCTGCAGTATATATTATTTTGTCATTAAATGACTTTTTTGCAGCAATCAGCACCTTCCTATAGATCTTTTTGTATCTATGATAGAAAGAAATCTTGATCATTGCGATGATACAGGCATGTATACTTTTGGAAATGCCTTTTCAAAGTTCAATTTAAACAAGTGGAGAATTTAGGAGGTTTCATACTCACATTGGTTTCCTTATACACTTTGTCCCAGCTTTGTTTTTCTAGTTCTTTTGAAAAATCTTTTATTTTGATTTCTGATAGATGTCATTTGTAGGCTTATAGTTTATGGAATGATTCGATGCCTTATTTAACTGTTGTTATTTGACAGAGATGGTCTGATAGTCTGAGATCTTTTACAGCTACATCACATTTTTCCCTGTCCATATTTGTGGACACATGGTCAATTACTGATGGAGTCATTGTAGTAACCCTTGTTGCACTATTGACCAATAGGGACATGCCAAAACTTTAAAGGATGTTTATGAAGATGCTGCTGGATTCATTTATGATATTAGTGTTACTGTTAATATCCCCACACAGAATTATGTTGACCTTTGTATTTGAGACTTTATCTAGAACTTCTGTTAATTTATTAAAAAAAGTATCCACACTACCTCTGGGAGATCTATACACACAGAAAATGATTAATTTCTTGGTGATATCAAGAATTCAATAGCTGATATTTCAAAGCGTTTGTCTACAGTTATTGTACTGAGGTCATGTCTTGATTTGAACTGTGTTCCTTTTCTGATATAAATGCATGATCCTCCACCCCTTGAATTAGTTATGCCGTAAGAGTTTGCCCTTTCATATAAAGATAATACTATATGTTGGATTTCTATGTCTCTACACCAGTGCTCAGTAATATAAACCACTATGCAGTTCAAAGATTGGAGCTCAACTTCTAATAGCTGTATTTTATTTTTTATTGATTGCATGTTTTGATGGAGGATTGTTCAGTCTGTGAAATACCCCATGTTACTCTTTCCAATTGTTTGTTTTTCTTTGTGACATCTGGTATGTGTGACATTTGAAGTGTTAAAATGTGACTTGTGAGTGATTGCCGGCCGCTGTGGCCGAGCGGTTCTAGGCGCTTCAGTCCGGAACCACGCTGCTGCTACGCTCGCAGGTTCGAATCCTGCCTCGGGCATGGATGTGTGTGATATCCTTAGGTTAGTTAGGTTTAAGTAGTTCTAAGTATATGGGACTGATGACTGCAGATGATAAGTCCCATAGTCCTTAGAGCCATTTGAACCATTTTGAGTGATTGTTTCAGTATTTTTTAAACTGCTGGAGATTCTCTTTAGGCAGGGGAACCTGTTGTCTGGATTTATCCTAAAAAAGATCTACTTTTGCTACCTACGACAACAGGTGTTTGACCATGCGTGTCCCGAGATCCACCCCCTATACTTTCATGAATCTGTTGTACAAATCTTCCCTTCCCAGTCCTGTTTAGCTGTAGGCCATGCTTAGTGAAACCCCAACTGTTGATAGTCCCGACGGGCACCAGACAAACATGAGCAAAGTTGGCTGTCCTCAGAGCCATCCCTAACCCCACACTGATTCGCTTCACAGTTCAATCAAGGTGTGGTCGATCATAACGCCGGAACAGCTCAACAAAGTGTACGTTGGTGCCATGAGTCAGGGAAGCTATGTTGTCCAGGTCACCACCTATCCTGACCCACCCACTATCACTACATGGTCCTCTTTTGTAAAGTCCTTGCATAAGGACCCTAGGTCCCCTATCACATGACTTAACCCAGCATTTGACTTGAAGATACTGGTGGCCTGGTACGCTGCCCCTAAACTTTCCTGTGACTAAGGTCCTACACCTTGCCCATGACTACTACCTAACAGAAGCACTTTCCTCTTCCTAGCACTCTGTACATTCCTAGGCTTCTTAGCCTCGGTTGAAGTGTGCTGCACATTTCCTGCTCCTAGTTGTAACTGAGGTTCTTCAAAAAATAGTTCAAGTGGCTCTAAGCACTATGGGACTTAACATCTGAGGTCATCAGTCCCCTAGACTTAGAACTACTTAAACCTAACTAACCTAATGACATCGCACACATCCATGCCCAAGGCAGGATTCGAAACCTGAGGTTCTGCTCCATTTAACTCTGGCAGTGGTATATACCTGTTTTTGGTGTTGATGATAAAACTGTCAGCTCACGTGCTCTTTCTTCGTATCCTCCTACCAGCTGCCAGTTCCCAGCCACCCTCCTCCGTCCTATCTCCCTTGATCCTTATCAGTTCCTTCCTTGCTTCCTCCGACTGTGTCTGAAGGGCACAGATTTTCCTTTCCTGTTCCCCAATCAAAATGTTCCTACTGCATACTCTGCAGTTCCAGGAGAGAGCCACAGCTGTTCTCCCAACATTCTCCACACTGCATCCACTCCAGTGAATATATTTCCTACAAGATTGACAACAAATCCCTCTACTCACTACCCTATAACAGCTCCCACATATCTCACTCATGGTCAGTTTCGAAAGAATAATTAAGTTTAAAGAAAGTTCTGAATTTGTCAAGGACGCGAGATTGGCTGTGTGTAAGCAAAAAACGACACAAAGGTCTTATGTGCGGTGGTTGTCGTTTTTGTACTGATTGAGAGATACAACGACAGAAGAATGAATTTTTAATTACTTTGCTTCTAGAGAAGTTACGATATCATGTGTGTTTGGTCTGGTTTTTAAACGTTTATAACTCGGAAAATTTAGGATTAGATCGCGTCTATCTAACTAGTAAACAATACGAAATGCGTTAGTTAAATACGATTTAGAAACGTTTAATTACACTTTTATTGCGACAATAGACACTGGTGAAACTAGTAGCCGCCTTTTTTAAAAGCATTTTGCACTATCAAGAAAACTTGAATAGAATTTTTTGTGTTTATGTCACGCAAACTTTCGTGTTATGTCGCGATTGTCGGGACTTCAGCTAAAGAACTAGTTTTTACAAGAACAAGCGCTGCTGGGACGCTAATATTCAGTTGTGTGACAAGAACGGACACTACAGCAAGTATAAAAAACAAAGAAAATTAAATTTGACACTATTTCCTCTTAAATAAGTTCTTCTAGCGGACGAAGAAAATACCTGTGATCTCACTCGGCGGCCATCTGATCACATATGCATCCTATGACCGAGAAACGTTTCTTCCGAGGATCCACAGGAATCTAAAGAGCAACAACTAATAAACAAGAAAATGGTGCTAACCATATCGTACAGGGCTTGGTATCAAACGGGGAACCTAATACTTACTATGCAAATACTTTTTATAACAGAATTTAAAACTGTTTTACGTGTTCCACAGAAACACTATTTGTAAGCTACGCGTTGTTACTATGACAAAAAAGCAAATGATACTTTCGCTAAAATTTGTGCCACTGTCTGAGTAATTTAAAACAAAGTATGAACTCCACAAAGCAAACTATAATTTTGGCTGTAACGGGAAATAACTTGGCCAGGTGATGAAGTGTAGTAGAGCCTCAAATCAAAGTAAAATTCATTGCTATCGCGCAATGCAGGCACACAAAGTGATCACGGAAAAGTTTTCACCAACAGTGCTACCAACATGATTAATATCATAAATCTATGGATAGCAGTGATCTGGTGCTGTACTTAGGTTAAAATCAACAGTCAACATCGCAATAATATTTGTTTATGTTCCGGTTTTGGCTTATGTTAAAGCCATCTTGAGAATATTAGGCTCCCTATGGCTGGAGCTGGCGCCTCCTCAGTTTTCTCGTGATATCACGATCGTACACTGTACACTACCATTAAGCCTAAACCGGTAAGTAAACAAATATTGTTGCGATCTCGACTGTTGATTTTAACCTCAACATCATTAAATTTATTGACGATGAAAAGGGGAATACGTGACAACTTGGATAGAGAGCAGGAACTAATATGCTTCCCGGAAGGAGAAATTGAATTACGTAGACTGTGCGTAAATTGCAAAAGCATGCGATGTTGAAGGATATGGGATTCGATTATCAGCTCCAAAGTGGAAGCTATAAAGCGCTCACAATAACAATTTCATTAATGATACTGACGAATATGCCTTTTGAAAACTTCTGCCTTACCTTGTAAAACAAAAAAACTACCAACAAACCGAAATCATCTATGGAATTCAGTTGTAAAATGTGTCAAACTAAGCCTTTGATAATATTCAAAACATAAAATACAGTGGGCAAGAGAGCCGACGAGTAGCAAGCATTTTAGATGAAAATTGTGTGGTGAGTACTGTATGACACGTGTTTTAAAGGAAGATGTAACTGAACGTACTGCAACATCACACGGCACCTACCCGACTGGGGATATTCCTGGACGACTAGACAGAAAACATGTCCACAGTAATGATAGTGCCATAGAAATTTAATGCTCGGATATTCCCTGCGGAGTGCCGTGAGCTGCAAAAGAAAACTGTTAACTCTTGTAACATATTTTATTACAGTCTACTGCAAACGTTACCCACAATGATAACAAATTTCGTTCAGTTAGATAACATCTTCGGATCAATAGTACTTGCAGGGTAACCTGTCAGTTTCCGATGCTGTACACGTCGTAAGTGACTCACCCAACGAAGTTAAGTATAACACCTGAAACTGCCTGTTGCTCTGCAACTACTAATGATCCGAAGATGTTCTGTAACTGAACTACTTCCGTTAACATTGTAGAAGATGTACTGCACTAGACTGCAAATAACGACATTATACGCTACCTGACGGAAAAAGTGAAGTGCCCAGAACATAAGTCCGCATGTTAACGTAACTTCGCACCCGTACACACCGTCAGCAGTTTTATACGAAAATGATTTGGGTTCCAATTTCCTGTGACATGTAGAACAGCCACCAGAGTGCATTGGTTGTTCGTGTCTAGTGTTATTACCAGACTTCGTTGGGTATGTGAGGGATGTGAACATCGTCAGGTGTCGAGTGATCACAGTGAAGGACACGAAGATGCTACGTACAGATATGAGTCAACGTTATCAGCGTCTGACAGAGTTTGAAACGCGCCTCATTCTCAGTCTCAAATTGGCCAGCTGGTCGAATCGTGCTATATCCAAATTTGTGGGGCATTCAGGTGGAGGATTGCCCTATTGTGCACCAACCACAGTCTCTTCTCATTTGTGCCTGCCATCCGAGAACAGCTGCAACATTCTATGTTATCAAGCACCATTGGTGGGAAAGTAGCAGCAATCGGAGTAGGGTATTAGGATCTCATGCTATTTGCACCACCACGAGCAAACGGCACCGTTTGGAGTGGTGCTGTGATCGGGAAGAATGGACCGCTGATCAATGATGATGCGTCGTGTTCAGCGATATATTGCGGTTAGGCACTGCCCCGGATAACCATCGTCGGCGATTATAGCAGCGACCTGAAGAAAAGTCCCTTTCTTCCAATGTTTTGGAGAGGCACAGCAGTGTTACCCTTGGCGTCGTGAGGTGGAGGGACCATCGGGTATGACTTCAGATAATGGTTTGTGATGATGATTCCGGGAACCAGTGTGACTGCTCGAGGGTACGTCAAGGGTATTCGGCGCCTTCATGTGCTACCTCTCGTGTGGCAGTATTTTCAATATAACAAAACTCTTCCACACGTAGCACGTGTCTCTATGAATTGTCTGCAGGATGCTGAGGTGCTCATGTGGCCAACAAGATTTTCAGACGTGTGCCCGATAGAAAATATGTGAGTCCAGCTCAAACCTCAACTCCATCCCAGTCCCAGGATCCATGATATCAAGGATCGGACACCAGTTGTGGGCCAGTTTGCCACAGGGGAGAATAAAACGGCTTCATGACACCCTCCCCAAACCAACCGGGCCAGACGCCAGAGGGAGGAGGAACGCCATATTGATAAGTGGGATCATAGTGCCAAGCTCGTTTTAAGTATCACTCTATTTCATGGTCACTGAAATGACATGACATACCCTCAAAACGCGTGAAGTATCATTGCGTTTGCTCCTCCCCTTCTGCGTGCTTCACATGTTTTCAGGCATTGTAGTTACTCGGTATTCGCACGTTTCTCCACTTGACACTACATCAAGTATTCATAGATTAAGCCTCGCTTCGTGTTTCGGAGCACCTTGGTAGTCAGTCCAACACTGCTCCATCTGTATTACTCGTTAAAGCCAACTAGATTACCTGGCGTGGATAGCGGTACTGTTGTTGACGCTCCAAGAACATGATAGGGGAGGAAATAACAGCGTACACCCCAATATTCTTACAAATGGAGCACCGCCACAACCTACATGTCTGTATCTCAACGCCCTTTATAGAGCATCAACTGCGCACTTACCGGCGCGTCTGTTGGCAATGCTTCTCGTACACTATCAGTTTGCCAGCATTTGTTCATAGTAAAATATGTATGGATTCAAGCTTCGTCTAAATAAACCACTGGCCATTTTAATTCTGATGACTCGTATTTCTAATGTAGTTTGCCTTTTTGGAAACTATGTTATATCTTTCGTACATTAAACTCGTTTATTCTGATCCCTTTTAAATTTAAGTTTCATAGAGAGAACAATTTTCCTCACGAGATACGGGTCGGGGGTGGGGATAGAAGTACGTACGGAATGGTGATGTAGTTTAGGGTTGCAGCTGTCTCACACGAAAGCGCTTCACACCGGTGGGCCTTCGTAAAGGAGATATCTTGCTCAAAACTCGGACGTGGTCAGTTTCCGGGATAGCCATTAAACCGAACTACTGAGATAGGGAGCATGCTTGAGGAATACAGCTCAGTGCTAGTGCGCGATTTTGTTGGACTTATTAATGATTTAGCTTTATCCACAAATTTATTGAAAATTTGAAGCTGCTGTTCATATAATTTTCATGGTGCAAGCACAGTTTATGTCACCATTGTTATCATGATCACTATCACTCTAAAAATAATAAATCATAACATAATAAAGAAGTTTGTATGCGTCGAGTGCAAGTTAAAATTACTGTATTTTATCTCTTCGTCATCTGTTTTGTACTCAACATAATGAAAGCAGTTATCTCAACTGCACGTAGAGTAAGAATAAAGAGAAACAAAGAATGAAATGTAAATTCACTTATGACTAGGATCGAAGCAGCACCTTTCTGCAAGGTAGTACGACACCACGACACTACACTATCACGCTGCACTGCAAAACACTAGTTCTTATGAATGGTAATTAAAGACATATCGTCTACTTTCCGACAACGGCATCACATGAACGAAAACCCAGCAGGGTGCACAGCTTCATGGTGAAGTGCCTGGAATCTTAAATCATTTTTTAATCTCTGTCCTTCCCCTTGGCAGAGTTACTTTGCGTGCTTTGAATTCCACTTCTGTAAGACAGAATCAATGAAGTTCTCTTTAAGCTTGTATTTCCTTGCATCATTCATAATACCGCGGCAGTAGCTGTCTAGTTACACATTTACACATATCGTCAATGGAATATTTATTGTGTGCTCTTTGATGTTCTTCTTTGTAGTAAATACTTCAGCTCCACTTATCTCAGCAACGTGTTTCTCCTGCAGCAATCTGCGCACCATCGACTTACTCAGCTTTCATATTTTGCTTTCATCCGTGGACACCTTTCCCGTCAGCTCTGTCACTGCTTTATCCTTCTCACCGGCAATAAATTCGCATTTTGTTAACAGCAACCTTCTACTCTCAGGTAACACGGCACAATTGTGCAGTTTGGCTGCAACTAGTCCACGTCAGCAAGCTAGTCCTCCTTGATTTGCAGAGTATTATCACCGGAAGGGGGCAGGTAGTTTGTCGCCTTTGAGGATACAAAGGGCCAGGCAGGTCAAAATACGGGGCCTTTCTACGTTACCGGACGCTTCTGATCTGCTCCCCTGCGACTCGGCGTGCCAAGTAAAGAGGCGGGCCGCCTCTGGCGGCTGCGCGGTACGCCTGCTGACGTAGCGAGCGCCACCCACGCGCCGTAGGCCCAATGCTGTAGCGCTCACTACAGGCACTTTCACACAGGAGGCCGTGCATCCAAATAACACGGAGCTGATGATATTTGCTTTACATTCAGTCATATGCGCCCTTTCGAACGAGAGGCGCAGAGTTCCGTCTTCGGTTTGCTATAGTTGTCGTGTAATTTGTCAAGTGAATCGCCGCTACTAGCTTCACACAGGGCCAAAGTGGAGCTTTCGGACGAGACGCAGTGAGATGCTTCCGCTAGCCGTGCTCGTAGTTCCGATACACTCTATCAAGTCTCCAGCACCACTGTTTGTGCCCACTGTCCACTGTAATCATTAGTGGACAGTATAGTTAGTTCTCTGTATCTGTATGGACTGTAAAGAAACACTGATAAATTCGACGAGCAGAGTATCACTTCGGAAGTGCAAAACAGACCAATACTGTGGGAGTGTTCCATCCTCAACATGTAAATAAAGTATAAAAAGCTGAAACTTGAAACGAAATATGTACATTATATAGAGGGCGTCACAGGAGGAATGATCAGTATTAAGGAATATGACAATAACGATCATTCGAAGCAAAAATATATAGTAAACATAGCTATGAGCAGTTATTCGTCTTCGATACTGTGAAACAAATCTCTTCTATTGTAAGCACTTTGTTTCCGTACTCTGAGAGGTGATAGTATGATTCAAAACAAGGCAAAATGTCCAGTAAACATGAGCCGTAATGTGAATACCTTAAGAAATATGAGCTCTTGTTCATCTCCGCTACTGTGAAACACATCTCTTCTACTGAACAAGATATGCATTTTAGATCCCAAGCTTACTACCCAATTATTCCCTGTTTTGGTCCACACTACCTCCTCCCAAATCATGGAGAACAAAGAGCTTGCAGGAGAAGAAATTGGTTTCATGTTATCGAAGATGGAAAAGTGCTCGTAGTTCTTAAGATATGTATTTTAGAGCCCATGTTTACTAGACTTTTTTGCTTCGAATGATCGTTCCAAAATATCCCTGAATATTACCATTAATCCTGGAACTGCATGTATAAGGGATTTTGACACTTTACCACCACAGGAGAATAATATCATTACTAAGCATTTGTGAAAAAAAATGTTAATTTAATGCACGGTATTCACCGTAGAGTGTTATCAGCTACTCTCCACTGCAGTTCTTTCTGTACTAAGTGACGGCAAAAAGTTAAAAATTCATTAAAGGAAAAATTTCCAGGTTTTGCTCGAAGTGTCTCAGCAGGCAATGGAATGCTCTTTAACTAAAGCCAGAGGAAGATAAATAGGTGGAACGAAATCTGCTTTTTTCGTACACTTAGTTTCTTCGTAATGATAAAACTTGCAGCAACCACGAACAGTGCCTCTACGGGAGACACCCTTAGTAAATGGCCGCAGGTTACCGTATGTACATATAATGTGCACTGTGAATGTAAAATGATTCCACGTCACTATGGTTACTTGAGTAAATGGTCCACGGAACATGAAGCGGAGCAGCTCTAAATCAACACGCAGGCAGGAGACATCTGCGATAACCGAGACTTCGGCTCCGATTTTACACGAAAGAATGCCTGCAAGAGAGCGCTCACTGAATTCCAGAGACACGGCCTCCTGTGTGATAGGGACCTAACGCCTGTTTATTTATTGTTACAGCTTCATGAATTTTAAGATAGTAATCGGTCGTATTGCTGTGTTACCCACCAAGGCAAACTGTAGTCCTGACCAGAGTGACATAATAGAAAGGTGCATACATTAATCTAACATTTTACAATTTTAATGAAATTGGTGCGCCATAATATGTTACTCTAAGAAAGATGATTCAAATGGCTGCCACTGAGAGAGTTGCCGGAGTGGTTACAGCACAGAATTCACAAAATGAAATGAAATGATCGTATGGCATTGTTGGCCTGGAGGCCCCATTCGGGGGAGTTCGGCCACTGTATTGCTAGTCCTTGTTAGGTGACGCCACATCGGCGACTTGCGAGTCAACGATGATGAAAATGTTGACGGACACACACCACCCAGTCCCCTGCCGGAAGACGAACACGGGCCCCCTGCGTGGTAGGCAGTAACGCTACCGCTATGCTACGGAGGTGGACACAGAATTCACAAGCTCGGTCCGTGCATCCATACTCAAGTTCCTGCGTAGTTTTCTTATACTGCTTAAGACCTTTAAAAAGGCCATGGCCAATTTCTTTTGCCATTACTCTCCGTTCCATTTTTACCTTCGTTTTTAAATATTTTGCTGCTGGTGGGACGTTACTCTTCCTTCCATTCAAACTACTGCTGAGTTTCCACATTACTGAGACTATATGATGACATTCGTCAGCCGTGACCGTGAAACTGCCTTCTACAAATTCGGATATGAATGGCGATTTTGCCTCTTCGTTTAGATACATGTAATCTGATACAACGGTATTTTACGTATCATCACTTGTTACGGATCGTACTATCCAGCAATTATCACTGATTTTTTGTTAAGGTGATTTTCGCCCTTCATTTAAGTTACGAGGTGCATTCAACTTCTAAGGCCTCCAATTTTTTTTCTCCGGACTGGAAATAGATAGAAACATGCGCATTTTGTTAAAATGAGGCTGCGTTCATTGTCAATACGTCACAGAGATGGCAACACCGTACGGCAGATGGAATTTTACCGCCAGCGGCGAGAATGAGAACTGTTTTAAATACTTAAAATGGCGACGTTTTCCTTACTTGAACAGTGTGCAATCATTCGTTTTCTGAATTTGCGTGGTGTGAAACCAATTGAAATTCGACAGTTGAAGGAGACATGTGGTGATGGAGTTATGGATGTGTCGAAAGTGTGTTCGTGGGTGCGACAGTTTAATGAAGGCAGAACATCGTGTGACAACAAACCGAAACAACCTCAACCTCGCACAAGCCGGTCTGACGACATGATCGACAAAGTGGAGAGAATTGTTTTGGGGGATCGCCGAATGACTGTTGAACAGATCGCCTCCAGAGTTGGCATTTCTGTGGGTTCTGTACACACAATCCTGCATGACGACCTGAAAATGCGAAAAGTGTCATCCAGGTGAGTGCCACGAATGCTGATGGACGACCACATGGCTGTCTGTGTGGCATGTTGCCAAGCAATGTTGACGCGCAACGACAGCATGAATGGGACTTTCTTTTCATCGGTTGTGACAATGGATGAGACGTGGATGCCATTTTTCAATCCAGAAACAAAGCGCCAGTCAGCTCAATGGAAGCACACAGATTCACCGCCACCAAAAAAAATTTCGGGTAACCGCCAGTGCTGAAAAAGTGATGGTGTCCATGTTCTGGGACAGCGAGGGCGTAATCCTTACCCATTGCGTTCCAAAGGGCACTACGGTAACAGGTGCATCCTAAGAAAATGTTTTGAAGAACAAATTCCTTCCTGCACTGCAACAAAAACGTCCGGGAAGGGCTGCGCGTGTGCTGTTTCACCAAGACAACGCACCCGCACATCGAGCTAACGTTACGCAACAGTTTCTTCGTGATAAGAACTTTGAAGTGATTCCTCATGTTCCCTACTCACCTGACCTGGCTCCTAGTGACTTTTCGCTTTTTCCAACAATGAAAGACACTCTCAGTAGCCGCACATTCACCAGCCGTGCTGCTATTGCCTCAGCGATTTTCCAGTGGTTAAAACAGACTCCTAAAGAAGCCTTCGCCGCTGCCATGGAATCATGGCGTCAGCGTTGTGAAAAATGTGTACGTCTGCAGGGCGATTACGTCGAGAAGTAACGCCAGTTTCATCGATTTCGGGTGAGTAGTTAATTAGAAAAAAAATCGGAGGCCTTAGAACTTGAATGCACCTCGTACAACAACAGAAGCATAAACCATTGTTTTTAATTCGGAGAAGGTGCGAGAATTAAATGTTGAATGGTACTATTATTCGAAAATTCATCTGGGTGTAGAATAATCACCGCTACCAGTCACTGTTTAAATAAAAAACAAATAATGTGGTGATGATCAAAAAAACACAAATGAAACACTTTGAACTGGCTAAGCCAAATGTGCTGTAAAATATTATGGTACCACATATAGCTGGTATATCCATATCGTTTTCACATTCTATTTGTCACACTGTTTTTCAAAAATACTTCGTTTCATACGCCAACTATATATTACTCACCATACTAATTATTGGTGCTTCCATATTATGCCTTTGATAAACTAATGACTGTTCAGATTAGTACTTCAGAAGCACATGCACTCACTATCGTAGCTGCATACAAATATAAAGTACATGACAGCGTTGGGCTCTCACCATATAAGGCGGTATACGGTAGAAAGATGCGATCGCCTTTCAAAGTGATTAAGCCTAAAGTTGGGAAAATGGGGAGTCAATGAAGAAGTTTGCGAAGATGTTAGAGGAAGTGTGGAAATGGATTAAAAAAGAGAATTTGAAGGCGCTCGAGCGGCAAGAACAACTGTGACGATGTGTTGTTAAGCTACCTCAGTTTGAAATAGATCATTAGGTTGTGCTGGAAAACCCTTCACACCAAAGGGAAAATCTAAAAATTTTCTTACGTAACATTAAGGGCCATATCAAGCAATAGAAATGACATCACCGTGAACGTGAAGTTACAGCTACTGACGAAAATGTCCACTGTTCTTGGAGGATGCGTTAAAACTAATATGGGTACTTGAGGCACATTATCACAAGTGCCAGACTCGTTACCTAGAGGGAAAGTTAAAACTAAAAGAAAATGACGACCAGGTTGCACTATAATAATCAAAACTATCCGAACGACCTGAATTGGGCTTCGCCTGATTTGTATGCAACCCACAAAATGGAATATCCTTGCAAGTCCTATACAAAATGGTTGATACATTGTATTAATTCCCAGGGCCTCTCCGAGAAAATTTTTCCACACGAGCGACTTATCATATGGCACTCCCCCCCTCCCCCTCCCTCCTTGTCACTCGTATATTCTCATCCCTGTCAATTTTTGCTACTATGTTGTGACAGAGAAAGGGGGAAAATCGGAACAGAAGAGAACAGAAGCGTTTGGGACGTGGTGCTACAAAAGAATGTTGAAAATGAGGTGGACTGATGAGATGATGAAATAGGAGGTTCTCAGCTGAATCGACGAAGGGAGGAACATATGGAAGACACTGACAAGCAGAAGGGACAGGATGATAAGACATGTGTTAAGGCGTCATGGAATAACCTCTATGGTACTAGAAGGAGCTGTCATGGGTAAAAAATTTATGGGAAGACAGAGGCTGGAACACATCCAACAGATAACTGAGGATGTAGGGTTCAAGTGCTACTCTGAGATGAAGAGTTATCGCAGGAGAGGAATTCGCAGCGGACCGCATCAAATCAGTTGGAAGACCAAAAACAAAAATAAAAAGTGTTATGCACAGTACATTTTGCAACTGGGGGCCAGGGGCGCAGCTAGCGGTCTCTACTGGTTGTGAAACGTGCTGTATAGGAAGATATCGAACAGTTGTGGCCGCTCTGGGAATCACCTCAGAATGGCTCCCCAAGTGGCTTGTGTCGCTTGGCTCAAATACCGATCCTGTAAATTCGACAGGTAAGTTGCATAACAAATCTTATCTGGTCCACAAGCGAAATGGTCACTGTACATGTTCTACTTGCTACAACATAATAAATAGTCAGTTCCCTGCCACCTTTCTTTCAGTGTTCAGAATTGTAATGAAAGTTAGCAGATCCTACATGAAAGTTCCCAATAGTATAATACATTTTTGTTGTCTCGTTCCGGTCTACGCCTCACATCCAATACACTACTTCCACTTCACAAGTTAGTGCCTCTTTATAAAAGCTCAAAACAACAGCCGAAAGTTGAGATACTGGTTGCTCTTCAAGGTTTCGTCATACTAGACAAAGGCCTAATGTATTCTATCTATTTGACTGGTTCATTCTAAAACTTTTGCAGAGGAATCTGCATCTTTGAAAATTTTTGTGTTGTAATTATATTTTCATTTCAAAACCTGAAAAGAGGAGAATTGATTCGCTTGTAGTGTGGTTTTATACAAAAAACATGAAAATTAAGTGTGTGATAAGATAAGAAATGAGGAGCTTCCGTGCAGAAACGACGACGAAAAGAATATGTCGAATTTATTAATGAAAGCAGGATGGCAGGACATATGTTAAGGCAGTACGTGAAAACATCCATGTTACTACAGAGAGCTGTAGAGGGAGAAAGTTGTAGGGAAAGACATGAATATTCAACATATAACTGAAAAAGTTTAGTACCGGTGGAAAGATTGGCACAAGAGAAGTCGTGACGATTTGCATCATATCATTCAGAAGACCGGAGGACAAAGTTACTTGTCTGAGAAATATGTATACGTTGGTCCTGTCGTTGCAGTTGTGGTCTTCAGTCCGACGATTGGTTTGATGCAGTTCTCTACGCTAATCCAACAAGTGCATTACCTTTAGATGACTAATGCAATCTGGTGCCACTTGGACCTTCTTGATATATTCGAGCGTCGGTCTTTCTCAACTGTTCTTACTCCCCCTCCCCTCCCCACTTACACCTCACACACGTCTCCATGCATTGTCACATCACAATTTTGTTGATGCCTTACGACGCGTCCTATCGAACGAGCCTCTTAGTCAAGTTGTAAACTAAAAGATAAATATCTTTCCTTCCAATACTGATTCAGTACCTCCTCACTATCCGATCTATATGTTTAATCTTCAGCATTCTTTTCAAGCATCAAATTTCAGAAGCTTCTATTTCCTTCCTGTATGATATGTTTTCAGCCTACGCATCAGTACCATTCAAAGTTACACTCCAGGCAAATACCTTCCGAAAAGACTTACCAACAGTTAAATTTATTTTAGATGTAAATTAGTTTCTCATTTTCAGAAATAAGTTTTTTGCTATTGCGCCTCGCTTTTTCTGTTATCTCTACTTTGGCCATGTTCACTTACTTTGCTGACTAAGTAACAAAACTCATCTACTACTTTCAGTGTCCATTTTCCTAATCTAGTTCTTTCAGCACCACCTGGTTTAATTCGACTACATTTTATTATACTTGTTCTACTTTTGTTGATATTTCTCGTATCACCTCTTTTCACACTATTCATTCCGTTCAACTGTTCCTCTAAGTCTTTTGCCGTTATTGACAGAATTGCAACGTCATCGGCTAACTTCAATTTTTATTTCGTTTCTGCCAACTTTCATTTCCTTTACAGATTTTTCCTTCTTATCTTTGACTGGTTGTTCGGTGTACAGATTGATTAACATCGGGAATAGACTACAAGACTCTCTCACTGTCTTCTCAACAGGGGCTACCCTTCATGTCCTTCAGCCAGTCTGGTTTTCATACTGGGTGGTTATAGTGCAGCTACTCACAGAGGTCCAGTACGGTTGTAATTATTGTTTGACAGAAAAACTTAACAGATATTCTGATGCGTTAATGTGGAACCGCTTAGCGCTAGAAAAGACTTAGTTCTTATTGTGACCAACAGGTTTGGATCTGATGCTGTGATTATAGGAAAGATGTATAGAAATGTTTCTATACACAATGAATTAGGAGCGGTATGTGGGCAGGAAAGGTCAGGCAAGTGATAAGGGCATAACGTTGATTTTATTATTAACAGCTGCTTACACAATTTGTTCAATATGAACACTAGAGACGTTGACGAGAAAAAACGACGTTGTCAGTGTCAGCAGTTGTTCACATCAGTTCTGGTGGAATCTGAGCAAAGTGTTTCTGCATACTAGCTTTCAGGTATGTTAGAGATCGAATGAGCCAAAAGCCACATGGATTCAGATCAGAGGATCTTTCAAGCCATGTATCTTTGAAATCTCTGGAGGTAACACGTTCGTGGAAGGTTGCAGTAAGCATTTCAGTGGTCAAGCAGCATGAGCTATTGCCTCTTGTTACATGAAAACAGTGGTTTCCACACAGTTAGAAAGCAGGAATCAGATGCTGCACAAGGGGGATGACACGGTACACTTGACAGGCCCTTCTCTTCAAGGAAGGGTAATAGCGATTCCACACTACGCAGTCAAATACGATGAGTGCAGCGGCTCTTCGTGAAAAACACGCGGTTTAACAGTACTCAAAATTGGGCAGGTCTGTGTATTCACTGCACCCTGTGGTGTAAAACGTGCCTCGTCATTGCTGCGTGGAATATTGTTGGGCCACATGTTATCAACGTCGATCCGTGCCCGAAAACAACGAGCAAATTCAGAAGGTAACTGCGCATTATGAGGTTTCAGTTACCGTACTTTCCGGATCTTTTACGGCTATCAATGTACAACAGACATCAGAACTTTCCATACTAATGACGATGTGAAGGACAATTCTCGTAAGACTGCTCGAGCAGTAACACTACCTGGAGCACGCGCTGCATGATCAGTTGCAGCAAGAGTAATCCCGTCAAGAACTTCAACCGAGATAGAAAGCCTTCCTCTCCTAGGTGCCAAACCAAGCTCCTCCGTGTCTCAGGATTTTGTTACAATCTTCTTTTGACCATTTAAAAACATCGAGCCTCTCATCAGAAATTTCAGTCGGGAATACTCTCTCAGTGCAGCTCTGTAATTGCTGCCATTCAAATAAAACCGTTTCACGAACAACGCACGGTCTCTGTTCTCGACATCCATACGTTTCACTCACGTTACGGCTTGTCAAAGGATGTCATACCACGTAAAAACAGTGTACGGTGCCAGATTTACACCTCGTGGCCAAAATTGGAACTAAGTTTTTCCGAGCGTAAATTTGTTCCGCATTAATTCCTTAGCATATTTTCGAAGTTTCGCTGCCATATGATAATTACAACCCACACTGGACATCTATGAAAAACTGCACGTTATTTATAATCAACTGGTACAAGTTGTAAATAAACTTTCGCTCTCTCTATTTTATCCCTGCTACCTTCAGTATTTGTTTCTACCAGTGCACATTTTCTTTTTTCTTTTTTTTCAAAATCAGTGAATGCTCTAAACGTAAGTTTGCCGTTCTTCAACCTACTTTCTAAAATAGGGTCAGTATTGCCGCAAGTGGTCCTACGTTTCTCCAGAATCCAAATTGATCTTCCTAGCTTTTTTCTTTGATACTTCCACAAATAATTTGAGTCAGTATTTTGCAGCCATGACTTATTAGATCGATAGTTCGGCAATAGTCCCATGTGTCAGCAACTGCCAGCCTTAGCATTGGAATTATTACGTTCTTCTTGGTGTCAGAGAGTATTTTTCATACATCACAATTCTTGCCTAACTGATGGAATGGTTTTGTCATGGTATTTTCTCCAGAGGTTCTCAATTTTGAAGGAATATCGTCTACTCCAAATTCCTTTTTTCAGTTGATGTGATTCAGTGCTCTGTTAATTCAATTCAGTATCTCACGTGTTACCCAAGAAATCTGTTTATCTGTCTCTAACGCTGCTGTCAATATTAAACCATGCAGCAGTAATTCTTAACCAAAGGGATTTTAATTTCAACAGGCATTTACATTCAGAGAAATGAACAATAGACAGTTCAATAGTGTATTTACCAACCATGATGGGTTGCCTGTGTAGTTCATGTGGTTATGGGGTGTCAATGCTATTAACATTCAGTTTAGAAACATTTTTCCTGTCAAAGATTAAGTATGAGTTATAATGACATAACAAACAGCTGCTGTTGAAATGTATCCAGCAAATGAGATATTTAGTTTGCAGCAGACATGAGCAAAAAAAAAAAAAAATACAGTAGCTAATGTAAAGTTGAGCCACCCAAATTACTCCCCCTTTTATTAATTTATGGTATTTAGGCTGCAGTCAGTGAATCTGAAAACTATTCGTAACTGCGATTTAGCTTTGAGCGCTTGTGACAGAAATACAAATAAAATTCATTGGCCTCTTCATTTGGTTAACTAGGCAAGTGCCTAATCCATGTCATTCAAAAGCAAGTATGGGACGCACAAGATGCAGCTTAGCTGTGGGAACATTTTTCCTGCCACTAGCTAGAGACATGACTGCATCCAAGAATATATTTGGCAACAGTGTGTCCTTCGACTTACTTCCTTGAGTGACAGAGAAATATCCTGCTGTATTTACCAGAGGTATACAAATTATCTTTCCAACCTGCCTGCCCCTGTCTCCGCCGCAATCATTAAGGCAGCTCAACTTGCCCCAACGGAGACACAAGGAGTGCGTACGTACTGAAGCACAGTGGTTGCAGCAGGCTAGCTTGAGTTTCCGCAAGCCTGACAAGCTTCACGGGACACGTTCAAACTGCTGAACCTGACAACAGGTTGCACTGTCAATCCAATGTGCCAACAGAACAGCCAGATAAATCTCTAACTAGGCAGTTTCACTACTTATCACTACAGTGGGAGCACAAAAACGAACACACCAAACTTAAACGAGGTTGAGGAGAAATTAAGAATTGGGGAATATATAACAGTCACAAAACAGAGCCCAAATCTAGCAGGGGAAAAGTTTTCGTGCGTTTATGAGGCAGCTTCAATTACATCGGTATGTGTCTCGCCAAGCAAATTTTATAAAAATCTACTAAACATTCATTCCGGATCTCCAAATACGTAATATGTTTATATACTTAACCAGCAGTTTTCTCATTCTATAAATATTTCGAAAGGGACATGGACTTAATGACTGACAAGTGTGTGGAAATGTGTGCGAGGGACTTGAGGCCATTTATCAGTATATACGTTTTCTAGATATAGGGCACACATTGACTGAAATAGGATAAACATCTCCCTGATGAACCATGGATCTTGTAGTTGGTGAGGAGGCTTGCGTGCCTCAACGATGCAGATAGCCGTACCGTAGGTGCAACCACAAGAGGGGTATCTGTTGAGAGACCAGACAAACGTGTGGTTCCTGAAGAGGAACAGAAGCCTTTTCAGTAGTTGCAGGGGCAACAGTCTCCATGATTCACTCAACTGGCCTCGTAACATCAACATCTACATCTACATCCATACTCCGCAAGCCACCTGACGGTGTGTGACGGAGGGTACCTTGAGTACCTCTATCGGTTCTCCCTTCTATTCCAGTCTCGTATTGTTCGTGGAAAGAAGGATTGTCGGTATGCCTCTGTGTGGGCTCTAATCTCTCTGATTTTATCCTCATGGTCTCTTCGCGAGATATACGTAGGAGGGAGCAATATACTGCTTGATTCTTCGGTGAAGGTATGTTCTCGAAACTTTAACAAAAGCCCATACCGAGCTACTGAGCGTCTCTCCTGCAGAGTCTTCCACTGGAGTTTATCTATCATCTCCGTAACGCTTTCGCGATTACTAAATGATCCTGTAACGAAGCGCGCTGCTCTCCGTTGGATCTTCTCTATATCTTCTATCAACCCTATCTGGTACGGATCCCACACTGCTGAGCAGTATTCAAGCAGTGGGCGAACAAGCGTACTGTAACCTACTTCCTTTGTTTTCGGATTGCATTTCCTTAGGATTCTTCCAATGAATCGTAGTCTGGCATCTGCTTTACCGACGATCAACATTATATGATCATTCCATTTTAAATCACTCCTAATGCGTACTCCCAAATAATTTATGGTATTAACTGCTTCCAGTTGCTGACCTCCTATTTTGTAGCTAAATGATAAAGGATCTATCTTTCTGTGTATTCGCAGCACATTACAACCAAGACAGCATTGCTGTGCTGGTCCTGCGAACGGCTGAAAACAAGGGGAAACTACAGCCTTAATTTTTTTCAAGTGCATGCAGCTTTACTATATGGTTAAATGATGATGGCGCCCTCTGGGTAAAATATAAATACGCTAAGAAGATTCAGAAGGATGTAGGTTGCAGTAGTTACTCGGAAATGAAGAGCTTGGCTGGCCACTGTGGCCGAGCAGTTCTAGGCGCTTGAGTCCGGAACCGCGCGACTGCTACGGTCGCAGGTTCGAATCCTGCCTCGGGCATGGATGCGTGTGATGTCCTTAGGTTAGTTAGGTTTAAGTAGTTCTAAGTACTAGGGGACTGATGACCTCAGATGTTAAGTTCCATAGTGCTCAAAGCCATTCGATCCATTTGAAGAGCTTGCACAGGATAGAGTGACATGGGGAGCTGCATCAAACCAATCTTTAGACTGAAGACCACAACAACAACAGTATAAACGTATGGCATAGTGGATACTAAAAGCAACATTCTGGTGGTTCACGATGTAGTGCGATGAAAGTTTAATATAAAAGAAAAATTTATTCTTTCAGAAATATACTTTTCTACATTAACGTAATATGAAAAACGTACTTCGTGTTCGCTATAATACATTTGTGGCATTTAGAATGAACTATTTTGGCCACTTAGAACGAATACAGTGAACCTGCAATACACATCCTGTAAAAAGTAATTAAAGTCGTTATAACTGGTATCATATTTGGTTGGAGCACACTAAGATTACAGAAGCTAGACTTCCAAAATCTTACTTTAGTTGGCGTTGCAGTAAACCAGACATCTCCAGGTTCTTAGGCGCAAGGGATCTCGACTTTGAGATGGTTCTGATTACTGCAGAAACCATGTGACCTGATGATGGTTTGAATCGTCAACACCAAGTACTAGTTGAAAGTGAGTGAAGTATCAGAGAAAACCGTAAATATCGAAATGAATTAAGAAGTCCGAAATACGGCGAAAATTTAAAAAAGGACAAATAAAATGCTCCATTTCCTGGCCTACAATGGCCAAAAATGAATTTGTATTTCATTGAGCCTCGTCTTGTGATAGTCGAGTAAAAAAAAAGACTTTTTATCAACACCTGGACCCTGCTCATAACACTACCATGAAAGCGTAAGGAAAAAACTGCCACATAGCGTAGCACAGCGGGAAAACGGGCAGGCAAACAAGATTCCTTTAGCCTGCTTGGGTTGGCAGTAGCTCGGCTTGGATGGGAGTAGAGCAGCCTGCCCGTTCAGCTGATAACGTACTGCAGCATGCCTACCTGACTAACAGACAAACATGAGCAGGTTAAAAGCGCAATGTGTACACCTCTGATATTTACTTGACATTTTCGTGTCATTTTGATTCAATAGTCGCTATGGTTCTCACGTAAGGAACGACGTAGAGTTAGAAAGTTTATGTTTTTGTGACAGCCACTAATAATAATAATAATAATAATAATAATAATAATAAACCCCGTGGAGGCCCGGGAAAAGAATAGGCCTCCGGTATGTTCTGCCAGTCGTAAAAGGCGACGAAAAGAACAAACCACTAATAGGGCTAACCCCCCTTTTAGTGTGATTACTTGGTTCAGGACAGAACTAAAGAAGCCTCGGACAAGCGCCGTCATGGTCGGGGACGACGCTTGAACCCTATGCCCGCCCACAATGGTAACGACACTGCTAGCCAACTGGAAAATGATTTAAATCCAAATAGAGGTGTTTTGCAGGATATGCTTCCTGCAACCACCCTAGAAGGAAAACTAAGACAGAGGATGAGATGGTCAGATGAAGTTAATCGACATCTCATGTTCTGTTATTACCAAGCAACAAACCTAGGAACCAATACAACTGGATACAGATCACAAGTATACACAACATTTATTACCAGATACCCAGAATTAAAATTTTTAACAGAACAACGGCTAGCTGATCAGATCCGTGTAATAATAAAAAATAACAGGATACCCCAGTCAGAATTAGAAAACATCAAACAACAAGTACAACAAATACTGGAACAAAATAATGTGCAATTAAAAGAAGAAGAAAATACAGTAATGGACTCAAACATCCCAGTAAAGGACTCAAACATCCCAGAGCAAACACACAAAGACCAACACGCATCAATTAAACAATCAGAGGAAAACGAAATCTTAAGACAGCCACCAGAACAAGCACAAATAGAACACGAAGTGACACACATGTTAGATATAGAAGAGAAATTTCAGCTGACATATATAGATTACAAAGACACAAATACAGACATTAGACCATTCTTGCATAGACTGCCAAATAACCCACAAGTCGAAACAACAATAAAAACTATCAACACAATCATACACAACGAAATAAATGAAAACACAACTATGGAAGAGTTACAACTACTGGTTTATATAGGAGCACTCACTACACTAAATATACACACTAGGCAGAGATCAGAACCAACCAACACACAGAAGAAACCCACAAAACCAGCATGACAACACAGGCTACAGATCAGAATCGAAAAACTGAGAAAAGACATCGGACAGCTAACACAATTTATAAGAAATGAAATACCAGACAAAAGACGAAAAAGGTTAGGTAAAATCTCACAACAAGAAGCAATAGAGCAATTAGATGAAAAGAAGCAGAAATTACAAGCATTGACCAAACGACTTAGAAGATACAAAAAAAGTGAAAATAGAAGGAAACAAAACCAAACATTCAACACAAACCAAAAGAGATTTTACCAAACAATAGATAACACACACATTAAAACAGACAATCCACCAAACATAACTGACATGGAACACTTCTGGAGCAACATATGGTCAAACCCGGTACAACATAACAGGCATGCACGGTGGATACAAGCAGAAACAGACTCATACAAGATGATACCACAAATGCCTGAAGTGATAATTTTGCAACATGAAGTCACCCGAGCAATTAATTCTAGGCACAATTGGAAAGCCCCTGAAAATGATAAAATAGCAAATTTGTGGCTAAAGAAGTTCACCTCAACACATTCACATCAAACTAAATTATTTAACAGTTATATTGCCGACCCATACACATTCCCTGATACACTTACACACGGAATAACTTATCTGAAACCTAAAGATCAAGCAGACACAGCAAACCCAGCTAAATATCGCCCCATAACATGCCTACCAACACTCTACAAAATATTAACTTCAGTCATTACACAGAAATTAATGACACATGCAACACAGAACAAAATTATAACTGCTGAACAAAAAGGCTGCTGCAAAGGAGCACGAGGATGTAAAGAGCAACTGATAATAGATACAGAGGTGACATATCAAGCTAAAACTAAACAAAGGTCGCTAAACTACGCATACATTGATTACCAAAAAGCTTTTGATAGTGTACCCCACTCATGGTTACTACAGATATTGGAAATATACAAAGTAGATCCTAAATTGATACAGTTCCTAAACATAGTAATGAAAAACTGGAAAACCACACTTAATATCCAAACAAATTCAGATAATATCACATCACAGCCAATACAGATTAAGCATGGAATATACCAAGGAGACTCATTAAGTCCTTTCTGGTTCTGTCTTGCTCTGAACCCACTATCCAACATGCTAAATAATACAAATTATGGATATAATATTACTGGAGCATACCCACACAAAATCACACATTTGCTATACATGGATGATCTAAAACTACTGGCAGCAACCAATCAACAACTCAACCAATTACTAAAGATAACAGAAGTATTCAGCAATGATATAAATATGGCTTTTGGAACAGACAAATGTAAGAAAAATAGCATAGTAAAAGGAAAACACACTAAACAAGAATATTACATATTGGATAACCACAGCGACTGCATAGAAGCTATGGAAAAAACAGATGCCTATAAATATCTAGGATACAGACAAAAAATAGGAATAGATAATACAAATATTAAAGAAGAACTAAAAGAAAAATATGGACAAAGACTAACAAAAATACTGAAAACAGAATTGACAGCAAGAAACAAGACAAAAGCTGTAAATACTTTGCTATACCAATATTGACCCACTCATTTGGAGTAGTGAAATGGAGTAACACAGACCTAGAAGCACTCAATACACTTACACGATCACAATGCCACAAATATAGAATACATCACATACACTCAGCAACAGAAAGATTCACATTAAGTGTAAAGGAAGGAGGAAGGGGATTTATCGACATAAAAAAAACCTACATTATGGACAGGTAGACAATTTAAGAAAATTCTTTATAGAACGAGCAGAAACTAGCAAAATTCACAAAGAAATCACTCATATAAATACATCGGTTGCACCACTACAATTTCATAACCACCTCTATAACCCTTTAGATCACATAACATCAACAGATACGAAGAAAGTAAATTGGAAAAAGAAAACACTACATGGCAAGCGCCCGTATCATCTAACACAGCCACACATCGATCAAGACGCATCCAACACATGGCTAAGAAAAGGCAATATATACAGTGAGACGGAAGGATTCATGATTGCAATACAGGATCAAGCAATAAACACCAGATATTACAGCAAGCATATTATTAAAGATCCCAATACCATAACAGATAAATGCAGACTTTGCAAACAATAAATAGAAACAGTAGATCACATCACAAGTGGATGTACAATACTAGCAAATACAGAATGCCCCAGAAGACATGACAATGTAGCAAAAATAATACATCAACAACTTGCCATAAAACATAAACTAATAAAACAACGCGTTCCCACATACAAGTATTCACCACAAAATGTACTGGAGAATGATGAATCCAAATTATACTGGAACAGAACCATTATAACAGATAAAACAACACCACATAACAAACCTGACATCATACTCACCAATAAAAAGAAGAAATTAACACAACTAATCGAAATATCCATACCCAATACAACAAATATACAAAAGAAAACAGGAGAAAAAATTGAAAAATACATCCAACTGGCTGAGGAAGTCAAGGACATGTGGCATCAGGATAAAGTTGACATTATACCA
This sequence comes from Schistocerca cancellata, assembly GCF_023864275.1. Taxonomy (NCBI): domain Eukaryota; kingdom Metazoa; phylum Arthropoda; class Insecta; order Orthoptera; family Acrididae; genus Schistocerca; species Schistocerca cancellata. Next base: position 318,023,985 of record NC_064629.1, read on the forward strand.
ATTATACTATCAACAACAGGAGTCATACCACACAATATCCACCAGTACATCAATGCAATACAGTTACATCCAAACTTATATATACAACTACAGAAATCCGTAATTATTGATACATGTTTAATCACCCGAAAGTTCCTAAATGCAATATAACATATACCGTACAGTTAAAAGGAAGTCACGCTTGATCAAGGTCCGCGTCACTTTCCATTTTTAACCAGACCTAAGGTCTGAGAAAGGAAAGAAGATAATAATAATACTGTGTGCAGCACTATAGTACCCTTTGTGTAGTTACTGCTGTGTCGTGCTGTCAATTAATTCATTTACCTGTTTCTATGCGAGTAATGAAGAAATTTCTGGACCCCTGCAGGTACTCTCTACAGCTTGGAGAAGATATTTTCCTGAGATATTCAGCATTTGTTACGTATTGTCTCACTTTTAACATCAGCAATGTACGGGACACAGCACATCGTGTGTGTGTAGTGGGTGGACTATGTAAGGAACCTGTAACCTCCTGCGCACTAATGCTACTGATTGAGAAAAAGTAATTGTTGATAACATGTAATCAGTATTAGAGTCTTACAAAACTGAGATAATAGTAATGATCTTCTGAAAATAATTTAGTTTCGTGACTGAAACAGTATTGCCCCTCGGAAAATTTCATTTTACCCCACAGGGGGCTAATTACCCCCAGGTTGAGAACTACTGGTCTACACCCTTAAAAGGGAAGACGGTGGTAACTGTTGGCTGAAATCTCGCCGAGACCAGATTTTTATTCTTTTGTGACAAAGATGCACTCAGACAGATCGGCGATACATAAAGTAATCTTTAAAAAAATTTCTCCTTCATAAGTTTTTTTGCTACCTTGATCCAGTATTCTCTAAATCTAAAAGTGAATAACTTACCGACTTGCACACTTTTTATTGCTGCATTTTCTGCTTCTGTAGAGATAATTTCTAATTATGAAGATACAATTGTAGTGACTGAATTGGGACACTGAATGATTTGTTAATTTGGATTTCGTTGTGTCGTTCCATACTGCAACATTTCCATACTTTCGCGGTCACTCTGCAACCCTACTTCAGTGCACATAGGAGTGCACAGTGGAGTGCACTTAGTCAGATGATTTTTATACCAAAAGTACGTTATATCTTTCTAAATCATGACGATTTTGTGGCTTTCGTTTTACGGGTCCTTTGTTTTATTATGGAGAACATTTGTTGTAGAATTACAATAGTAAGTTGCGATTCATTTGTATTAGTAAAATGTACACTTTATAGCGTTTATTCATGAGTTTATTGAACACAGCAGACAAGAAGATGAAATAAGTTAACCATCAGCAATACAGTCTCACACACCATCTGACAATATCGAACTTGCACTCTGTTCATTCAACTGATTCATTTTCTTCGCTGCTTTTTAGCCCTATTATGCGGTCAATGCCAAAGATTTCTTTACAGCGTTTGTTTTTCTGATTTGAAACTGTGTGTTACCCACGGCGCATGAAATACCTTCGTGAATGTTAGTGTTCTGAAACCAGTATTATGTTGTCTTTTCATTTGTGGTGTTATGTGTTAGAGGTGATGCCAATTAAAGCATTCTTAAGTGAAACTGCTTTAAGTGAACAATAATGAAAACAGTGTTATTTACTCATAATGTTAATACTAATAGGTGATGCTACAAAAACGAACTAATTCCGGTGAATGGGTTATATGTTTGCGGAACACGTAAGACATAAAAAACAAAAATAGCTACGACAGCTCACCCGATAGAGGAGACGTCACTCATTCATATAATTGAGTCGCCTCGATGGACTATGAATCCACCACCTCCAGTGCGAATGCACAATCACGTTCGACCTCCTGTGGGAATCACAAAGTAGCGAGCATAGAGGACACGCAAGGGGCTGGAGATAGGTGATGCAAGGTGGGAGTGTGGGTCGGACTAGGTGCGTATCTAGACATTCCGCGCAAGTGCGATAAATCCTGTGTCCGGGTAGCGCAGCGCAACTGCCTAACGCAGCAGACATAGGGTTTGAATCTCAGTCCAGCACACATTTTCATTCTGCGCCGCTGCCTCCGCATAAAGTCCCGATGTAACTGACATCATGACTTCCTACCTCTTCCTTTCCCTTCTCTCCCCTTCACCTTCAACTTATATAAAATTAGGCAACTAAGGGACCGTCGAATTACTTCCTGGTGTGGTTCAGAACTGTGCTACTGAATTCACTGGATTTTTCGGTGTCATTCCCAATAAATAATCTGAATGATACTAACTTAACATGTAACACTGCAGTGGGTGTCAAATTTATTATTTGATTCCAAGAAGGTCATGCCACACAGAATCTAAAGCTAATCTCATATTTAACGCTACTAATTACCTCTGTTAATCAACAACTCCGCAGTGACAGCATTCTCATACCAGTAGCGGCTCGCTAGCTAAACGGAAGCACGGCTACTTCGTTAATCTTGTTAAATGCCTAAACATTTTGTCTTGCTTTTTATCTCTTCTCTTATCGAGCAATAAGCTTCCAGATCGAAAAACATTAAGGAAATCTTAACTTCACCATCTTAAATCTCATCACAATTACGATGTAGTACCCCTAGAACTGATGGTCAAAAATTTAAGAAACCTGGACCTTGCATCCCTTTTAAAAGTTACATTTCTTTGCTTATACCGACACACATCTTAGTCTTTTGTGAGTACACAGCTGAATTAATTATGTGGGAGATTGAAAAATTTATTAACTGGGTTTCTTTTTGGATCTACTTTCACTGCAAGGTTTATATATTGTCGTAGTAATCCCTAAAGGCTTCATCATTAGGACACGGGACTTCACTTGTCCCAAATCACATTGGGCTCAAAAGTACGAAATATCTTGCTAATGCGTGATTTTCTCGCACTATCGTGTTACAGACAGTATGTATTTTATTACATTAGACTTGCGTCGTAAGCATATTCTGGTAAACGGTAATTCATTTGTCGTACAACACAGCATATTTTTATACCATTTCTCATTGGTTTATTAAATACAACTGGAAAACGTAAGAGAGAAATTAATCTCCATTAACTAAAACAGTCTGACGATGAACAGGAAGTTCTTGAATTCCAGCCTGTAGAAAGCTACTGATCTGTAGGCAAAGATGACGTCATTCACAAGTTTAATGTGCACTTTCGTCCTCAAACAAATTTTCTTAATGATTGTTCGATAAGGATCGAGAAAGATAATTGTCTGAGGGCACTAGATCACAAGAAGTGCGATATGAACTGGTTACCACCCAAGCTCCTCGACAGGTTCTTTTGTGAAATCGGCAGAGTATACACGGGCGTTCTTGTCGAGTAGCAACACTAGTCACCATTTCCTTGATAGCTTTTGCGTGTGTTGTGAGTGCAAGGCGCCTCAGTTGTTAAAACTAATGCCAGTTTCCAGGGACACGTCCCTGGCATGCAGTCCTCAACACAAAACATCATTTTTGTCCCACTACATGCACAACGTTACATTTTGAGGACTGAAAAAAAAATGATCGTATGGCATTTATTGGCCCGGATATCCCCTTCGGGAATCAGCCACCGTTTTGCAAGTCTCTTTAGTTGACGCCATTTCTGCGACTTGCCTGTCAGTGATGATACCCGGGCCCCCTCGCCTGGCAGTCGGTAACGCTACCGTTGCGCTACGGAGGCGGACTTTGACGACTCATACTGACCTATGCATTGGTTTCTGTTCAGGAAGTTTAAAAAAAATTGTGCCTATAAATGTAGTTGCATGTATAGAACTAAAAATTTCAGTAATATTAATAATAGTACTATATATATTGTAATCGGACTTGTTCCACATCATATCGATAAAATAATCGTGAAAATGATCTACGGAGCATGACATAACTAAACTAAGCTAAACAAACTAAACTAATACGCAGTGGCTCAATACTTTTTATTATATCTGAACTCGATCTGTTGCAAATATCAGCGCTGGACTGCAATTCGATCTCTGGCCTCTCCTTTCACTGAGTCTGAGAAAATGCAGTTCCAGGATTTCATTGTTTTCCCAAGCTTCCGAACATCCCAAGGTCTCCACAAAGAGCGCGTTTTTGGGATTGAATTTTGGTCTGGCACAACAGTTTCCATCGTGTAGCGCACATGTGAGAAATGGCTATGATTTTTAACAACACCTCGCCGTGCTTTCCAACTGTAACGATTGGTGCCGGTTTCGACTCTCATTCAGACACAGAACTTTTCGTCATATCATTTTCAGTTCAATCATGCCACTTTTAGTTACGGGTGAAAATGAATTCGATAGTCAACGCCTCCTCGGTTTCAGTCATCAAGGATGATATGTGCAGAGTTCGACTCCCAGCCAGCACAGCAATTTTTCTCAGGTTATTTCCAGTTCAGATAAGTGCACATCTCGTTACTGGTGAAATAAACCGATTTTAACGTGTATTCGGACAAAACGTCAACGAGGTAAGGTGCTGGGTTAAAATTCTGGTAAAATAAAACTTTTTCGGCTCGTCATTTAAGTTTAACTCATCTCGCTATTTGTGAAAAACTACGGTTTCTAACATTCGATTGTACTTAGTTAAGAAACGGAATAGGTGCTTGATTGACCACCATCTCATTTCAAGATTAAACCTGCACACACTATATTACTTGTGATTTAAGCTACATTATGTGATCAAAAGTATCCGGACACTTAGATGAAAATGACTTACAAGTTCGTGGGACCCCCCATCGGTAATATTGGAATTCAATATGGTGCTGGCCCACCCTGACCCTTAATGACAGCTTCCACTATGGCAGCCATACGTTCAGTCAGGTGCTGGAAGGTTTTTTGGGGAATGGCAGCCCATTCTTCACGGAGTGCTGCACTGAGGAGAGGTATCGATGTCAGTCGATGAGGCCTGGCACGAAGTCGGCGTTCCTAAACATCCCAGAATTGTTCTATAGGATTCAGGTCAGAACTCTGTGCAGGCCAGTTCAATACAGGGATTTTATTGTCGTGTAACCATTCCGCCACAGGCCGTGCATTATGATAAGGTGCTCGATCGTGTTGAAAGATGCAATCACCATCACCGAATTGCTCTTCAACAGTGGGAAGCAAGGAGGTGCTTAAAACATCAGTGTAGGCCTGTGCTGCGATGCTGCCACGCAAAACAGCCAGGGGTGCAAGCCCATGCAAAACACGACCACACCATAACACCACCGCCTCCGAATTTTACTGTTGGCACTACACACGCTGGCAGATGACGTTCACCGGGCATTCGCCATACCCAAACCCTGTCATCGGATCGTCACATTGTGTACCGTGATTCGTCACTCCACGCAACGTCTCTCCACTGTTCAATCGTCCAAAGTTTACGCTCCTTTCACCAAGCGAGGCGTCGTTTGGCATTTACCGGTGTGATGTGTGGCTTATGAGCAGCCGCTCGGTCATGAAATCCAAGTTTCCTCACCTCCCGCCAAACTGTCATAGTACTTGCAGTGGATCCTGAAGCAGTTTGGAATTCCTGTGTGATGGTCTGGATAGATGTCTGCCTATTACACATTACGACCCTCTTCAACAGTCAGCAGTCTCTATCAGTCAACAGACGAGATCGGCCTGTACACGTTTGTGCTGTACGTGTCCTTCCACGCTTCCACTTCACTATCACATCAGAAACAGTGGTACTAGGGATGTTTAGGTGTGTGACACCCAATCACCTGACCACGTTCGAAGTCCGTGAGTTCCGCGGAGCGCCCAATTCTGCTCTTACAATGTCTAATGAATACTGAGGTCGCTCACATGGAGTACCTGGCAGTAGGTGGCAGTACACTGCACCTAAAGTGAAAAACGGATGTTTTTGGGGGTGTCCGGATAGTTTTGATCGCACAGTGTGTATTTAATATATTTCGTGATTTAACAAATATGAATAATAGTTGAAGTATTGGAGCCCCGCGTCCCAGTCTAGTACAAAAATGTTCGTCGTGTAATTTCAAGTTGGAACTCACTTTTTAAAACGTCATTTATTGCAATAAATTTGAGTTTAGAAGCGTAATGACTGTGTCATGTCTAATAACGTGTTTTCTGATCTCTGAGTTATCATAATATTAAACTGTATCTGGATTGATAGCCATAGAGAGCTGATGTCTCTTGTGGCCTCTTGTAGTAACCTTTTTGTATAGTCAAATGACTACCGAAAGAAGAGCAGAGGTCTAGTATGAGAGCTACGTTGTGTGGGTTGCTTAGAAATCAGCCGAAACGCAATTCAGATCCGATACTTTTGAGCATAATAGTAAGTGGAATACCTTACGCACTGATCTCGTACTGATCCTGGACGAACTCAGTGGTAACGCCATCTGGGCAAAAGGAATTTGTGTCATTTTCCCTCCCCCTCTTGCAAGGCTAGTCATACATGGTTAGTTACACTGAGGTGACAAAAGTCATAGAATATCTCCTACTATCGTGTTGGACCTCCTTTTTTCCGGAGTAATGCAGCAACTCAACGTCGTATGGAGTCAACAAGTCGTTGGAAGTCCCCTGCAGAAATACTGAGCCATGCTGCCTCTATAGCCGTCAGTATTTGCGAAAGTGTTGCTGGTGCAGGATTTTGTGCACGAGCTGACCTCTCGATTATGTCCCATAAATGTTCGATGGGATTCATGTCAGGGAATTTCGGTAGCCAAATCATTCGCTCGGAATTGTCCAGAATGTTCTTGAAACCCGTCGCGAACACCTATGGCTTGGGGAAAGGTCCACAAGTAGCCGAACATAACCATTTCCAGTCAATGACCAACAGATATGGTCACGAGCACGGGCGAGGACTAGGAGGAGATTATTGTTTAACGTCCCATCGAGAACGAGATCACGGAGCGCAACCTCGGATTAGAGAGGGATGTAGAAGGGAAGCGACCGTGTCCTTTCGAAGGAAGTGCCAAATTTCAAGTCTGCTAATTCCTGTCCTGTGGCCATAAACACGTCGGAAACCTTTTCACATGAATCACCTGAGTACAAATGACAGCTCCGCCAATCCACTGCCCTTTTATATCTTGTGTACGTCGTACTACCACCATCTGTATGTGTACATAAGGCTTTCAAAAGACGTTTGTCAGCTCAGTGTAAATTCATCCATTATTTGAGAATGAATGCACTTAATGACTTGTAACCACCTTTTAATTTATTACTTTTACGCTAATAACTGTATTTGCAACACATTTTGCAGACAGTAGCCTCGTACACTATTGGGTGTACCTGCAAAATTATATCAATGTACTACACATAGTTCAGGAGATATGACATAAAAACTGAACTGCGTGAAAACGAAACTATAGGGCGAAAATCAATAGAGATTGTAACTTCTTCAATAATATGTGCGCAGTTTGCCTGTCGGCCTGTTCCAGGAGCAATTCCTTAATCGCCAGTTCATTCAAACTTCAGAATCAAGCTTTTCAACCCCGATGCGGAAGGAGGAACTGCCCGTATTTCTTTAATGCGTCGATACTCGTGAAGAGTAGCAGCACTATTGTTGTTGTTTTGATACAGCAGCTTTACGAGTAAATCCTTGCTCACCTTGTCCATACCCATGTTGACTATCTGCAACAGTAATGCACACTGATGCTTGCTGAACCGTACTACTACCGGCGCCTAAGGGCAAGCAGTGACACTAACACTACTAAAAAAGCAAATCCTGCAGCTCACAGTCTGAACATCATTCCTATGAAGTTTGGTACCCACACGGTAAATAGTGTTCCGTCTACACTGGCTTATGTATGGAACATGTAATTATAACCACCTTGTCTTCAGTGAGTATGACAAAGGAAGATTGTTCCGGTATTTTTTTAGCAAAAACTTTTTCTGATTTTGAGTTGTTTGGTTTGAGGTAAGTCATTTATATTATTCTTGTTACGTCACTTATGTATGAAGTAATACTACACTCCATGAAGCAAAGATTATGCGGATCAACGGAAGCGTCTGATTCCATCCGTCTGCTTTGATCCGTGACGTAATGGTGTTGTGGTGAGTGACGTCACTACGGCACGGAGTTTTTGGGTTGGTTGTGTTTGTAGATGTCATGTTCCTGAGTTTGATAGTGCCCTCTGGTGAGTTATGTGCTCAATGTAGCGTGTTGTATTGGGTTCATTTGTGGTTTCGTTGCCACAGTTGTAACTTCGCTGTAGGTGTACGTAGTTGGTGACGTAACATGGTTTGGAAGTGTTTTCAGCGAATTATTAAGGTTTTTTTGTTGTTTGTGTGTTCGGCGTATTAGTTACGTCTTATTCGTTTGCTGTTTGCTGTATGGAAAAAAGTTTAATTCTTGTATGGTTTCTATTGTTAGGCATGGATATGACAGTAAAATTTACTAGTGCAACTTCACGTGCGGAGATGGGTGAAGACATGATGTCTGTATGATATTTCTGCAGTTGTTTGGGCTCATTGCAGAGTGAGTTAGGTGCAGCATTTGTGATATTAATGTGAGGCTTACGAGGGTTTCGGCGTCTCGGACCAAGGACGCGTACATTTGGCGATGTCGGCGGGATAATATCTGGCGGTCGATTATACGAGGTACCTGGTTCGAAAAACCTAGGATGCCCATGAGGGAGATTTTTTTGCTTCGTTATTATTTTGCTATAGGTCCACTGTCAATTTTTGTGCGCATGAAACTGGTGTAAGTGAGAGAACGGTGTTTAATTTTCGTTTTATCGAGAGGTTTGTTCTGAGTATGTTAAGTGTAGGGTGAAGTTGGGTGGGCCGGGGGTTGTTGTTGAGACTGATGAATAGCAGTTCGGTAAGAGGAAGTATGGATTGGGTAGTTCTCGGGTTCGATTGAAGAATACATTGAGGAGTGAACACTATATTTTCTGATGCATTTCGTCCTATAGGGGTTTGGGGAAGAGGCGTTTTGACCATTTAGTTAACAATCACAACATTGAGTCTAAAGATGATGAAACTGGGGCCTGTACTGAAACGATAGGGGGATTTTGGGGGGCAATTAAATAAATTATAGGAAGGGGGAAGAGGCACTTTTCCAAACTTTTTTTTTTGGGGGGGGGTTGTGAGTAGGATGGATGCATAAGCCAAGGGTGGCGAGTTGAGGGAGCTGGATTTGTGTGGGTGTTGAGGGAGGGGGGAATTTGTGAGTATTTGTTGTAGAGCTAATGGAGCGAGTTCTGGGTGGAGTGGGGGAGGACTGTTTCCTGATTATGTCGTAGACGACCAGTTTGGTTACAGTTTTTGTTGTTTTGTAAGGTGCCATTGATTTTGGTTTATTTTTGTGTTTTTTATTTGTTGGTGGTTTTTTGGGGGGGGGGCGGGGTGATGGGGTGATGTTGGTGATTTGGGGTTGGTTTATGGGTAGTAGGTTCTGGGTGGTTTAGCAGTATTTTGTTTTGTTTTTGTTGTGTTGGTGCGCGCGCGCGCGCGCGTATGTGTGTGTATGTCTGTGTGTGTGTGTGTGTGTGTGTGTGTGTGTGTATGGCGCGCGCATGCGCGTGCGTGCGTGTGCTCCTAGTGGCCAATCTAGATCGTATCGCTGCGTGCTGTTGTTGGTAAGTAATTTTGGTTCAAAATGGTTCAAATGGCTCTGAGCACTATGCGACTTAACTTCTGAGGTCATCAGTCGCCTAGAACTTAGAACTAATTAAACCTAACTAACCTAAGGACATCACACACATCCATGCCCGAGGCAGGATTCGAACCTGCGACCGTAGCGGTCACGCGGTTCCAGACTGAAGCGCCTTTAACCGCACGGCCACACCGGCCGGCAAGTAATTTTTGTTTTGGGTTTATTCTATAGTAATTGTGATGTTTTGTGTATTTATGGTAGGTTGACTGTGTTTTAACTGATGTAGTGCGTTCTCGCTTCCCGAGCACGGGGTCCCGGGTTCGATTCCCGGCGGGGTCAGGGATTTTCACCTGCCTCGAGATGACTGGGTGTTTGTGTTGTCCTTATCATTTCATCATCATCCAGGAAAGTGGCGAAATTGGACTGAGCAAAGGTTGGGAAATTGTACGGGCGCTGATAACCACGCAGTTGAGCGCCCCACAAACCAAACATCATCATCATCACATTAACTGATGTAGTGATGTCAGATTTTTAGGTTGTTAAGATGTTGGTGTCTTGGTTCTACTTCGTAGTTGTAGGTGTTGTTTTTTGGTATCGACAACTGCGATTGAGCCATATACGTCAAAAGATTTTCCGATTTCATTTTTCGCAGTTGCAGGTGTTAGTTTTTTGGTATCGACAGCTGTCGTTGAGCCATATACGTCAAGGGAAATGTCCGATTCCTGTGGTTTTTGTTGGTGTGGCGGAATGCTGTAATTTTGGTCTTTTTTCGTGATATTGTTTTGGCATCATGTGATATTTTTTATGGTTGTATATTTAGCTTGTCACCGCCCTAAACCCCCATTTCCCACGGTTAACCCGTTAGTCTCATTTTATTTTTGAAGTGAGACATTATGTCATTTATATAAGAGTTCACGTTTGTTGTGGGCAACAGCCTTGCTGCAGTGTATATACCGGTTCCCGGGAGATCACCGAAGTTAAGCGCTGTCGGGCGTGGTCGGCACTTGATGGGTGACCATCCAGGCCGCCAATTGAGGAGCTACTCGACCGATTAGTAGCGGCTTCGGTCAAGAATACAATCATGACGACCGGGAGAGCGGTGTGCTGACCCCACGCCCTCCTATCCGCATCCTCCACTGAGGATGACATGGCGGTCGGATGGTGCCGGTAGGCCTCAAGACGGAATGCTTTTTTTCGCGTTTGTTGTGTGTTTGTGTGTGTGTGTGTGTGACAGAGAGAGAGAGAGAGAGAGAGAGAGAGAGAGACTGTGTGTGTGTGTGTGTGTGTGTGTGTGTGTGCGCGTGTGTGTGTGTGTGTGTGTATCTAGTGATGTCATAATCGCCATACTGGATACGCTGAACGTAGCTGTTTCCGCCATAGTGATGACGTCACGAGTCAAGCAGACGGATGGAATCAGACGCTTCTGTATTGCCAGATATGCTGCACCATCCGTCATGCGGCATCAGAAAAGACTACCGCCATGAAACCAATTTTACACCGCAAAATACATCTGCCTCAAGCCTGTCTTCTGCTCTCAGTTGTTTTCCCCAAGAAAGTCGAAATGTAAGTCGAGAACGCTATACGAAAGGTATACATAAAAATTTAAGAGTTTCAGAAAATTAATCAGTGTTCCTTTTTGGACGTCAGTGACGTTGTTATGCAAATATGCCAGTCACTAACTTTCAGTATAAATTATCACTCGGCAAACAAAAATGTAGTTGGATCGCTGCCAGAGTACAATTTTTTCGTCTATTATCCATGTATGCAGGAAACAAAACAGGATTTGTCGGTATTATTGATGCAGATACTGTTATTTATTTGTTCAAACATTGTTCGACTGAATTTTGAAATCGCCGTTAGGAATGTCGCACACGGTCACACAGTTACTTAAGATCCGCACTCACTACGAATCTTCTTCAAGACGGCTGAAAAGTTTTGCGAAACCTGAGTACAAAACAATTAAGTGTTTTGCATGACGAAATATCTGCAAATGCTGTCTTGGTTGAGTCGAGCGTATTTCATATTTGCATACTTCACAGAGTCTGAGACACAGTACTCATGTTAGAAGCTTAAAATAAATGGACTTTATTTTCCTATGTTTCGTAACTACGTAAAGCAAACAAACCATTTGGCCACTAGATGAATATATTGCTGCAATGAAACCACTGAGGTCGCAGACAATCAACAACACTTTTTTTATATGAAATTTTACGCTTATTGTTCCTCCCTGGCCGACCAACTGAATGCTAATATTGGACTAGAACAGCAAAGACGAAACTGAGGCGACATCTACAACTTCACTTAGTGACCAAACGAAGTGTAACCAACATGAAAGCTATACTGTCGTTCTGCGAATGTCAACTTTGAGCAGTGAATTTTCATTGCAGCAGTAGACAGAAAACATAAATGGTAACGTTCTACTTGAGATAATAACATTTTGAGAAGAACACTCACCTTCGGGGCGCAGAACAGTAGGCAGTCGGCGAGCCCGTGTGGTTGCTGCGTTATGACGTCCAATCCGGCAGAGAGCGCTGAGGTCGCAACTTTGTTAACGTCCACCCTGTTCGAGAGCGCTGGTAACACTGAGCCAGCTCACTGCGTTGCTCATGCGCACCCGAGCTGCGCAGCTCAACCGTCAACGCAGAAAGGAGAGGCGCGTCGTCTAGCTCTGCATAAACCGCTAGCATTTCTTGAGAGTTTTCTATTGATTTTATCACGACTGTACACATGTTTTAGAGAAAGTAATGGTCTGTTAAACAAGAATAGTAGTTTCCCAGAAAGAACACGAAGAAATTGCTTTTCTAAATGTCAGTAACCTCTGATTTTAGCGTCACGGGCCTTTTGTGAGGACGAGTTAATTCTATGTTTAAGATGTTTAATTCTTCTTGGAATGTGCGTTAACTGAATTGCAACAGTAAACCTCTTCGTGATGCTCTGCCAGGGCCCCAGGGCCGTGCCCGTACCGATGCCTTTTCTTGAGGTTGGCTCCCGCCAAGTGCGCAGGAACCGATAAAAAAAAAGGGAGGGAGAGAGAGAGAGAGAAAGAGAAGACGATTTAATAATTAACTGGGACAGTAGGTAAGTTCACCTGCCATGACAGCGAGAAGAAGCCTTTCTCTCTACCCGAAACTACAAATGCACGGTGTTGTCACAGTGTCACAAAGTATGACATCTATATTCAGTGCGCATCACAATTAGTAGCGAAAACTGGCATAGCTGAATATCTACGAGGGAAAAAGAGTGAGAGGAGAGGCGCCAAATGACCAATCGCTTGTGTTGAAAAAAGTTCTCGATCCAACCCTGAACAGTACATTTGTTTCATACAGGTGCAGACTACGCAACTAGCTCATGTTCAACAACGGAATATTTGCTGCAACTTCGCTCCGGTATTGTAGGATCTTAAGGGTTGGCGAGTGGGTGCTGAAGCAAATAGGGTGTGCTGTTTGACCGACCTAGCGTGCTTGAAATTATTTGATGTAATAATAAGTGAAATTGGAAACAGAACTCACATATACCATACCACTCCATCTTACATTAATTTCCCGTTAGCAACGTCTTAAATGAGAGCTCTGTATCATATTTTGAAAAATATGCAGCAGATTTTGATGGTAAGTATAGACGAAATATCGATGCAGCTGAACTAGTTACCGAAACCGCGACTTTTCAAATTCCAGTAGAAAGAGCTTATGAAGAGCACTGCCGCAGCTCCCCATTCGGATATTTTGAATTTTTTTCGAAGTATTTGTTACGACACCGAAATAGCTTGAGATGTTTATAAAAATTTCAGTGACTTGAATACCATTTCAACATAGTTTCAGCAAATTAAAGATGATAAAAACACTACTTAAGGTGGAATATAGGTGAAGCAGACTATCCAATTCAGCTATCTATTCTACAGAATACGACACAGCTAAATTTCGTTTGACTGACATGCCAAGCTGATGAGTTTGCTTCGCTCGAAACAAGGAAATGGCATCTAAAATTATGATAAAATCGTATTTTTAGAAAATAATAGCTTCTCAGCAACTATTTTATAGTCCTTTCTCTTCTATTTCCAACTAATAATTTACGCATTATTAATAATTTATTCGGAGCAAATAAAACCAGTTATTTATTATACAGCATCCTAAAATCATTGTGCAGTAGCTGACATAAAAAATAATTATAATTATTATTATGTAGTATTCTGCCTAGTGCCAGATCCATGTCTTCGTACGAAGAATTTCTGATTCCACTGTTCCCTGTCTTCAGCTTCTTCCTTCAGTCTGTTGTATCTCCTTCCATCTTTCATGTCGTCCAGATGTAGAATTCTTCTTCTTCCTCGTCCTGCGTTTCCTCTGAGTTTCCCTTCGATGACATCATGTATGAGTCTCTCGTGTCTAAGTACATGTCCACTCCAGTTGGCCTTTCTCTGAATAATTGCACGCAGAATACTTCTCTTCTCTCCTACTCTTCGCAGTACATCGTCATTTTTTATGCGATCTGTCCACTTGTTCTTTTATTCTTTCCCATTCTCCTCCAGCACCACAGTTCAAAGCACTCTAAGTATTTTTTCTCCTTCTTTCTCATGGTCCATGTCTCTGCTCCATACAGTGCAATGCTCCAAACGTAGCACTTTATCAGTTTTTCCCTCAATGCCAAACTCAACTTGCTGGTCAGCAGAGTCCTCTTCTTGTTGAAAGCAGCTTTGGCCACGGCGATTCTTGCTCGGATTTCGTTGGTGCAGTGAGCATCCTTTGTGATAAAACTTCCCAGGTACTTGAACTGATTCACATTTTCCAGTTCCCGATTGTCAACAGGTATCTTCCAGTGTTTCTCACGTTTTGATATGCGCATCACTTTTGATTTTTCGATGTTGATTTCCATGCCGTATTTTCTTCCCGTTTCCACCAAATTGTTCGTCATGTGTTGCAGCTGTCTCTGATTTTTGGTGAGCACTACCAGGTCGTCTGCATACTTGATGGTGTTGATGAGACGTCCTCCTACTTAGAAGTTTCCGCATCCTTTCAGCGCTTCTCTCGCCAGCATTTCTCCATACAGGTTGAAGAGACTTGGCGACAGACAACATCCTTGCCTCACTCCCCTTCCTATTTCCACACTGTTCTTTTCTCCATAGTTCAGTCGTACCTTTACCATAAGAAATAGATTTTGATTTACTTTCAAAATTTTTATCAAGTTTATACAAGTCATAATTTATTTACAATGACGATGCATTTAATTTGTTGTCTCGAATGTTTTTCATCGTCTGTTGGTGGGGTCTTCAGTCTCCATGCTAGTCTATTCCGTACAAGCCTCATTATTTCTGTGTAACTACTGCAGCCGACATCAACTTGAAGCTGCTTACTTTATTCAAGCCTTGGTCTTCTTGTACAGTTTTTACCCCCTCCACCAACGCTTCCTTCCATTACCAAACTGATAATTCCTTGATGTCTTCGTATGTGTCCTACCAACCGACCCATATCTTTAGTCTAGTGGCGCCTAAATTTCTGTTTGCCCCTTTAGATTTATTTGTTAGCCTGCTTCCCATCTAATCTTGAGCATTCTTCTGTAGCACGACATTTCAAAAACTTCTATTCTCTTCTTGTCAGAATTGCCTTTCATCCACGTTTCACTACCACACAAAGCAACGTTCCAGACTGATACCTTGAAAAAACATTTCCTAACACTTAGGGTTATACTAAATGTTAACAAACTCCTTGTTTTCGGAGCAACTTTCCATGCTGTTGCTAATCTGAATTTTATTTCTTCCGTACTTCAGCGACCATTAATAATTTTGCTGCCCAAATAACAAAATCATCTACTACTTTCAGTGTCTCATTTCACATCGGTAATCTGATTCCCTCAGTATCGCCTGATTTACTATGACTTCATTCCATTACCCTTGTTTTACTTTTATTGATGTTCATTTCATAATCTCTTTTCATGACACTATCCAATCTGTTCAACTCCTCTTCCAAGTTTTTAGCTGTCTTTGACAGAATTACAATGCAAATAGCAAAGTCTTATGTCTTACTCCTGAACTTTAATTCCATGTCAAAACTTCCCTTAGGTTTCTTTCTCAGCCTGCTCATTGCACAGATTGGATAACGTCGGGGGTAGGCTACACCCTTGTCTCACTCCCTTCTGACCGACTACTTCCCTTTCATTTACTTCGAGGCTTATAATTGCAGTGTGATTTCTCTAGAAGTTGTAAATAACATTTCGACCCCAGTATCTTACTCCTGCAACTTTTAAAATTTGAAAGAGTGTAGTCCAGTCCTCATTGCCAAAAGATTTCTCTAAATCAACAAATGCTATAAACATAACTTTGCTTTCTTCAGCCTATTCTCTAGGATACGTCGTAGAATCAGTACAGTCTCGTGCATTCGTCCGTAAATAATTAGTGTCAATATTTTAGAACCATGACTGATGGTTTGGTACGACTTACAACTATTAATACCTGCGTTCTTTGGAATTGGAATTATTATATTCTTCCTGAAACGTGAGTGAATTTCACCTGCGTCATATACCTTGCACACCAGGTGGAATAGTTTTGTCATGGCTAGCTCTTTTAAGGATTTTGAGAGAACGTCATTTAATCGTGGGGCCTTATTTCTACTTATGTCATCCAGCACGCTGTCAGATTCGTCTCATATTACCACATCTCCCACCTATTCTTCGTCTACTTCCTCTTCGTTTTCTATAATGTAGGCTTCTAGTTCGATTCCCTTGTAGAGGCCCTAATCCTCCCATCCTTCAGCTTTTCCTTTTTTGCATAGCACTGGTTTGCTATCTGAGCTCTTGACATTCCTACAGTTGCTGTGTCTATCTCTCGTCTACTTACGCATGCTTCTACAGGCTTGCATTTCTCCACCATCCCTTCCTGCTTAATCGTTTTGCACCTATGTCAGTTTCATTTTTTAGATGTCTGTGTTCCCTTTCGTTTGCTAGATTTTTATATTTACTTCCTTCATCAGTTAGATTCAGTATCTCCTTATATTCAGGGATTTCTACTAGGACTTGTCTACACTCCTGGAAATGGAAAAAAGAACACATTGACACCGGTGTGTCAGACCCACCATACTTGCTCCGGACACTGCGAGAGGGCTGTACAAGCAATGATCACACGCACGGCACAGCGGACATACCAGGAACCGCGGTGTTGGCCGTCGAATGGCGCTAGCTGCGCAGCATTTGTGCACCGCCGCCGTCAGTGTCAGCCAGTTTGCCGTGGCATACGGAGCTCCATCGCAGTCTTTAACACTGGTAGCATGCCGCGACAGCGTGGACGTGAACCGTATGTGCAGTTGACGGACTTTGAGCGAGGGCGTATAGTGGGCATGCGGGAGGCCGGGTGGACGTACCGCCGAATTGCTCAACACGTGGGGTGTGAGGTCTCCACAGTACATCGATGTTGTCGCCAGTGGTCGGCGGAAGGTGCACGTGCCCGTCGAGCTGGGACCGGACCGCAGCGACGCACGGATGCACGCCAAGACCGTAGGATCCTATGCAGTGCCGTAGGGGACCGCACCGCCACTTCCCAGCAAATTAGGGACACTGTTGCTCCTGGGGTATCGGCGAGGACCATTCGCAACCGTCTCCATGAAGCTGGGCTACGGTCCCGCACACCGTTAGGCCGTCTTCCGCTCACGCCCCAACATCGTGCAGCCCGCCTCCAGTGGCGTCGCGACAGGCGTGAATGGAGGGACGAATTGAGACGTGTCGTCTTCAGCGATAAGAGTCGCTTCTGCCTTGGTGCCAATGATGGTCGTATGCGTGTTCGGCGCCGTGCAGGTGAGCGCCACAATCAGGACTGCATACGACCGAGGCACACAGGGCCAACACCCGGCATCATGGTGTGGGGAGCGATCTCCTACACTGGCCGTACACCACTGGTGATCGTCGAGGGGACACTGAATAGTGCACGGTACATCCAAACCGTCATCGAACCCATCGTTCTACCATTCCTAGACCGGCAAGGGAACTTGCTGTTCCAACAGGACAATGCACGTCCGCATGTATCCCGTGCCACCCAACGTGCTCTAGAAGGTGTAAGTCAACTACCCTGGCCAGCAAGATCTCCGGATCTGTCCCCCATCGAGCATGTTTGGGACTGGATGAAGCGTCGTCTCACGCGGTCTGCACGTCCAGCACGAACGCTGGTCCAACTGAGGCGCCAGGTGGAAATGGCATGGCAAGCCGTTCCACAGGACTACATCCAGCATCTCTACGATCGTCTCCATGGGAGAATAGCAGCCTGCATTGCTGCGAAAGGTGGATATACACTGTACTAGTGCCGACATTGTGCATGCTCTGTTGCCTGTGTCTATGTGCCTGTGGTTCTGTCAGTGTGATCATGTGATGTATCTGACCCCAGGAATGTGTCAATAAAGTTTCCCCTTCCTGGGACAATGAATTCACGGTGTTCTTATTTCAATTTCCGGGAGTGTATTTATCTATGTGATCCTCTGATGCCTTTACTATGTCACCTCTCAGAGCTATTCATTCCTTTCCTTTCCCCACTTTCAGTCAAACGTTGCATATTGCTCATTCCGAAACTCTCAACAACCTCTCACAAATGATTGAAGCGATTTCACAGCTCTACAATAACTTTATTATTTGAGATATTTTCACAATGCTTTGCACACACATACGAAAACTCAAATAGTTTTTTTAGACATTCACAAATGTTCGATATGTGCCCCTCTAGTGATTCGGCAGACATCAAGCCGATAATCAAGTTCCTCCCACACTCGGCGCAGCATGTCCCCATCAATGAGTTCGAAAGCATCGTTGATGCGAGCTCGCAGTTCTGGCACGTATCTTGGTAGAGGAGGTTTAAACACTGAATATTTCACATAACCCCACAGAAAGAAATCGCATGGAGTTAAGTCGGGAGAGCGTGGAGGCCATGACATGAATTGCTGATCATGATCTCCACCACGACCGATCCATCGGTTTTCCAATCTCCTGTTTAAGAAGTGCCGAACATCATGATGGAAGTGCGGTGGAGCACCATCTTGTTGAAAGATGAAGTCGGCGCTGTCGGTCTCCAGTTGTGGCATGAGCCCATTTTCCGCGGGCTACGCGTGAAACTTGCCCGCACGCGTTCATTCGTTTCTTCGCTCACTGTAGGCCGACCCGTTGATTTCCCCTTACAGAGGCATCCAGAAGCTTTAAACTGCGCATACCATCGCCGAATGGAGTTAGCAGTTGGTGGATCTTTGTTGAACTTCGTCCTGAAGTGTCGTTGCACTGTTATGACTGACTGATGTGAGTGCATTTCAAGCACGACATACGCTTTCTCGGCTCCTGTCACCATTTTGTCTCACTGCGCTCTCTAGCGCTCTGACGGCAGAAACTTGAAGTGCGGCTTCAGCCGAACAAAACTTTATGAGTTTTTCTACGTATCTGTAGTGTGTCGTGACCATATGTCAATGAATGGAGCTACAGTGAATTTATGAAATCGCTTCAATCATTTGTAATAGCCCTGTACATAACGTTCGAGGATTTGGAGGCACTTAAAAAATTTAGGGAAGGCAGATAGCCATGCTACATTTGCATACGAAAAGATAGGTTGGATAAATGTTTTGTATGTGTGGAGGATAGTGGAGGGGTGTAATCCCCAACTTCAGCGAACGGTTAGTAGATGAGGTGTCCATGCCAGTTTTTGATCATGTGTTAATCTGAGGTACTTTGTTGGTTAATTGAATACAACGGTTGTAGATATTGAGGTAGAAGTAACGGAGGCGGAAGCTGTGTGTGGTTCTTCTTACAACTATTGTTAGGGTTTGGGAAGGGTTGATCTTCAGCAGCCATTGGTTACACCAGGAGGTAAGCGGATTGAGGTAGATTTGGAGTGTTCTTTGGGGACAATGTCAAGAGATTTCGAATTAAGTCCAGGGTATTGGTTTAGGGACTGATGATCAGGAACTATGTACGTATGTATTAAACAGGGGACCTAGAAACGACGGAGAGGCTGCGTCCCAGCCGTAGCCCTAAGTGGTACACAACCCCACAAGGGGCTACAGCAGTCCACTCACCCCACCGACGTCCCACACCGAACCCAGGATTATTGTGCGGTTCGGCCCAAAGAAGACCTCCCCACCCACCCGGGATCGTCTCATTCCAGACTAGTGTAACCCCTATGTTTGCGTGGTAGAGTAATTATGGTGTACGCGTACGTTGAAACAGTGTTTACGCAGCAATCGCCGACATAGTGTAACTGTGGCGGAATAAGGAGAACCAGTCCGCATTCGCCGCGCCTTAAAAACCATCCACAGGCTGGCCAGCACACCGGACCTCATATTCTCAGAAAAAGCGCTTTTGGAAGACTAATCCATAAATTTTTATAAATTTGAGTGTACTTGATTCTCTACAGGATACACTATGTATCTGCTCTGTCTTCCATCAAATAATCCGTTTTTCCGTCGCCTTCTACATTGAAGAGCCAAAGATACTGGTATACCTGCCTAATATTCAAGGTAACCTCCGCCACACACCGTCAGGTGGCTTGCGGAGTATGGATGTAACGTAGATGTAGAATATCTTGCATGGCTCCCGCGAGCACGCAAAAGTACCGCAACACGACGTGGCATCTACTCGACTAATGTCTGAAGTAGTGCTGAGGGGAACTGACACCATGAATCCTGCAAGGCTGTCCATAAATCCGTAAGAGTACGAGGGGGTGGAGATCTCTTTTAAACAGTACGTTGCAAGGCATTCCCGATATTCTCAGTCATGTTGGTGTCTTAGGAGTTTGGTGGCCAGAAGAATGTTCCTGGAGCCACTCTAGGCACTGATGCAATCTTGACATGTGGGGTATCGCATTGTCCTGCTGGAATTGCCCGTCGCAATGCACAATGGACATGAATGGATGCAGGTGATCACACAGGATGCTTACGTACGTTTCACCTGTCAGAGTCGTATATAGACGAATCAGGGGTACCACATCACTCCAGAGCATCCACCAGTTTTAACTGTCTGCTGCTGACATGCAGGGTCAATGGATTCATGAGGTTATCTCCATACCTGTACACGTCCATCTGCTCGATACAATTTCCAACGAGACTCGTCCGACCAGGCAACACGTTTCCACTCATCAACAGTCCAATGTCGGTGTTGATGGGCCAAGGCGACACGTAAGGCTTTGCGTGTGCAGTTGTCAAGGGTACACGTGTGGGCTATCGGCTCCGAAAGCCCATATCGATGATGTACCGTTGACACTTGTTGATGGCCCTGCATTTAAATCTGCAGCAGTTTGCAGAAGGGTTGCACTTCTGTCACGTTGAACGATTCTCTTCTGGCGTCGGTGGTCCCGTTCTTGCAGGATCTTTTTCCGGCCGCAGCGATGTCGGGGATTTGATGTTTAACAAGATCCCTTATATTTACGGTAGGTAAGGTGGTACAATTTCGATATAGGTACAATTCCGATCAACATAAGGTTTCACACCATTTTTCAGTCTCGTTGTGTTGGTAGCACTAGCCTTTGTGTGGCGTTGTAGTGTAGGAGGTCTCTACAGTCACTTCTGTCTTTTCCAAGAATACACCATTTCATGCTACGCAGATATAAATTTTTTCCTGTTGAGAGGTAAGTGAAGCTACTTTGCCTAACGCGCTCTTATAAATTTTCTAGTTTCCACGCCCTTGCAAATTCTATATTAGTGAGGTTATGAACCTGTTTTTCGTCAGGGAGTGACCTGAGGCACCTACAGGGAAAGCCTCTGTGTCATATGGTGCCATCTCTTGGTACAATTCACTACTATTTACTCGTAATTTCACTCACGCCAGTAGTACATTTTCGATCAGAAAAATGGTACAATTTCGATACCCTAGTACAATTTCGATCAACGCAGTTTTTTAGTTTTGTCGGTCACGATTGGTTGCCATAGACATATTATACACAATTATTGCAAAGAAATTCTGTCTATTTAAACATTTTCCTACACGATTTTTAAAGCGACTTCTTATTTTCTAGATGCCACGAAAAAGAGCAGAAAAGAAAATTACGATAAATGGAGTCCAGCTGCATTAGATTCCTTTCAGGACTTTACATGGTAAAGTGCAAATTAAAATGAAAATGCAAGCTGGCTTAACTCCAACTAGTCCTACAGAAAACAGAATTCGTCATCCAATGGTACTCAGTTCTGAAATGGAAGATGCTTTGGTCCAGAGAGCTTCATTTCTAGAACAGCGAGGATTGGGTTTGTCGCCACTCCAGTTAAGAAAAGCTGCATTTCGGTTAGCTGAGAAAAATAATTTGAAACATCCATGGAACTTAGAAAGCAAGATTGCTGGAATCGATTGGTTTAGAGCGTTTGTTAAGAGACACACTCACCTTAGCCTGAGAAAACCCTAGGGTCTTTCGCAAGCTAGAGCTGTCTTTCGCGAGCTAGAGCTGAAGGCTTAAATAAAGCAGAAGTAAGTAAATATTTTCAGAATTTAGAAGAAATATTAAAGGAGTATGCAGCCGTACCAGCTTAGATGCTGTAGAATATTGTCGGGTAAAAGGGATAGAACTTTTGGGATTGCTTCCGCATAGTACTCATGTACTGCAACCATGAGATAGAACTTTCTTCAAGTCCCTAAAGGCTCAGTATCACAGAAATGCAACTGACTGGATTTATCGCATTCCCAATGAAAGTGTTGCAAAACAGCGATTCTGTACTATTTTCTGTGATGCCTGGAGCAAAACTGCGTCCGTTGGATGCGCATTGAAAGCGTTCCAATGTACAGGAATAATGTCCTTTTGCGAAGACACTGTTCCCGAGGAGAAATTTGCACCTTCAACGTTATTCGAGGCTCCTGCTCCTTCGATCTCCACCAGTCTAGATACTAACAGCATTATGGGAGAAGAACCCTTATCTTCAAAAGATGTAACTGAAGAACACGGAAAATCAGTAACGCCAGGATCCAGTAACATTCCTCAGCACGGTTCTGTCAAGGACATTTTGACAAGTCTAGAGAAAAAATTATCGTCTCGGAACAGGAAAACACAAATGAAAACCAAGAAAACCTCCGCAGCGAGAGAAAACTTTTTCATCAGCGTGCAAGGAAAGAAATGAACAAATGCAACAAGAACAATAAAAAGAAATGTACGTATGCGAGTAATGATGAAAGAAGTGTACCAACCTTCAAATCGCCAGCAAACAACGAGAATAATTGTGGATTTTGTTTACTGAATTATTATACTGCAGAATAAGTAGCTAAGTGTGACGGGATTCGCTGCCAAAAATGCAATGTTTGGTACCACGAAGTATGCGTTGGTGCCTGAGAGGAAAGTGCTTTTTATGTGGAAGATGCCTGTGATCAAAATTGTACCAGGAAGTGATCACAGTTGTACCTAGTGCGGTATATTTTCGATCGATTTTTCTCAATTCTGTAACCTCTTTTGTGTTTATACCAACATTTGTAATTGTCTAATATTTGTGTTACATATTTATTAAATCATTAAACCTCCAAGAACAGGTGTCATAGATAAAATTATTTCTTTTCTCAATATATTTCCAGTTACAATAACATTTGTCCGAAATGATCGCAATTGTACCACCTTAATCTATACTCGTGAAATGGTCGTACGGGAAAATCCCCACTTCATAGTTACCTCGGAGATGCTGTGTTCCATTTCTCGTGCGCCGACTAGCGTAAATCACTTAAATCTTGGTAACCTGCCATTGCAGCAGCAGTAACCGATCTAACAACTGCGCCAGACCCTTGTCTCATGTAGGCATACTCTGCCTGTTTACATATCCGTGAATTTGACTACGCATATCATTACTACTTTCTTTGGCGCTGCTTCATTGTATGATTGCACTGAAGATAACCAGAATGAGTGCACTACAGCGAAACTACAATTTAGTTGTGAGTTAACAAACTATACTCCAGTCATATCATGATTGCCCATATACTTGCTCCATATGTGCTCTGATTCCTTGTGGACTCCTATGACAATACTGGTGGTAGCCAGAAGGTACCCAATACTCGGAGCTCCAACTCACCCGCTGGTTAACCGGATCCACCGACCAGATCCAAGTGAATATGCAAGTGAGGGATGCAGCGGTACACGTGGTACCTCGAAGAAGCCTTGCATATTCGTCACACCATATTATTGGGCATATCTACAGCGGAAATATCGCTTACGGAGTTCCTTGATGCAAAGGGTGCTCACAATGATAGGTGCAATCATTGTAGGAAAGAGTGAAATCCACTTCGTCCGGGAGCTTTATATTTTACCATTCAGCAGGCTAGTGGTAGCTTCCATTTACCCGCAATTGCCTGAACATGCTCACACTGGACAGTCTACTGTTCGTTCGTCACTGCTTTCGACACCCTTCTATCCGCTGCCTACAAGCACACATCACTGTTGTAGTAGCATGCCATGCGGTAGCAGAAATATTACGGTATAATAGCTATATTTCCCAAGCCCTGTTTACTCGGCCAAAATTAAACTCACTCGCAAGGTGATATTGCTCCCATTACTGTCGAAGAGGCATACTGGCACTTCTTTTCACAGTCTTCTTCCTTAAATATGTCTTTAGTGTTGAGCTAAAAGGAACT
The DNA here is from genome assembly GCF_023864275.1 of Schistocerca cancellata. Taxonomy (NCBI): domain Eukaryota; kingdom Metazoa; phylum Arthropoda; class Insecta; order Orthoptera; family Acrididae; genus Schistocerca; species Schistocerca cancellata. The sequence continues at coordinate 318,048,053 of NC_064629.1, forward strand.
CTGATCCTTGTGTTCACACCAGTGAGGGAGCTGCCAGGCCTAATTGTGGATTTATCTTAATCTTTGTCGCGTATTACTGCTACGTCATTCTACATATTCCACAAGTTAGGATTTGTTTAGGGCCATAACTCACGTATGTCTATGTAGCTAAGGTTATATGAGCATTGTTATTTTTCGTGCCTTACCCTGAATTTCGCCGTTTTCTTCATTTATAACTGTCAGTGTTAATTAAAAGTATGGTTTTTCCTTTGTAACCATAATGAACAGTTGTTCTCGTGTTTCCCACCTTACTGCCGGTGTACCCAGAAAGAGCCACTCCCACACTTCCTCTACACTGTTGACATGCGTAAACCACCTCCTGCGGTCCACCTCCTCTGGTGCACTACTGACCCTGCTTTCCTAGCCATCTACTCTGTCCGCCATAAATTTCTAGTCCTCTTCGTCTGTATTTCAACCTTTCCACCCCCATGTACAAGCAGATCAATCCCACAGTTATAGGACGAACAGCCTGCAGCTTACACGTACAGGGCTTTTATCTGCTCATTTACGACAGTCCCATCCAATAAACACAAATACCTCGGACTATCACGCAACTGGCAACTAACAAGAAACTCCTTCTATTAACCAATAATCCAGAGATCCCACAGTATACTAAAGCTACTAAATTCATTAACTGCGTCAACGTGAGTATTGTACACCTCCACAATCCTCTACAACTAAAATAGCTTGACCTGATCTTTTCTCTCCAATAGTAATATTTCCTGAATATTCGCTCTACCGAAATTCTGTCACTCCATCCAAATCCTTGAATGGAAAGGACGCTGTCTTCACTTACACTTCTGCTAGTCCCACTCACAAGGATCTTTTACCATCTCATTAAATTTCCCACCCCTCCTTGTCTATGCTAAACAATGCCTTATATCCTCAAACCCAATTCCAACAACACCATTTTTTTTCTTCAGATTAACAGTCACGATATGTTGCCCTGCCTATACTGACACACTTCAGTAACACTGTCCTGTACGTGATCTGTACTCTCCCTCAACGAAAAGTCTACTTATTTTCTCTCCAAGACACTAAATCCAAGCCAGTCTCTCCTATCAGCTCCAATTGCTCCCTCCCTGTCGTTCCTAACTTTAGGGCTCCCCATCCGCCTCCATCTGCTCCCGTTCCTTTCCTCCTCATACCATGGCCAGGCCCTACACATCTCCCCTGTTCATCTTCACATTACAAGCCACCTTACCTATTTGCCTACATCCACATAATCTCTAATCTTCCCTCGCCATTTCTGTTCTTTCCCAGAGCAGGCACTTCCGTTTCGCTAAATGTACAATGCTGTTTTTAAGTTCCCTCATTCTGAGCCACATTTTTCTTTCAAAAACCCAAAATAAGCCAATAGATATTTGAAATACTTTAAATATAAATCAACTTTTAGTAATCGAAAAATCCATGTCAATAAATCCTTTTTTTTAATATTCTACTTTAAAACCACATGAGTCAATGACTGGCTGTTTGTATCGCTCATAGCCCAAGAACCGACGAGATGGGACTTGGGGAATGAAACAACAATAACAATAAAACATAAAAAAACTGTTTACACCTATACACACTCAACAGCCGGCCGCGGTGGCCGTGCGGTTCTAGGCGCTCCAGTCCGAAGCCGCGCTGCTGCTACGGTCGCAGGTTCGAATCCTGCCTCGGGCATGGATGTGTGTGATGTCCTTAGGTTAGGTAGGTTTAAGTAGTTCTAAGTTCTAGGGGACTGATGACCACAGCAGTTGAGTCCCATAGTGCTCCGAGCCATTTTTTTGAACACACTCAACAAAATTTTAGAGTAACTTTAACGACCTCCCCAAAAATTTACACGTCCTTTAGATTTGACAGAGACTGTTACTTCTCCATCAAAAGGCTCTTCTCGTCCCCAATATCTTACTTTCCTATTCAACAGCTTAGCTCAGAGTCATCAACTTTTCCATACCACATCCTTTAACTTACACTCGCCCGCTAAAACTCACACCACCTTCAGGTCACCCTATCTTCAAAATCAACAATCCCGCTTCTCATTCATCTGTAAATCCACATAACCACAAAACCATGCATCACTACCAAAAACACCAAATAGTCAGTGGAAGATATCAGTGTATGTAGTAATCAACAAACGTGGCCATTTATCTTTATAAAAGTACTGAGAAAAGTCATGTGTTTTTAACTTGTGAATATCATATAACTTTAATATATTTTTAATGTTTGCAATCACTTTCACATATTTTAAATATCTTTGACCGAAGATTAAAGGGGGCGGGGCGTGTTACCGCTGTCATGTTACCTCCTGCCCATGTGCCGCAAGTCGAATTAAATAACAATAAAGAAAGGAAGACAATATTGAAAAATCGCGAGAAAACTAAAGGCAATTATGCCGCCAAAACCCCAGAGCCACAATAAACAATAATAAAAAAAAGTGCAGCCGAATTTTGGCTGCTGGATACCAAAGCTTTCGCAAAATCAGACGAGAAGACTTTCGTCCTACTCGACGAGAGCCTTAGTATTGTGCTCGTAATAAAATATGGCATGTCAAGGTCTTACCACCTACTTAACAGCGTTGTAACTACTCGCAAGTAGCGAACTGCCGCTGGACTAGCTGTTTCTCGATTGGGAAACAATGGAAGGCGATAGGCGAAGTGGAAGCTGGCGGAGCGAAGAGATGCACGACCTTCAGCCAGCTTGCTACATGACGGAGTACGATGATGAAAAATAATGCGGAAACTATAAGGGCCTCCTGGATCGGAAATCGTCAGAAAACTACTCATCATATTACTTCGAAAAATAAAGACGTTTTATCTGCTGCATAAAGTTCCTGCAAATGTTGTAGCTCTGGTTACTTTAGAGTGAGTTTTCGTGAGAGTGTAATAGGAATGAAACTTGACCTCACGCAATAAGCAAGGCATTATGCATTTATTCAGGTATCAGGAATTTATACAGTCAAATAAAGATAAACATTAAGTAATTAAATGAAATTACAATGCTATTAAGGTTGCAAAGAAGTTTGTTTTTATTGAAATAGTGACCAGTTTCGACTTAAGTCCATTATCGAGCCATTCACGTAAGACTTGCCGTAAACACCATAATGTGTGTAGGCCAGCCACATTGCTTATATGAGTGGCTAAGTGCTAGGTACTTTTTGCATACGACAGTGCCGTGCTGGGAGTTTTTCTGTACGCAGCACTGGACTGTCGTATGCAATTAGTACCTTGCTCTTAGCCCCATACTAGCAATGTGGCCTGCGTTCACATATTATGGTGCTATGGTAGGACTTATGTGGATGGCTTAGCAATGGCCCAATGTCCGAAACCGGTCGCCATTTAAATAAAAACAAACTTCTGTGCAACTTTGACGGTTTTGTGATTGCATTGAATCATATGCCTATTGCCATGCAGCATGCTGATAGTGAGTAAATTAAGTACTTAAATTTACTAACCAGTTGTATGCAGTTTCCATTTACAACAGGAAAGCTAGGCAAGGTTCATCTGAATGACCGAGCGAGTTGGCACAGCGTTTAGGGTCCTATAACCACAGTTGAGAGAAGAATTCAGAACTCCATTTGGGCAAAGATATTTAGTTTTTCCGTGGAAAAAAATGATTCAAATGGCTCTGAGCACTATGGGACTTAACTTCTGAGGTCATCAGTCCCCTAGAACTTAGAACTACTTAAACCTAACTAACCTAAGAACATCACAAACATCCACGCCTGAAGCAGGATTCGAACCTGCGACTGTAGCGCCTAGAACCGCTCGGCCACCCTGGCCGGCTTTTCCGTGGAGTTTCCTAAATCATGACTCACAGATAGTTCTTCAAAGGACCACAGCCGATTTTCGACCTCATCGTAGTCTAATCCAAACGTGTTTCTTGACTATAGTCACCTCGTCGTCGACGGTACGTTAAGCCCCAATATTTTATTCTTTCTTGGTTTTCCAAACACTTACTTTTCTAAACAAGTCACCTATAATTCACCACGATGCAAAAGCTTGGATGTATTGACTACAAAAAATCTTATGTCTCGTAAACTTCTCTGGTCTTAGCGTCACTGCCTCGTAAAGTCGAGGTCATTGTGCCGCAAATAATGCTTTATCGCCCATCGCTCCAGAACCCAAAGCTGTAAATCAGTGCTGGTGAAGCGTTTGCAACGTATCAGCGTCGATACCGTGGGGTATAGGCTGGTGCGCAACAATCCACTCTGTGCCGCAAATCAGTACTGGTTCACTCTCACTGAATTCACCATTCGTAAGAATGAGAAACGCACTCGTAGTAAATTCTCAGTAATTGTTACCAACCCATAAAAAAAATAAAGGACCTTAGTGCAAATAACTGTAATTACGAAGAACAACTGGTATATACGTTTCTTGAGATCAGATCTCTTACCATAAAGTGCATAATTAGTGTCATCTACAAACCCTCAAAAATAGGCAGGACGGCCAATTACGAAACTGCCCTCCCAATTCTCGACTCGCCAGACGAGTACATAATTTTTCTCAGTGACAAAAAATGGTTCAAATGGATCTGAGCATTATGGGACTTAACATCTGAGGTCATCAGTCCCCTAGAACTTAGAACTACTTAAACTTAACTAACCTAAGGACATCACACACATCCATGCCCCAGGCAGGATTCGAACCTGCGACCGTAGCAGTCTCGCGGTTCCGGACTGAAGCGCCTAGAACCGCACGGCCACCACGGTCGGCTCTCAGTGACACCAGCATAAATTTTCCGTTCAATAGTCCCTCCTCTGTTAAATCCAAGTGAATGCTTTGTTCTTCAAATGTGATGGTATTTCAGCTGGCATCTACCGATCGTGCAAAAAAAATTTCGTAGCCAGATTAATATATTCGAAACTAAATAAAGTAACAGAGTTATTCGTACCGATCAGATATCCAAACGTGGGATATTTGCCCACGATATAATTCTCATGTTGCAGTAGGTACAATTCTCAAGGAAAAACCGTCACTAAATACACACAGAGAGTGTATGCACTTCATTGTGTCTGAATGTGAGCCCCACACACTAAAGATAGCGTAGGAGACGACATACGTTTCAGTCCTTGACATAAATGACAAATTACGAGCATATAGATTTACTAAAACACTTATTCGACAATAAAGCAATTATAGTCTCCAAAACAAATAAACAAAAAAAATTGTTCAAATGGCTCTGAGCACTATGGGACTTAACATCTGAGGTCATCAGTCCCCTAGAACTTAGAACTACTTAACCCTAACTAACCTAAGGACATCACACACATCCATGCCCGAGGCAGGATTCGAACCTGCGACCGTAGTGGTAGCGCGGTTCCAGACTGGAGCGCCTAGAACCGCTCGGCCACACTGGCCGGCAAAAGTCTCCAAAACAGGTACGGGTAAAAATTTCAGTTCTGAGAAGGTGAAGTCACAGTTTTTACTGTCTCCGACACCCCTTTCCCCTCCCCTTCCCCCTCCCCCTTTCTCCCTGGCTCACCTCCGCTCCCCACAAATATAACATATAGTCATATCCATGTATATTTAACGTGCCACAAATGCATAGGACTTTGATAATAATAAAAATAAAATAAAATGTTCTAATAGAATCATAACAATTCGTTTACATCAGTGATTAGTACAGTGCTGTTATTTCACCCCTTATAAGTTCCACGCCAGCCCCAAGAACCACAGAAGTGAGAAGAAAACCAGCTCTTTGGCTAACGTATGATCTAAAAGAGCTCACGAATCCCAGAAACGCTGCACATCGGAAATGTACAATCTGATCAAAAGTGCCTGGACACCCGTATGTATAGCGGAATTGACCGCTATAAGTTACGAGAGGCAGACCCGCCAGTATAAAAGGAGGTGGGGAGATATGTGTTGCAAAAGAGAAACAGTAACGGCAGAATCAGTCGGTCAGTAGAGTTTAGCGACTTCGAATATACAAGTCATTGGATGTCGCGTGAGTAACAAATCGACTATGGACATTTTAATGTCTCTAAAACTGTCAAAGTCGACTGGTGCTGAAGTATTTGTGAAGTGGAAACGTGAATTAATAATTACAGGTAAATCAAGATCAGATAGACGTCATGTAATGCCCCATGCGACTAGTACCAGAAAGGGCAAGCCGTCCAGGATCATACAGCCACCTCACGTAAGTTCAGTCAGGTAATACGCTTGCTTGCAGCAAGACATGAGTCCACAATGACTGTGGGACAACGTCTGCAGCACCACGGACAGCCAGCACGGCGACCACTGTTGCGTCTTCCCTTAATGTGGCATCAGGGCGAGGCGTGCCCAACAACAACACTGGACACAGGACTGACGCTACATTGTCTTATCAGACGCGTCCAAGTTTCGAAATATCCGTGTTTTTAGGCTACTCGGAGCTCTACCCAGCACCAGGTGTAATGGAATGAGGTGAAATCGTGTACATAACAAGATCACATCTGATATTCACGGAGCCGTTAATTCAGGCAGCTGACGTTATGTTTCTGACATGTTAAGTCAGGTAGGCTTGCCTTACCTTTGAGGTCTCTCTGATCATATCTTTCAGCAAGATGACGCAAGACACTTTTTCGCCTGTGCTCTCCTGACCTACCTCGATACAGAGTCTATGCGACTTTTGCTCCAGCCGCACCTTCTCCAGGTATCTTACTCACTGAAAACATTTGGTCATGGGTTGCGGAGAGACTGGAAGGACACATCTTGCCAGCCGCTATCATTGATGAACTCTGGCGTAGAGACGAAGCAGAATGGAATGACGTACCCGTACCTCTCACCGAAGCTACGTTCGACTCTATGTCCAGCCTGGTTAACGCTATTGTTATCGACATAGGTGATATCTTCGTGTACTTAATTTTACATTTTGTATTTCTCTAAATCGCCCAAAGATTTAATCGTGTATTCTTCTTACTTTACAATATACTCGCAAGAGTTGTACTTTGGTCATTTGCTATCCTTCCCGCTGCTGCAATATTAATGGCCAATAGTGAATATAACTGATCGCTCAGGCATATAAACTTTCTTGAAGTGTATGTCGTGTTAGTGTCATCCTTGACTGCAGTTTTCCAACCGCATCTGAATGGGTAGGTGGTATGGTCTTACTTGAACTGGCATGCAGCGCTACAGAATGCAATGACCTTGCAAGTATCGCGTGTAAAATTTACTTTGTGCAGCATTGTTGACTGCCATTGTTCTTGAGGCACTGGTGTCTATTTAGTTGCATTTTTTTTATAAAGTCGTTAACTTGAACAATGCTACATACATACTACATCAAGGCTACACAGAGTAACAGAGGACAAAATGGATAAGCGCTTCATGCAACTTCTGTGGGTCTTTTCTTTTTTCATTCTTTTTCTTCTGACTGAAAAAACTCGTGGCATACCTCTAGGTTTGTGCTGAACTTTGACTAGCTTATCTATACTCTTTTAGCTATAATAAATACTGGTGTGACTGACACTCCAGCACAGACTGGTGATATTTGCATGTTCCATTACATAAACATTAATTTTTGTGTGTTGCTTATCACATGTACCGCATGCCTAATTTAGAGACAATAAAAGGTCTCGTAGGGAATCATGATTATTCCGCCACTTAATAGGCGTCTCATAATCTTTGGTTACCCACTTTTATGTCTTTATACTCTCACACAACATGTCAGCTCGTTCACTTGGGTTAAGTTTAGAACCACACCGGTAAATACATGATATATAGTGGATTAAACCATACGATCCTGTAATAGAACTAACGTAATGTTTAAAATAAACGCAGAGAGCAGAAAACGATTTACTTCCACTGTACATATAGAGGTGTATGTCACATGAAAATGTTTCTATACGCATTTGAGTGTACGTGAGTAATCTGCATTTTAAAGAAATCTTTTTACTTACAGCAATTTGCTTATAGCAGTTTCATGAAAGAAACTAAGAGGACGACTTAGAGGAAGTGACGGCTGTTACAGGAATGTCAAGAACTATTATCGGATCACCAATCGAGTTAGCGTCTCTGCTGGCCGCAAAGTACGTTTCATTGTTCACGTCAGCTAGCTCGTGGCATTTGGCGTTGAGTAAGGCATAAGAGCGGCCAGTGAGGCGGAATGCACGTAATCGAAGGGAGCAAGGTCGTAAACAGATGCTGATTCAGACCAACGGAAACGACTGCTGTGCGCTCGCAACCGGCGTGCCAGCCACCGTGGGTGACGCGAGGGACGGATCAAAGGACTTCCGTGCGTGTCTGCTTGACAGACGAGTCGAGCGGCTACTTTATCACTTCCTGGCGGCCAACGCGAACGCACGGACCACTTCTTCCGAGAACTCGCTCGCCGTTACAGCACTTTCAAACCAGTCTCCATCTTATCTCCTAGACGTGGCAAAAGCAAACGACAGTCCGCTGTACCGACAGTAGATTTCCTTCTGGGAAGTGGTTATATTTCGGGCTTCCTGATCCTTCCTCTGTTACGATTAATTTAATTAAACCGCTCGGTCTGGAGTTGTCTCTCAGGGTCATGTGTCCCTGATACAGCGTAAAGAAACCCTGCATGATAATTAACACTTAAATAACTTGCCTCACGCACTGCCTAAGGCATTTTTGCATTTGATCAAAGATGTTAATTTCGTCTTTCGGCCCGCGAGTATTATTTCTTCAGGAAGCAGTTCTTCAGTTCTCTTGTGTGGACACCGTTACAAATTTTCCAATAAGTAAAAATCAGTGGTGGTAACAATTAACGAACATCGACCCGTTATGTTCACTATGATGTCCTGACTGCGGAGGTAAGGAATTGAACAGATTTAAGATGCGGAAGAAACGGAAAAGCACACTGTTCCCATTACAACCACAACTGGTAAACTTCTGCATTAAATACCTTTCTTTTTGTGTAGTTGAGTACTTTCTCTTTCTTATGTGATCCCTTTTGTGAAATGGAATGCTAGGGCGTTGAGCTGTATTTATAACCATAACGAAAAAGCCTCCTATCACAGCACAAAAAAGACGAATATGCCCTGGGCAGAGTTAGGAATGTAAAAGAAGGGAACTAGCTTTTCGACTTATCTGGTGACTTGTTAGACATTTGACATCTTGACACATTTTCGCTTTTTATTTGTTAGTTGTAGAAATAATGCCAAGTAAGACAACGCATCGTGTCAAGTAAGGTAACATGATACATATTGTTATGTCGTGTAACACGACACATGAAATCATGTCATCCAACACGACATCTGTTATTTCGTGCAGTATGTCGCTACGTCTCATCAAAGTTTAGGATTCACGCATCCTCAGTCTGGGATACTTCCTACTATAGATGCAAGGTTACTTTCTATTGTGGATGCATCCCACTCTGTAGGAGCATATAATTTTGTGTCTGTTTGTTCTTACACCCCTCACCGTACATGTAACTGCGGGTAAATTTGGCGGAAAAATCAGCACCCCTTCACCCACAAATCAAAAAATTGTTTTCTTGTCCCCCAGGAACAAATCCAAACTCCAGAAATTTCATCCCTCGAGAAGAACATACTTAACAATTACATTTATGCCTTCAGCCGTATGATATTAAATATTCTTTACTATTGCTGGAGAATCTTCTGGATTCTCGGAACAGGATCATGGACGTCAGCCTACAAAACGCAAGATGCAAGTGTGCCAACACCTTGCAGCTAAGAGAGCTCGTTGCGCTTATGAAGCAGTATTAACCCATAAAAAGTGCGAATATCTCAAGATGTTTTGATTTAAATATTTTTGAAGCAGCCAGATAAGTAAAAAAGCAAGTTCCCTTCGTTTGCATCCCTAACTATACCCAGTACATATTCACCTTCTTTTGTGCTATGATAGAAGCATTTTTGTGAGTGCAGGCTTTCTCGGAGAATTTTATATATGAAGTCTTCACGGGTTGTCAGTCGAGTAGCGTCGTCGTCTCGTAGCAACGTTTCGATGGAATGCGTCTACATCATCTTCAGGCGAAGTGTCGGGATATCGTCCTCTCTCTCATCTTTTGCTTTCCCCTCTTTGGGGAAGTGTGAGGGGGAGTCTGTAGCCTTTAGGCTTTTACTCCCCTGTGAAAGTGTGTGTGTGATTTTTCTGTAGTTTTTGGTGTCTGTGATTTGTGATGATTGTTGTGAGTGTGTCTGGTACTTGCCTGAGGTGGGCGAGAAGTTTGTTGTTATATGGGGAGGAACAGGATGATGGATTTGGTGTAGGGATTTTCTCTTCGACTTAGTCGTCGAAGATCGTCATAGGGCGCTTGTGCTTATCGCGGGACGTGTCATACCGACCTAGGGAGTGGATGAGTGTGTTTCTGGATCTGGAAGAACCCTCATAGAAGGCCCTTGCCAGATCCTGGAAACGCTCTCTCAGGAGTGGGATTTCGGCTGCGGCGTGCAAGTCGTCTGTAGGGAATCCAAGAGGTAAGCGCAGTGCCCTTCTGAGGGCGCGGTTCTGCAGCCTCTGGAGTTTGTCCAGGTGCTGCTTCGCCGCGTATCCCCAGACAGGGCACGCATACTCCATTACTGGCCGGATCAGGGCCTGATACACGTTTAATGCTAGTGGGCAGGGAAGGGAGCTTGTTGAGTTCAGGATAGGATATAGGATGGACATTCTGGCGCAGACCTTCCTATGGACTTCGTCTATGTGGGGTTTCCACGTAAGACGAGAGTCCAAGGTTACGCCAAGGTACTTGGCGGTTCTGCGCCAGGGGAGTTGGGTTCCATTTAGGTGAAGGTGTAGGGGGGGACGTTGAGGAGGATCGCGCCTTCCGAGCCTGCGGGTAATCAGCATTGCCTGCGTCTTCTCAGAGTTAATGGTGATGCGCCAGCGACGGGCCCAAGTTTCTGTGTTATCTAAAACCCTTTGTAACCTACGGATGACCAGGTCCTTGTTCGCGTTTCTCGTGTAGAAGGCTGTATCGTCAGCGTACTGTGCGGTGTGCACCAGGGGGGCCGTTGGTGTGTCCGCAGTGTACAAACTGTACAATACGGGCCCCAGGACCGATCCCTGTGGCACCCCAGCACGAATACGCCTTCTGGTGGAGGTGGCAGTTTCCACTTTGACGGAGAAAGTCCTATTCGTGAGGTAGCTCTTGATCAGCTGAACTATGCTCCCGGGAAACCCTTGTGTGTACAACTTGTAGAGTAGCCCTCTATGCCATACTGAATCAAAGGCTTTGGCTACGTCCAGTAGCACTATCCCGCAGTAGCCTCTGTGGTTGAAGCCCTCTGTTGCTGCTTCAACCATTCTCATGACCTGTTGTGGGGCAGAGTGGTTCTGTCGGAAGCCAAATTGGAAATCCGGCAGAATTTGCTCTCTGGTAATATGTTCTTGTATGGGTCTTAGCAGGAGGCGCTCATAGATCTTGCTGAGAGTTGGCAAGAGGCTAATCGGCCTGTAGTGCTGCGGGAATAGAGGGTCTTTCCCTGGTTTGTGTATCGCGACCACCTCCGCATGTTTCCAGCAAGCTGGGAAAACACGGGATCGAGTAATCTCGTTGAGGACGTTCGCGAGGTGTGTGATCGATGTGGGTGGGAGTTTTTTGACTAACTGATTTGTGACACTGTCGTGCCCTGGCGCCTTTTTTGTAGGGAGAGACCTGATTACTCTTGCCACGACCTCGGGGGCAAAAAGTATGGGTTCGTCCTCTGGGTCCTCCTCGGCATTGAGGAAGACAGCCAGTTGACGACGGACCACTCTTTCATGCTCGTCGTCCTGGGGTTCTGCCGCTTGGAACTGCTTCTCGAAGGAGTCGGCGAGGGCGTTGGCCTTTCCAGCATGGCTGTAGACCAGTCCCCGCTCGCCATGCAGTGGCGGCATCCTAGCGCGTCGTTTTGTAAACTGTTTTGTCGCTTGCCATAGTGTGTGGTCGTCTACTTTGAGAGCTGTGAGGCGGTTTTGCCATTGCTGGTTTCTGTGCTCATTGAGCGCTACCTTCAGTTCTCTCTGTAGACGATAGAGCAGCCTCCTGGTGGCCTGATTTCTGGTGATCTTCCACTCTTTTGCTACTCTGTTCTTATGTCGAATTTGAGCTAGCAGGTGTTCCGGGAGCTGTATTTGCGGTGGTGGGCCATCCCTTTGTGGAGGGGTGGCTTCTTCCGCTGCCTGTAAGATGCTGCCTGTTAGGTCTTGTAGCGCTTGTTCTACTGTTTCGGCAGTAGGTGGCGGAGCGCGAGCGATATCAGAGGCGACAGTTTCTTGGTATCGCTCCCAGTTTGTACGTTTGTACGACGTCTGGTACCGTGGGAGTGCTACCCATTCTCCCACATCGACCTCCAGAATCACTGGGTTGTGGTCGGAGGACATTCTGTTGATTGTCCTTGCGGTCACAAACCCTGCGATCCTCCTAGTGAGAGCTATGTCTAACACATCGGGCCTGCTTCCGTTTTTCGGAAAATGTGTGGGCTCGACTGGACCCCATGTTTCGAAGTGGTGGGTGCGCGCTAGTTGTTGCAGTTTGGCGCCTGCTCTGGATGTTACTCTAGAATGCCAGTCAGGGTGTTTGGCATTGAAGTCTCCCCCTATTACGAGTTTGCCTTCAATTTGCCCTAGAGCAGCTATGTCTCCCTCATCTATCTGGTCATGTGGGGGTCGGTAGACTGCAACAATTGTTAGGGGTCCAGTGGCAGTGGTTACTTCCACCGCCACTGCTTCAATTTTGTTGGTAGCTGGTAAGAATACCTGGTGGTGGGGGATCCCTCTTTTTATGTATATGGCCACCCCTCCACCTTGGGTTGGCCTGTCTTTGCGATAGCTAACATAGTTGGGGACTGTCGCTTTTATTCCCGGTTTTAGGTGGGTTTCCCCCATCATGCATATGTCGATGGAGAACTCCTTCATGAGTTCTCTGAACTCGACCTCTTGATTAACAATGCCGTCTGCGTTAAAGACGCACATTGTCAGGCCTTGGATGTTTGGTCGTCTATCCATGATGGGGTTTTGATACTACTGAGGAAGTCGCAGAGGGGAGCGACTGCTGGACTGTTGCCTGAAGGGCAGCGAGGATCTGTGTGTTCTGCTTTTGGGCTTCCCTGAATTCCTTCATCATTTCCATGACGAGGTTCATGGTCTGCACCATTACGCCTAACAACTGATCCATGGGGGGGAAGTGTGTCTGGGGTTTCCTAGGGCCCTCTCCGTCAAGGTGGACCTGGTCGTTGTTTCTGTGTATTTCCCGGTGTTGTTCTTTTGTTGGTGTCTGATGTTGTGGTGGTTGGGCAATGCTTTCGTGGTTCCTCGGGGGAGAAACCACTTCCGCATATGTTGCCCTTGGTGTGTCTGGCCTTGGTTTTACCCAGGCCTTGTCTGTGTGTGTTATGTTTTGGTTTCTTGTGTGTCTGGATGGGTTCGTGGTGTTTTCTTTTCGTGTGTGGGGGGCGGCCTTTGCGCCCTTTGCCTGCTGTGTGTGTCTTTTATGGACCTCGCAACCTTGGTAACCCGCTGTGTGGTTTTTGCCACACAGCGCGCACCTTATTTGCGGGTCCGTGTGTTTTATGTTGCACGTTCGTGTATCATGGACCTCGGCGCATTTTCTGCACCTCACTGCCATTGAGCAGTGTGCCGCAATGTGGTTGAGGCCCTGGCATCTGAAGCACTGCACCGTCTTGTTTTTGCGGCGCAGTGGTTCAGTGGTCACAGGGACCGCCAGGATCGTCCTAATGTCCCTTTTGTTCTGTGGGACGTCTGGCAGTGTGACCTGATACAGGGGCCATTTGCTGCCTATGTTTCCCATCTGTTGGACCGCCTTGACGATGTACCCCTGGGCAGTCAGGTCTGTTTTGATCGCCTGGGGGGCCACTCGTCTCGGTAGGTCCCTGATGACAATGTTTCTGTTGCGTGTTTTTGTTGTGGGGAAAGTGTAATGGGGTATGTTATTGCTGTTGAGAAGTGTTTTTACTGTGGTGTAGTGTTCAAGTGTCAGTAGTGTTATTTTTATTTTGTCACAACCAGCAGGTTTTGCTTTGAAATTGCCTCCCCCGATTGCTGTTTTTAACATTTCGAAGAGTTCCTCGTAGTTCCGAGTGAACTCCGCGACGATCGGAGGGAGGTGGTGGGTGATCTGGTTTTGTGTTTGTGTTGTTGTGTCATGTGGTGTCTCTGGCTCATCGGCCACCGCCTGGAACCTGTTCGGGGTGGGTTCCACTCCCCTGGCCGGTGGAAGCCTCGGCTGGCGAAACGTTTTCTTCGCCAGCACGAAACCATCCGAGTCCTGCCCGGTTACGCGGTTCCCTTCCAGTGCTGGTGTTTCCTGGTCCCCTCCTAGGACGACGACAGGTGCTGTCGGGGGCGCAGGCTCCTCAGAGGGTGTGGAAGTGGCTGGGGTGGTGGAGTGCTTTTTCCCCCTGGAGTGCTTCTCCTTCTTGTCCTTCCTCACACGCCGCTGCTTGGATGTGGTGGACTTGAGTGGGGGGGGATTTAAGGAACTGGGATCGGGTAGGGGGTTGGGTGGCAGTTGCGGGTTTGGGAAGGATTTTTGTCGGTTGACTGGGCTTCTGCTTGCCATTTAGGTTACGGATATGGTCAGCAAGGAGGCCACAGCTGTTGGCAAGCAGGAGAGGGCTGAGGAGAGGGGAGGGAGGGGCGGGATCGCAAATACTGACGATGTATTTGTTTGTTTGCGTATTATGTGGTTTTGCCATGTCGGTCGCGGAAAGGGGGCTTGCTGCCAGGTTATTGTCAGTTGCAACTTTTGTTGGCACCGTAGGGTTTTCCGGTTGCAGTGCTGACCCTAGTAACACGATGGCAGACGCGGAATTCTGGACGGGGGCGGCGGAAAACCTCTCTGTGGTTCCGCGGCCCGCTTCCAGGTCCTGGCCTACTTTTCCCCTATTCTTGGGGGGGGGGGGGGGGGCAGAGACTGACTCTGCGGCAGCTGAGGTGCTCGAGACGGCCGGCCGCGCGGCCCGCGGCAACAAGAAAGCGCGCCTCGTGTCGTCGGCGGAAAGAGACCGCCGCGACCCCAAGGCGTCGCCCAAGCTCGACATTACACAACGACGAGAAGACACGACAACTCTGCCAGGCGACGCCATGCAAAATTTTCTCCAAGTGCCGTCCGTGCTGAGACCTAGGCGCAAGTGCCCGTCAATGTTTTGATAAAAACAGAGCCGGTGATCACTCCTGTTTTTACTCCCGTGCAAGCGGGGGCCTATGGCTGACAGTACACCAGTGAGAGGAGCGATGCTCAACCCTCGACTGCTACTCAGCGAGTGCCGGGATATCGTCGGTCGCGGGCTGATATCTCTGCTGGACCGCTCTCCGCTTCCCGCCGTCGGCCAATCACGCGCTCGCGGAATCGCCTGATGCACCTGGAGCGGCCGGTAGTGGGGGGAGAGGGTGGGGGGGGGGGGACGCGTGTGCGGGGTTCGTGTCCTGGCGTCCGTCTCTGCTCCGTCCGTCGCCCTTGTTGGAACAGAACGTTCTTCTCTGATTTTCCTGATTGCAAGCTCCCAGGCTGTGCTGAGACGGTAGCCACTGTCGCGGTTGATTAGGTTGTCGTGTAACCGTATTTCTATGGACTCTTTGATTACTGAGTCCCAAAATCCGTTTTTACTGCATATTTTCTTTGTGTCCTCGAAATCGAAGGTATGCTTCTCATCGGTAATATGTTCCGCTACAGCAGATTTCTTGGTCTGAGCGTACGTGACTGATGTGTTCATTGCGGTGCTGTGAGATGCAATGCTGTGTCTGTCCTATATATTGCACCCCACATTCGCATCCGATCTCCACACACCAGGTGTCGTCAGACCTAGTGAATCCTTCGTTGAACCGAGAAGGTCTTTGATTTTTCCCTCTGCGCGGAAAACGGTCTTCACTTCAAGTTTCTTGAGAATTCTCGCGATCTTGGCCGTTGGAGAACCCGCGTATGGCAAGAACGTACAGTTCATTGCTTCGTCTTCATCCGGTCTCTCTTCTATCTTCTTGTGGTCGATCTTCAGAGCTCTCCTTATTTGTGTCTCACTGTGTCCATTTTTCTTGAAGGTGTCCTTGAGGTGTTGCAATTCTCCTGGCAAACTTGCATTATCGAAGATGGACCTGGGCCTGTGCACTAAGGTGTTGAGTACAGAATTGCGTTGCGCGGGGTGGTGGCAGCTGTTGGCATCAAGACAGAGGTCCGTGTGTGTTTTCTTTCTGTACACTGGGTGTCCGAGCGTGCCATCCATGTTTCTTGTGATCAGGATATCCAGCAAGGGTAAGCTTCTGTTCTCTTCTATCTCCATGGTAAATTTGATATTTCCATGTATACCACTGAGGTGTTGATGGAACTGTAGCAGTTTGTTCCTGCCATGTGGCCAGACTACAAAAGTATCGTCAACATACCTGTAGAAGGCTTTTGGCTTCTGTTTGGCAGTGTCCAGTGCTAGCTTTTCGAAGTGATCCATGTATAGGTCGGCTATGCCTGGTGCTAGGGGGAAGCCCATAGCTACACCATCTATCTGTTCGTAGAACTTCCCACCACATTTGAAATAGGTGGTGGTAAGCACATTGCGAAAGAGCTTGATGATATGCTCCTCAAAGTGTTCTTCGAATAAAGCTAGGAGTTTTCTATTGGTAGTCGTGTGAATAAGGATGTCACATCGAAGCTGACTAGTAGGTCTTCATTTTCCAGCCGCACGCCCTACCTTCACAAACTCAGCCGAGTTTTTCACATGGTGTGGACCGTAACCCACCAAGGGTTTTAGCATCTGTGATAAATGCTTAGCAGTACCATATGTCGGCGAGCTAATAGTGTTCAAAATAGGTCGTAATGGGACGTCTTGTTTGTGGACCTTTGGGAGGCCATACAGATGTGGTGGTACCGGTGCCCTCGCGTACAGCTTCCTGATGATATTCTTCTCTAATCCCGAGTTGTTAATAATCTCAATGGTCTTGCGAGTCGCTGTTGTGGTGGGGTCCTTCCCTAGTCTCCCTTTGTCCGCTGCCAAGACCACTGTGTTCTGGTCCTCCCTGTGTGTCCGTAGTGCCTTTTGTTCTGCCGGCGAAATGTTATACTTCGGCATCTTTGCTTTGTCTAGTACTTTGCAGACGTCTCTTCTTACATCTTCTGCAGCCTCTTCAGATAGTCTCCTTACGGGTTGCTCTACCCCACTTATGATGTCCCGTTTCGGCAGGGTCCTCGGAACCACGGCGAAGTTTAGGCCCTTGGACAGCACCTCTTGTGTTCGCCCATTCAGTTCCTTGTTTTTTAGATTAATGACCACCTTGTTGGGAGATGGTTTTTCTTTCTGTTGTCGCACTTCCGGAAGTCGAAGGAATTTCTTGCACTGCCTTTTGGTGGCTTTCTTCTTGGATCATTGGCAATGGTAATGCCTTGTAACCAGTACCAGGTATGTTCTGGGAGACAGGAACCCAATCACAACTGTAGAGAAAGCAGGCTTCTAGCGTTCTTGTCGAGTTCCACTCTTGTGACCCTGATGTGTTCTCGTACTAGGGCCGCACTCGCCCGTCGTAAGATGTGTCTCGTCCTGTTGGTATTGACAGAATGCTGCAAGAAGTGATGCCTAAGTTCGCCAACTTGCGGCATCGGCAACATATGCAGAAGTGGTCTCTCCAACAAACAGCCACGGAAACGTCGAGAAATCGACGCAAGCCGTGTCACTACAACACCACACACACACGCAAGAACAACACCGGGAAAAACACAACAATGACCAGGTCCACCAAGACAGAGGAAGCTTTAGGGAACCCCACACTCACTCCACCCTCTCGGATCAACTGTTAGGCATTATGGTCCAGACCATGAACCTCGTCATGGAAATGATGAAGGAATTCTGGGAGGCCCAGAAGCAGAACACTCAGATCCTCGTTGCCCTTCAGGCAGCAGTCCAGCAGTCGCTCCCCTCTGTGACTTCCTCAGTAGTTACAAAACCCCATCATTGATAGACGACCAAATATCCAAGGCCTGACAATGTGCATCTTTAACGCAGATGGCATTGTTAATCAAGAGGTCGAGTTCAGAGAACTCATGAAGGAGTTCTCCATCGACATATGTATGATGGGGGAAACCCATCTAAAACCGGGAATAAAAGTGACAGTCCCCAACTATGCTAGCTACCGTAAAGATAGGCCAACCCAAGGCGGAGGAGTGGCCATATACATAAAAAGAGGGATCCCCCACCACCAGGTATTCATACCAGCTACCAATAAAATTGAAGCAGTGGCCGTGGAAATAACCACTGCCACCGGACCCCTAACAATCGTTGCAATTTACCGACGCACCCAAGACGAGATAGACAAATGAGACATAGCTGCACTAGGGCAAACTGAAGGCAAACTCATAATAGAGGGGGTGACTTCAGTGCCAAACACCTCGATTGGAACTCTACAGTAACCTCCAGAGCAGGTGCCAAACTGCAACGACTAGCGAGCGACCACCACTTCGAAACATGGGGTCTGGTCAAGCTCACACATTTTCCAAAAAGATTGAGGTAGGCCCGATGTGTTAGACATAGCCCTCACTAGGAGGATCGTGGGTTTGTGACCGCAAGAACAATCAACAGAATGTCCTCCGATCATAACCCAGTGATTCTAGAGGTAGATGTGGGAGAATGGGTAGCACTCCCATGGTACCAGACGTCCAGCAAACGTACAGACTGGGAGCAATACCGAGAAACTGTCGCCCCTGATATCGCTCACGCTCCGCCACCTACTGCCGAAACAGTAGAACAAGCGCTACAAGACCAAACAGGAGCCATCTTGCAGGCAGCGGAAGATGCCACTCCCCCACAAAGGGATGGACCGCCCCCAGAAGTACAACTCCCGGAACATTTACTATCCCAAATCCGTCACAAGAATAGAGTGGCAAAAGAGTGGAAGATCACCAGAAATCAGGTTACCGGGAGGCTGCACAATCGTCTACAGAGAGAGCTGAAGGTAGCGCTCAATGAGCACAGAAACCAGGAATGGCAAAACCGCCTCACAGGCCTCAAATTAGACGCTCACACACTATGGCAAGCAACCAAACAATTCACCAAAAGACGCGCTAGGTTGCCGCCACAGCACGGCGAGAGGGGTCTGGCCAACAGCCATGCTGAAAACGCCAACGCCCTCGCTGACACCTTTGAGTAGCAGTTTCAAGCGGCAGAACCCCAGGATGAAGAACATAAAGAGGTAGTCCGTCGTCAACTGGCTGTTTTCCTCAACGCCGAGGAGAGCCCAGAGGACAAACCCCCACTTTTCGCCCCTGAAGACGTGGCAAAAGTAATCAAGTCCCTCCCTACAAAAAAGGCACCAGGACACTACAGTGGCGCCAACCAGCTAGTTAAAATCCTCCCGTCCTCGGCTATCGAACACCTCGCGAACAGATTACTCGTATCTGCGAGTTCCCAGCATACTGGAAACATGCGGAAATGGTCGCGATACATAAACCAGGGAAAGGCCCTTTATTCCCGCAGCATTACAGGCCGATTAGCCTCTTGCCAACTCTCAGCAAGATCTATGAGTGCCTCCTGCTTATTCCCATACGAGACCACATCACCAACGAGCGACTTTTGCCAGATTTTCAATTCGGATTCCGACAGGAGCACTCCGCGCCACAGCAGATCATGAGACTGGTGGAAGCAGCCACAGATGGCTTCAACCACAGGCTATTGCGGGATAGTGCTACTTGATGTAGCCAAAGCCTTCGACTCAGTATGGCACAAAGGGCTACTATAACTGTCCTCAGGTCACTGAAAAGGGAAGTGTAGCGTCGGACGTATGTGAAGTGTTGTTGCAGGAGATATCGAAAGCAGTTCTGGAGAAATAAATGCGTCGGAGTAAATTTTGCGGCAAAGCCGTAATAAATATGTATTGAACGATGTCAGAGGCGTACGATTTCTTGTTTAAATTTTTAGTTATCGACAATGCTGGGTCAGGAAAGTCGTGTTTACTGCACCACTTCATATAATGTAAAATTAGGGATGAAAGTAGTCACACAATCGGTGTTGAGTTTGGATCAAAAATAGTTAATGTTGGAGGAAAATTTGTGAAGCTACGAATTTGGAACACATGCACGGTGCAGTTATTTTTAGCCAGGGGGAAAGGAATAGACTGCCCGAGGACCATCGTGAAGCCAAAATTGAGATTGCAACGGGTCAGGATGCATTGGATCTTCCCCACATACGAGAATTTGGTAGTAGTAGGAAGTTGCTTTGAGATAAAAGTGTTTACGCAAGCGAAACGTGTAGAGCTCGAAGGAAGCGGAATTTTAATCAATGGAACTAAGTGTAACATAATAGGACCAACCTTCTATCTGCCAGCGTCAGTTTTCTAACATGTCGCGCAGTATGGGAAAGGCAATGACAAATAAAGATAATTTTGAGCACCTCTGTGCCAAGTGTCATCGCAGCCATAACTTTGTTATGTGTTGTTTTCTTTCTGATCAGGCGGAGAGCTAATTCCAAGAGGGAACCAAGGGTATTCCAAGTCCTAGTGGATTGGATACCGAGGGCATGAGACGAGTAGGTAAGGAGTTGATCGAGCAGTGGTCATCCAGTAAGGAATTTTTACGTGTTGTTTCATGTCATGGTTTTAAGAGGGCACTAGACCACATTTAAGTTTTCTAGTAGCAAGGAAATATGCCATAGGTGCCGACCCAAGCAAGTTAAGAGCTAGTTAAGGGTCGACCCAGGGACCAGGTCTTTCCGAAGTGGGGAATAATGTAGCGGCACCTCCGTTTAGGATAGGGAAAGTTAGTTCTGTGCGATATTCCGAGCACGAGTTACAGCCAGGTGCCGGCCGGTTTGCAATAATTTACGCTGACCAGTGGTTGCGAAATGTAATGGAGGCCACAGGGCCGTCGAACCGCTGAACAGAGTAAATGCAGCGGTTTGCATGGCACAAGCTACAGGCAGAAGGGGAACACTGGCACTGGTGTGGGGAATACGAGACTCAGAGCGGCGTGTCAGCAAAACAGGGGCGCTCAGCCAAGTATAAATAGGAGCCGTTTTCTAACGAGATTCATTCAAGTGTGGCAGCTCTCCTGGACGGCGGGGCGTGTCACTCTGCCGGGCTGCACACAGCAACAGATGGGGCGAAAGCGTCCCAGTCCATGGAGGGTCGTTGGTTCGACACGGTGAGGCCGTCGCGGGGTCTGCAGCCAGCCGACTGTGGGCCACTCTTCGGCTTGCTACCACGGGCAGTCCTCTCAGCTCCCGACACACGCCGGAGACTTCCGAGGCGAGGGCCGACAGATTCGGATGCCGGATCATGGGTGGTCGTTGCTGCCGCGTTCTCAGCTACGCCAGTGAGGAAGAAGCAGCAGCGGGGCCAGCCTACAGCTCCCGGTGGAGCAGCGCGGAAACGAGGACGGTGGCTGCTGAGTCGGCTGCTGGCACAGCCATCCTGACGTAATCGGAACTCTGCAGCTGGCGTACAGGGCCAGCTCAACACAGCGTGTTCCACTGGGTCACTGGGGTGGTGGCCTCAACATTGCAGGACCCTGTGATGCAGACCGAGGTGAAGGGGGCGCTGTAGTCGAAACAATAAATCATTTGGAAGGCTCGGACGATTTTTAATACAGCAACTCCAGACAACCACCCACTACATGTGGTGTCTTCCCACTACATTTGGTCATACCACAACAACCCGCATGAACTGAACATCAAGCCCTTGCACAGTTCTCGTGTCACAGTGTGGTGTGGAGTTGCTTCCTTTGGGATTACTGGCCCTTACTTCTTTCAGGATGACAGCGGTGGGGCTGTAACAGTCATCAGTGAACGCCACCTAAAGATACTGCAAGACTTCGTTCTTCCCCAATTAGGTATGGTCGATGTGTAGGCAGAACAATTATGGTTTCAACAAGAGGGAACGACCTCACATACAGCCAGAATTTGCATGGATTTTTTGTGACAGACATTTCGCGGTAGCGTAATTTCCCGTTTTGGTGGCATTTCCTGGCTGCCTCGCTCACCTGAGCTTTCATGTGCAGACTTTTTCCTTTGGGGGCTACATGAAGCAAGAAGTGTTCCAAACACGTTGTGCCACCATTCCTGAGTTGAACGATTGCATCAGAACTGCCATAGGCAATGTCCCAGTGAATACGTTACACTGAGTTATGGAAAGCTGCCAACGCCGCCTGGATGAATGTATTGTGCAGAGGGGACATCATTAAACAGGAGTCATATTCAAAAAGTAATCCATGCAATGGACAATGACTTATACATTAGGAAATGGCATACCTTTAACTACACTCCTGGAAATTGAAATAAGAACACCGTGAATTCATTGTCCCAGGAAGGGGAAACTTTATTGACACATTCCTGGGGTCAGATACATCACATGATCACACTGACAGAACCACAGGCACATAGACACAGGCAACAGAGCATGCACAATGTCGGCACTAGTACAGTGTACATCCACCTTTCGCAGCAATGCAGGCTGCTATTCTCCCATGGAGACGATCGTAGAGATGCTGGATGTAGTCCTGTGGAACGGCTTGCCATGCCATTTCCACCTGGCGCCTCAGTTGGACCAGCGTTCGTGCTGGACGTGCAGACCGCGTGAGACGACGCTTCATCCAGTCCCAAACATGCTCAATGGGGGACAGATCCGGAGATCTTGCTGGACAGGGTAGTTGACTTACACCTTCTAGAGCACGTTGGGTGGCACGGGATACATGCGGACGTGCATTGTCCTGTTGGAACAGCAAGTTCCCTTGCCGGTCTAGGAATGGTAGAACGATGGGTTCGATGACGGTTTGGATGTACCGTGCACTATTCAGTGTCCCCTCGACGATCACCAGTGGTGTACGGCCAGTGTAGGAGATCGCTCCCCACACCATGATGCCGGGTGTTGGCCCTGTGTGCCTCAGTCGTATGCAGTCCTGATTGTGGCGCTCACCTGCACGGCGCCAAACACGCATACGACCATCATTGGCACCAAGGAAGAAGCGACTGCACGATGTTGGGGCGTGAGCGGAAGACGGCCTAACGGTGTGCGGGACCGTAGCCCAGCTTCATGGAGACGGTTGCGAATGGTCCTCGCCGATAGCCCAGGAGCAACAGTGTCCCTAATTTGCTGGGAAGTGGTGGTGCGGTCCCCTACGGCACTGCGTAGGATCCTACGGTCTTGGCGTGCATCCGTGCGTCGCTGCGGTCCGGTCGCAGGTCGACGGGCACGTGCACCTTCCGCCGACCACTGGCGACAACATCGATGTACTGTGGAGACCTCACGCCCCACGTGTTGAGCAATTCGGCGGTACGTCCACCCGGCCTCCCGCATGCCCACTATACGCCCTCGCTCAAAGTCCGTCAACTGCACATACGGTTCACGTCCACGCTGTCGCGGCATGCTACCAGTGTTAAAGACTGCGATGGAGCTCCGTATGCCACGGCAAACTGGCTGACACTGACGGCGGCGGTGCACAAATGCTGCGCAGCTAGCGCCATTCGACGGCCAACACCGTGGTTCCTGGTGTGTCCGCTGTGCCGTGCGTGTGATCATTGCTTGTACAGCCCTCTCGCAGTGTCCGGAGCAAGTATGGTGGGTCTGACACACCGGTGTCAATGTGTTCTTTTTTCCATTTCCAGGAGTGTATTAATTGACATAAGAGGTAATATATGAATTATAGTTACTGCCTGATGGTGTGTTTTTAATATCCTGCTATGAATGCTGTACTAATGGCTCTGAGATGGTACCTGCTTTAATGCTCTCACGTCTTTTTCAGCTGTAAGAAATATGTGCAAAGAAGGTAGGCTTACACAATTTTGCAATCCCTAATTTATATAACAAAAGTCATTCATTAACACCTCTCAATTATAGTGAAATGCAAAATAAATACTACATTGTTTAAACAATGGAAATTCCAGTAGGGAATATCAACAATGTAGGAAAAGATAGATTGCTACTTACTATAAAGAAGACATGTCAGGGTGCACACAGACATGAGTCTTCCAGCCACAGCCTTTAACAGTAAAGAGAAACACACACAGAACACACACACACACACACACACACACACACAAACACACACACAAGCAAGCACACCTCATGCATAAGTGACCATGATGTGAAAATTAGTCACTTAGCCACATGATATCACAGTTCACTGAAGTAGAAGTTAATAGTTGTAGACAGACATTGCTATAAGCAGACCCCAAATGTGCACAGTTGCAACATGACCAGTACAAAGAATAACTAATATAGCACAGAGTTGCGATCAATACTTCAGTTGACTATGGAGGAGAACACATTCACTAGTGGTTAAAAATGAGACTGGACTGCCAGCAACTGGGCCTTGAGTCAGTCAACTAACAGACACACATGGCCTGTCAGCTGAAGATGCTGTGCTGTTCCCACTTGCAGCAGCCCTGCTTAACTAATGTGTAGTGTGGCATATCAATAGCATAGGATTAAGCTGAAGGTGCTGTGTTGTCCCCATTTGCAGTAGCCCTGCCAAACTAAAGTATGGTGTGGCATATCAATAGTATAGCATCAACCACTGGTACATTGGACAGGCTTACTAGGTCCCTTCTTCCTTGAATCAGAAGAATTCTAATCATCAACTGAAATGCACAGTTAAACTGAACAAATGTACATGCCAGCAATGATCATAAGAATTGTGGATGGTCAAGGAGAATTTTGAATGACTAATTGTCATGAGCAGGCATAATTTATCACTAAAGATATGTGCATAGGGTCAGCAGAAACATCATCAGAAAGGGCAGATTAGTGTCATCAGTGTAGAATATTGCTCCACCATCACTAAAGACAATGCAGGGGAGAATGATGGACAATCCAGGTGGAAGCAGGAAAGATGCTACAAGATGACATCAGTAAAGCTTCAGACAGTCCACTGCCTCTCTGGTGGATTTTTTGAAGGAGAAGGATGGCACATGACACATCTGCATTGACTACTGATGACTCAACAAAATCATGAAGAAAGATATCTATCCATTGCCACACATTGATGACATCTTGGTCTGCTTCAAAGGGCCAAAGTATTTCTAAACAATGGACATGAAGAAGGCTATTGGCAAAGTGAGGTTTACAAGGCTGACTAGAAAAAGACTACCTGTGATGCTTAGCTCAGTGAAGAGGGTATAATAACATGACTAGAATATGAGGATGCACCAGCTTCACCATACAGAGCCTGTTTGTTGGTGCTATTAATGATAATGTTTTCAATGATAACTGTTTTATTTGGTTGATCACCCAGCTATTGGATTTTGACTTCACTTGTCATTTATGCTGTGAAAATATTACTATCTTTGAGAAAACTTCTCCTTCAGCCTTTCAAGTATGGACCCTGTTCAAACTGGTGAAAATCACTAAATCTACTTGTACAGAATTCTACTCTCAACAGTTAACACAGTATAGAAACTGTCCCACAGATGATGACAGTTGTTGCCAGAAATATATACATGTATTTGTTTCAGTACTTACCATTTCATCAGCTGAAGTAATAGTGTGAATATTGATACGGCTGCATAAATTTTACATTACGAGTACAGGAAAATATTAAATGACCATGAAAATATTTGCATCTATCAGATAATTAAAAAAGTAATTAGCTGAACAAGTTATGTGTGTCGGGGTATGACTGGTGTCAAACAAACCAGCAAATTGTAGACACTGAGGCCTAGTGGTACCATTTTTTACAAAATCTTGAATTGTCAAAGAAACAGAAAACTCAACTGACACAACAATATTGCTCATGTTTTAAGAAACAAAGAAAATAAATAAACATACTGTTAACATCAACAAATGAAACAGAAACAGCCTCTGGTATAAATATAACTGACAAGTGAATATTCCGAAGACTAAATGAATAATCTTGATGGAATTTGACAGGTGTGTAGAGGGTCAATATAATGCATTATGTATTTTTCTGTTTGTATCCAGTTTCACTTTTAAGGAGTAAAAAAAATGCCAAAAGGTAATTTGTTTTTTTGTATATGTACATTACATCTACCAATTTCTGTCCAATTAAGATAATTCTTTCATGTTGTGTCTTTTTTTGTCTTTGACTGAATTTTACTTCCAGTTTATGTAACTGAACTAATGAATGTGTCTTGTGTGTGTGTGGTTTTAGGTATTTTGTTGGACTATAATTTTCCATGCTGCCTTAAATTTGTTGGGTGCACCTTCTACGTAAATTTCATAGATAATCTTTTTTTCATTTTCACAACTTAAATTTTTATCTTTTTTTATGCCTCATGAAAGCTGTCCTTGTGCCCTGAGCTATCCTTACATGCATTTTTACACATAGTGTATATGTAATTAGAAAACATTTTTCTTATTACCTTTGTGTAACAATTGAACTTCTTATATGTTTTGGAAGAGTTAGTTTTTATGAACAGAGAGCAGGAATACCATAATTCTACATGCTTCTTAAAAAAAGTTGTAAAAGGAGAAATTTTGACATAAAAAAATGGTTCAAGTGGCTGTGAGCCCTATGGGACTTAACATCTGAGGTCAGCAGTCCTCTAGAACTTAGAACTACTTAAACCTAACTAACCTAAGGACATCACACACATCCATGCCCAAGGCAGGATTCGAACCTGCGACCGTAGCAGTTGCGCAGTTCCGGACTGAAGCACCTAGAACCGCTCGGCCACCACGGCCAACAATTTTGGCATCAGCTTTATCAAATCAACAATTATAAAGTCCTTAATGTATGTATTAAAACACCAATAAATGATATATTTACTCTTCCTTTGGCCTTCTGAGCCACAACATATTGTGCACACTAGAGTAATATGGCAGTTCTATTGAGTTTTCAGAGCAATTGGTAATCATCTGCAAAGCAGCTGCGGCAGGAGTAACTGTGTAATTGCCTCTGACAAAATTAGAAATGATACTATCACCACAAGTATTATTGTGTGTAACATACTAAATGGTGCAGTTTAGTTTAAGGGACTCTCAATCATTAAGAAAAGTACTTGAGTATGCATTATCTGTGTTCATCATTTCTTTGTTGAAATCATCACATATTGCAATATTTGTTTTATACTTTAGTATTTTAATAACTAGTAATTAAAGCCTTTCAAAAATTTTTATCAGTGTTGCCATTTGGACAGCTGTGAAAGTTTACAATTATTAGGCGATCATCGAGTACTTTTATATGACTAAATTCTCCATCTAACAGTGAAGAGTATAATGTTACATCAGTTTTTGTAAATTTGAAGTTATCTCTGAGAAAGATCGTAGCCTGCAGTGATGTATCCCTGAGGAACAAAAATATCTATTAGATTTTCCATTAAGTGATGTCCTCTCTCTCTCTCTCTCTCTCTCTCTCTCTCTCTCTCTCTCTCTCTCTCTCTCTCTCTCTCTCTCTCTTGCCCCTCCCCCCTCCACACACACACACACACACACACACACACACACACACACACACACACACACATGCACGTGCTTTACCAGGGATGGGACAGTGTTCACAGTGTATCTGTGTATTTCTGATTCTGTTGGTGTTGCTGTTGTACCTGGAGTTGAAGTTGTTGCTTTTCTGTCTGAAGCCTTCCTTTGCACTGATCTACTGGATATAAACATCCTTCCAGTGCCCATTCTAAATGATTACATAATTGGTAACATTGAATCTGCCTTTTGGAATTCTCTTGGTTCTGTAGTTTCAATATTTATAGGTTTTCACTTCATCTGTTCTTGTACAGCAGCTCTGTGCATTTTTCCTTTCACTGCACTTATTCAAGAGAAATTTTTGCAATCAGTTTTTTGCCTTCCCCATTCTGACAAAGCCAACATACTGTGTACAATTCTCTAATTTCAGAAAATCAATAGAGCTCATATTAGACTGCTCATTCTCTGTACTATTTAGCTTCTTATTGATTTTTCAAAGTTCTTGGTTTATACACTACCAGTCCTTCATGTCATACCTATGAGGTGTTCCCACAACAAGAACATCTATATTTTTCAGAGATATCAAAATATTTTTTTCTGAATCAAGAGCTATGTTTGCATAATTTTTTGTGATGTCATTTGCATCTGCAAAGTAACAGCATAATCTTCCATTGTTTGTTGATGTAGATCATTGTAGCTTTGTAGTCATAGAGACTCATGACAGTACCTTTTCCTGGATTTCATTTGTGTTGGTGCTTATGTGCTTCATATTAGCTGCAGAATTCTTCCAATGACTACAAATCAACATATCCAAAAGAGTGTTCCTGGACACAGACACAAACAGTTGAAGCTAGCTCACACACTTCTACCTATAAATGCACGTGCCGTGGTCAACGTATCAATAAAATGCTAATATCCTCTGCAGCAACAACATAAGTTGCAGGCAGCTGTTCCCACATACCACCAGTTCATCCCTGTAAGCAGACCGAGAGCAATCAGAAAGTACGCCTACATTTACATCTACATCCATATTCTGCAAACCACTGTGAAGTGCTTTTGTACCAGTTATTAGGACTTCTTCTCATTTCAGTCACATATGGAGTATATGAAAAATGACTGTTTAAACACCTCATTGCTTTCTGCAACTAACCTAATCTTGTCCTCACAGTTGTGATACATAGGGAGTTGTATTATATTCATAAGTTTCTGAAAAATTATTTGCAAGCTCTCTTGGGATATTTTGCATCTATTTTCAAGTGTCTGCCTCTTCAGCATCTTCATGAAACTCTGTCTTATCTCAGCCAAACTTACTGTTCTCTGTATATCTTCAAAATCACTTGTTAGGGCTATATGGTACAGGTTACACACACTTGGGCAATGTTCTAGAATGTGTACCATGAGTTTTTTGTTACTATCTCCTTTATAGACTGATCATATTCCCCTTGTATTCTACCAATAAAATGAAGACTGCCAACTGTTTAACCTACAACTAACCCTGTGTGTTTTTTTCCATTTCATATTCCTAAAAACTGTTACACCCAGATACTTGTATAATTTGAGACATGCCAGTTGTGACTCGATGATACTGTAGTCTCAGCATTTTATATTTCTGGATGTTTAAACCAAGTTTTCAGTCCTTGCACCACTTTGAAATCTTATCATTATCTAATTGAAGATTTGGCCTCTTTTCTCAGGCAGTACTTCATTATCAATAACTGAATCAACAGTAAAAAGTTAGAGCTTACTATTTCTATTGTCTGCAAGGTTATTACAATGTGAACAGCAATGGTCACCACACATCTCTCTCAGGTCCAGCTGAAGTTACTTCTAAATCTGTTGATTATTCTCCATCCAAGATAACATGCTGAATCCTGTCAACCATGATATTTTCAACAATTGACAAACAGTACTTGATACCAGCACATTACAATCAGAATTTCAATATTAAACTGTATTTTCCTACATAAATGGGTGTTTCAAAATGGAGTTAAGCATTTCTGCATTTTCTTTGCAACTCATAATTTCAGTTCCTGCCATGTCTATGATCACACTTAACTTTGGTCCCGCCAACAGCCGTTAACACTTGATGTAAAACACGAGCAGGTGTCAGCAGAATGCTCCAAATTTCTGGGTGCACATATTGATGAAAATGTGAACTGGAAGAAACATATTATTGAACTTCTCAAACAATGAAATTCATCTACTTTTGCTCTTCATAGAATTGCTAGTACTGAAACAAATAAATCAACCTCCTTATATATTTTGCATATTTCTGCTGAATAGTGACTTACAGAATATATTGTGGGTAATTCATCAGCCAGAAAGAAAGTATTGTTTGCACAAAACTGAGCAGTGGTGTCTTTCCAAGAAGCTAGGTGTTTTAATTGCACTGGCACAATACACATATTCACTAACAAAATTTGTCATAAGTAATTCATCAGAATTGGAGAAGAACTGTGATGTCCAGACTTACAACACCAGAGGGAAATATGACCTTCACTACCCTTTATTAAAGCTGTTAGTGGATCAGACCGGAGTTCAGTATGCAGCAACAACAATTTTGGATCATTTGCTGAATAAAATAAAATGTCTGACAAGTAGCAAAGCAAGTTTAAAATATTACTTGAAATAATTTTTCCTGGACAGCTCCTTCTATTCCACTGACAAATTTCTAAAAACAAATGCTCATCCTTGTTGTTTTAAGTGTTGTAGGATCAGTAGCACTAAAGAAAGTGTTCAGGAATTTTAACATTAATCATGTACACATATCTCATAAACTGACTCTTTCCAAATCATTTCAATAAAAGAATCATTCAAATGTTCTATGGAACATGTAACTAAGTATGACCAGAATTTTTTGGGTTTTGTGGGAGATCCAGCTGCAGTAATAGTCACATTGGAGGCTTCATGCTTTCCCCTCTTGATAACAAAAGTGTTTCTTTCAGTATCTCCTTTTCTATAGACCTATGCTTTGTTTTACACTTATGCCACAGTACCTGTTTCTTTAAAGTAAAGGTATGATATGGAAGGTCCCTTCTGCCATGAAGCATCTGCCAGGACATATCTACCAAGTGCATGGTCAACTATTCTTCTAACTTTGAGCCACAGTTATTCTAGATGTACCTCTCTAGACCAAATTTTTCTAATTCCTCATTGATATGTGACACTACTGCCTCTTTATCTAATTTGCTGAATATATAAATCCTAATTGTGTTAGTTGCCTTTAGTACTTTGTTAATCATTGTTGGTGCAACCACCTCATCAGCACTGATGTCAGTTTCAGTGTCAACACACTGAAAGAGGACAGTACAGTGTTGCTACTGGACTTTCATCATTGGTGGTCTTCCAAAAAAAAATTTCTAGGTGGTTCTAAGGGAAGGCATTTAGTAATGTTATGCAGCACATCTTGCCACACCCACCATTTGCAAAACTGTAACTTCCCAAATTAATTGTTGGATGATTTAAGTATTCTCTAGTGATGACAGTATGACTGAGAAACATATGTAGTAGTAATCTTACATTTCATCTAAGCTTTTCGTATACACCGGAAGGTAACTCTCATTGTTGATAGAAGGGTCCAATTAGAAGTTTATGTACGCATTTGATACTGAATCTTACCAAGACAATCTCATATGTAGTTTCAATTTAAATGTCAGTGGATTTGATTTTTTTGCCTGTTGTTATTAATACTGTACCTCTATGTACTATCTGCCTATCCATTTGACATACACTCAGCTTTTTCCCAAAAATCTCACAGCTATTAATTTCATGTTCTAGCCAGCTTTATACAACTACCAAATTGTGAGCTTAAATGCATTTTAGGACTGCTTCCAACTCTCTCACAATTTTTTTGTGAATGCTTCAGTAGTTTATTGTTCAGATTTTGATATTTGCACCTACAGTGGGCTTTTCTGTGGATCTTATACTTCCACGTTTCCACAGCTCTTGTTATCTAAACTGTATGGTGAGTTGCCTAATCTCAAAAATGCCTTGTGTGGACCCCACACACCTTGGTAAATGCATTTGATGTGTAGTGAACACCTGATCCATTTATGAAGTTCTTGACCCTATGCACAAGTCAAGGAAGTGGCAGTCTAGCTCGTCATAGAAACTTTGATGTCTCTGGTTCAGTCTTTCCATTCAACTCAGAACCTGGGGGCTGTAAGAAGGTCAGGTAGTTGCCTGAATGATCCAAGTATGAACTCAGTGCCCACATTCCAGCCTTCCTTTACTTCAGTGTTGCCACAATTTTCAGTTTGTTGCACCCTTTTCCCTCAATGACTGCTGGAAAAGCTTCATGAACAGGTTGAATGATGCCCCCAGGCATATACATTGAGTACACCAGGCAATCTTTTTCTTTCTTCATTCACATTTCCCCAAGGGGTACCATTATTTTCAGTATGTTTTTACTACTGATAATGACTGCATTCATACCCCCTTGCATTTGCCTACTCTTAATGAAGGACACATAAGATTGCCCAACAAATGAAGTGAGTTTCACTGGCTTAGTTTCATTTTCAGTGGAAGAAAGCACCTCATGTGTGTTGGCTAGGGGAATGGGCCAAACACACTGAATTCTCTATGGTCTGTGTCTCCTCACCCCTAGACCCACCACTGACACATCACTCACTGTGGATGAGTAGTGATAGATTGTGTACTTCTCGGAGAGGAGAGAGGACCCACAGGATAGAATAGTACTTGGAATTCCTTTTGTATCTCCTGTCTATCACTCTCACAAGCCCTCCCAATGCACTCATCCCCTGAAACTTCCATCATTTGACAGTAGTCAGGTAAATTTTTCTACAGCTTATGAATGTCAGGTAAATCATCCTGTGTTCAAAAATTGCATTCACTGGGGTGCTATGTCATGGCTAGTACTATGTTTAACAGAACATTAAACAAATAAATTTAAAATATGCTTGCTTATTTATTTTAGTTTCTAGATGTGTTAGGCTAAAAGTATTAATAATTCTCTGTAAGAACTGAAGGAATAAGAATGAGAAACAATATTTTTGTTATGACTGCAGAAAATATTGTTACATAAGATTCTAATTTCTTGAAATTTTTTGAGTTTACAGTTCCCAATATAATCGAAAATAGCATTAATGTTCCAAATAATGAAATCACAAAGCTCCCTTTTCAAGGAGGGACTAAGATTAAAGAGCCATAACTCGTTAAAGAAAGTGTTTGAAGTTCTCAGATCACATTAGCATGCTAGTGAGCAGTGAGTGAGATTATCATCTAAGAAGAGGCAATGCAGATTTTAAGTCTACACAAGAGAAACAATTACCTCTGTCTTTTATTAAAAAAAACAGGCCCTCAATGCTGTAAGGTTTATCACAGCAAATGAAGAGATTGTTCCACTGTTGTAACCATAGATGATGTACATAAACATTATATTCCATTTCACACTATTAGGTAAAGTGCAAAAATTTAATGGATAAGTAGAAATCCTCAATAGCATTTTTGTCAATCATATAATCTGTGAACCTTCTGTTCAAATGTCATGGAATATTGTGTAATATTTAGTGGATTTAGTGAAAATAAATCATCAGAGTGCTATTAGCTAGCCTTTTTCAGGTATTTTGTAAAAGGCAATTGTATTCCTTAGGTCATTATCCAAATTTGGTTTTGATGCATGATACATCAATTGAATTTATCATTTATAACCATAAGATTCTGAAATATGTAACTGAATTGTTCTCACATGGTATGTGTGAGCCAAGGGAAGTAAAATAAAGCAACATTAAATGCACATAAAAAAGCTGGATATTGTTAGAACATGTGTTTGAAAGGTAAAGTTCTCAGTGAACCCAACAGATATACCGAAATCAAGAACTTATGAATGGACCCCCAAGCACTGTAAATTGGATTCTGGGTTTAATGTGAGTTTAATAAAGTCCTCACTAACATCCTTGCAGTTATGAGCAAATGTTATAATTTGCATCATGTTAGAAAACAACTTTTATCACAGTGTCATTTGCTTCAACAAGATGATTCATAATTGTTTGGGATGACACTGCACAGAGTAGTTTACATTATTAAGAATGTTATAAACTGAATAACTAAAACAAAACAGGAGGAGTGACAGACTTGAAGAGTATTTGATCTTTGTGTCAGTTTCCCTGCAGACTAGTATTTCCAGAGTACATATTGAAAAATATTCCACAAATGTTTCAGATTCTGATGTTGTATCAAGTGATACATATCAGTGTTTTGTAAGGAATGAAAGACAACAGGAAGCCAAGGGAACATAAGAGATGTTGCAATTGTAAGCAAAATGAGATTTAACACATGGAATCCTTAATCTTAATGGTACAATATGTCTCATCTGTTAGGAGCAAAATTGTGAATATTTACACCTGCCTTCACAAACAAAGCTAGTATGAACACTTATGATTATAAGTACAATTACTTATCCTGTATGCTGAGATACATTTGAGGACTGCCCCAAAGTACCGAACATACCAAAGAAAACACAAAAATGTTGGAAAAATCTTTATTTCTCTACATAACTTCTTTTCAACTTGGTACACCTTTCCCAACGATGTTCAATAGCTTCAGTATCCTTTTTATGGTGTGGACAACTGAGTTACCCAAAACAGCTACAAACTGCAGACTCCATCTCTTCTTTTTTTAGCAAATATTTTATCACCAAGCCATTTCTTCAAGTTTGGAAACACAAAATGATCAGAAGGAGCTAAGTCTAGTATTTTAAGTGCATGAGGAATCAATTCAAACTTTAACTCATTGATTTTGGCCCTGACGATAATGGATGTGTGAACTGCTGCATTGTCCTGATGAAACAAAGTTTGGTTTTCACCAAATGTAGCCATTTTTGGTTCATTTCATCACTCGAACAACTACAGTAAGTTTGCATAATACTTGGTATTCATTTATTTTCCTTTTTAAAGATGTTCAACGAAAACTGTACCGTGCAACCTGAAGTGGTGGGCCCACATTTCATTCACAGTCATGAATCTTTGTAGAAACTTTGAAATTGCAGTAAAACATCACCAAATACTCAGCTGAAAGATCCTCATGACACTATTTTTGTTCTGCTGTGAGTACACATGGCACCCAGCTTGCACACAGTTTCCCCATGACCAAATTTTCAATCAGCAGGTGATGTTCAGCACTGTTTGAAATGCCTACAACGTCTATTAGCATGTGCACTCTGTCAACACTCATCCATTACCACTTTTTTGGATTTCATTCACAATTTCTGCTGTGGTTACCTCTTATGGTCGACCACTACAATGTACCCTGAGGTGACAAGCGTCATGGGACACACCCTTATATCATGTTGGACCTCCTTTTGCGCAGAATAGTGCAGCAGTGTGAATGGCATGGACTTAATAAGTCATTGGAAGTCCCTTGTAGAAATATTGAGCCATGTTGTCTCTGTAGCCCCCCATAACTGCGAAACTGGTGCTGATGTCAGATTTTGTGTACAAACTGACCTCTCGATTATGTCCCATAAATGTTCAATGGGATTCATGTTGGACAATCTTGGTGGCCAAATCTTTTGCATGAATTATCCAGAATGTTCTTCAAACCAGATGTGAACTGTTCTGAACTGGTGATATAGTACACTGTCATCCATAAAAATTCCGTTGTTGCTTGGGAACATAAATTCAGTGGATGGCTGCAAATGATCTCAAAGTAGCTGAGCATAACCATTTCCAGTCAATGATTGGTTCAGTTGGACCAGAAGACCCAGTCCATTCCATGACAACACAGATTAAATCATTATGGAGCACCACCAGCTTGCACAGTACCTTGTTGACAACTTGGATCCATAGCTTTGTGGGGTCTGCATCACACTCAAACCACACCATCAGCTCTTACCAGCTGAAATAGGAACTCATCTGACTGGGCATGGTCCTCAATCATTTAGGGCCCCATCAGTATGGACACAAACCCAGGAATGGCACTGTGGGCGACCTTGTGCTGTTAGTGAAGGTACTCATACTAGCTATCTTTTGCCAGAGCCTATAATATCAAAAACTCTTTGATAACACCTTTGTCTTGGCTGTTTAGTGAGGGTTGTTGGCCACAGCATTGTTCTTAGTAAGAGGTAATGCCTGAAATTTGGTATTCTCTGCATAATCTTGACACTGTGCATCTAAGAATATTGATTTCTCAAAAGATTCCTGAAATCGTATACCCCATGCTTCTAGCTCCAACTTACATTCTGTGTTCAAAGTATGTTGATTTCCATTGTGCAGCCATAATCACCTCAGAAATCTTTTCACATGATCACCAGCATAAAAATGACAGCTCTACCAACACAGTGCTTTTTTATACCTTGTGTATATGATACTGCTGCCATCTATACACGTGCATATTGCTGTCCCATGGCTTTTACCACCTTGGTGTATGTCTAGGCAGCTCATACAGCCTGACTTAAACTCTGTCAACCAAATTTTACTGTTGTAAATTAAGGAGCAGACTTCCCCAGAGTATAATTTAGCTCAGCTCTAATATTTGTTGTTTCTAAAGAAAGCATTATATCACATAACAATAGCTGCCAAACAAACACTAAACATCATAGCATTCTTAAGCCTTATGAGGTTGGTATTTTCTACCATAGTCATTTATTTGCATCAACTGCTGTCTGTGCAACAAGTCGAGTGCTTCAGGGACAGA
The DNA here is from genome assembly GCF_023864275.1 of Schistocerca cancellata. Taxonomy (NCBI): domain Eukaryota; kingdom Metazoa; phylum Arthropoda; class Insecta; order Orthoptera; family Acrididae; genus Schistocerca; species Schistocerca cancellata. The sequence goes on from NC_064629.1 coordinate 318,083,968, forward strand.
GAAACACAGTTTGCTTTAAGAAATGGTATGTAGGGACATGTTCTCCATCTCCAACGACTTTAATGCTCAGATACTTAACTTAACACTTTGGAGACCAAGCCCAAGCATAGCTCACACCACAACTTTACGTTAAAAAGGCCATGACCGAGTATAGGCTGGGCTACAATTTTCTTGATGTACGAGCCAATTGTTACTCAAAAACTAGACTCATTTCATATGAAAACAATGTATGGACATTGCACTACCTGTTCCTTGGCTGCCATGTTGCCACAAGTTCTAGAAATCATGGAATTTCAGGGAATTTCAAAAATGATGCCAGGGAAATCAGGGAAATGTCAGAGAAATTTGAAAAAAAAAGCACTGAAAAAGTCTTGTTTTTGTCTCAGTAGATGAAATGGGTGCACCGCTTTCCTACTCCCTCATTCTTACTGCTTTTCTCCTTCCTACCACCCCCTCAGCTTCCAGTCACTGCTGCCACCACTTCTTGCCACTATCCTAGCAGCTGCCAATAAAGGCAGGATGGTGTGAGGAGTGGTTTGTTTGGATATGATTCACAGAGATTGTTGAAGCAGAGGCCAGAGGTGGTGGTTATGTATGCACAAGTTGTCTGAGTGATTGTGTGAATGTGTATGTGCTCTAGTTTCCTGACAAAGGCAATGGGCGAAAATTTAGTTGTGAGAGCATGATTCTCTTCTCTATGCACCTGTCTATGGCTCAGCAGCCATCCTTATGGTGAGTTGGTACCTATCCTCATTATCTCTGATTCTCAGAGTACTTGTGCAAGTTATGTGTTGCATGGGTTCATCACCGTAGTCTCATTTCATCAACATAGTGTCTGTGACATGTGAATAGCTGGCCACATTAGTGGACTTCCTTGATGGGCCAAAACCACAGGCTATTTCTGCAGGTATCTCTAATGGATCAGGCCTGCCAATGTGAAGCCCATAATTTCCCACTAACTTGCAAGCCCTGCCCATTGGAACTAGTCTCACTGATCTGCCCGCAGGCTGGGTCTGTTTATGTGCAGCATAGTGTGGTGGATTTTCTTGGTTTATCCTAGGGCCCAGGAGCGTGGTGCTCCTTAGCAGGTCAGAGGCCATAGGCAATGGATTTCAGGAATTGTGACTGTCTCACAGGAAGTACAGTGTACAGTGTGGCATTTTATAGACTTTTATTTATTCTAGTACATTTTTCCTCTTTAAATGTAGTTTACATATTAGAAAGTATGGACGATAAGAAGAAGAAAATGGTGGCAGTTGCTGGCAATTTGTACACTATCTACTCATATATTTCTTGATAGAAAAATCACACAATACTTCTAAAATAACAGACATAAAACAGTCGGTAATAACTAACAATAGCAAACTTAGTAGAACCAACATTTTGTTGGTGGTCACCTACAGTGTTGGTTTACACATCTCTACCCTGCCTTATACACTTCTTTCAAGAAGCCTACTTTTCTCTGAGGTTATTTCTGAAATCAGTGAAGATATTTTAAATCTGTCTAGAGACTCCAAGGGAAATGTGTACTTTTGTCACCAAATGTGTCTTGTTTCATTGAAATAAAATAACAACAGTGGTCTTAATGAAACACAGATACCATTTTACTTGTTTTCTTCATCAAAAATCAGATCACTGCAAAAGATGTTAATGTTAGTGCTTAAGATTTTTGCTCACTTAGAATAGAAAAGCAGAAGTCCTTCCATTTTTTATCTACTTATGTCTTTACTTATCCTTGAGATCTCAAAATTTGTCAGGGATAAATGTTAATGCTTGTGTGGAAATCAGGAAACTATCAGAGAATTTCACTTGGAGAAACTTGTAACAACCCTGGACCTTCTGCTTTCAGATTTCTACAATTATTTCAAGAGAACCATTTAGTAAACATCACAGAGGATTTCATGAATGGCTGAACTGACATGATTTCATGAGTGTACTCATTACATTTCAGTTTTCTGTGATTCTGCTACAAATAAATCACATTTGTTGAGTGAGCAAGAAATTTTTGAAGCTCAATAGGGATAAATTGCTCAATAACTCACCTCATACAATTTTCATGGGATGTAACTAATATTTTATCTCATTATTATTTTAAAATTTTTAACCTGTCGAAGACCTAAAGGAAATATGAAACAATGGAAAGTCCAGGTTCGAATATGAACAATTATGGAAAGGATAGTTTGCCACTCACTGTAAAGATGACACACTGAGTTGCAGACAGCCACAACCAAAAGACTGTTACACATTAAGCTTCATACCAAAGCCTTCATCAGAAAACAAAAAATACACATGCATTCACATAAGGAAGCAACCTCAGCTCACAAACACATGACTGTTGTTGCAGCAAAGAATAGCAGGGGGTAGAAATGTGAAAAAAGTTATTAAAACTTACTCACTTTGCCACTGGAAAATTCAGGTTATTCCAGAGACAGGGGGGAAACAGGGAGCAAGCTATAGCAGTTTGCCTACTATGTTTCTTCCTTTTTTGTCCTTAGTGTTGACGTACCGGCTGAAAAAATAGGGGGTGGATGTGCAGTACTGTCTACTGTGAACATTGTAGCTGACAGATGCACAGCTGCATTTTACAGTCTTTTACTTTAACTTTTCACAAACCCCCAATAATACACAGTTATATATGGCCAGTGCACTAGTGATTAACCTTCGATAAGCCTCAGTAATAGGTAGCAGGTGAACATCCACATACTGCTACAATAGTTTCCTATTGAATATCTATGAGCAATAAAAACCTAACCACAAAGTTCACAGTTCTTGAAGAATATATAGGTACATATGGAGCAGACACTGTCACTGCTTTATACTATGGCCTACTGGTGTAACACTTATTTCACTGTTGATGCATAGTTGTCACTCTAACAAACACAGGTTTCTCGTCTGAAACTCGGCCATGGACTGACTGTCTTGTGACCTAAAACTGGGCCCTTATATATCCCCATAATAATTGGTACTGAACTTACACATTGTTTGAAGTTAAATTTACAGAAGTTGCAATTAAAACTTAACTCATTAAATTAACTGAATACATCAAAGAGTTGGTTCTTTTTAACAGTTTGTTCTACTACAAGAGTTAGGCTGAATTATTTGTGTATATCATGAAATCAACGTATATAGTTACATAAACAATACTTTTGACAAAACTGTTCATTACTTTGGAATTAACTGAGGGCTGGCTTTGCTAACATGTTTTCGAACAGAGCCAAAGAGATACTTTAAGATTACTAGCACTTTGTCTTCCAAATGTTTACAATTACTACAGAATTTGTATTTGTATTTGTTTTTACATCAACAATAGAATTTAAGTTACAAAATAATTACTGATTTCACTCTATAACAAAGATACTAACTGGGAATAGACAAAATAAATTATAAAATCAATTACATACCCAAAACTAAGCAAAAAAAATAGATCTGGTGCTATATTCTTTAAAACTGAGGACCAACATTTTGCTTGTATGAAAATGCAGATTATATTCACATATGTTAATGCTAATTAGTTAAAAGTGAAAAAACAAATTTTAAAGAGGTAAATGGCAAAACAAGAGGGGAAGTAAAATTATCCCAGCTTGCTTTGTCACAAAGTCAGCATGTTGCAGGTGGGTCAGGTTGACAACACTGTGTGCCAAGTAAGGATACACATTCAGCAGAATGGAGACTGCAACAAAAAACCAAAGGAAGCAAGATAAGCATATTTATTAGCTCCTAAGTCATGTTGCTGGAAACTGTATATCTTTCATAAGAGCGCATTGTGAGGGACCGTCATAGCAATTAAGAGCCTGTTAGGTGAATATCGCAGAATAAGAAGGACATTATGAACTGAGCCTTGTATCAGCCCCTCACTAGCTCCCTTTAAATACTCCACCTCTTCAGCTTGTCCTGAGTTGATCATAGGGATTGGCAGCATTCACAGTCATAGCAATCAATTCAATGATTATGATACTTCAGTGAATCTATGCCCCAGATACTCCAGCACAGTCAATGAATTATCTGATGATGTTCTCAAGTTGGTGGCTTTCACCTGATAAGTTTTGTGCTGCTTGCCACCCACCATCTGCTGATAGAGAACCAGACTGTCTACCAACAGCACCCCATCACAGACTGCTGCCAATATTGAACTTCAACACAGAAGCCAGCAGCAGGGCCTCTTGACATCCACATTCCTGCTCAACACTCAGGCCCTTCAGGAACTCAAAAAAAAAAAACAGCATTAGGGAGGAGATCAAGTGACCACTTGACTACTGACACCAAATACATCACGGATGGATCATAAAGTGTCATCGTAGAATTTGGAGTGTGACCAAATATCCTCCAGCAGCCAGCCTGTAATTGCCACACCTGCTTGCTGGCAGTCCACCAAGGTGCCAGAGACACTGAGATCTTTTTGTGGGCCTGCTGATGCTGAACTGACTTGAAGGACATCAACTAGAACCCAACACACAGCTGAATGAGTAACAGCTGAGGCTGGTGTGAAAGAATGATGACTTGTCAACATTGTGAATAAATAATTGAACTCTATTGATGTTTTACTAGCACTGTTGATGCTTCACAGCTTCTCAGCATCTATCCTAACCTCACACAGAGGTGGCTCCATTCAACCCTCTATACTGTTATCTCTAACTGCTCAGGCCAGTAAAAATGAAATATGAAAAATAAAATTTGGGGCTTGGTCCTTTGTTTCATGTCTATTACTCTTAAAGACACATCAATTACATATGTACCAGTAATGCCTTTAGAAACAGTATAAATGGCTGGTTACATAGGCCTGATATTCTCTTTCTATGTGGCCAGTCTCCAAAGTGTTGATCTTTCTGCTACTCCTTGAAAAATGCAACAGATTTAATGAGTGGATCTTAAAACTTACTAGAACATTCCTTGCTGGATTGTTTGATAAACTACATTTGCTCCCTCAGTGATGTTAATTGATGAGCATCTTGGATAGCTATCGTTTAGTCAACAATGGCTGGGTTTGGATTTTGTGAAACTGGGAACTCCAAACTAGGGCCTGGTCTGAGCCACCATTAATCTATTACCCTAAGCAGGAACAATGCAGCAACTAGTGCTGGTTATTATGGTGGAGTTTTTTATGCTACAGATATGAAGCCTCACTCCTGGATCATGAGTATGGCAGCATTCTCTGTTAAAAATTTTGTACCCCTGGGTTACCTGTAGATAGTCATGCTTCACCTAAAATCACTATGTACCTGGTGTTTCTCCTAGTATGTGCTTCATTTGGCAAAGAAGGGTCATAGAGTGAACTAAAGATCTTCTTGTACCAAGTTATCTTCACCATGAATGCCCACAATGATATATGGGTCTTCACAAAATGTCATTCTGTGACTGGACTTACAAGTTTTGAAGTGAGCCTAAATGTGTTTTGAAGTGAGCCCAAATGATACATTCAGCTACCAACAGAGTTCCTCTCTGTGATATACCATTCCTTTTACTCCCCTACTCTTGGTGATATTTTTCAGAGAGTACCAATCTCCATTTATTTGACTGCTCCGCAATATAAATACACCAACCAAAAAGTCCAGTACATAAAAATGTGTGGTCTGCAGAAGTCACTGGCGGTTATATAGCCATTTGCTAATATTTTAAAACAAAATGAGTGGATGACATTACAATCATTGTCCACCACACTGTTAATCCATCCATTCCAATGTCCCAAGAGAAATTAAAAGACAGCTGCTCGTTTGTTTGAGTGTCAGATGGACAGTTTTCGAAAGTTTAGTCCAAAACCACTAGAGGAATATTTAACAGCCTTGCCAATGACAAAGGCAAATGTGAATACGATAGGTAATGAGAATAAGAAGAGGAAGCAGTGAGAGTGTATAAGTTCTATGAATTATACCATTTCTGCCGTGAGAGTATGGGGATAAATTCAGTGGATTTGTGAAATGTACAAGTCCAGAAGCTGAGGCATAGAAAAAATGGTAGACTCACTTTATCACCACAAATTATAACTTAGTAATGTGTACTGGCATATTATTTCTATACAGTAACTTTTTGTTCCAGACAATATCTTATAGTCAAAGACCACTGGGAGGCAATTGAGAGGCAGAGAATGTGTGGTACTCTGTAGCAGTAGGCTTCACAACTGAACAGAGCTCTCCAGGAATATTTCCACAAGATGTTGCTAGAATGACAGTATCTTCACTCCCAAAAGGAAGCTACCCTGATTACTCTCCTGAATCCGAGGAAGGATCACAAATCTACAGGTATTTACTATAATTTCACTCTTATTGGCTATATGGATAAATACACTTAACTGGATCATGTACGGTTGCATTTTATATTTTCTGAATCTTCTGAGGCCCATATAGTCAGTGTCTGGATGCTAAAATTCTGCTGTTGACACAAAGCTCAAATGGAAGCAGCTATACCTACCTATGCAACCACTTGTAGGTGTATTTTTTGACAGAGGCAGTGTATAAGGGAACTCTTGGGTATGTTCCTGAGGAAACTCACTTGACATAATTTTTGTGGGAGACTATAAAAGATGAACATGATTTCTTGATGACCATGATAAACAAGTTTCTGTTTAAGTGGACAACCACATCTCAGACATATCTAGAGGGTAATATCTGGCTTGGGAAACAGTGGAATCTTTCATTCTTTAAGGAAGGCTTACAATTTCTTGCTGGGAAACATTCTATGGAAATATGAAAACTGGAGTTTGCATGAAAGAAAGAAAATCTCCAGAGTGATTAGCTCTTGCTGCTCTGATAGCCATAAATGTCTAGGAATCAAGCAGCATGAGGTACCTAGTGGTGTACAAAACCAACAAACTCGTCCTTTGACACTATGCTGCTCAACAATGCATGCTGCCAGATTGCAGCAATAACAGTAGTTTGCAATCTGGATGTGTTAGTATCCTTCTGCCAGATGTGACATACTGCCATAAAGTTAACTAATTAAGCAGATTGTAATAGTTAATTTAATGTATATTCTGTTATAAATAAGCATATTAGTGGCTATTCCAGTCCATAAAATGGAAGTTTCATTTTTCCAGATGTATTATCAATTAATAGTAAAAAGTTTATAAGAAGGAAAACAGCACAGTTAATTTTAAATTTGAGATCTGAGTTCCTTCCAGCACATACAGTGTTCAAATGACTTAGGGAATGCATCTGCATAACATTGTTGACAATAGTCAATACTTTAACAAATAACCACCATGTTATTCTCAGTGCAAAACTACAGCAAGTAAGTGTTCTGGAGGGGAATCTAAAACCTCAGTTTGGAGAGCAATTCCCAAAAGATCTTGCTACAGTTGTTATTGAAAACCAGGATTATGTCCAAAAGATGCATTCTTTAGTATCTGATTCAGTGTATTGTAGGATTGGGGCTGACACTGCAAATGTGTTGAGAGAAAGACTAGGAGCCTCCTGAATAAAAGTTAATTGTTGAAAGACTATAAAGAGTCTTGGTACTTATTGTACTGTTCCATCTAGGTTACATGGCCTCCTGAAGGTCCACAAGGAAGGGGTTCTTCATCCAATTGTGTATGACATTGGTGTTCTGACATATCATGTAGCAGTAATTCACCTCAGTACTCTGTTGAGTCCACTACTTCATCAGTGTGAGCATCACTTTAAGAACTCAGTTGATTTCTTACATAGTTCAGAGAGAATGTGTTTGAATGTCTCTGATATTTTAGTAAGTTTAGATGTGGTCTCTACCTTCATTGGTATTTCTCTGTCTGACTTGTTATGGTTCACTGAATTTAATTAACAAAAACATTTCAATATGTGCCTCCACTTACTTTTTATTCCATGACCTGTACTGTAAGCAGACAGGTTGAATTTCAATGGCAAACCTGTTGTCACCTATTATTCCAAGTTTGTTTATGGAAGGCTTTGAGGAACATGCCTTTGAATCAGAGGCTATGAAACCAGCAAGTTTTTTCAGATACTTTTGTTGTTTAGCCTCATGGTAGTGAGAATTTGAATGACTATTTAGAACATCTGCATTCAATCCACCATAATATACATTTACGATGGAGGTGGTAAAGGGTGGCTGCCTTCAGTTTCTTGATGTATTGGCCAGGATGAAGGTTTGTGGTACATTGGGACACTGTATGTCTAGGAAGTCTACTCACACTGACTTATATCTACAGACTGATAGTTGGCATTACTCAGCTTAGCCTGGAGTGTTATTTAGTACCTTGGTTCACATGGCCCACATCATTTCAGACCCTGATAATTTGTTAACTGAGTTAGCCCATCTTGAGGTCACCTTTCATCAGAATGGATACATTGCACTATCAGCCTACTGTGCACTAGATGTGTCTTGATAATACTGAGTTTGAATCAAAGTCTACAGTCTTCTTGCTTTACACAGGGAACATTTCCAATAAAATTTGTTGTATTTTGTGGAAATATGACGTACAGCGTGTCTTCTGACCTCCGTCTAGGATCAAGATCTTTTTAGGTTCATTCAAGGAAGATCTTGGTTTGTGTAAGGTGGGTGTGGAGGACAGCTGCATTGAACATAAGCGTCACACATGCTAATAACAGCTGAGTAAATCTGCTATTGCACAACATTTCCTTGGCACCAGTCATCCTATGGAGTATAACAACATGGAGTCTGGCACACACTACCAGGTATTGGCATAGTGTTACTAAAGATAACTTGATTGGAGTGGCACTAGTGTTTACAGTGTGTGTGTGTGTGTGTGTGTGTGTGTGTGTGTGTGTGTGTGTGTGTGTGTGTGTGTGTGTTATCTTTGAGGAATTGCTCTGGAAATATGTGTATTTAAATTCCATTGCACAGCACTTACTTCCTGTAGTTTTCCCTTGAGAATGACAGAGTGCTCACCTTTTGAAATAATAGGACATTTGAATGGGTTTAAATTTGTTAACAATAAATGTGAGTAAATCTCATCTGGATTTGTCAGTTAGTGCTTTTTTTTTTGTATAAAGGATAAATATTTTTCTTTACAAAATTTTTATTGTACACATCTAATTCTATAGAACCAAACTGAGGAGGAAATTTCCATGACCATGGCATGAGTTAGTATGTGAAATTAATAAAATAAAATAAAATACAGACACTAAGCTGCGAGTATTTATTATGATAATCCACAGTATAACATAGGAATTAGCTTAATTATTTTTCAGGACATTCCTGACAGAATAAAGAATTGATCCATTAAGAAATTTTTTAGTTTTGCTTGAATATGTGAGGAATACAAGTAAGATTTTTTTAATTCCTGTTGTAGCCCACTGAAAAAGGATGCATCTGAATTCTGCATGCCTTTCTGCACGAGAGTTAAGGAGCTGTGATCCAAATGCATATTGGGTTTCATCCTAGTATGAGCTGAGTGAAAGTTGTTGACTTTTGACAATAAGCTCATTTTGTTATTAACAAGCAACATTAAAGAAAATAAATATTGAGAGATGAATCTCAGCATTTTCATATTCCTGAACTGGAGTCAACAAGAGGTTTGCAAACTTACCACATATTAAACTTCCGGGCAGATTAAAATTGTGTGCATGACCGAGACTCGAACTCGGGACCATTGCATTTTGCAGGCAAGTGCTCTACCAACTGAGCTACCCAAGCATGACTCACGCCCTGTCCTTACAGCTTTACTTCTGCCAGTACCTCGTCTTCTACCTTCCAAACTTTACAGAAGCTCTCCTGCGAAACTTGCAGAACTAGCACTCCTGAAAGAAAGGATACTATGGAGACATGGCTTAGCCACAGCCTGGGGGATGTTTCCAGAATGAGATTTTCACACTGCAGTGGAGTGTGCGCTGATATGAAACTTCCTGGCAGATTAAAACGATGTGCCGGACCGAGACTCGAACTCGGGAACTTTGCTTTACATGGGCAAGTGCTCTACCAACTCAGTCTTGGTCCAGCACACAGTTTTAATCTGCCAGGAAGTTTGATATCAGTGTACACTCCACTGCAGAGTGAAAATCTCATTCTGGAATCATCCCCCAGGCTGTGGCTAAGCCATGTCTTCGTAATATACTTTCTTTCAGGAGTGCTAGTTCTGCAAGGTTTGCAGGAGAGCTTCTGTAAAGTTTGGAAGGTAGGAGACAAGGTACTGGCAGAAGTAAATCTGTGAGGACAGGGCGTGAGTCGTCCTTGGGTAGCTCAATTGGTAGAGCACTTGCCCGCGAAACGCAAAGTTCCCGAGTTCGAGTCTCGGTCCGCCACACAGTTTTAATCTGCCAGGAAGTTTCATATCAGCGCACACTCCGCTGCAGAGTGAATATCTCATTCTGGAAACATCCCCCAGGCTGTGGCTAAGCCATGTCTCCACAATATCCTTTCTTTCAGGAATGCTAGTTCTGCAAGGTTCGCAGAAGAGTTTCTGTAAAATTTGGAAGGCTGGAGACGAGGTATTGGTGTTGGGTTGGGTTGTTTGGGGAAGGAAACCAGACAGCAAGGTCATCGGTCTCATCGGATTAGGGAAGGGTGGGGAAGGAAGTTGGCTGTGCCCTTTGAAAGGAACCACCCCGGCATTTGCCTGGAGCGATTTAGGGAAATCACGGGAAACCTAAATCAGGATGGCCGGATGCGGGATTGAACCATCGTCCTCGCGAATGCGAGTCCAGTGTCTAACCACTGGACGAGGTACTGGCAGAAGTAAAGCTGTGAGGACGGGATGTGAGTCATTCTTGGGTAGCTCAGTTGGTAGAGCAACTGCCGGCGGAAGGCAAAGGTCCCGAGTTCGAGTCTCGGTTCTTCACACAGTTTTAAGCTGCCAGGAAGTTTCATATCAGTGCACACTCCATTGCAGAGTGAAAATCTCATTCTGGAAACATCCCTCAGGCTGTGGCTAAACCATGTATCCGCAATATCATTTCTTTCAGGAGTGCTAGTTATGCAAGGTATGCAGGAGAGCTTCTGTAAATTTTGGAAGGTAGCAGACAAGGTACTGGCGGAAGTAAAGCTGTGAGGATGGGGTGTGAGTTGTGCTTGGGTAACTGAGTTTGTAGAGCACTTGCCAACAAAAGGCAAAGGTCCAGAGTTCGAGTCTCGGTGTGGCATACAATTTTAATCTGCCAGGAAGTTTCATATCAGCGCACACTCCACTGCAGAGTGAAAATCTAATTCTGGAAACATCCCCCAGGCTATGGCTAAGCCATGTCTCCGCAATATCCTTTTTTTCAGGAGAGCGAGTTCTGCAAAGTACGCAGGAGAGCTTCTGTAAAGTTTGGAAGGTAGGAGACGAGGTACTGGTAGAAGTAAAACTGTGAGAACAGGGTGTGAGTCGTCCTTGGGTAGCTCAGTTTGTAGAGTACTTCCCCGCGAAAGGCAAAGGTCCCAAGTTTGAATCTCGGTCCGGCACACAGTTTTAATCTGCCAGGAAGTTTCATATCAATGCACACTCCACTGCAGAGTGAAAATCTCATTCTGGGAACATCTCCCAGTTTGTGGCTAAGCCATGTCTCTGCAATATCCTTTATTTCAGGGGTGCTAGTTCTGCAAGGTTTGCAGGAGAGCTTCTGTAAAGTTTGGAAGGTAGGAGACGAGGTACTGGCAGAAGTAAAGCTGTGAGGATGGGGCGTGAGTCATGCCAGGGTAGCTCAGTTGGTAGAGCACTTGCCGGAAGGCAAAGTTCCTGAGTTCGAGTCTCGGTCCGGCACACAGTTTTAATCTGCCAGGAAGTTTCATATCAGCGCACACTCCGCTGCAGAGTGAAAATCTCATTCTTACCACATATTGCCCTAACTGCCCATTTCCTATTCACAAAGGGTATTTTCCCTTTGTGAATAGGAAGAGGTACTCCAAAATATAATTCCATATATCTGATGCAAATGAAAATAAGCAAAGTAGACTAATTTTCATCTTGGACGTTCAGTTGTAGCAGATACTGTTCTAACAATAAAGATATTAACATTCAGTTTTCAAACAAGTTCAATATTCTGAACATGGGTTTTCCACAACAGTTATCTCAGCATCAACCCCTGAGGTGTCCCCCACTTAACCTGCCCCTGTAAAGACACCAGCTCATAGCCATTTTAATTACCATGGAGAATAATCTTTTTCTGTTTCGTCTCAAAGTATGAGAGTTATCAGTTGTGACCTTCTCCTCCTATTCCATAATGGTCAAGCCTCTGTAGTAATATTTTGTGATCCACACAATCAAATTGCCTTAGTTAAATCAAAGAAGATTGTTAATGTTTTCAGTTATTTGTTTATTCAATCCAGTTACTGACCAAGAAAAGATAATGCAGAAATTTCAGTTGGTAAGCCTCTCCTGAAAGCAAACAGTATCTTTGACAGCAAATTATGTGAACTTAAATGATCATTTACCCTTATATAAACAGCCTTTTTGCCAACATTTGCAGAGACCATTGGCACAGAAACAGGTCTACAATTGTCTGCATCACCCCTTGTTCAGGAAACTTGTCATTGCTAAAGGAAAGGTTATAGATGTGGCTAAGTACTTGGCTGTCATATGCAGCTTAGTGCTTTAATATCCTGCTAGATACTCCATGATAAACATGTGAATCCTTAATGGTCAGTGATTTAATTACTGATTCAGTCTGCCACATTTCAGCATTACTGAGGTATTTTCCAGATAGAAGTCTTGGAAAGCTATATTCTTAGAGTTACATTATTCCCTGTATAAATGAAGTTTTTAGTTAATTCACCTGATATGTTCAGTTAGTGATTGTTAAATAAAGTACAGATACCTGACTTATGAGTAACAAAAACATCTTTACTATGCATTGCCTTTATATCCTTGACCATGTGCTGTTAGCCAGACACTTCCTTCATGGCTGACCATGTGCATTTCATTTTTTGCTGAGAATTAGCTATTACAGTTGCCTTCCATGTGTGTTTTGTGTTTCTAATTACGTTTTTAAGCACCTTACAGTAATATTTGTAATGGACTACTGCAGCTCAATTGTACTGATCCCAAATGTTTTAGGATAATTCTCACTTTGTTCTGTGTGGTATCTGTATACCATTACTTATACCATTTGTCAGCAATCCAGGTTGCCATTTAGTGCCAGTACCTTTATTTAAACATTCTAGTGGAAAGCAACTTCCAAATTTTAAGTAAAATGTGTAAAGGAAAGAATTACATGTAACTTCTCTGTTATCTGAACTATAAACTTCCTGCCCCTATTGCTCTTTAATGAGATTTAAAAATGTCTCTCTTCCTACTAGACTAACATTTCTTAACAGTTTGTAATTACATTTAATATGTGTGTGTGCACAGATTCCTTTTAATGTTAAGTAAGATCTTTTACCCTTTTACTAACAATATAGTACTAAATGTTTATTAGTGGGAATAATGCAGGTATGATCTTAGTTAAGTTATTATAAGCCTATGCAGTGTCAGAAATACCTACCAGTAGGCAAAATGTTTTGACATATACCCATGAGTACAAACACAGTTGTAACAAGCCACTAATAGGAAGAAACACATACATACGTCTGTGTAATTATTTATAATAGTGTGACCAAGAGTGATAAATGTGTATGCTGCCACAGGTTGGTTCGTAGTTTGAGACTGGTGTGTGGGGCTTTGAACTTTAGTGTCACTGGTGTGACTGCAGTGTAACAGAAGAGTGGGTTCCCAATGATGCTCTAGCATGGATGTGTAGGTTACGTGTGAAAGGCAGAAATATCACAGAGCAAGAGAGGAATATTTGTACCCTTCAAGCAAAGACTGAGGTTAGGAAAATTCAGTTAGAGGAGTTGGGGGGTGAAAACAGGAAAGGGGAGAAAGTTGAGTAGTCCGCATAGCTCTGTTACAATTGAGCCCAGGGAGATATATAGTCTACTACCTATTGAAGAGAAGGAGCTTCATTCAGCTTTAGAGAAAAGTAAGATGTAGCAGGTCAATAATAAGAATATAAAAGGCATATTGGAAACTGAGTTGGGTAGAAAAAAGAAGTGTTTACTGCTAGGCAACAGTCCTGGGAGGGATTTAGGCAAACAGATGCACCAGAAACTGGGATCAAGGCACCAGGTTAGAAGTATTGTACAACCTAGTCCTAGCCTTGGCCAAGTAATTGATGGTATTGAGGTACTGACTAGGGATTAGTGTACATAGGTCCAGGTTATGACAGTTATTGGGAGCTAGGGGGCAGCCAAGCAGCAGCCTGGTGAAGAGTAGGTACTACTGGTACACTATGAGGAGTGATGTTACAGCTGACTTGAAGTGGGGGAGGGGGTTACTATACTTCTAGTGAGGATTTTCCTCATGGGTGCTGTGCTGGAAATGAGAATACTCAAAACAAAGCCTATACCGTAGTTAGAGGAGGAAAGATAGATTAGATGAAATTCCATTTCAAAATATAATCAAGATCCTGAGAGCCAATTGATGGGACTAGGACTACAGCATTTATAAATTAGACACATTTTACACTAACAGTTGTTCATGGTACCTTGCCATTTCATTTTGTGTGTGCCTTGGATGGTTGTCTTTGGTTGGTAATCTTTGCATGAATAGTAAACAATGTTTACAAATATGTTATTTTTGACATTGTGTTCTTTTTCATGTATACATGTAACTCTTGCTGTTAACTCAACCCCTAAGTATTGTTGGTATATTTACCACTATTTTGAAACATCATTTGCACCTGAAAATCTTCTGTGTACATATTTGTAGAACAGGTGCTGCATAATTGTCTTTGACAAAAATTGTCACACATTAAATAATAATTTAATCAGCAGGTTATGGTGTTACATAACACATTTCAAAAGTTTATCAGAGCTATGATACACAATCAATAAAAATATTCTGAAATGATTATATAGTCATTGAAAATTTGTGGCTCTGAGCAGAGAGTAAGATCAAAGATACATATCACCAAAATTACTGATATTGATACTGACATGTACAAAAATTGTACATCTATCAGCTAGTTCTTTCAGGATATTCTTGTGAGTGATGGACGATATAACTATCGAGAAGAGAGCTAAAAGATGTAACACAAAAATGCTCTTGTTGTATTCAAGATATTTATGCTACCTGACACCTCACTTCATTGACAGTGCGCAGGATTAGCCAAGTGGTCTGAGGCGCTGCAGTCATGGACTGTGTGGCTTCGAGTCCTCCCTCAGGTGTGGGTGTGTGTGTTTGGCCTTAGGATAATTTAGGTTAAGTAGTGTGTAAGCTTAGGGACTGATGACCTTAGCAGTTCACTCTCATAAGATTTCACACACATTTGAACTTCATTGACAGGGTTCAAAGATTACGCATTTAGGAAATACATGTATTGAAAGTCAAGTGAATTAAGCTGCATATGGCGCCTCAGTTCCAAATTAGTCGAGTGATCACGTTATTTTGTACAGTAATTATGTGAAATACCGAATCTTTTAAAAAACATAATAGTATATACGAGTTTTTTTCTCAGTGACTCTTACAGAAGAGTGAAGTCGGTAAGTAACAATAAGGAGCAAATGTACATCAGCTTTGATATCCAAGCTGTTTCTTTAAGGTGATATTAAACACATTTTTTTAAATGAATGTTTTTCTTGTTCTATATAAATATTTGGATCATCCTGAATATATTAATTCCAAATTTTTTCTAACCAAC
The DNA here is from genome assembly GCF_023864275.1 of Schistocerca cancellata. Taxonomy (NCBI): domain Eukaryota; kingdom Metazoa; phylum Arthropoda; class Insecta; order Orthoptera; family Acrididae; genus Schistocerca; species Schistocerca cancellata. The sequence goes on from NC_064629.1 coordinate 318,099,507, forward strand.
CTGTGTCTGTATCTATTTATTTTTAATTTTACTACACAAAACAAGATTTCTGCACTGATCCGTGCATACTTTCAGGTTTATAGTCAAAACTCAGGAACTATGTGACCTAGAAGGCTGCAGTTTTGCTTTGTTCTCTTTCCATTTATTTACCACAGATTGGCTACACAGATTATCCTTTGCTCATATGCTTCCATGGGTGTTACCAATGCATTTGACCATATTTTGTGGACTCAGACTCCAAAAAATATCTTTTTTGAAATGCACTTGGAAATGGGCTTGTAACCTAAAACCTAGGTTGTGGAATAACCATAAGAAAATTTGTGAAACAAAGCAAAAAAAAAAAAATTTATTTAGTTATTCTAAAAAATATTTTTTTAGGCATAAAATCTTTTATAATAGGTATGTTTGTAGGAGTGATATCCTTAAATGATGGGAATTTTTTAAGAAGAAAAGTCCTGGATCAGCTGGAAATACATATAGAACAGAATGTAACAAGATCATAGGAAACTATGGACTGTTTAAAAGTGCAGAATGTTGAGATTTCTGTTCAACAAATGCCCAAGGAGACAAAAAAGAAGAGATCAAGGAAGAAGTTAGATGAAACGGAAGGATCATACTATGAAGCAGGATATTTTTAACCAGGTTTTCCGGGAGAAAGAAGTGTTTCCATAGACTTACTGCCTTAACTTGACTTTTCTCAAAACTATAAATTTTCTGACAACCCACCCCACCCCAGTTTCTCAGGAGACAATAGACATTTAAACACAAAAATCATGGAAATTATTCATCTAGTGGAAGTGATTATATGGAGCTATAAGTAGTGTTTTAAGAGTAATATAACAGATGCTGTGTTGTATAAATTGCAAGTCTTTAAAAAAAACAGGTGTATCTCTTAAAAAATTGTATCTCAAAAGCCAGTATGTGTACTTTTTCCACACTAGACCAGTGAACAAAATACATCCAGATGTCAAATTGATAGATTCCATTTACAAACTGTGATCTGGAAGATGTACAAAACAGCTGTCCACATACATATTTTTACTTGGCTTGAAATGTTTTCCAGCCATAATTGTCTTTAGATATTGGAACAGATAGCAGCGAGAGTTACTACACCTGCTGTAAAGGGAGGACTTGCCAACAATCTTGTACTTCAAATACTTGAGTTTTCCCAGTGCCAAAGAGCACTTTTAGAGTGATGTATTTTTTAGATATCCAGGCAGCTTCTCTCACATTTTTTTCATCCAGGTGGTGTGGAAAATGTTTGTAGAATTCACCAGTAAGTGTTCTAATAGTTTGAAGGTAAACACGAATCTGTTTTGCATCACACAAAATACTGGCAATAAACTTTCTGGCTGGAGAAACCTACGTAATATTTTAATGTAATACCATAATCTTTCAGCTGTTGTTTTGAATGCATGCAGTGGTGGATTCATAACAGCAACAGTACATCCTGGTGTACATTATCAGCTGAAGTTTATCTGAGGTGGTTCAAATATCACTCCTAATATCTTTTTTTTTTCATTTGGTTTTGGTGATGAATGAAGAACTGTTGCACCTTATTGCCACAAAGCCTTTTCATAGGTAGTCAGTCATGTAAAATGCATTGTATTGCTCTTTGTGATATGTGTAGATCATTCACACAACATTAAAAATCAATCATTCAACATCATATTCTTTGTTTCCACAGTTTTTCATATGTAGTTACATTTGTGGAACAATCTTCACATGTACCATCATCAAGAGATGTGAATGCCTCCTATTACAGGACTGACTATTTTTCTTCTTGCACACACATAAAAAATAAACTGTATACTATGCACTGCCGGTTTCATAAGCTAAGTCTGAGTGGGGTGTTTCAGGTTTTAAAACTTTATTATCTAGTACCAGAATATATTTCTCATGTGTTTTTTCCAATTAATTGTATGAGTATTGACATTACAGAGTTATATTATAGTAGGAAATTTATCACTTTTCCTAAAAGTTAGAATACATAAATGTTTTTCATAGTTTTGATAAGATACACAGAAGTTGTACACATTCTTTCCACAACACTGCTGAAGGAAGGTTATGCAGTTTAGGATAAATTCAATCAAGTCTATATATGTTTACCAAAATTCTTGTAACTACAGTATAACACAGTCTCCATGTATACAACGACATTTACTCCCTATTCACAACATTTTTTATCATTCCTTTCATGTTTCCTATGCCTGCAATGTTAATCCACACCTGCTTAATTATAGACTTCCAGCCATTTATGCTAACTAATACAAGGTTCATAGAGAAAAATATATAATTATATATGATTTGGTGATCAGCAGCTGTATGAAATATTATTGCAAATTATTTGCTAAATGTGAATTTCATGACATCAACAGCAATGGGTGTAGATGTATCACCCAATAGTGATGTACGAAACTTTGTGCCAGACCGCAATGCATACCCACTGATACTAGGTCAAAGTCCAGTCTGGAACAAATTTTTATGTCACATTTGGATAATTCATCTATACCCATGGCAACTGATGACATGAAATTTACGTTCAGTGAATAATTTGTAATAAAGATATAACTGACATAAAATAGTTCTGATATGGTGCCGGTCTTCAAATAGTGTTCTCAAATGTTACACAATTAACTTTTAGTCTTTGGGTTCCTATTCTGATCTGGCAGAAGCTGTTATGGGTTGAAACACTTCATATTGTTAGTGTTTTTTCTCCCAACAGTGTCATCCTCACAATTACTATATTCAATGTAGCATAGTCATAGTTAATGTTCATAGTCATTTAGTTCATTTTATAGGGAAGTAAAGTTGGCTTCACTAAACTAGAGCTACGATAGTGCTCCTACCTGATAACTTATGAACTACAGTGAAACCACTCTTTTACACTTTCCAAAGGATTTTAAAGAACTGTGTAAACTGTGGGAAAATGTAAATCACGGGAAATTAAATTTTAAGTAGATACTTCATAAAATACCAATGAGTCATTTTATTAACTGTACTGACCTTTAATTTGAAACTCTTGAACTCTTCATCTCTATGTGTGAAATACTAGGGATTTCATGGGATCTTATTTATTAAATAAGTGCAATAATTTTTCATTTCAAGGAGACACTATCAAGTTGAGTATGATGCACTCTGTTTTTACACAGTGATTTTCCTGATCGTGACTGGGTTGTGACTCACTAACACAGCTTAAATTATGGCAACTTAAATCACACACTCTCTTGGCAGTCCTTTGACAGTACATCCTGTTTTCTGAAATGTCAAGTAGACTGGGACCTAAAGCACAGTTAAAATTTAACTGTACGTTTCACTCTTATTTTGGTGTCTTACAGATTTTTATTTCACTATGCCGCTATATGCCTTCATATACTTAATGTCATGATGATAATAACTGAATGCATTTCTCTCCCTGGTTCCACAATCTTGTGTAGTCAGCCAACAGTACTGGTTGCAAACTGCTATCCCGTATTCCACATATTTTTCTCAAAAAAATCATTTTTAATTAATAGTGTAGCCAGTTTTATGGTTTGAAGTACCATATAAACCTTGCTTCTTGCCCACAGTTTAGTCTTATATATATGTAACATCTACGTCTTACTGCTTTCAGACATATGGAAATGGATTGCCAAATGTAGCAGTGCATACAATAAAGAAATACATTTCTCCTGCAAATAATGGTGTCAAAGTTTTTGAACATATTTGTGAAATATAAAATCATACAGAAACAAAATCACCAGAAGATACTGAAACAAATAACAATTCGGGACTTTATGGTAAAAATGTATGAACTATCAAAGTGTTCATGAATTGTCAAACTTATGGAAGACCAAGGGCTGCAAATTAAATGTCACTACAGTTCATAAAATGGCTTGAAGATGCTTTATAAGGTATGTGCTCAAAACGCAATAGTCAACTCTTTATATTTTTGTGCAATTACAATATTTTTAAAGTCCCTTGAATGGTGTAAAAGAAGGGCTTGGCTGTGAATAAAAACTAATTAAATGTGGACACAGAAGTTTACAGTGTAAACATGGAACTTGGAATTTTGTACATCACATAAGACTTATTATGAACTTCTTGGCAAATTAAAAATTTATGCTGAGCCAAGACCAGACCCTGAGACCGGTGCCTTTCATGAGCACTCCTCTATTGACTGAGCTATCCAAACAAGACTCCTGACCCACCTTCAAGTCATAATTCTGCCAATACTTCATCTCCTACCTTCCAAAGAGTGCACGAGTTAAAATGTAAGGACTATATTTTTTGCTGGTAAGCTTCATAATACACATTGTGACTAGACAGTCCTGTCATTCTTTGTTAAGGATAGATAATACTCTATTGTCTTGTTAGATTTGGTAATTAATTCAAGGTTGAGAACTTCTCACTATTACACAACTTTATGTAAAGTTATTCAGTTAATCATAACTTTTGTTTTGGGCTTCTGATCACTTCAAGATAACAAGTTAAGTAATTTCTTAAGTCACCAAATGTTGAGACATTCATCTATAAGTTATTTGTTACTTTCTTTTACTATTTTGTTTTTATGTAATAGACAGCTCATTGCAGTTTTCAGTCTTTCAGTTTCCTTGTTTCAAAATTCTTCCTTTCCAGTTGATTTTTCTTGGAGGGTTTTCTGAGGTTTCCATGCAACTGAATTTCCTCCAGGCACATTGTAGTTCTAAAAGTAAAGTAGTGAGCTGGCTATTTAATTATTGTCATGTGATCTGCACTGGGGAGATGTTAAGTATGGTCTTAGCTTTTTTCATAATTAAGCCAGTTCTTGGTCTATGGGTACTTCCATTTTAGAGTGTAACAGTGCCACCCTTACATTGACATATCAATAATGGTAGTGTGTAGTTCTGAAGAATGAAAGGCCTACAGTCCTCTCTGACTTTGATTCACTTTAAATTTCATCACGTCTTTCAGTAAGACAAATCTGATAGTCACTTCATCCTGCACTGGTCATCCATTGGGGAGAACGTGTTTTGTTATTCTCTCAGTAGGTTTCTGATTTGTTTGAATAATATAGTTTCCACATATGTAACCTTTCTTTACTGATTCACATCTATCATTCCACCAGTTATGTGGTTACCTCTTCAGATTTTTAAGTTTTCAATAAAGTCCCTTGCTGGCCTTGTAAATGCATTTTTTGATATTGTAGAAGCCCAAATTAATTGATCTGGCTCTCTTGTGAAACTCTGAAAGTTTTTGTTTCACTTCAATGGAGTTAAAACCCATAATCTGTTTGAGGTTTCTTGTTAAATGAGTATAAACTGAGAACTCTTTTTTCTGTAATCTACAGAGTGACCTATTTGGCATTATTCAATTGTCGTTCTATACAGACTGCAAAAATTGATTGATATGATCTAGGAGGTAAGGAGGTGTGATTTTCATAGAGAGAGATAAGTATCTTAACATTATGGTTAATTCATCCATGAGCTTGATTTTTTTAAGTTTTTTTTGTTGTTATTATCTTGAACATGTCATACAGTGAAGCTACCCCAAAAAAGTTTGATATAATATTTTGAAATTCATGTTATATTTTCATTCAGTAGGTTCCACATGTTTTCCACTACATTTAGATCAATTATAACAGTGTAATAACTTGTTTGGGAAACCTGGAAAATCAGGAATCTATAGGGGAACTGAATTTACTGGAGACATCACAGAAAACTCAGGGGACTCTGAAACACTTAAGGAATGCTGGGATTCTGAAACACTCAAGTAATTCTAGGGTTCTGAAAGTCTCAGGTAGGGTTGAGCAGTTTGTTGATAGGAAGAAATATAAAGAATAATTTTGTTACAAATCACAGCAAGATTGTGCTTTAGAAACAAATGGTTGTAGAGCTGCATAAGGAAAAGTGAAGAAGAAATGCACCAAAACATTTGAATGTTAGCTGCTTTGTTGTGGCTACCTCCGATTTGTTTCCTGACATTCAGTGGAAAGTACTGCATTGTCAACTTGTAGTGTTGTGCTTCAAGTTAACAATAATCATTCAGTGAAGAAAATCTGGTTTTGCAACAGTCTCCCACAACTAGTGGGAGTGGTATGAGGAATGTTCCTGCAATGATTTCTAATATACAGTAGGTTATCTTGCAGCTTTAATGTATGTTGTGGACTAGTGATGGTCAAAGGGAACAAAATAATTTACAGTGGTGGCAAGAGCTCCTAACTTAACAGAACGGGTGATGAAACTGTAAATCATAGTCAAACTAGGAAGAATGAATAATTAGTGACATGGTAGGTCCAAAAATTTCAGTTATAGCCATTAAAAATAAATTATAAAACTTGATTACACATACAGAAAAATTGGTTCAGGAAAATCTGGAATTTCAATCCAAAAAACACCTAAAAATTTCAGTGATATCTTTTGATGAAACAAAAGTTGCCGTTATGTTGTTTTCATCATATTATTTTATAAACTGTGGCATATGCATTTATTACTATACTAGTGTTTTTAGCATATTCAATTATTTGTAAAAATGCCTGTTGTTTGCTAACTCTTACTTTACAGCCAGATACAGGACTGAGGTTTCCACAGAAAACACAGTTCTGAGCATAATTTTCTAAACTCAGCTCTTGAGAAGAGATAATCTTTGAACTCAGGTCTCTTTATAAGACTATGATATATGTTGTTGGGTAATGTGATATTTTATGCTGGAAGTTACTGAAATAGTTTGATTTTGTTTCAAATTTCTTACATTTGTTAATTTAAGGTGATAAGATTCTCCAAATTCTCAATGTTGGGTCTTTCTCAAAATCAGAATATGACTTGTACAACTTAAGTTTCTCAACTGCAAATTTTCCATGGGCTTATCTTTGTGGGCAATTTTATTTTTCCTGAGCATATGATCATCAAGCTCATTTAGTTTAAATTTCCTTTGGATTCATATGGATCTAGTGACTACAAAGATTATTAGTCCTATGAGTGCCTAAAGATGTATTCTGACTACTGAAATATTTTACTTTTATGTAAACTACCCTTCAGCATGGTTGCAGCTTGAGACCTTCTCTGGAAGTTGCTGTGCTACTTGATACATTTAGTGCCTACTGCAAGTGGGGTGGTGATGGTAATAATAATTATTATCTTTGCGAATTTACTACAGTTGCCATATGTTATCAAAAAACCATTACAGCACATCAGATACATATTCTTTACCACTCCCCAGTGTGTTGTTCTTTCACCAGTAGTGAAATACACAGGAAAATGTCAGAAATAAGATATTTCTTGTGGCGGCTATCGACTCTATGAGTGATATATCTTTGCCATAGTAGGCTCTCTGACCCATGCAGACCTATTGTGTACCACCATATTGCTTTCCATTCTGTTTTGTGCTGCTGACTGTGTATGACATTGTAAATATTTACGCATAATAAAGTTGTATTCATGTATTTTGGTGTGTTATTTTATGATCGCCGCTGCTCCGCATATCAGGAATAGCCACATTTGTGACCCCGATCTGTTTAAGTTCAATTCACAATTGCTATTAACAGTGTTTCAACAACTGTTCAGCACCTGTGATCTGACTTCACAGCCGCAGTTTTTCAAAGTGGAAAATGAACCCATACCGGAAATCACGCCGCAGTTTCAGTGCCAAAGTGAACCCCGCTGTCAACTGGATTCTAACCTACGTGGCCCTGAGATAACCTCAACGGTTTCCACTTGGCTGCAGCATGTTCCTGCACCTACGGCTGCCTCATGACCGTCGGACTGCATTCTGCTTATCGACGCCCAAGCAATGCCAGTGCCTGCCATTCCTGCTTCCGCGGAAGACTCTCCAGTACTGTGGAAACAGGTGCAGTTCGGACTGGTGAGCATGCGACCAATGTTTGCCAAGCGAAAGAACCTAGCGCGGAAGTCGATGAAACGTTGTGGACCGGCGCGGGTGAGATGGTCAGTGCCGCTGTGGGGGCCGGCGGTAGGCATGCGGGAGCTGGTAACAATGGGTGTGGGAGTGTAGCGCGCGTGGTTGAAACCGATGTGGCAGAGACGGACAAAACCATTGGGAAAACATGTGGAAGATGAACAGGAGCTGGGATGGAGTGCAGTGCGGGAGGCGCAGTTGCATCATACCTGTGCGGTTGTAAGATGTCTGTGGAGAGTTGCACAGTTTGCGGCAGTAGAGCAGCCACCATGTGTGGGTGCAGCCATGCCTCCCACGCTGTGTGCCATCCCAGCTCCTGTTCGTCTTCCACGTCGGGTTCTTTTGCTTGGCAAACACTGGTCACGTGCTCACCAGTTCGAACTGCACCTATTTCCACGGTACTGGAGAGTCTTCCGCACCCAACCGTGCCCCACCAGCCAGTGCCCCAGCAACTGTACCTGCCTACACTATGCCACTGAACTCACATGTCAAGACTGAACTCTCTCCTGGCACTCCTGCTGCTTGTAAATCATGTGGTTTTGTCCCTATTAACCAGATTAGTACAGCTACTGTGTGCCAGTCTCCTGGTGCCTACAATCCCGATTAGGCACCACTCTACACTGCTACACCGCCTGCACCTCCGAGTAGTGTGTTCACTGCACCGACCGTTCCTCAGTACCTCGCACCTAGCAGATTTCCAAAACTGCCAGCCCTACAAATGGAGAACCCTAAGAGATGGTTTGCAATAGTGGATAAAATGTTGGACATTCACGCCGTCCTAGATACCTCCAGCATTCGAGTCCAGCATCTGCCGCCTCCATGCATTATGCAGTAACGGAAGCCAAGCCTACCCATGGCTGCGGCAAGACACGCGCCTCACTGTCAGTGCAAGCAACAGCCCCACCACCCCGTGGTCGCCCAACTGCACTACCTACTTTTACATTGCCACCCCAAAGGTCACCGGAGACGGCCAAGCAAACACCTGAGTACGATCCGGCCGCACAGCTGGCCGCCTCACCACCCAGCCATGCTCCTGCACTGCAAGGTGGCTTTCCTTATTGCTGGTTCCACGCTAAATTTGGTGACACAGCTCACAACTGCAAACCCCCGTGCGCTTTCCCAAACGCTTATGGCGGGCACGTCTAGGCGCCACGTCCCGCCACGCTGCCTCACGGCACCTACCGGCACCTCGTCCGCTGCCTGCTGCACTGTCATCTGCTTCGTGCCTCTTCGTCGAGGTCACCAACACCAAACTTCGTTTTCTAGTGGACACTGGAGCCAACATTAGTGTTATTCCACCCTCCCTTGCCCCTAACATTGATCCCTTATCTGCACCGCCACTGATAGGTGCGAACAATTCCCCGATTCAGGTGGTAGGTTCCTCACATCTCCTGCTTAAATTTGCCCCAGATCAGGTTTTTCCCTGGGCATTTTACATCACGGAAGTTGATGCACCTGTACTGGGCCTCGATTTTCTTCATCACTATGCCGTCTCCCCTAATCTGCAAGCTGGCTGTCTGACTCACATCTCCGGTTCGAGTGTTCCTGGTGCATCACAACATTCCCTCCATCAGCTCAAAGTTTCTACTGACTGTTCACTCTCTACCCTTTCAGAGTGTATGTCACTTGCTGCAAACCTTTCTTCTGCTCTCTCAGCTTTCTAGCGTGAGCGTTCAGACGTCGATGCATTGCACACTCAGAATGTTGACCTGCGTGTTCGCATTGACGAAGTCTATACACAACTGTTACAGACACAACAGCAGCTTCTGCAGCTCTGCACACCCACTCTTGCAATCGTGGACACGCCTCCTCAGCCTGGACATTGTTCTGAAGCTGCGACCCCATTAACGGTTCGGCCAGCCTCTGCCCCTCCCCCATATGACCCTTCCCCCTCTGCCCCTACTCCCCCTGCCCCTACCCCCCTGCCCCTACCCCTCCTGCCTCTACCCCCCTGCCCCTACCCCTCCTGCTTCTACCCCCCCCCCTGCCCCTAACCCTCCTGCCACTACCCCCTCTCCTTCTCCCACGTCCTTGCGTGCAATTGCCAATGGCACGTGCCACAGAATAAACACGACCGAAGGACCCCCTGTGCGGCATGGGGCGTGCTGCCTAAATGCGCAGAAACTTCACCGTGCTAAAGACATTGTTGGAGATCTTTTGGATTCCAACGTTCTCCATCAATCTGATAGTAACTGGTCGTCGCCAATCTATGTTGTGCCGAAGAAGGACTGTACTTTCCACCTCTGGGGTGATTACTGTGCTCTTAATGCACGCACTACCATCGATAACTACCCTATCCCCCATATTCAAGATTTCACTCATATGTTGCATGGTTCCCGGATCTTCTCCGTTCTCGATTGCAGCAAAGCATATCATCAGATTCCCATGTTCCACAACAATATCCCCAAGACAGCCATAATCACTCCATTTGGCCTCTTCAAGTACTGTTCCATGCCATATGGTCTCAAAAGCACTGCACAGACATGGCAACGCGTCATCGACTCACTGTTGTTTGACCTCCCTTTCGCTTATGCCTACTTAGACCATATACTGATTTTCTCTCCCTCACCTGAGGAACACACTCTCCATCTCTCCAGAGTGCTTGCACTGCTCGCTGCTAATGGAGTGGAGAACAACCATGAGAAGTCTCAGCTTAGCAGTCCTTCTTAGGTCACACAGTCACGGCTGAGGGCATCCGCCCTACTTCCTCTCGGGTTGAACTCATACTTAGCCTCCCTCCCCCAGAGGATTTCGCTGAACTTCACCGTTTTCTAGGCATGGTGAACTTCTACAGGCGCCACCTACCCCATGCTACGTCTATCCAGATCCCTCTGACCAACGCTCTGGCGGGTAAGGATACAAAAGGCAAACGCAAACTCGTTTGGACGCTGTAGACGGCCAATTCATTCAAAAATCTCAAAACCGCCCTCTCTAAAGCTGTCACAATCGCTCGCCCTGCTCCCATTTCTATTACAGCTGATGCAAGCGACACTGCAATTGGCGGGGTCCTTCAGCAACATGTATTGGATACCCCCCAACCCCTCCGTTTCTTCTCCAAGAAATTAACCAAATCCCAGCCCAAATGGTCTGCCTTTGACCATGAACTCCTCGCCCTGTATGAGGCGGTCAAGTATTTCAGAACTGATGTCGAGGGTCGCCTGTTCACGATTTATACAGATCACAAACCCTTGGCAGATGCAATCTGTAACCCTTCATGCGATCTCCTCCCATGACGCTTCCGTCATATGGATTACATATCCCAATATTCCAATGATGCACAATATATCTGAGGTTCTGACAATGTAGTCACTGACTACCTGTCTCGCGTCAACATCATCACTACCCCACTTAACCTTACCGACCTGGCCTGTCGGCAAACTGAAGACCCCAATATTCATGCCTTGCAGCAAGACACAACCTCTTCCCTCCAACTGGAACAACGTGCATTCCCCGGCACCACAGAACCGGTCTGGTGCGATGTTTCCACTGGTAGCCCCCGCCCTCTCGTACCCGCAGCTCTCCGCCGCTCTGTTTTTGCCGCACTCCACAACCTAGCTCACCCAGGCATAAAAGCCTCCACCAGATTGGTCACAGAAGTCTGGCCCGATGTTACACATGGTTGTAGGATGTGGGCTCATGCCTGCGTACCATGTCAGAGAGCTAAAGAGGGCCGCCATGCATTACCTCCGCCAAGCACTTTCGACATACCTAAAGGACGTCTACAACATGCCCATATTGATATTGTAGGTCCCCTCCCTCCCTCCAAGGGATTTCAATATATCCTGTCCGTTACTGATCGAGTCACTAGATGGGTCGAGGCAGACCTTTTGGAAGATATTTCGGCTGCGTCTGTGGCTCGGGCCTTCGTTGCCACTTGGATTTCCTGATTCGGAAGCCCTACCTCACTGACCACTGGCCAAGGTAGGCATTTTGAATCACAGCTGTACGCCTCCCTCTGTTCATACTGTGGCGTCACGAAGTTTCACACAACCTTTTATCACCCCCAGGCCAATGGACTTGTAGAGTGCTGGCACCACATGCTTAAAGCCACACTTATGTGCCATGGTGGCCAAGGGTCTGATGCTCTCCTCTGGGTTTTGCTAGGCCTCCGCACCGCATACAAAGAGGACTTGCAAGCCTCCCTCGCTGAGATCCTTTACGGGGAGCCCCTGGTCTTACCAGCCAAATTTGTCGAGGATACGAAGCTACCAAGCTCTTCCGAGCTCCCAGCACTCATCGAGAGCATCTGAGGGCACATCGTGTTCACCAAACCTCCCTTGCCCTCTGCCTACTTTAGGCCTCGTGTCTTCATGCATAAGGAACTGGCCACATGTGAATTTATCATGTTACACGACGACACTGTACGGACAACCCTGCAGCCTCCCTACACCAGTCCGTTTAAAGTCCTGTCCTGAGGCCCTTCCACATTGTCAATACTTAACAACGGTAAACCAGTAACTGTTTCACTCCACTGGGTGAAGCCTGCGTGGACCTTGCAGGAGCACTCTGCAAGTCACCCCTACATACACGACACCTGCCCTCCTTCCCAGGAATCCTATCATGATTTGGATGGGCCCACCACCCCTCCCCCCCTTCTTCCCCCCTTGCATCCTACATCATGGGCTGTACGACCGGTGGTTCCACCCTGCTGGCACAGTGATTATGTCCTAGCTTCAGTCGAGCTTGCTACACCTACTCCCAAGTGTTGTGCGTGTGATTTCACCATGGGCAAGTGCTTTTGTGACCATCAAGTGTCCCACCCCCACCGGGCTGGCACAGGACTTGACACATCACCATGCTCTGCACTGCAAGGAGGGGGGGGGGGGGGGGGGGGGAGGGGTCTCTGTGGCGACTATCGACTCTACAAGTGATATATCTTTGCCATAGCAGGCTCTCTCTGACCCATGCGGACCTACTGCGCACCGCCATATTGCTTTCCATTCTGTTTCGTGCTGCCGACTGTGTATGACATTGTAAATATTTATGCATAATAAAGTTGTATTCATGTATTTTGGTGTGTTATTCAATGATCACCATCACTCTGCGTATTAGGAATAAACACATTCTCTTTTGTATGTCCTGTCAAGGCAGTTAAAATGATATCTCTTCTCCTTTGCAGTAGTGTCATCATTTTCATTCATAAATAGACTACAGCAAGATCTAACAGTCATTTTTATACCATGGGAATTACAAGTGAACAAATGCAAAATAAAAGTGCTGGTAGTATGGAAAATCTATAGGAAATTAGAAGAACCAATATAAAAACTGATGTCTTCTGCATTGTTCACATGAAACCATTTTATTGTCTTGGTTAAATACTCACAGAGGACAACAGATGCTTAATGGAAGTGAAGCAAAGGAATTTAATGGAAAAATGAGCATTTATGATTAAGAAAAACACTTAAAACCAATAAACATATGAATACTGACATCAGAAAATCCTTTGTTAAATAGTTTGTGTGGAGTATACTGCTCTGTGGATGTGAAAGTTGGACTTTTGCTAAATTGGAAAGGAATCAACTGAAGGCTCCTTAAATATAGATATGGTGGAATGACAAGAACAAGCTGGATTGAAAGAAAAACCAGCCAGGAAGTCTTAACCTTTAACTGATATCATGCAGTTTTGTAACATAACTGGTATCATGGTGTCTGTTAAATCTCAAAACTTTGGTATACAATTATACAATGTAGTCCCCTATTTTCATTTATTTAATGAACTAAACTACTTACAACATGTACTTTCAAACATATGATAATGAAGTAATACAGAAAAATGTTAATCGTCAAGATGAAAATATCAGGATATAAGCAAATTATGTTCCAAAATACTGGACTTTCCTATGTATCTCAAAAATCTGCAAATAAAACTTTTAAATTTTAATTCAATGCTATGCCAATCTCTTACAAACAACCAAGAAACAAAAACTGAAATAAATTTACAAGAAAATTCCAAGGGTAATTTCATATTTTGAAGCTAACTTTTAAATATATTAGTTGTCACAGTGCAGGCATTATACATTTACTGAGTGTTGGTCTCTGTCACACAAATAATTTTTAACTTATATGTTGCCAGTTTTCTTTGCATCTATGTCTGAAATCTACATAACCTGTTGAAAGGCACAAGCATTTCTTCAACAAACATAGTAGAGCTTGGGATGTAGCACTGCTGACAGTTCCCAGTAAACGACACTGTGGCAGCTGCAGTGGATTCTCAGATACATGAGCTGCTGATATTAACTAAAACTTTTCTTATAGTATTGTGGAAAACATTATGTCCAGTTCCACTTAGTCAAAGAAATTATTTATGGATTTCTTGCCAGATTAAGAGATAGTTGTTAGTACAAGTCATTCTGTAAAAACTCTCAGTTCAAGAATGTCAATATTTTGTACAAAAGATAGAGTCTATTGAGAGTACTTAGTTCTTATTTTATAAGTTTTATTGTTTGCCAGTTGTGTAATCTTACCCAAAATGTCTAGAGTAAAAAGTGAACTCCATATTTGTTCAACACTAGGATTCTTACCAAAGGTATTGGCCCAAGGTCACAGTTCATAAATCTGCAATGCAGTATTATGTTGTCTTGTTCTGACATTAGTTGGTGGTTGTGGTTTTGTCTATTTGAAACACTTTCCCATACCATGAAAGTAGGAATCAAGGTGCTGTGACTGTTTTATACTTAAATGATCTTCACCTATTTTGTTTTCTCGGTTACATCATCATCCTCACCACCATCATGTACTTTCTCTTTTGGATTCCTGTCATTGTCAAGAGGGCTCAGCTGAGGATGCTCAAGGCAAAATAATTGACACTGTGAGTGTAGAATTTATACACTTTGTTGCTTGGCTGCCATACATAAAAACGTATGCACTTACTACCCACCCCCCTCCTCCTTCCAGCAGTGCTGAACTCTTGGGGGTGGGGGGTTGGATGTTGCTGGTGCCGTCCTCTTCAGGCAGGAGTATGTGACTAGCCCTGCCATGGCCAGCTGCCTTAACTGGGCATGGCTGGACTGTTTCTCATTCTGTAATGTGGATGGAGGGAGGTGGGATTGCTGCTGGTCAGTAGAGATGATATTGCATGATGTGAGTGAGATGTTGGTGAGGTTTACCACAATAGCACTGCTGATGAGCGTTGGAGGGAAGCAGAGCCTTGACAGGCAGAGGTGGCAAAACCATGGCTAATGGTGTATTCTCCTCAGTTTGTGAGTGATACCATCTTGGTTGTTTTTTGATGGCCATGAACATGAGGGTTCCAGCTACCACCAATTGAATGGAGATAATGTCAGATTCGATATCCTAAGAAGTCTGTAATGGCAACAGAATAGTCAGAGACATGTTCCTTTGTTGTCCCGCTGTGTACTGTGCTGTCTTTCTACTATGAGAAGCTCATTGATGAGTTTAACCAAGATCTATTCAGGTTGAAATTGTTGCATATCTACTCAGGCTGCAGCTATGTCATCATCCGGACTGATGTGAGTGTAGTCATCCATGTGGTCAGTGCTATTTACAATTATGTTGGAGGTATGCTATACAGTCCATGAATCTTGAGTGTATTGACAGTAAGAGCCATTGGTTTCCCCTTCAGTATGTTGCCAAATGTGTTATTGTGCTGTCTAATCACTCTTGTCGTCTCTCAGCATTACATAGTTGCAGTCCTAGAGACCTTGAAGAACACAGATGTTGTGTGAACTGTGTGTTTGGAGGAGGTAGACTGAGGCTAGCGATGTGCTTCTTCACTTAGCAATGAGAAGATTAAATTCTTTCTCATTTGGTGATTGAGATGACTCTGTGAAGTCCACCAGTAGAGTTAGTGGTTTGTTGTAAGGGATTTCAGCTAGAATATGCAGAGGTCTTCCTTACATCAAATGCAAACCTACAAGCACCCATGGCAGGGCTTCTGTCTATTCCTCTCTGTGACACATAAGAGATGTTTTGAGTGTGTGGTGCCAGTGCTTCACTAGTCCATTGCTTTGAGGATAGTAAGCTGTGGTTCAGAAGTGCTGAACACTGCACAGGTGACTGAGTATGGTAAAAAGTGCTGATTCAAATCTTGTGCCTTTATGAGTCATTATTGAGATGGAGCAACTAAAAGAGGAAATCCATATATTCGACAAATGCTTTTACTGTGTTTTCTGCAGTAATGTCAGGTATTGGTTTAGCGTTGACCAGCCAAGTTACCCTGTTGATTACGAAAAGGATGAAATGAAGCCCACTGGAGTTGGGCACAGACCCTAACAAAGTCTGTACAGATATGCTGAGAGCAGCTCTTAGGTATTTAATAATGGCCACGTTGTCATCGCACATGCCATCCTATTTTAGAGCATTGGGAGGCAGCATGTGCTTCCAGCCAGTTTTCTTAATGTTTAATGACATTTAGCCATATGAAGCATTCAGTGGCAAGTTCCATAGTTGGAAGGGTCCCAATGTGGGGCAGCACATGTAGTTTATTGAAGGTAATAAAATGGTTATGTGCTCCTGTAGGAGTTCACATAACTGCATATCCTTTAGCTGTGCTACTGCTAGTTAGTTGTAATTGATATCCGTTGAGTGTGTGTTGATCCTAGAGAGATAATCTGCTATGGTGTTATCTGCACCATGAAGATTTTGGATATCTGTAGTGAATTCTGAAATATAATCTAAATGGTAAAAATGCTGTGGACAACAATGTTTCAATGGATTGCAAATGGAATTTGACAGAGGCTGATGATCAGTGTAGATGGCCAGAGGTCTGTTCTCTACATCATCTTTAAAGTGCCATACTGTTTAGTACACTCTAGCAATTCCCTGTCATAAGCCAACCACTTGCCAAGGAGTCAGCCAACTTTTTGGAAAAGAAGAATAGTGAATACAATGCTACCGATTGTTGGAGGTCCACTCCAAACGTGGAATTGCTCACATCTGAGGTATTAGGTGTGTGGTGGGTAATGTGCCAACGCTGCAGCCTGAGAAATGCAGCCTTCAAAACCCTGTGGTGCATGAATTTCACAGCAGTGGACAACTTTTAATGGTCAATTCTCTGGCGTTTCAATCAGTCATGAGGCTGCAAATGAATGAAGGACAAAACACCAGTAGGGAGTGCCCACTGCAGTGAACTGTGTGCATTTGCAGCCTCAGGACTGGCTAAAAATGCCAAAGAAGCGGTCATTAACAGCTGGCCACTGTATTGGATGCTATGTGCCACAGGGCTAATTTACACAAATGCTTGTTGCCATTGTGGAGTCCACTGAATGTCTCTTTTGCCCATTGTGTGTTTGCCTGATAATACATTCATCAGTGGTGCTCAAATGGCAGTTGTATGAGGTAACAATTTGTGAAAAACCAATTACCATGCCAAAAAGTCAGCTGAATAATGAGCTCAGTCTGTTGTGTAATAGGCCACATGCCTTTGCTGCTCAAAAGATCAAAGAAGGTTGCCTTTAATTCTCACAGTTTATATTTATCATCACTGGCTACAATGCAAAAATTGTGCAAGGCATAAGAAATGTGTTTGAAACGCTCTTATTGTTTGTGTTGAGAAGTAGAGGGGACCAGCATACCATCTCAGTATGTATAGCACAATGAACACTTCAAAATAACATTGTTTGTGAACCTCTGTCAAGCCTGTACTGCAATTTTGAATGTGTGTAGTATATAACGGAATTGATAAAGCTAAACTGCATGCCATATGTTCTACTGGAGGGCCAGGAGTGGTGTTGCTTTTATGAACAGTTCCACTGCAGATAGCACTTTGAACTGCACAAATGAATCTAGTGGGGTAGGGGACACATGTAATTGTTGCAAAGGCACCAGAGGAAGGATGCACTAGATGGACATGTATTGATGACAATCGCATAATGAGGGGCTGGTCTCAAGCAAGTAGTTGAAAGTATAAATGCACAGTGGTGAGCTCATCCATAGACAGTTCAGTTTAACCACATTTAGCATCACTGTCTTTGCAGAGGTGACGTGTTTCCTGTTGTACGTTGAGATAGCATTAGATGAGTTCTTGCAATTTCAGTGCTGATGTCAGACTGTTTTAAAGTATCTGCTAGTCATGCTTGTATGTGTTGACAGAATTAAGGATTTGTGAGCTGGTGTTCATGAAAGGTGGCTGCATTGGTGGCGTTGGAATGCCAATGATTCCAGTTATAAAATGTCTGCTGCTGTGATTTGGAAGAGTTCCTTGTGCCAAATCTGTGGAGAGATGAACATATCTTAGAGAGTCAGTCTGTTGTATGCATCAAAAACTGCCATAAAACAAGTCTGGTAAATCCAAATCCTTTTTTTTTTTTAGCTAATATTGTAGGGGACTCTGTGCAGTATTGACAAGAAAATATAGGTAGCAGGTATGATCCAGGACATAGTCTACTGCGCACCTGTGGGGACAATACACAACTTGATTGGCGCATGTACTGAGGATGCAGGCAGCTTGTATTAGTGTAATGATCCAGGTCAGTCCTCCAGTTTCAGTGGTCGCAAGCTGTTATACAGTTGTGTGCATTATTGTTGAAATGTGCATTAAACCAATAAAGTTGTGACCTCGTCTTCTTGTCAGTGTGCAGTGTGTTGTTGTCACTGGTCACCTGTTTGTTTTGACTGGCTGGCGGTTGCTGGGCAAATGTGAGCGACGTCATCCTAGCATCATTGGTGCATGCTAATTCCAGTTGGCTGCCTGCTGCTGCTTAGTGGAATGGTCCATGACTGAGGTGGAGCTGATCATTGTTGCTTACTGAATTAATGCACTTTCAGTGTTGTAATGCTGTGAGAAGTTTGTCTGCTAACATTAGTTTCTTTTCAAATGATTCCAGGTAACTTTATAATCCACATTGTCCTTAACATGTGATCAGGCATGTGTGTGATATCGATTAATGTTCTAAGGTGTCTCCAAATTTGAGAAGGCATTTTGGTGACTAAATGTCCACTATAAAAAACTTGGTACATTTGCTGTTCCAGCATACTAGTAAGGAACACTAACTTTGCTGTGTCACATTTCTTGGTAGCCGGGGAACCTACAACAATAACAACAATAACTTTGGCATGCTCACCTATATGGTTCAGTAATGTGATGAACTTTGTGGTGTCAATGGAAATGACCTGCCCATTGTTTGGATGCATGGGAGGCATTGTCAACACCATAGGCACTGCACACAAAAATGTCACTTTTTTGTTTACAAAACATGAAGCACTAAACTGAATGCTATAGCAGCCACCTTCTTGATTTCATACTACTCCAGCACTGTAGTTGTGAGATGGTTCCACTGTTGCCACATATAAGTTGAGATGAAGAATGCAGGATAATCTGTAATAGGTGCTGACATTCATCAGCATGTCACTAATATGGAGGGGACTCAGGGGAGGCTGCTCCAGGTAAAGTAACTGAGACCAAGAGATTTGAATAAATTTTCTTTGATGCTTGGTGACAATTCATCAGAATGTGTGGGTGTACTACAAAATCTAAGAGTGAACTGACCCCAAAGATCATCCTGCTACAGACCTGCACCAGAGGGTTTTCTATATTTATATATATGTTGATTGATAGTGATTTTAAATTAGAGGGAAATAAATTCAGTGACTATGAATAATGTTGTTTCAGCTGTATTATGTAGGGATGTTCTACCTGTTGGTGATACATGAAAATTTGTCCTGGATAGGGTCTCAGACTCAGATTTCCTGCTTATCATGAGCAGTCACCTCACCATTAGGCTAACTGTGCATACGTCCCAGACTGACCCAAACATCCATATGTCACACTGTCTACATCCCTGTACCATCTCTTACTTTCACCACCAACAGCTCACAGCTTGATTCTGTATTCCTGTGTCAGTTTCAATTCCCTGTATTCTTATTTTCCCTAATCTGGGAACACACAATTAAGCTACAAGCATTCGGAGATGAAAGTAAGGGACTTTGGTATAGGAATGTAGACAGTGTGACACGTGGAAGTTCGGGTCAGTGCAGGAGGTGTGCACAGATACCCTAATGGGAGGGCAAGGCTTGCGATAAGTGGGATATCTGGGTTCGAGTCCCAGTTTGGCACAAATTTTCATATGTCACCAACAGGTAGAACATGTGTACCTAACACAGCTGACACCATGTTATCAACATTCATCAAATTTACTTTGATCTAGTTTTCAACGTCAGCTGATGTACTCTCTACTGGGGCACTGAATAATCATCATTGTCACCCTCTGTCTCATAATATGGATCAATATCATTGCTATCCAAGCTTTCATTAATCATTTTTCCCATGAGCATTTTGAAGCTTGGTTCATTTTCTCTCAGAACTTGCTGAGAACAACCAGTCTGTTCTATACTTTTCAGATCAGTTTAAAGACACTGCCAGTAATAACCCTATTATGTAAACCCATAAGTATGGCAATAAACACAAAATGTTTTGAACCCTAGGACATATACAAGTCACGCATCACATATTGTAAGTCTACAGGACACCATGGCACTTTACTGAAGGTCAAATAGGGCAAACAGCACCCTGCCTTCACAGCTAGAAACCAGCACTCTAATGAACGGTATACAGAGGGAAGAGGTGAAACAAGAGTGGAAGGGAAGGGAAAGAACACCAGGCTATTCAGCACCCAATTCAAACACATTTATGACATCAGTCAGTAGTTAAATGAAAATAATGAATACAAATGATTGTTAAAGTAAATGGAAAAGAAGAAATAAACTTTTTCGTCTTGTCTTCAAACACAACTTTCATCATTCACATTCTTGAAGGGAAACTGCTTGAACAGAGAGGAAGAGGATGGGCTAGAAAGAAATATTTGAAATATGTCAAGAACAGAATAGTATGTGATTGTTATATGGAACTGAACCAAGAAGTCAATGAAAGAAGCGAATGCTTGCATCAGCAAGGCATCAGCATATAGAATATATGTGTACTTAAAATCTTTACTCGCATGTCTGGTTGTTTGTGTCACGTAAACATTTGTTTTGTTTACAGTTTCAAAGAGCATACACCTGAAGTCTGTATGAAAATACTATATATACTGCTCCAGAGATTGAGGTTCCCTATTATGTATGTATTCCTTGTGTAACATATGCAAGCTGTTGCTACAAGTAATGTTAAGAAGTTAATGCAGAGTACCAGATCACAGAGATGGTAAAAAAGCTATATAAAGTTTGTCTTTGTGTGTGTGTGTGTGTGTGTGTGTGTGTGTGTGTGTGAGAGAGAGAGAGAGAGAGAGAGAGAGAGAGAGAGAGAGAGAGAGAGAGAGAGAGGAGAGAGAGCATGTGTGCTCTGGATTAAGTTCTTAACATTACTTGCAGCAGGATTACTTGCTTATGTTACACAAGGGATTCACCATATAACAGGGGATCTGAATCTCTGGAGCAGAATCTGTAGTATTTTCATAGACTTCAGATGTAATCACTTTGAAACTGTGACTCAGAGGTGAGCACTTGTTTCATCTGTCTTGACTCATTGTGAATTTTGTTCCAGTTTTATGCGTACCAAGGAAACTTTTGTTGTTCAAACTGCCAAAAAGTTTAATCACATTGTGAACATGTTTCTACCAATGTATTTTCACGAACATATACACAGGTTATCAAGAGAGAGAGGAGAGGGATTATAGGTAATTTTTTCAAACCTTGTGGAAATGAATATTAGATGTAGTGTCTGAGAACTTAACTTTATTTGTAAGTACATACAATTTCTTTGACAACTTCTTTTATTTCATTCAGTGTACTGTAAATGAATTTTTTCTTGTCAATACAGGCTTCCTATGCAAGCTGGTGTAATGGACATTGTGCCGAGGTCACCACCTGTTTGTTCTCCAATATATCGCAATCCACACAGCTCTACAAAGCATTTATCCATGTGTAGATTGGGGCAGTGCTGCCACACATTCACTTTTAAAGCAGTGGGCAAATGCTGCTGCTGGTACACCTATGACCCAGCATTCCTACTACTTTTGGGTCTATAGTCAGACATCAACTATATGTTGCAGTAGCTGCTAGCCTGCCTCTCATAAAGTGAAACAGCACTGTACAGCCTTGAATGTGTCATATTGTTGCCAACAAATCTGAATCAATATCTTCAGTCCAACTGCTTGTCTCATCTGTGTCACACATTTAGTGTTATTGGGCTACCTCTCCTTTAGTGCATCACCACAGGATTGCCTGTTTCAAACAAGCCACCATGAAAGATGCATCTGCATTCAAAGACAATAATTCATTATTAAATATGATGCTCTCTATCTCTCTATGTATGACTCATTTGTCACATAGTCATTATCCCATCTGGTGATTCTGTGTGGACTGCAGCAGTAGTTTTGTCAGTTTCTCTGATGTATGTCACTGGAACTGTGTATGGTGAACTATCACTCCACCCCATATACATCAGTTCTGACAATCTATATTTTAGTGCAACATTAAGCAGCTACCATCAGCCCATAGTGTGTACTCCAGCTCTTGCATATGAACTACTATCTCTGTGTCAAAATTATCAAAATTGCAGGTTTAGCACTATCCTATGTAGCAGTTACTGTTGATTTAATGTTTCCACACTCTGCAATGACTGGCCCCTTGATGTAGCCATTTGTCCAAAGTAGATAACTCTGTCAGCTTGTTTCTGCATACAGAACTCATGGAATCTTCTCCTTCTGTCTCTGTAATCTTAAGGACATATCTCTGTAGGCTGCTTTTACTAGTAGCAGCAAATACCCTCTGCAATTTTGTGATCATAAATTCAAGTACAGACAGTTGTGTGCCTTTTTAAATTGGAAGCATGTGGACCATTGTTCGGGTTAGAATAATGTTACTGGAAGTTCAATGTGACTGACAGTTCTGTAATGATTATCAGATATATTTCTAGAATACAGGTGAAGTATGTTTCCATGTTACTTTCCTGTGAAGAATCTTATTCTGTTCTTGTGAAATGTAATGCAGGTCAACTCACATCAATGCTTCAAGTGTTGAGCTTTAAATAAATATGTTTAGGAGTGCCAACATTTAGTTACAACAGGAACCAAACAGGGCCAATGACATATATTTAGGATAGCAGATAATATGGGCATTAAATTCTGTATGTACTCACTTAATTTAGAATAGCAGCAGAATGAATCCTTCATTTTGCAATGGAAAGTGTGTTGATATACACATTCCCAACAAATGTAAGCTGTATGCAACACTAGAGTCAAAGTCTCATGTTCAGTTTTAATCTATGTAGAAGGTTCTTACAAGGTAATGTTTGTGAAATAACTCTAATAGGTGCTTTATATTGAAGAAAATCACCAACTGTTTATATCAACACACATTCCAAAATGTTAATACATAACATGATTTAAGATTAGAAAATATATGTCTCTCAAAAGTCTTGCAATCTTTACCTCCACATAACTTTTTTTCTGAGAGATGTCGCAAATGATTGAGAAGAACTAAAATTATTATTAAATTACTCTTGCTACACTGTCTGCATCATATATATCTCATAATCTGATTGATTATAAGTGGACATACTGAGGAAACACCGGCATTAATAATTGTATTGAAGAGATAGACAGTTATAAAAGTACTTATGACATTGGCCAACTATTGAACTTGAGCTTATTAAATCTCTGTATGTGCATGTGTATGGTTGCTCATATCAAGCATGTGTTCTGATAATTTAAACTGCAGAATGGAAACTACAAATACATGATGAGAAAAGGCAACTACTCACACAGAAACATATAGGACACACAAACACACCATTTCATGGCTATATCAACATTGAGTGTGATTCCATACATATGTGAATGAATATGTGTGTGTGTGTGTGTGTGTGTGTGTGTGTGTGTGTGTGTGTGTGTGTGTGTGTGTGTGTGTGTGTCAGTATCAACTAGCACACTTTCAAGACTGACTGCTAAACACCCTGACCAAAACTGATAACCCATTGTAAATAAATATTTTATTGTTGTCAAGACTGTTTCCAATCCAGTTTTAGAGTGTTTTAGTCAGATAATTGTTTTTTCTCCATGAGACATGTATTCAAAAATTACTAAACAATAACTGTTTGCTATTGTGTACAATCGAGACACTAAACATGCCTTTGCA
This sequence comes from Schistocerca cancellata, assembly GCF_023864275.1. NCBI lineage: Eukaryota > Metazoa > Arthropoda > Insecta > Orthoptera > Acrididae > Schistocerca > Schistocerca cancellata. The sequence goes on from NC_064629.1 coordinate 318,123,408, forward strand.
TAATACAGACCTCTCTGAAACAATAAAGGGTGAAGTTTGTAAGGATAACTATGTATGAAACATCTCTGAAAAATGTCTTTGAAAATCTGAGCTCCCTCAGGGTACTTGCTGACTATAAAATTTCTGTTATTTATATATACTGTCAATTCTAATGCGCACATTCACCTTGGATGAACCTACCAGCACTGTAAAGCACACACTGAATCTTTCTCACATCAAACTGTAGAGTTGTGAAAACTGTGTCATTGAAAATTTATGGCACAGTATGATGAAAAACTGCTGAGTTGTTTTTAAAGCTATAGCTATCATAACCAGATGTGCTATCATTGTGACATTTTTCTGTATATGGTAATATTGCAGCTGCTAGAATCTCCTTCTTTGGAAATGCTGTTATTTTTTTTGAATCCAGACATTTTTCCTAATGATCTCCTGTGTTTTGACTTAAAACTGCAGGGTCAGTTCTGTAAGGAAATTGAGTGTTAACCAATGTCTCTTCCGCCACTAGTTTTCATTTGTCAGTACCAGACTTATCCCTCAAAATGTTTCCCTTTGCTGTTTCCCCTTTACTTTTCTTCTCTCTTCTCGATACTTCATGATCTTCTGACTCATTTACACAGTGACTCTCTAAGTCTCCAGACATGGACTGGAAATTCTTGCAAAAGACCATCTCTTATTTTGTGGTTGTGTGTCATCTTTCAAAGTTGCAGACAAATTGATCTCCCACACCTTAGCTGTAATTAATAATTTGTTTTGAAACCCCTGCCTGAAAACTTCCCTAGCAAGCCTCTTATACTGTGGATATTAATTAGCTCACTCAGTGGGGTTGGTGTATCTGGTCATTCTGCTTGAGACCGAGCAGCAAGTCACAACTGAGAAAATCTTGTCAGGTTAGAACAGTTTGATGAAGTATTCACGTCTTAGCATCAAGTTTATTTAAATCAGTCTTCTGTAACATCACCTTTTAAAGAAACAATTTCTGTTCTGAATACCTATCATCAGCACCAAGCATTTCTGAGTTTATTGTCTCTCAGAAATTGTTAGTTTCTCATCAGTGGTTTTTGTCCTAATTTTAATTGCAATTCTTATCGAGATTTGTAGGGACTCAATAGCCGGGACCTTGGGAGTCAACCTTGAAAGTGAGTGAGCAAAAAATCACCGTGCTTGTTATAGACAAAACAATACAAGTATAAGAATGATGAAAGTAAAACTCCATCCACCTTTTCCACCTCCTTGACACACACACACACACACACACACATGTACCTGCAGTTACATTGACAGTATTCATAGACACATAAATGTGTGTGTGTGTGTGTGTGTGTGTTGTGTGTGTGTGTGTGTGTGTGTGTGTGTGTGTGTGTGTGTGTGTGTGAATGAATATGTGGTGAAGGATGGGTCTTTCCAGGCACCTATATCAGCTTACATTTAGAGAGCATGGCCTCCATCTCAACAGAGTGGGAAAGAAATTCATTATTTGCAAGATTTTAGAAATAGTAGGTCAAAAACTATGCCTGAGGCAGGATATCTCGGTAGCCATTACTCTCAATGACAAATGTGTTGTGTCTAATCCTATAAATAAGAAGTGTGTGGTAACAGAAGTGACATCTCTCAAGGCTGGAAGTGGACCAGTTCTCTCTGTGCCAGATAATACTGAAAACCATCAATGGAAGCAGCCAATGAGCCTGAGCAGGCTAAGAAAATCTGTGGAAATGATGGGGTGCAAGAAACCAACCCAGGAGCAGAAAGCATTTGGAAGTGAAGGAGACAAAAGCACCTGCCCCAATGATTTTTTTATGGGCAGAATCCCTTCAAACAGAACTGAGGTAATTGACATAATGATAATGCCCTTAGGAAATTTGGATGTTAATTTAAACTCCAGTAGACAAATAAATTGCACTGACAAGTATCTCTCCATATACTACCAGACTGTCCAGTCAGTCAGAAAACAAGATTTCAGACATTGAGATTTTGCTAAACACTAAACTGCATTTTGTCAGTGTTCTAGGTTTCTCAGGACACTGGTTACAGGCAGATCAGATTGCCTCATTTACAATACCAGGCTACACACTTGCAAGCTACTTCTGCAGAAGAAAATTACAAAATGAGGGTACTGCTATTTTAATTAAAAGTGGTTTGAAATTCAAAACTATTGATAGATTTCAGTACCTCAATACAGAAACTTTGAAGCAACAGTTGTAGAAATCAGTGGTGCAAAGACAGTTGATGTGTGTATCTATCACTCTCTAAATGGAAACTTTGAGGCATTTATGAACAGACTTGAAACGTTACTAAATATGATATATGTAGGCAAGAAATCAATAGTACTGTGTGGGGATTTCAACATTGACTTTCGTGCAACAAGCAGGAGAAAGGAACTGTTTCTCAACCTAACAGAGACATTCAATTTAAAACAAACAATTACAACCCCAACAAGAATTACAAAAACTTCTGCCACTACTATGGACCAAATGTTTGATAACAGACCCTATACTGCAAAATGTGTAAACACAAATAATAGTCATCATAAACCTCAAGTGGTAACCATCAGAGACTGTTTACTACCCAGACAAAATCATACAAGGACTGTGAATGGAAGAAGTTTCAACACACAAAGCATAGAACTATTCAATCACTTGTTATCAAGAGAAAGTTGGGGAGAAGTTTTTCAGTTGCATGATATGAACAAAAAGTTTGAAAAGTTCTCTGACATCTTCAACTATTATTTTGAAACAGTATTTCCCCAGAAAACACGGGTGGTCAGGAACACAAATGTAAAAGCAAAGTCATGGATAACAAGAGGCATAAAAGCCTCAAGCTGTTAAGATTATTTATTTCCGACTAGCTAACAGTTTCATTTCTTACTTGGACACCAACATATAAAAGACAGAGAGGAAAAACACAGTTTTACACAGCACAGATTCAACTTGTCTTACATGCTAAACATATAAAGCATCACAGATATGATGAAATTCATAATTTTTATTTCCTCCAAATAAAAAATATGAAAAAAACACAAAATGCGACAAAGATTTCATCTTCTGCACCCCAATACCTTCACAAAGCATCTCGAATGGGGCCCTTTCCAATGGCTTGGTTAGTAGATCAGCTAGTTGATACGTCCCGTCACTGTGTTCTAATCTAAAATCCCCATTCAAAAATCTCTCTCTGCCGTAAAAGTGGGGGACTTCAATGTGCTTCAACTTTCAATGATATGTTGGATTTTTAGACAACTTCACTGTATTTGCATTGTCAAAATAGAGTGTGGGAGGCGTCACTTGTTTAGATGATCCAATCAGTTCATACAGCAACCTTTTCAGCCAGAGCAATTCTTTTGTTCCTTCACGGGCTGATATTTTTGCTTCCATAGTGGATGTTGCCATTGTCTTTTGTAATTGAGTGGTCCGTGATACAGCCCCATGGGAAAGTGTTGCGACAACACCTGTTGTTGAACGCCTTGTGTCCTTGTCACCAGCATAATCAGCATCACTGTAGACTTTTAAAGAAATTTCATTGTTTTTGTAAATAATTCCACAAGTCATCATATTCTTCAGGTATCTAAAAATTCTCTTCACTCAATCCAGTCTTCAGATCTGTATTTAGGAGGCAAGGGTCAACTTGAATTAGTAGATTCTCGACAGCTTTACCACAGCCAGTAATCTTGGTTCCACCCCACAGAGCCTTATGGTCGCAGAAATCACCCAAAAGTAGAGAACGTTTGAGGAGGTGAGAAATTAGTGCAGCCAATAAATTTTGTGATACTTCACCATCTGTAGGAAGGAAGATGTCGCAGATGGTAATTGCCTCAGTTATCCTCACCCTGACAGCTACAGCTTCTAAAGCTGTTTCAAGGGGCCATAGGTCCAATACAGATCGAGGTAAGAATATATATACATACTGCACCTGATACCCTGTTACAGTCAGTACAAATTTTGTAAAACTCCCAATAGCCATGAAGAGTGGGGGTCTGCATTACTGGCAACCAGGCTTCCTGAAGGGTAACGCAGGAAGCAGATTTAATCTCAAGAGCTGTTGTAGCTCAGCCAGGTGGGGGAAAACATCGCAATTCTGCTGTAGGACGACGCTTTCTGTAGTCTGGGGAAGCATGAAGGGACCAAAGAATCAGATTGTGCCTCATGATCACCTGCGGCCACTAGCTGAGCTGTTGTATCGATTACCATAGCGTTGGAGGCATTGGCGAGCTTGAGGTCTTCAGGGGACATTAGGATCTCCACCTTATCCTCAGACGTGGAGGAACTGGTCAGGAGTTGTGGTGTGGGGGCCACGGGATTTTCTTGTTCTCATCGGATTTTTTCTTCATCTGTTTGCCCTCTTGATACTCTTCAGGGGTTGCTGGGAGGACTTCTCTGAAGTAACTTCAGATACAGATGAAGAGTGTGAGTCACTTTGACCTGCCGCTTGTGATTCCTTCAGCCACTCGCTAGTGTCCACTTTTGCATGGAGGGAGACCTTAGAAGGTAGAGTCCCAATGGATCCCTTCCATGCAAGCATGTGAGAGAAGCCAGAGGAGGCTGATGCTTCTCTGGCAGTTGAAGGGGACCAATGTCCACGGCGTTTGGGGGGCTTTGAGAGCAACAGAAGAAGAAGTACCCCAACCATGAATGAGTGGGATGTAGTCGGGCAGCCCTGAGGGAACACTGTAGGAGGCATGGATGAGGGTACTTTCATCGCCAGTGAGAGTGATGTTGTTGTAGCAGCAGCACAGTAGGATGTCAATCAAATGGGGTTCATCGGGTCATCTTGATAAGTCAGCCTGCCCAGAGTCTTGAATTCCATACTTTTCTTCTCCTTTTGAAGAACCGTGCAGTCCAGAGAGCAAGTGGAGTGGTGCTCTACAGAGTTGCCATAGGTGGGAGGAGGGTCACATGCAGTATTTGGATGCAATGGATGTCCAGAAACTCTACATGTGGTGTGAAGTTGCACTGGGAAAACATGTGGTCAAATTTGCAGCACTTAAAGCACCACATAAGGTGAGGGACATATGGTTTTATGTCTCATAGGTATAACATCACCTTGACTTTCTCAGGTAACGAATCACCCTCAAAGGCCAAGATGAAGGCATTGGTAGCAATCCTATTACCTTTTGGTCCCTTATAGATGCGCCAGACGAACTGAACACCCCATCATTCTAAATTGGCACATATCTCACTGTCGGACTGCAGTAAGAGGTATTCATCAAAAGTAATTCCCTGGACCACTTTTAGGTTTTTATGGGGAGTGAGTAAAACAGGAATATCACCCAGCTTGTCACAGTCAAGCAACGCCTGTGACTGGGCTGAGATTGCTGTCATAATCAGGACTGAGTCATTTCTCATTTTGTACAGCGCCGCCACTTCCCAAGCTTTTCCTCTAGGTTTTCAGCAAACAATGGAGGCTTTGTAGCCAGAAACAAGTCCCCATCGGTTCTGCTGCAAACTAAATAGTGAGGCGAATATGGCTCTCTTGTTTCTGTAGCCATACGTTCTCCCCATGGTGCATCTAGGAAGGGAATGATTTGGGGTCGTGCTTCCTGGCATTGAAATCTAGCCTTCCTTTCTTAAAGACTGTTGAGGCCATTTGGCCACCAGTAAAAGACCACTTGGTCCACTTCATTGTGGGTCATCCACCCCGATGCCACCAACCAGGAGCTCTCCCCATGGGCGTCACCGAGCCACAGCAAAGGCCATTGGGCGCAATGGCTGTTGTTGGGAGCCCTGATGCCCCAAGAAGATGGGCATCTACTCCTTGGCATATAAGTAAAGTTTGCAGCTCAGGCATCCGCAGTGTGATCCCTGTGTTGTCAGGGGACTACAACAAATAGGGTACGTGACAACCCCTCCATGATGGTTGGCTTCAGGGCTGAATATTGAATGCGAAAAATTCCATTATTATCTAGGGTGTAGAAGATGATGGACAAGACATGTAGATTACATATCCCATAAAGTGTCCTCGTCGAAATAGCTGGGTTAAGGGTGGAGTTGCTGAGCCATTACAATACTAGGCGCAAAAGGTCTTAGCGCTTGATGGATATATGATGCACCACACAAGGAATCCTTCCCCAAATGGCCCACACATCTGAAAAATTTGGAAACTGTGGAGGTCAAACCCTAGAAGGGACCATAATACTTAAGGCCGAAAAGTAGGAGACTCCTTTTAATCGCCTATTACGACAGGAAGGAATAATGTAGGTTTATTGTAGCCCCCAACCCCAGAGGGGGAAAACTTTAGGATTCCTGAGTGTAGGACAGAGAGCATGGAAAGCGGTGTCATCAGCATAATGAAGGATGTGGCTTGGTGGAGGTGTTTGGGACATACTGGCAGTGTAGAGGATATACAGGAGAGGGGAGAGGACAGAGCCTTGGACACAACTGCAATGGAATGGAAAGTGGGCAGTTACAGAGGAAGGATGCAATAAGGCGGACATAATTAAGTGGAAGTGCGTAAGTCTGATGCCTGAAAAGGAGATTGGAATTCCATACATGGCTCTAGGCTTTCTCTAGATCGAGGAAGACAAAAATAGCGGATTTACTGGTGTTGAGCTAATGGGATAGGAGACGGAGCAGGTACAGGAGCTGTTCATCAGAAGAGAGGTGGTATGCAAACCACACTGGTTAAATGGAAGGTGGAGGTGTTGGTCCAGCTGTTCGTGGATCCATCGAGAGACGATGGATTCAGAGACCGCGCTAAACAGTGGTGTGAGGGGTATGGAGCTGTAGGAGGAGGGTATCAGTAGGGGTTCGTGTGATTTGAGGAAAAGTAGGATTTTGGAGGTTTTTCACAGTTCAGGGTATTAAGTTCTGGAGAGGATAGTGGTATAGAGGGTTGCAAGGGTGACTAGAAAGGAGACAGTATATTCTTTAAGATGTCGGTAGGTAACATGGTCAAGACCAGGGGATATGTTGCGCTTTCAGTGAAGTACCTGTTTTGTGTCCTGTCCTGTGATTAGGGTGTTCAACTCTTTTTGCGGTAGGTCGCAAATGTACTAGAAGCTTTGAGTAAGGGGTGGGACAATTCCTCTCCTCTTCTTTACCTCTCTCTGTACAGGGTGCCTCAAACCTTTTGGGTCAAACTGAAACAGGTAATAGTGGGCCCACAAACGATTATGGTGAGGTCGGAAACCAATGGTCAAATATGCATATTTATAGTTTTATGGACATACATAGCGAACACTGCCTGACAATAACATAGCTCATAGTAAATGTTCATAGTGACGACCGTTAGTCTTAACGGCACATGAAATTCTGTTACGCTGTCTCAAACATCCTGGTGTCTGTTGTGCCACGACACAGGCAGCTTGGACCCTATGAAACTGGTCTTCATTCTTTTCTATGGGGGTTTAATGTGCCAACGTCTTGACGTAACGGCAAAGAAAAACGGCCAGTGGTGTGAAAAGTGGCGGTCGCATTGACCATGGGACAAGACGATAAGGGTACGTGTTGTCCAGGTGCTGGCAGACATTAACATCGAATTTTACTGGGGGACCGTCGTGTTGAAACAACATCCTTTTGCGGACAACAAGGGTGCAGTCGCCAAGAACTGTGGCAGCACTTCTCTCAGGCACACCAGGTAACGTGGATTGTAAAGTAGCTCACACCTGTAGCAGAATACTACACGTGCATTCCGAGTAATGCTAAATGACCAAGAAAAAATCGGCAGCCAGACCAAATATTGGATTTCCTGACTACAAACATGCAGACAAAAATAAAAATGAAAAAGCCTTAAAAATGGACCTTCTCAGGACCAACTGATTAAAAAACTTGGTCCTTCAATCCGAGTATGGCAATTGCTGCCAAAAGGATGACGTGAGGGAAAAAGATGTGATTTTCTTCACCTAAAATATCAAGACAAAACGTGTACTGGAAACACAATTTTGAAGATTTCGCCGTGATGACTGGGTGTTGTGTGATGTCCTTAGGTTAGTTAGGTTTAAGTAGTTCTAAGTTCTAGGGGACTGATGACCATAGATGTTAAGTCCCATAGTGCTCAGAGCCATTTGAACCTTTTTTTTTTTTAAGATTTCGCGGAACGGATACATATGCTGACAGGAAATCCAATTTAGAATCCCGGCATCACATTCCTATCAAAACTGTATGTATTATACTCAACTTACGATATTTACGATACTACAGTGCCTATGTTATTCCGAATTTCTATGCAATGCGGCACTGCGGTGACTACAGACGTTATGAAATACATTATGTGTGTTCGCAATTGCGCATATAGACAATCATCAGCTGTAGAATGGAATGACGACAGTGAAAATTTGTGCTGGACCGGAACACGGGCCCGGATTTCCCCTCATCGCTAGCAATAGCCTTACAATTTTTTTAATAACAGGAATTTATTGAGTAAGTGAGATGCACAGTTGACTTACTTCGAAATAATGATCATAAACATGAGCATGACACAGTTTCAATGCAAGAAATTAGAATTTATTAGAAAATGCTCAACAGAAGTATTGGAATATTTGTGCAAACAGGAAATACGTTTTACAAAGAGCTGGCAGTAATGGTAACAGCCAGCTTGAGGCTGGTAGAGACGAGGTGGGCAGCGATCGAATCCCGAGGCCGGGTCAGAACACCTCCGCCTCTACTGTCACTGAACTGCTGCCTCACGTAGTTTTGTATCTTCCTTTTTTATTTGGTGTTGCGTAAGTTTCGAAAAGTAATACCAATACCGCGAAAGGAAGGAATACAGAGGAAAAACAGAGACTAGAAACAAAATCACTATGAGGGCAGCAGCTGCTGCTAGAACTGTCCAACACTTTGTCTCTGAAAGATAAGATTCAGCACGTTGGTAAAGAGTCCTCGAAATTGGGGCAGTTGCAAGCAGTGTCAGTAAGCCGTAATCACAAACTGGTGAAAAGCCAAATGGTCACCACGTCCTTCACCAGCAACCAGAAAGTGTATAAAATGACCAACCAGCCAAATTACCGAATTAGTCTTTGTCCTCAGAAAAAAAGAAGTAGCCGGCCTCAGAATGGTATCAGCGGAACATGCAGCTTCAACAGAGCGAGTGAGGAAAGGCAATTGCTTCCTGAGCCAGGATCAGTGTGCTAGGTGACCACGGCAATGTAACCGATACTGCAGCGTATCTAAGGATGCACATCTACTGCTTTTATACGTGTCACTAATCCTGATACGATATAGACGCTCGTTGGTGGAAACCAAATTGTTGACCACCCTGTAGCAGGAGAAAGCCGCTACCATTGATAAAACCAGGCTGCTGATGTTGCCCCACACAATTTTTCAGGAAACAAGGGGTGATAATTGTCCAGCCGGATTGAGGCATGGAATCCCTTCCCAGAGGGTCACCAAATACTTTGTCGCTAGCACCGGTCGCTGCAACACGTCAGTCCCCAGATATCTCACGGCTAGGTAGAACTTTACAGTGGGTCTCAGCTTAAAAAGCAGACAACCAGTATCAGCAGGAGGGTGAAGACTCGCTGGACGCACTAACGTGAACAGCCGAGATGTAAAGGTATGTAACTCCTGAGTAATCGTCAAAATAGTGGGCCGAAAATATAAAACAGACGCCTTCCTCTTAATGACAGAAAGGCCCAGTCCGCCGAGGGAACGTGGGAACGAGGGAACGTCGCAGTCTCATATCGAAACCTGAAGATATGAAGCTTGCATAAAAAGCGAGCATACAACTGCTTCAGTTTCTTAGCCATAATAGAGAGAAACGGAAAAAATTGCGCGGTATAATAGGCCTTGCACAACTCATACGTGTCCAAAATTCACACCTTCTGAAGAACGGGAAGGGGGCGACGTTCATGTTAAAGTAGTGCCCCCTGAATCTTATCAGTAAGCGATTTCCAATTGAGAGTCGCCATTTGTAGCGGACAACTATCAATAACAACTTCTAGTGACGTGTAACGATCCACAGGAGTGACCCACGTGATTACTGCTCGATCGAAACCCCGTAAATTAAAGAGATTACTTTTGTCCTCGTTAAGTCGCTCTCCCAAGACACGGCAATAATCATATAGATGATCGCCTTCGGCAGAGGTATGTCTCCACGTCGATATAGTAAAACAATCAGATCATCAGCGTACGCGGGAACGGCAGGGGTCGTTCCAGAAAGCGTCCAACCCTGAAGCTGGGACGCAACCTTCCGAAGCAGCGGCTCCATACATAAGACAAACGAATACACCGAGAGTTGACTCCCCTGCGGCACTCCCCGACGGATGGGAATTGGCAGCGTCAGTTGCCCGTTCACAACTACTGAAGCTGCAATGCCTGTGAACACTCTACGAGCGTAAACAGTAAAACCGATCATCTCAAAAACCCGAAAAAAATCCAAAAAGGCAAAGGCACAATGGACAGATGTAACGGCAGCAACCGAAACTACATCACGGTGTTCGGCCAGGGGGTAAGAACAGAGCGACAAGGGAGACAACTCTGACACTCGCCGACAACAACTGCCAGCAAGGCAGACATCCTGCGACTTACCGCCCTCGCCATTGTCTTACAATCAAAATTCAGTAACGTGAGAGGACGAACATTATCAACAGTATTAGGTCCAGGATGTTTAGGTATCAAAACAAACCTTGAATTGAGAGAGTACAACTGCCCCATTATCACCAACATGGACGTAAATTTGACTCCAAAGAAGGGCAAAATACGCACATAAAATTCCTTCGGGAGCCCATTCATACCTGGCGAATTGTATGAAGGAGAAGTCCTGTACGTCATCGCGGTGAAAGGTTGCCAAGAATTCGGTGTTCTGCTCAGGCGTGAGTGACGTACCTAGGGTCTCAATAGCTGGGTCGAAGGGCAAGTCGCTAGGTGTATCCGCGTCGTAAGACCCACATAGTACTGATGTAAAGTGTGAAGTACGTCGGCTTGCGCTGTTTCCTGACAGACGTTAGCTGCTGTAAGAGAAGTAATGCTTCAGCGGCGACGCCAAGCTTGATGTCGAAGCAAATGGTATAATGAAGCCAGTTCCTCCAGCACTAGTGATCGTGCGTCGATTGTACCCGCAAATCTTCCATCTGCCGCCGCTTCATCTGCAACAACTTTGCTTTTGTGCATCATACATATGCAATCCGTAAGGGGACACGAACCGCACCGCCATAAAAGTCGCGTAAAAGAGACTAATAACTTTCATAAGTTTTCCAGAAATCCCTCGCCCTTGCAGAACAATAAGTAATCAAAGTTTGACGGAGCTTCGGTTTAGCCAGGGAAATCCACCACTCCAGAGTGGTACAGTACATCGCAGCGGATCAAAGACTACGCTCCCACACATTGTGAATCATATTGTTGAGAGAAGGATTTGACTAGTGAGCGACATTTAACATCTACGGCGAACGGAATAGTTTAACCGGTTGCCGATCAAGTTGGAGAGTGGTGGCCAAAGCGCAGATATCAGAAACACTAGCCAGGGTCGGCTGCAAGAATGCGACCGTGCATCCAATCCGATAAATAGAATCGGTCAGTCCTGCTACTAGAGGTCGCAGTAAAATGCCTAAATTTAACCAACTACGATATTTACACTCTCAAACATCTTTCAAGCGCATCGAGCGTATCATCTCGTTTAAATTTCGACAATAATTAAAATGGGGAGACCGATCAACAGTACGCAGAACACAGTTAAAATCACTGTCAAAGAACCCGAGGACGCCTAAAAGAAAAATAATCTCCTTTTTATAAAACCGCGAACGTTCCATCATGTGAGCAAAACGAGACGGAGCACATAGACGAACAAGGTGAAGTCAAAATGTCTACAACCTATTACTCTGCCAGATTAAAGAACCTCTACCTCATCAATGGGAATGCCTTCTCGAAAGAATAGGGCAGTTACCGCTGAAAATTCGGACGCCACATTAAAAACAGTGCGAAATCAGGAAGAGGGAAACTAGTAAATAAAGCCTCTTGCAGGAACACTATATTTGCACAGGAGTCGTATATAAACTGACGCAGCGAAGCTAGGCGCAGCTCTGAAACCACTATGTTAACATTTAGTATTACAAATACATACCTCTGAGCCATCAGTCGAACAGAAAAACACAGAAAGAGCAAAAGAGCATGACTGTTCCACCAATCGCCCGGCACAGTCCATCGCGGAAGCCAGTAACTAATCCAAGAGCCGGAGGCCAGTACCGGACCCAAATGAATCTTTACCCCTGCTTGTTTTTCGCGCCGCTGCACGTTCCGGCTGTACACGTTGTTTAAGCCGGCTGCGAGGTGTAATAGCCTCTGCAGTAGACGATGTAAAGAAAGGTAACGCTGCAAGACATGCCGACTGCCTAATGAAGAGCAAACAGTGAATCTCAGAGACAGAGGGAGGCAACTCTGGGGTAACAGCTTCCGCAACGAGAGTAGGAGTAAGCAGCAAATCGCGAACTGCATCGCCGAGAGCAGACAGAGCTGTATTACCGATTGCACCTGTGCTGGAGGTTGAGGAGACGACTCCGAAAGAGACTCGCTCCGGGCGGCCCCATAGGAGCCAACCCTGCAGCAACAGGAATACATAATACTGGCTGCCCTATCTCCCCTCTCCAGAGCCAAGTGGTATCACGCTACTGGTAGAAGTGACAGACAAACCTGGCTCAGGGAAAGGTGGGATAAGGAAGGCACAACTAATTCATCGCCAACTTCAGAGCGGTGCCGCTTATTGTAAATCGAACGCGCCGCCGTCCCAGGAGCAGGAGGAACGGAGTCAGACTTTGTTTCCAATGACGGAAAATCACCTGCAGTGATATTGCAAACTGCCGGATGATCTCCAGGAATGAGGGAAGATATAACCACAAATTCGTTACTAGAGGAGACAGGGTCAGCAACCGTGAACTTACGGCGCTGTTCCAAGGAACACCGTAAAATAAAAACTCTCTGTGGGCAGTTAGTTCGGAGATGGCCACTTTAGTTGCACAGAAAATAGGTCCCCGCCAGTCCGCTGTACCTAACATGAATACCTTAGCCACAAACTTGCAAATGAGACGGAATGTTCTTTTTGACTTCCATTTCCACCGAACGTATGTCCTTATAATACTGTAGCTTGTGTTGACTAGACCAACGTCACGGCGAATGTCTCTCCTGTCACCATATTGGCCCAAAACTTCTTTAAGGTAAATATCCTGTACCTCCGGAGGAAGATTGAACGCCAGCCGGAGTGGCCGTGCGGTTCTAGGCGCTGCAGTCTGGAACCGAGCGACCGCTACGGTCGCAGGTTCGAATCCTGCCGCGGGCATGGATGTGTGTGATGTCCTTAGGTTATTTAGGTTTAATTAGTTCTAAGTTCTAGGCGACTGATGACCTCAGAGGTTAAGTCGCATAGTGCTCAGAGCCATTTGAACCGTTTTTGAAGATTGAACGTTCAAACGTTTGTGTGTTCAACGTCCGCTTTTGCAAGCAGCAATATATTCACCGAAACATCTCTATGCCGAAAGAGAACCAGAGTACGAGTGTTGACTGAAAAGTAATGCCCCCACCTTTGTAACTCTTTAACAGTTGGCAGCATTGGTATGCGGCAGGCACTGGCTTGTTCCGTAGCCTCTTTTCTACAGCTCCAGTTAGCAGGAAGCCTTAGCATAGTACGGTTGTGTTGTTACAGTGTAAAGTATGGAACCCTGCGCAGACGGTCGGTCAATGCGATTTAAGCAACGTGCTGTCGCTAAATTCTTGACAGCAGAAAGTGTCCCCAAAGGAGATTCATCAGAGAATGAAAGCAGTTTATGGTGATCGTGTTGATGTGGGTACTGTGCGTCGTTGGGTGAGTAAGTTTAAAGATGTTATAGGCGGGAACATCTGACCTGTATCACAAACAAAGAGTTGGACGTCCTGTGACAGCAACCACCGAGTTTCACAAGCAAAATGTTGACTGATTGATTCGGGCGATCGTCGTATCACTCAGAGAGAAATTGCAAGCACAATTGGCATTTCACAAGAACGTGTCGGTCACATTATTCTTTGCTCGGCTCTCGGAAGATCTGTGCACGATGGGAACTCCAGATGCTGACTCCTGAAATGAAAGCGCACAGACTTGAAATTTGCCAGGAACACCTCTCGCGTTACGAGAATGAAGGTTTCTCCATTCAATTGTGACAGGAGACAAAACGTGGCTACACCATTACGACCTGGAGACGAAACGGCAGTCATGTTGGTGATCGACACAAAGACTCGCCCCAGAAAAAGAGATTCAAGACGCAGCCCTCAGCTGGAAAAATCATGGCCACAGTGTTCTGGGACGCAGATGGTGTTATCCATGTTGATTTCCTTGATCATGGAACAACAATAAATTCAGACCGTTGCATCACAACGCTGTGAACTCTGAACCGACGGCTAACAAGGGTCTGAAAGGAAAAGGCAAATGTTTTCCTGCAGCATGACAATGCCAAACGACACACTTCACGTGCCACCACAGCAGAACTTCAGAGACTGGCTCTCGCCACCGTACGGCATTCTCCATACAGACCATGTTTAGCATCATGTGACTTCCATCTGTTCCCGATAATGAAAGACGATCAGCGGGGACAACAGTATGCTTCTGATGAAGACGTTGAGAGAACAGTGAGACTGTGGTTGCGGAAACAGAGTGTCGACTTCTTCAGTGACGGCTTCAGAAAACTTGTTCATCGTTGGCAGAAATGTATCCAATTGGCAGGTGATTATGTGGAAAAGTGAATATTGGTAATTAAAGACCACATTTTAAGGATGATTTCTGCCTTTGATTTATTAAAATATTCCCATCCAACCCCAAGTAACTTAGGTGGAGTCATTACTTTTCATTCAACCCTCGTACCATAGGAACTTGTCTACTTGTAGGGGATCTACGAATTTCACAAAGAACACACCATTCTCAGGATCAAAATAGGCGGCTTGCAATTGGTCCGAAGTAACATGAGTAGATGAACTAACCAGTCATGGATTTCTAAAGAACCGGGCTGCCCGTTAACTTGTCGAATTATCTAACGGAAAACTCCTGGTACCTTTCCGTGGAATACGCTTGGACTAAGCCGCAGTGAGACACACGCCGAACGAAGGACGAGACGAGACAACGACGTCACACACACAGTCACAAACACCACTGAAGAGGTAAGCTCCCAAACACATGCGACGCTGCGGAGGAGCGAATAAGTAAACAACGATCTGTTCGTTCGGTGCACAAGGCGGAACTGCGGTATTAGACTGTGCCATTAGAATATCCACTCACGACTCACGGCCAGACTCAAACTTGAATATATCGCCAACCATGTGTTTACAACCTGTACTCTTACATACATTATGTATATTCCCGTACAGACGAGGTATTTTACTTGAAAGTCGCTTCCCCAGTGTCTGCGGATAAATACAGTACGGTATTGTTGTGCCTGTGTTACTCCGTATTACGATTCAATGTTCCTTTGGACATTCAAGCACAGCTCAAAAACGAGCAGTAAGAATATTATGTGGTGTTCACTCACGATCATCTCCTAGACATCTGTTGAAGAAACTATGCATTTTGACTACTGCTTCACAGCTTATTTATTCCCTTATAAAGTCTGTTGTAAGAAATCCCCTTCAGGTGAAAGGAAACAATGCTGTACTCAGTTACAGCAGCAGAAGGAGAAAGAAAATTCATTACTCCACATTAAGGTTGCTGATAACTTACGCAGTCATACAACATGTCTCAAAGACCACAAAATAAAATTTGGAAACAACAAGTTTCTCCTTAATTACTCCTGTTCCGTAGAAGCAGTTATATTTCTATTATTCTATTACTGTAATTGGTCAGCATGTTGCCACACTTACAGATTAATTTCGGATATAAATGTAAAATGACTCGTTTCACATCATTACGATTTACTACGCTAATGATCCAAGAGACATGAGACATGAAACTAAATAATAAATCAATTCCATCTAGTCTCCGACCGCCGGTTCTCTTAGAAATCTGCTAGCACACTGGATTCGTTTTGGTAGGGCGACGGTTAAAAACCACGTTGGGCCATCCTGATTTAGGTTTTCCGTGATTTCCCTAAATCGCTTCAAGTAAATGCCAGGATGATTCCTTTGAATGGGCACGGCCTATTTACTTCCTAATCCTTCCCTCGAGCTTGTGCACCGGCTCTAATGTCCTCGTTGTCGACAGGACGTTAAACACTAATCTCCTCCTTCTCCTCCTTAGAATCTTTTCCCAGTTCGTCATGGATTATCTGCCTGAGATTCCTGAAAGAAATGAAAGCCTTAGTTTACCTACCGTGCGAGATCTGTTTCTGACACTGTGGAGATCGCCTGACTTACCTTACCTGAAGGATGGTTGTAGACAACATTCTTTTCTCAATACATTTATCAAATAATAAATTCCGATGTATTGCTAGGAAGGAAAGCGACTGGCATTTCCTGGTGATACTACTAAGCTACAGGAACACACATTAATCTTTAGATATTCCGTTGTTGTGGAGTGTTTGGCCTGTTCTTCATGAATTGAGATAAATGAACTGTGTACGTCGGTATCTGCATATTACAGTAACTCAAGGTTAACTATTTATTTCCAGGCCGTTTGCATACTACATTCAGGAACGAAGTGGATACTAAATTGATGAGATTACAAAGGTTTTATATCTGAAGCTTAAATTTATCTTCCTAGAACCTAGGAATAAATGACGTCCAAAGAAGATTCCTGAAGGAATTCCATTGCTTCATATTTTTATGTTAATACTGATGTACTGAAAATTTAGACATTGCGACACGTCTCTGCGATACCAGGGGATGTACTTCGTTCCTACGAGATGGGTATGCTCAAAATCTTTACGATACTCTCCCATGTTCTAATAACTAATTGAAAATCAGAAAGGAATTTTCTGGACTAAATCCAGCATTCCATCCATTGCTTGATGTGATGCTTTAAACTTTTTTTGGCATCTAGTACAGTGCAATTGATACAAATATCTTCCTAGAACCTAGGAATAAATGATGTCCAAAGAATATTCCTGAGGGAATTCCATTGCTTTATATTGTTATGCTAATATTGAGGTACTGAATATTTAGACATTGCAATACGTCTCTGTGATACCAGATGCTTGAGTTTTTTTTACGTGGTTTTAACATTGTAAAGACCACAATTCATGTGAGATTTCTTTCGTCGACAATATTTGTTAAAGACCCTCAGATGACCTTTAAAACCTTCCTCTGCGAGATTTTCTCGTGTCAAAACCCCAGATGATCAATTCAGCAGCCGGTCGTTGTCGCCGAGTGGTTCTAGGTGCTTCAGTCCGCGACCGCGCGGCTGCTACGGTCGCAGGTTCGAATCCTGCCTCTGGCATGGATGTGTGTGATGTCCTTAGATTAGTTAGGTTTAAGTAGTTCTAAGTTCTAGGAGACTGATGACCTCAGATGTTAAGTTCCATAGTGCTCAGAGTCATTTGAACCATCTATTCACCGCTTAATCGGTTGCTTTGTGGAATTCCTGATACGAGAAAGGATTGAGGAAGCCTTTTAATCATTTCCTTGTAATGACAGCTGCAACCTCATATTTGGCACTGTTTTTCACGTAGATTTGTCTACATATTACTCTATCCAAATATCACATGAAAACTTCTGAATTACATTTTGTTACGCAATGAGCTGGTTTCCTGCCGTGCTTCAATTAAACCAAGCGAATTCCTTAACGAAGCACAAAACTGTTTCCAAATTTTTTGTGTCTTCAGATCCTTCCGTAATTTTGAGGCTACTTATTTATATTTCAACAAGTGTTCTATGACGTTGTTTTCCTGAGTTGACTAAAAGTTGATTCGATATAACTCGCGAATCTCTAGGATCCCTTCAAATATTAAAAGCTTGCTTCTCGTTTTCTGGATTTGGAGGTCCGCCATTAACATGGCGTTGTGATCTAATATTGTGTGTGAGGACCTCCCATAACGAGTGATTATCACAATGAATGGAAGAAAATGTAAGAAACTGACTCGCTTAACTAACGCATAAAGAGTCTGTTAACTGTTTTTTTTTCAGTCATTAATAACCATTTTACCAATCATCTTCTGGCCTGGATCGGTCTCTTGATATCGGTCTCTTGAACACTAAGGTAGGCGTTCTCCTATAAACTACCGCTAAGTAAAGTAGAAGCTCCAACATTGCAGTACACTGTGTCCGCCTGCTGAGCTGAATAGGAACATGTTTGCCTACCATCCAGCGGGGCCGGGTTCGATTCTCGTCCAGGTTGAAGATTTTCTCCGCTGGTGGACTGGCTGTCGTGTTGTCCTCATCATCAATGCAAGTCGCCCATGTAGTGCCACTGAGGTAAGTCTTGCCTTCCCGGCAGCCGCACTTCCCCGGATGGGGCCTCCCGGCCATCAGTGCCACACGATCATTTGATGTTTTTTGCTTGGTCGCGATGCGCCTCATATCGCCGTTGTCAACCGTACCACTTGCTCGTGCTTCCGCGACGATGTTGCAAGATCTTTTCTTCGTAGGCGCGTGGTAACCCTTTCCCTTGCAGCATCTGTTTATGAAATCCTGTTCTACTTTGTCGTCGTTAACTAACACGAGTCATTAAAGATACCTTTAAGGCAGTAGCTACACACGCTACGGATTTAATTAACCACATTTATATGTCTGTTTTAGGACAAATTTTGAAGCACAGTTATAAACAAATATCTTTAGACAACTTTCTCCCAAAATACGATATACTATACTACACAGAAACATTACCATAATATATTATGAATCTGTTTTAGTACCTATTTGATCGAAATGGAACGCATTGACCTATTGTAACGTTCCTGCGGAAAAATGTGTCTCACTTAATGAATATTCATCACGAGTAAGATTCAGGAACGAATCATACTTCTTAAGCGAAGTAACACTGTACAGTGTAAAATTTATAGTGGAGATAGGCACTTCATGTAGTGAAATTAAGCACTGTAACGATCATTAATGATATTTATGTAGATGTAATTTCCCACTTACAATTGTTTGCAGTTCTGGATGGAGTTTACTAGTGGAAATTATCAGCAGCGATTACAAATGCTCATCAGTTAGTTTAGATATGTAAAAATTTTTCGTGTATTTCATTTTTGGGAATGTTTTTGCACAGAGGTAACTAGTGCCGAAAGCGGAAAAAAGGCCACGAGCAAGCTTACGAAACTGATCAAAATGTGTGAGTGGGAGGATCTTCCAAATTTTCAGTAATGATGACTAAATATTTATCACCATAAAAATCTTTTTCCGGCCGCAATGATGTCGGAGATTTGATGTTTTACCGGATTCCTGATATTCACGGAACATTCGTGAAATGGTCGTGCGAGAAAATACCCTCTTCATCTCCACCTCGGAGATCCTGTGTTCTATCGCTCGTGCGCCGACTATTACACCCAGTTCAAACACCTGGTAACCTGCCATTGTAGCACCTGCGCCAGACACTTGTCTTATATAGGCGTTGCCGACAGCAGTGCCGTATTCTGCCTATTTATGTATCTCTGTGTTTGAATACGCATGCCTATACCAGTTTCTTTGGCGCTTCAGTGTAGCATTGTCTAAAGTAATTATAAAAATACGTAAAGAGCGGCACGAACATCGACTATCTCCGCCGCAATGAAATGACCTGGGCACCTCCCGTAAGTACTAACAGAAATTGCGCAGTGGTATTCACCCGCCCGTTTCCAATGTCATAGATACCTCAACCACTTTCTAGTCCTGAAACGAAAATTTGCTCGTAATTCAACACTGCGTTATCTTCATACGATGAACTATAGTCTGCCTAATTTTTCTTCAGCCATGCCAGCTGTGTCTTCAGTGAACGTTGAGGCAACTCTTGCCGCTGCGTGGCTAGGATGGGAAGATGTCCCGCAGTGCTGATGCCATATGCCGTTCGTACTACGTTCTGGCCACTTTCAGTGATATTAATGACGCTCGGTAGTAACAATGTTTCATGACAGCGCGTAACAACAACCTTCACAAATGGTATTTATTTTTAGCAATGTATATGAAGTGGAATTAAGACCACGGCTCAAGGTCAAACAAAAAACAGTTCACTGCGTGAAGACTTCTGCAGTGCCACTCAGTGTCAGATCGTGAAGATCGGCAGCAGTGGTAAGTGTCACGAAAACTTCTGAATTGCACCGAGGAGTTCTGAGCAATATTAGGGTATCTGGTCGCAAGAAAACTTGGGCAGACTTAAGCTAGATCTAGGTGCCTGGGACTTATTGGAAAAGCGAGTGTGGCCCTAAGGCCAAAACGTTTGGATACCCCTGACTTAGATGCAAATAATTCAACAGAATAGGAGCTATAGTTTGCGAATTATGTTGGTTTTAATTTGCTCTGTCTTAGCCATAGACATATCTAGCCGGCCGTTGTGGACGAGTGGTTCTAGGCGCTTCAGTCTGGAAGCGCGCAACGGCTACGGTCGCAGGTTCGAATCCTACCACGTGCATGGATGTGGTTCAAATGGCTCTGAGCACTATGGGACTTAACATCTATGGTCATCAGTCCCCTAGAACTTAGAACTACTTAAACCTAACTAACCTAAGGACAGCACACAACACCCAGCCAGCACGAGGCAGAGAAAATCCCTGACCCCGCCGGGAATCGAACCCGGGAACCCGGGCGTGGGAAGCAAGAACGCTACCGCACGACCACGAGATGCGGGCGTGCATGGATGTGTGTGATGTCCTTGGGTTAGATAGGTTTAAGTAGTTATAAGTTATAAGGGACTGATGATCTCAATCGCTTAGCGATGCTAGTGACGTCACGCAGATCATGTTACGCGTTCATTATGAATGCCAATGGCCTTGCCACAGTGGTAACACCGGTTCTCGTCAGATCACCGAAATTAAGCGTCGGGCTTAGCTGACACTTGGGTGACCGTGCGGGTCTGCCGAGCGCTGTTTACAAGTGGGAGGGGGGGTGCACTCAGCCCTTGTGAGGCCTACTGAGAAGCTACTTGACTGGCTACGATCAAGCAAACTGACAACGGCCAAGAGAGCGGTGTGTTACCCATACGCCCCCCCATATCCACATCCAGTGACGGCTAAGGGCTGAGGAAGACACGGTGGTTGGTCGGTTAGTTAGGACTTTCGTCGCCTATTCGGACCAAGCTCTCTGCGAGTACTGCTGAATGATAGGGGACTATTCTGCACGACGGTACCCTAAGGGTCCGCAGCAGCACATAGCTGTTTATCGTTCTGAGAATGCCACAGTTCCATATTTTCGTATAATAATAAATGGTCCAAATCGCTCTGAGCACTAGGGGACTTAACATCTGAGGTCATCAGTCCCCTAGACTTAGAACTACTTAAACCTAACTAACCTAAGGACATCACACACATCCATGCCCGAGGTAGGATTCGAAACTGCGACCGAAGCTGTCCCACGGTTCCAGACTGAAGTGCCTAGAACCGCTTGGCCATATGATAACGAATGCAACAGCCATTTTCAGTTCACATCGCAAATCTGCTTGCCAAAGAACGTGATTTGTATGTGAGCAGAACGCGTATTAATATTTATAGAATATTATTTTCCTTTTTTAATGAAAAATTTTGTGGGCGCATATGGCTGTTTTTCAATATAAACTGCTTGTGCTACTGAGAAGCTACTTGACTGGGGAGTTAAAATTAAACAAAAATCCAGGGCTCCATCGAACTTTGTTAGATTCTATACACAATTTACAGCTGAGTTAGCTTCCACTATTAACCACATAATAAAAAAACTATCCTCAGTGATTGTAAAAAAGCAAAGTAGCAGTGTGGTAGCCGAAGTTACACACAAAGCTACCACCCATCACATTGATCTCCATTTGCTGTACAATCCTAGAGCGTATTCTGAGCTCAAACATAGTGAGGTATCTCGCACAAACTGACTTCATCGATGCTAACCAGCATGGATTCCGAAAACATCGGCCATACGAAAAACAACTTGCCTTTTTCTCATATGACATCCTGAATACCATGGGCAGATAGGTGAATGGGTTATTACTGGACATCCGAAAGCCGTTTTACTCAGTACCACAAAAAAAATGGTTCAAATGGCTCTGAGCAGTATAGGACTTAACATCAGAGGTCATCAGTGCCCTAGAACTTAGAACTACTTAAGCCTAACTAACCTAAGGACATCACACACATCCATGCCCGAGGTAGGATTCGAACCTGCGACCGTAGCAGTCGCGCGGTTCCGGACTGAAGCGCCTAGAACCGCCCGGCCACCGCGGCCGGCTCAGTGTCACACCATTGTTTATTAACATAAGTTCAAAAAAATGGCTCTGAGCACTATGGGACTTAACATCTGTGGTCATCAGTCCCCTAGAACTTAGAACTACTTAAACCTAACTAACCTAAGGACATCACACACATCCATGCCCGAGGCAGGATTCGAATCTGCGACCGTAGCGGTCCGGCGGTTCCAGACTGAAGCGCCTAGAACCGCACGGCCACACCGGCCGGCTATTAACATAAGTACAATGATATGGCGCATCGAACAAAATCTGGCACTGAGGATTTGTTTAGAGGGAAGACGCAGCATTTTATCTTAGAGAGTCATCGGCAGATGTAGAAGATTGAGCTCTTGTTGCTCACGTGGTGTACAAATGATCTCGCAGACAACTGCAGACTTTTCGTAGATGAAGCAGTTTTCAGTAAGCTGTTGCTTTTGAAAATAATCTGCAGAAATATTGAATCGAATCTTGATAAGATTTCAAAGTGACGCAAAGATAGGACCTTAAATGTGCAGAAAACAAAAATCGAAAGAGGTAGTATATTATGATGACAATATCAACGATTCACAGTTACAGTGAGTCAACTCAGACAAATACCTGAATGGAACAATTTGTAGGGGTGTGAGATAGATGATCACATCGGTTCATTCGTAGGTAAGGAACATACTTCACTGACATGACACTGAGAAAACTCAGTCAGCTCACGGAGGAGCCATCTTATAAGTGACCTGTGCATCCCATGTTAGAATATTACTCAAGTGTGTAGACGCCGAGCAAATAGGATTAATAAGTGATACTCAGTATGTACAAAGAAGAGGCTCATGAATGTTCATAACATTGTCTAACTTATGGCAGAGCGCCGTGGGAAGACTGAGAAACCTGAATTGGCAGGCTCTTGAAGATAGACGCAAATTATCCCGGGAAAGCCCACTTGCAGAATTTCAAGAATCATTATTAAGAGAAGAACCTACAAATATTTTTGAGCCCCTTACGTATTGATACCTATGGCTCGGAGGATGTGATTAGACTAGTTAAAGCATGCACAGAGAGCTTTTAGCAGTTACTCTTCATCCGTTCAAAATACGAATGGAATGGGAAGAAACTCCAATATATGGCTGCAAGGTAACTATCCTCTGTCATGCACTTGACAGTGGTTCACAGAGTCTGCATGTAGATGCATGTGTATGAACTGTACATGTTGTCAGCCTTCGTGGTCGTGGCGCAGCATTCGGAACGACGACGGTTCAATCCCGCGTCCGGCCATCCTGATTTAGGTTTTCCGTGATTTCCCTAAATCACTCCAGGCAAATGCCGGGATGGTTCCTCTGAAAGGGCACGGCCGACTTCCTTCCCCATCCTTCCCTAATCCGATGAGACCGATGACCACGCTGTCTGGTCTCCTTCCCCAAACCAACCAACCAACCAACCGTGGTGCAGCAGTGGTAGCATCTCGGCCTTGTAAAATGGAGGTCACGGTCCGGTACATTTCCAGACGTGGATTCCTTATCAAAACTCTATCTAAGACCACTCTAAAACCTCCAGAAACCTGTAATAGGGATTGTGAAACACACAGTGTATTTTGTACTGCCGAGAACATGCGTTCTCGATGTTATTGTCATCTCTTTCAACTCAACCCTTGCGCCTAATGTAAACAACATGTACCTTTGGTTTGCACCGTCTTTGCTTCCTATCAGTTAACGTACAACATGATGATGAAGTAAAATAAAAATTGTTCAATAGAAAAGTGCAGATGGAGACACACTTTTAACCTACGTGCAAGTTAAAAAATGCGAAGACACACAGTGTCTTCTCCACAGATCAAGAATCGAACGATCAGCTTGCTTAGTGCTTTGGACTCGAATATCACGTGGAGGCTGACTAAACGAATACAGTCCACAGTTCAATTAAAAAAAAAAACACTTGTAATTCTTCCATATTTTGGAGAACAAGAATAATTATTTATGACATTTTTCCACATGTTTTGTTTAAGAAAAGTTGTTATTTTCGTCCACTAAAAATACCTTCACTTCAAACATTTTTCGTATATTTGGAACACTCAATGTTAGCAAATGTCCACTGGTACTAGGAATGTTCTTGAAACACGGTCCTCACTCATTTACGCTGGTACGAATCTCAGAAGTTATTAGCTTGGTTTGCACAGCTGTACTTACATGTCCTGTTTCGTTCATATTATTCGGAATTTTGAGAGCTCATGCGACGGAACAGTTTTTTACTGGAAATTTCCAGGCGTCAATTCATTTACGGTTTTCACATGAGAGAAGATATTACTCATAGCTCATTAGCCACACAGTAGCGCTCTGTTTCACGCCGACACAGTTTTTGTGTTCATTCGACAAGCTTATCAGTACCTCTCGCGCTGCTAAAAACTTCCATAATTCTGAAAAATAACTGAAAGAGAGAGAAAGAAGGGAGCAGAAGCAGATAGTATACCCTGTAACAGGGAGATAAAGTAACGAAGATACGTTTAAAAGCAAGTTATCTGCAGATTTTTACCGAGTATCTATCGTATATCGCAAGAGCAAATATCTGAATGGCTGCAAGGGATCTGTTTTGAGTTCCCCTTGTTTATATTTCACTCACATTCCGCTCCTTCCATCTTCCAGTCCCATCACCCCCTCTCGCTATGCTAAGGTAAACATTCAATGTATCAGACGTGTGGGAAATAACTAACAGCATAATGAAAACCACAATATACGTGGAATTATTTCTAAAAGAAAGGAAAATATGAAACACTTCACTTTAAGATAATTAGTGGATAATTTTCCTCGCGTTAGAGGTTTTGTTTAATCTGTAATAGATAACATGACCCACACGCAGTATGGAGCAGGTTTGCAGATCAGCCCCACTGCCGTGCAGGTGAGATCTGAATATCTTTGTTAAAAATAAATAAGTAAGTGCATGTCTAGTTTGATTCCCTCAGTGAAATGTCACAAACAGATTTTCCGTGTTAAAACAATTCGTTACATGAATGGCAGTGAAATTCGAACTATGGCCAGTCTTAATAATAGGATTTATTTTAAAAAAATAGTGATATGATGAAATAATTTAAACAAGATTTCTCAGTTATCCCAGTAAATTTCAAATTATTAGCATGATGAACTTTGTCCAGACTTGCTGAGACGGAACTGATGGTTCCAGTCCAATACATTCCCTCGGGGTACCCTGTGTTCTTCATTATCAACGATACATTGGTCATCTTCGTATTTTGTTCAGGCACCGAGAGCCTTTAGCGAAGTGATGGACATGAATGTGTTTATTTATTTATCTTATGGTGCACATCCTCTCCGTATTCCTAACACATTGGAATCATTTACGTAGTACGTGAGTGTTTTCCAATATGCATAGGTAATGGTTTTACTTGGGCTTCGTTGCCGATCTAATAGCTGGAGTGAACGTTCAACGATGCACCTGTGGCGGTGGAACCTTCGAAGTTAGTAGAGCCGCTTCCCCTAACCGTCAGAGAAGCGCAGAGTAACCTTAGCTAGTGCTACGCCGTTTTCGGCATTCGATTTCCATGTGTCTTAGAGGATGGATGCACTCGAAGCGTGACTGTGAGACTGATTGGTAAATTCAGAGCATGAGTTACATTTAAGATCGTTGATCCATTCGTTTTAGGACAGTCATAGTTAAGACTAGGTTGCGACCATCTTTTGTTATTATTTTCCAAATAAATTCAGTAGTTACGACTTAGGTTTCGAACAAGTTCATTGTACTCATTTTAATCCACCAGAATGGTTTTTCTTTGAAATATTTGATTTTATTTGTTATCTCTTACTTGGCCATTGTCTCCATGCTACCATGAGAGCATAACTGCACGGCGAAATTAGCATCTGCTTCCTAAGGGTGTGAAGGTTAGGATTTGTGTGTATCCCATGCCCAGATTTGCTAATAATCCAAGAACGAGCCAATCTGGCGACTAGATAATTTTTCCATTGACTTCCAACCATCCACATGGTGTTGGTTGTACAGTTAATGAGCACTGATAGTTCTTGAAGAATTCTGTGACAGCCTAAACTTGTGATCATGTGAAATTTTGTCAGGATGTACTGTTATTTCATATGTACTCTGTGTTGCGTATTGATCTGCAGTTGTCCCCTGTGACATCTTGTGATTGCATTAGTATTGTTCCCACCAAATATGATCAATCCCTGAAGCCATGCTGTACCCATAATTATTGGTAACGGTAGCCATTAACCACTGCACGGGTGGCATAAGTATGAAAGTTATGTATGAGAACCGCCATGTTCCCAATAGCAACATGTTTTCCTCCCATATTTAAACGAGAATTACTATTACATTGTGCAAACTAGTAATTTCAGTCACGAGAGCTTACCTGCTAATACAATGCTTAACAGATCGCCTGATATAACACTGATTCAGTCATTAACTACAAGAGGATCCGATGTGCTTATTAATCGTATGAGACTGTGGTGGAAACACTCGTAGCTGGTTCTGCTATGCTTTACCTACATCCTGTTCTAGTCGCGAATTGTGCTTATAAAGAACGACGAACGATGAGCCTCCGTATGTACTCGAATCTCTCTGGTTTTCATGTCATGATCATTTAGAGAGATTTACGTGGCAGGAGGTGGAAGTCGTAAGCCAAGAGACCAAAAATCACTGGAAGGATGGTCCCGTTTCGAGGATTAAACATGTGCTTCGCGTGATAGCTGAGTCTTGCGGCTGGAACTTGCGCATTGAGCTAGTGTAGATACAATATCTGAGCAATCTGTTATATACAGGTACACTCCTGGAAATGGAAAAAAGAACACATTGACACCGGTGTGTCAGACCCACCATACTTGCTCCGGACACTGCGAGAGGGCTGTACAAGCAATGATCACACGCACGGCACAGCGGACACACCAGGAACCGCGGTGTTGGCCGTCGAATGGCGCTAGCTGCGCAGCATTTGTGCACCGCCGCCGTCAGTGTCAGCCAGTTTGCCGTGGCATACGGAGCTCCATCGCAGTCTTTAACACTGGTAGCATGCCGCGACAGCGTGGACGTGAACCGTATGTGCAGTTGACGGTGTTTGAGCGAGGGCGTATAGTGGGCATGCGGGAGGCCGGGTGGACGTACCGCCGAATTGCTCAACACGTGGGGCGTGAGGTCTCCACAGTACATCAATGTTGTCGCCAGTGGTCGGCGGAAGGTGCACGTGCCCGTCGACCTGGGACCGGACCGCAGCGACGCACGGATGCACGCCAAGACCGTAGGATCCTACGCAGTGCCGTAGGGGACCGCACCGCCACTTCCCAGCAAATTAGGGACACTGTTGCTCCTGGGGTATCGGCGAGGACCATTCGCAACCGTCTCCATGAAGCTGGGCTACGGTCCCACACACCGTTAGGCCGTCTTCCGCTCACGCCCCAACATCGTGCAGCCCGCCTCCAGTGGTGTCGCGACAGGCGTGAATGGAGGGACGAATGGAGACGTGTCGTCTTCAGCGATGAGAGTCGCTTCTGCCTTGGTGCCAATGATGGTCGTATGCGTGTTTGGCGCCGTGCAGGTGAGCGCCACAATCAGGACTGCATACGACCGAGGCACACAGGGCCAACACCCGGCATCATGGTGTGGGGAGCGATCTCCTACACTGGCCGTATACCACTGGTGATCGTCGAGGGGACACTGAATAGTGCACGGTACATCCAAACCGTCATCGAACCCATCGTTCTACCATTCCTAGACCGGCAAGGGAACTTGCTGTTCCAACAGGACAATGCACGTCCGCATGTATCCCGTGCCACCCAACGTGCTCTAGAAGGTGTAAGTCAACTACCCTGGCCAGCAAGATCTCCGGATCTGTCCCCCATTGAGCATGTTTGGGACTGGATGAAGCGTCGTCTCACGCGGCCTGCACGTCCAGCACGAACGCTGGTCCAACTGAGGCGCCAGGTGGAAATGGCATGGCAAGCCGTTCCACAGGACTACATCCAGCATCTCTACGATCGTCTCCATGGGAGAATAGCAGCCTGCATTGCTGCGAAAGGTGGATATACACTGTACTAGTGCCGACATTGTGCATGCTCTGTTGCCTGTGTCTATGTGCCTGTGGTTCTGTCAGTGTGATCATGTGATGTTTCTGACCCCAGGAATGTGTCAATAAAGTTTCCCCTTCCTGGGACAATGAATTCACGGTGTTCTTATTTCAATTTCCAGGAGTGTATGTACTGAACTTTACACTCATTTTGAATGTGTCTGGACCGTGGATCAATAGAAATATGTTGATTAGTTAGATGTTTCTCGTCACCCCAGGTTGATAGTAGTGTTTGGATACGGCATTATGCCGTCGAATGGCTGCTCGAAACATGCACACTACAGACGCAGGCTGATGCGGGCAGTATTATGCTATGGGGGCATTCGTCTGAGCTTCCAGGAGACCTATGGTAGTAATCGAAGGCACTATTGCAGCTGTGGACTACGTGAGCGTTATTTCGGACCACTTGCATTCCTTCGTGCTTGATGCCTTCCTGACGGCGGATATCTTCCAGCAGGAATAACTGTGTGTGTGACAAGGCCAGAATCGTTATATAGTGGTTTGAGGAACGTGATAGCGAATTCTCGTTGATTTATTGACCACCCAATTCGCCTAATCTGACCCTAATCGAGCACATGTGTGATGGTATCGGGCGCCAGATCTGTGCCTACAAACCCCCAGCTCGTAATTTATGCGTATTGCTTGAACCGTGCGGTGACGTCAGGTGCCACATGCTTCCAGAAACCTATCATGGGCTAGTTGAATCCAGTCCACACGTAGGCCTAAGAATTACTAACTGGATTTAACTACGTGTCCACCTGTATCATCTTAAGTTGCCTATACAATCCAACTGCAATCACGTCAGATAATAGGCATGTGGTATTCAGCATTGCCTAGATACGTCAAGATTATGCTAGCTGAACATGAAACTTAGCGTTTCATGTGACTGTACGCTGGTTACGCTGCACGGATACATCTACATCTACATCTACATCCATACTCCGCAAGCCACCTGACGGTGTGTGCCGAGGGTACTATTGAGTACCTCTATCGGTTCTCCCTTCTATTTCAGTCTCGTACTGTTCGTGGAAAGAAGGATTGTCGGTATGCCTCTGTGTGGGCTCTAATCTCTCTGATTTTATCCACATGGTCTCTTCGCGAGATATACGTAGGAAGGAGCAATATACTGCTTGACTCCTTGGTGAAGGTATGTTCTCGAAACTTCAACAAAAGCCCGTACCGAGCTACTGAGCGTCTCTCCTGCAGTCTTCCACTGGAGTTTCTCTATCATCTCCGTAACGCTTTCGCGATTACTAAATGATCCTGTAACGAAGCGCGCTGCTTTCCGTTGGATCTTCTCTATCTCTTCTATCGACCCTATCTCGTATGGATCCCACACTGCTGAGCAGTATTCAAGCAGTGGGCGAACAAGTGTACTGTAACCTACTTCCTTTGTTTTCGGATTGCATTTCCTTAGGATTCTTCCAATGAATCTGTCTGGCATCTGCTTTACCGACGATCAACTTTATATGATCACTCCATTTCAAATCACTCCTAATGCGTACTCCCAGATAATTTATGGAATTAACTGCTTCCAGTTGCTGACCTGCTATATTGTAGCTAAATGATAAGCGATCTTTCTTTCTATGTATTCGCAGCACATTAAACTTGTCTATATTGAGATTGAATTGCCATTCCCTGCACCATGCGTCAACTCGCAGCAGATCCTCCTGCATTTCAGTACAATTTTTCATTGTTACAACCTCTCGATATACCACAGCATCATTCGCAAAAAGCCTCAGTGAACTTCCGATGTCATCCACAAGGTCATTTATGTATATTGTGAATAGCAACGGTCCTACGACACTCCCCTGCGGCACACCTGAAATCACTCTTGCCGGCCGCGGTGGTCTCGCGGTTCTAGGCGCTCAGTCCGGAACCGCGCGACTGCTACGGTCGCAGGTTCGAATCCTGCCTCGGGCATGGATGTGTGTGATGTCCTAAGGTTAGTTAGGTTTAAGCAGTTCTAAGTTCTAGGGGACTGATGACCACAGATGTTAAGTCCCATAGTGCTCTGAGCCATTTGAACCATTTTTGAAATCACTCTTACTTCGGAAGACTTCTCTCCATTGAGAACGACATGCTGCGTTCTGCTATCTAGGAACTCTTCAATCCAATCACACAATTGGTCTGATAGTCCATATGCTCTTACTTTGTTCATTAAACGACTGTGGGGAACTGTATCGAACGCCTTGCAGAAGTCAAGAAACATGGCATCTACCTGGG
This sequence comes from Schistocerca cancellata, assembly GCF_023864275.1. Lineage (NCBI taxonomy): Eukaryota > Metazoa > Arthropoda > Insecta > Orthoptera > Acrididae > Schistocerca > Schistocerca cancellata. Next base: position 318,153,817 of record NC_064629.1, read on the forward strand.
AACCCGTGTCCATGGCCCTCTGAGTCTCGTGGACGAATAGCGCGAGCTGGGATTCACACGATCGTCTTTTTCGAAACGCATGCTGATTCCTGCAGAGTAGATTTCTAGTTTCCTGAAAACTCATTATACTCGAACATAATACGTGTTCCAAAATTCTACAACTGATCGACGTTAGAGATATAGGTCTATAGTTCTGCACATCTGTTCGACGTCCCTTCTTGAAAACGGGGATGACCTGTGCCCTTTTCCAATCCTTTGGAACGCAACGCTCTTCTAGAGACCTACGGTACACCGCTGCAAGAAGGGGGGCAAGTTCCTTCGCGTACTCTGTGTAAAATCGAACTGGTATCCCATCAGGTCCAGCGGCCTTTCCTCTTTTGAGCGATTTTAATTGTTTCTCTATCCCTGTGTCGTCTATTTCGATATCTACCATTTTGTCCTCTGTGCGACAATCTAGAGAAGGAACTACAGTGCAGTCTTCCTCTGTGAAACAGCTTTGGAAAAAGACATTTAGTATTTCGACCTTTAGTCTGTTATCCTCTGTTTCAGTACCATTTTGGTCACAGAGTGTCTGGACATTTTGTTTTGATCCACCTACCGCTTTGACATAAGACCAAAATTTCTTAGCATTTTCTGCCAAGTCAGTACATAGAACTTTAATTTCGAATTCATTGAACACCTCTCGCAAGGCCCTCCTCACATTACATTTCGCTTTGCGTACTTTTTGTTTGTCTGCAAGGCGTTGGCGATGTTTATGTTTTCTGTGAAGTTCCCTTTGCTTCCGCAGCAGTTTTCTAACTCGGTTGTTGTACCACGGTGCCTCTTTTCCATCTCTTACGATTTTGCTTGGCACATACTCATCTAACGCATACTGTACGATGGTTTTGAACTTTGTCCACTGATCCTCAACACTATCTGCACTTAAAACAAAACTTTTGTGTTGAGCCGTCAGGTACTCTGAAATCTGCTTTTTGTCACTTTTGCTAAACAGAAAAATCTTTCTACCTTTTTTAATATTTCTATTTACGGCTGAAATCATCGATGCAGTAACCGCTTTATGATCGCTGATTCCCTGTTCTGCGTTAACTGTTTCAAATAGTTCGGGTCTGTTTGTAACCAGAAGGTCTAATATGTCATCGCCACGAGTCGGTTCTCTGTTTAACTGCTCAAGGTAGTTTTCAGATAAAGCACTTAAAACAATTTCACTGGATTCTTTGTCCCTGCCACCCGTTATGAACGTTTGAGTCTCCCATTCTATATCCGGCAAATTAAAATCTCCACTCAGAACTATAACACGGTGGGGAAATCTACTCGGAATATTTTCCAAATTATCCTTCAGGTGCTCAGCCACAACAGCTGCCGAGCCAGGGGGCCTATAGAGACATCCAAGTACCATGTCTGAGCCTGCTTTAACCGTGACCTTCACCAAAATTATTTCACATTTCGTATCTCCGTCAATTTCCAGCTATACTATTGCACTTCTTATCGCTATAAACACGCCTCCCCCTTCACTGTCCAGCCTGTCTCGGTGGTATACATTCCAATCTGAGTTTAGAATTTCATTACTGTTTACATCTGGTTTCAGCCAACTTTCTGTCCCTAGTAGTATGTGGGCATTGTGACCGTTTATTAATGAGAGCAGCTCTGAGACCTTTCTATAGATGCTCCTGCAGTTTACTGTTAGCACATTAATATTGTTATTCGCTGTTGAATTTTGCCTGTCACTTTTCGTAGCGAAAGATTGCACATGTATTTGTGCTAAATGTTGCTACTGCATACTGCTATTCAGGAGATGGATAGGCATAGTCAAAGCGAAATGGATAGCTCTACCGGCATATTAGCATTTAGTTTTACCTTTACTTGGACAATATTTACAAAAAGAAGACAAGGTATACTGTTCGTTCTTATGTAATTACTCATAAGGCTGCGTTTAACATGTTTATCATCTGTATGCCGTTACATATGTGACACAAAAGATACACATGCCTATGAACTGAAATATCATAACAAACCAACCACATAGGCATATTCAAGAAGTACTACGATAAAATTCCACTTCTTGAGTGGTGTAGGAGGGCTATTCGGAAAGTGAGATCCGATCGATCGTGAAATGGAAACTACAGCGAAAGTCAAAAATGTTTTGTTTGCAACAGTTAGTTACACCTTCAACAACTTCTTTACATAGTCACCGCTCCGACTTAGACGGAACTAACGAGATATATGGGCCCTGCAACGAACTTGTAACGTCACATTATTCGGCTTGTCCGCACATTTCCGTGAAGGCTCGGCTCCGTGCTGCGCCCACGGGAAATCAATATTTAATAGAAAAGGTGCCCACTAAAGGTCTTAATTTTGTCATGTGATATCGAGAACTTGCAAGCATTTAAACACACAGCAAAGAATTCTTCCGGGCTGTACGGCCGTGGTCCATCGAAGTCCTCTATCCCTGACGTTTCGTCCAAGGCTGCGTTGGACATCTTCGGAGGTACTCCTGGTTGTGCCGAGTCTTGCCAATTGACGAGTCGGACTTCGAAAAGTGGCCTAAATACCGTGTAAAGCGGGCGTGGTCTCGATTTCACGTTATAGCAGAGATAAACCTTGTCAAAGATAAAATATAACTGTCGATCATACTACATCAAAGATAAAAACTACTCATCGATCTGTAGCACCACTGTCCATATATCGCTGAGTTTCATGGCTTCTTCCTTTCTGTTAAAATTATCCCCATGTTTATATATTTCAATGGCTTCTCTATATAGCCGTGAATAATAGTTCATCATAGTACATAAAACTTCAGTTTCTGAAAATTTCACTACGTGATAACGTGACTGAAGAGCATGTTCCGCCACGGCTGATTTGTCTGTTTTCCCTAGTCGACAAAGATATTTATGTTCCTTCAACCGTGTAGACCTTACCACACGTACACGGAATCTTGTATACACCACCTGCAGACAGAGGGGGACGTTTATCCTTAATGGAACTAAGTGCTTGGCCTATTTTCTTAGTTGGTCTGAAAATCGGTCGAACGGCATGTTTCCTTAAAATCTTGCCGATCTGATCCGTAACTTTTTTGATGAAGAGTATAGAAACCGTGTTCTTACATCGCTGTGTCCTATCGTTGTCCTTAGACCTCCTGTTATTCGGTCGCAAAACCCCATTTATTTCCTCACTAGGCTACCCAATCTTCTCAAAAGACTGCTTTAGATGTTTTAACTCGGCGTGCAGGTGTTCCGGCGTACAAATCCTTTTGGCTCTGTGCACTAGACTTTTAATTAAACCTCTTTTCTTTTGTGGATGATGATTGGAATCATTATGCAAGTATTTTTCGGTATGTGTAACCTTCCGAAAGACTTTGTATTTCAAGCTGCCATCATTCTGCCCCCTAAAGGAGAAATCCAAGATAGATATAGCATTGTCTTTCTCCATTTCCATGGTAAACTGGATTTTTGGATGTATACTATTTAAATAGCAAAAGAATTCCTCTAGAGCTTTTTTGCCATGTGACCAAACCACCAATGTATCATCCATATATTAATACCATCGACATGGTTTCTTATTCACTTTATCCAGAGCAAATTGTTCGAATTTTTCTATGTAAAACTTAGCGATCATATGACTCAATGAGTTACCCATGGCCACACCATCAACCTGCTCATAAAACTCAACTTCCCACTGGAACTGACTAGAAGTCAGGCAGTGTCTGAAGAGAGCAATCAAATCTGCTGGGAAAACATCCGCTGTGTAAACCATAACTTCGTTAAGCGGAATCAGTAAATGAAGACACTATGTCAGAAGTGACAAGAATATCTTCAGGAGAAAAAGTTAGTTAGTCCCTCAAGTTTCTCAATGAAATGACGTGAGTCTTTTACATAAGAACCAGTTTTGCCAATATGTGGTTGTAAACAAGTTGCCAGATATCTTGCTATTTGGTACGTTGGGGAATTAATAGCACTGACAATGGGTCTCAGAGGAAGATTAATCTTATGAACTTTAGGTAGTACATTAAGTCTCGGACACATAGCTTCACTCTTCAACAAAACTTTGTTATCCTCCTTTTGAATTGAAGTAGATGACTTTATCAGCGTATTTGTTTTCCTCAATATGCTAGCTGTAGGGTCTTTCTTAAGTTTACTGCATTGTCGCGACGTTAAAAGATCCAAAATATGACTTCTATAATCCTCTATTCTTATTCATAACAACAGTAGCATTGCCTTTGTCAGAAGGAAGAACCATTATCCCATTGTCTGCATTTAAGTCTTTGAGATCCCTTCCCTCACCTGTCGTTAGGTTACTACTTAATCTAACTTAAACTAACTTACGATAAGGACAACACACACCCATGCCCGAGGGAGGACTCAAACCTCCGACGGGGGTAGCCGTGCGGACCGTGACAAGGCGCCTTAGACCGCGCGGCTACCCCGCTCGGCCTATTTTCCCCTGACAACTGAAAGTGATGAATAGTGAAGTGCACTGATTTTGTCAGAAAATTGCACAGGGGAGAAACCGTTTGGCCTATAAATTGTAAGGTTCAGTTCTTAACATAAACTTTTACAATGTAGGGATATATTTTGAATATAATTGCCAAACTATACATCCTTTGCCCAAAGAAATATTTTTTTTAATTGTTAAGAATGCCACGTTAAAGAATTTGTTGCTGTTTCTATTGAATTTGGCGAAAAAAACGGACTGCTAGGAGTTTGTCAACTAACTAAAAGTGACAAAACTGCATCAAAAAGTTGTTGCTGAGGCATCCAGAAGACACCTCCACCCAGTAATATGTTTCTTACTGAGAGTAACACATCTGAACAAAAGGGGATTCTTTATTGTACTTTTCAGCTTATTTAAATGTGTTACTACATTAACTTATTTTGGTCACGTTCTCATGAAATTTAACAAAGTCAACTTATCGTCATCTATGAATCCTTGAATCACTGGTAAATTGCGTCACAAGTATCAGGAATAATTGAGGATATCGTCCTTATAGGTATTCTGAATGCAAACATTAGGCTTCTGTAGCTTCCTCCAGTAGCCAGAAATCTCAGTGTTAGAACTAACCTAAAGATAAGTATGCAATTAGTTACAGCTCACAAGTATGCACTGTAGGCCTACGTACAGCAGCCTAGTAATACTAGGATTATATAAGGTACCTACTCACTTCCTTGAAGCTGAGGTACATTTTCGGATGACTGTGTTTTGCTTCGTTATTCTTGCATCTACTAAACGAAACAATGTCAAGCATCCCATCTCGCCCATTCTCAGAACATTTTTGTTTGATTCCCTGTCCTCCAACCTCAGTGCATCGTGTAATAAACTGTGCAATTCCCGACCGCCTTCGTGACGTCTTAAAATTCACCGTCGTCTGCTATGCCAAAGCAAATTTGTTCGTCGACGTCGCCGAAATATTACTGCAGTAATGACTGCATAAGCAGCAGCTGCCACTCTCAATTCATCGGCCATTTTGTAAAATAATGTTGCGCCATCTGCAGTCATCTTGTGTACAAACGCAGCTACTAGATGGCATGCCAGATCCTGGAACAGGACGTTGTACCATCTTTTGTTCACCATTAGTAGCGCAAGCTGTCCCCTCGTGTGTAGGCCCTACAGGGCTTTCTGCCAGGCGGTTAAGTGTGGTTTGCAGAGTATCCATGTAGATGTAGATGAAGATTACGGAGTTTATGAAGGGAATTAGCAGTAAGAATAACGAAAAACATGGCAATGCTTGGAACAGCATTTTATGTAAACAAAAAAAACCTTAGACAGCATAATAGAATTTAAGTCGGAATCAGAAAGAATGTCCATGTTAACAATAAACTGCAAGAATATAATCTATACATTGCCATGCACCTATAAATGGTCACCAAAGAAAAAATCTGTAGAAACTGAATCAGTTTTGGGATCTTTTAGCATCTAAAATTTTCAACATTCATAAAAACAACGTTAAAGCACTACTCAGCGACTTCAGTGAACAAGTCGTTAAGAAAAAGAAATTTAAGAATATTGAAGGCACACTTGAGAGAAAACGAAAATTGTAAAAGACTGATAAATTGCGTAAAATGATCTAGTTAAAAGCGATGTATACATATTTTTGTAAACAACCAGACAGGCCAAAAGCGGAATATCTCCAATTCCAAATACAGGAGAAATTTAACTCGATCACATAGCCATATCTAAAAGGATTATCATGGAAACAATGAGTGAGAAAGTAATCATAAACGAAGAATTTGATACAGATCATTGTCCCTCTAAGTTTAAAGTAAGATTTCTCCCACTTAAAACAAGAAAAGAGTGTCTCAAAAGTAATTAAGATACAACTCCAGTACAGTTAATATTACAATACAAACAATAGAAAAATTTAGAGAAGAGATGGAGAGAACAGAAAAACAGTGATTGGTATGAATTCCACGCACAAATTACTAATGCATTGGAGAAAATTTTAGGACTGACCAAGAATAAAGGTAAGACATGATGGAATGAGGGGCAAGAAGAAAAACTAAAACTGAAAGCTCAAAAACGGGGAAAATGGACATTTAAAAAAAAAAGAAAAAACAAAACCACTTAGAAAAATTAAGGTTACAGAGAAAAGAAACTTAAAAAATAATCCAGAATCAAAAAGATTCTTTGAAAAATCTCAGCTTACGGAAATACAAGACAATGTTGTGTTTATGACACTGGACTATTGCAGGGAGGGTCGCGAGTTCAAAACTCACCTGAACTGTAAAATTTTAATTTCTACACTCCTGGAAATGGAAAAAAGAACACATTGACACCGGTGTGTCAGACCCACCATACTTGCTCCGGACACTGCGAGAGGGCTGTACAAGCAATGATCACATGCACGGCACAGCGGACACACCAGGAACCGCGGTGTTGGCTGTCGAATGGCGCTAGCTGCGCAGCATTTGTGCACCGCCGCCGTCAGTGTCAGCCAGTTTGCCGTGGCATACGGAGCTCCATCGCAGTCTTTAACACTGGTAGCATGCCGCGACAGCGTGGACGTGAACCGTATGTGCAGTTGACGGACTTTGATCGAGGGCGTATAGTGCGCATGCGGGAGGCCGGGTGGACGTACCGCCGAATTGCTCAACACGTGGGGCGTGAGGTCTCCACAGTACATCGATGTTGTCGCCAGTTGTCGGCGGAAGGTGCACGTGCCCGTCGACCTGGGACCGGACCGCAGCGACGCACGGATGCACGCCAAGACCGTAGGATCCTACGCAGTGCCGTAGGGGACCGCACCGCCACTTCCCAGCAAATTAGGGACACTGTTGCTCCTGGGGTATCGGCGAGGACCATTCGCAACCGTCTCCATGAAGCTGGGCTACGGTCCCGCACACCGTTAGGCCGTCTTCCGCTCACGCCCCAACATCGTGCAGCCCGCCTCCAGTGGTGTCGCGACAGGCGTGAATGGAGGGACGAATGGAGACGTGTCGTCTTCAGCGATGAGAGTCGCTTCTGCCTTGGTGCCAATGATGGTCGTATGCGTGTTTGGCGCCGTGCAGGTGGGCGCCACAATCAGGACTGCATACGACCGAGGCACACAGGGCCAACACCCGGCATCATGGTGTGGGGAGCGATCTCCTACACTGGCCGTACACCACTGGTGATCGTCGAGGGGACACTGAATAGTGCACGGTACATCCAAACCGTCATCGAACCCATCGTTCTACCATTCCTAGACCGGCAAGGGAACTTGCTGTTCCAACAGGACAATGCACGTCCGCATGTATCCCGTGCTCTAGAAGGTGTAAGTCAACTACCCTGGCCAGCAAGATCTCCGGATCTGTCCCCCATTGAGCATGTTTGGGACTGGATGAAGCGTCGTCTCACGCGGTCTGCACGTCCAGCACGAACGCTGGTCCAACTGAGGCGCCAGGTGGAAATGGCATGGCAAGCCGTTCCACAGGACTACATCCAGCATCTCTACGATCGTCTCTATGGGAGAATAGCAGCCTGCATTGCTGCGAAAGGTGGATATACACTGTACTAGTGCCGACATTGTGCATGCTCTGTTGCCTGTGTCTATGTGCCTGTGGTTCTGTCAGTGTGATCATGTGATGTATCTGACCCCAAGAATGTGTCAATAAAGTTTCCCCTTCCTGGGACAATAAATTCACGGTGTTCTTATTTCAATTTCCAGGAGTGTATATCCGGTTCGAGTACATTTAAGAAGTATCCACAAATGTCAAGAATCACTGTGCTGGAATGTTGTGTAACTGTATATATTACCTTATGTGTTCTGGCCAGAGGCAGTTCGCTCCGCGCTCTTGTATGTTCGTCACTCATCTAATTACATCTTCTTCTACGTGACATTATTTTGGTGGAGACGGTGGGTATTGGAACTTGTGATGGCGCACATTATCGACTACACAGTGGCTCCCATCAGGCCACGACAGAGCCGCCGTTTACGTGGCGAGAAACCCGAGTTCGAATCTTATTCAACAGACCGCAATCTATCGGAGACAGAAGAAGAAGAGGACGTTACGATGACATCTGTGTGCCACCACATGAGACATCCTTCCGGGTTCTCTAGTGACGATGGCGAAGATCCAAACAAGTGGCTGAAGGTATATGTGCGTATAGCCAAATTTAGCAAATGGTATGACACCGTGTGTTTGGCTAACGTATTTTTCTACTTGGAGGGCACCGCCAAGCAATGGTATGGGAACAACAAGGAGAAGTTCACAAGCTGGGAAGTAGTCCAGGCGGAACTGCGCAAGTATTTCGGCGACACACAAAGACAGAAGTGCAAGGCTGAAGATAAATTAAAGTGCAGGGCACAGCGTCCAGGAGAAACTACAGCATCCTACATTCAAGGCGTCTTGAAGCTGTATAAAATAGTGGATCCTAGAATGAAGGAGGAAGATAAGGTTGCACATCACATGAAACGTGTTGCTGAGGACATGTATCAAGCCCTACTTGTGAAGGAGGTTTCGACAGCAGACGACTTAATAAAATGATGCCAGTATATCGAGACAATGCATCAAAAAAAAAATTACACGCAAGAAGTTTGAACGTATTCCAAACGTCTTATCGATGTCTGTGATGGAGGAAGAAACTGATTTCACAAGTGTTCTTCGTCAGATAGTGAGAGAGGAAGTTCAGAAGGCACTTGGAGTGCACGGCGAGCAAAAAAACGGGGCGCCTCAAGAGGTCATAAGGGAGGAAGTGGAACATACATTGAACCCAATCTCTCGTCCTTCATTTCCCTTTAAAACGGTAAAAAATTCGAGACCTAGGCGAAGCTACATTCCTACAATGCCGTATGCGGAACCTGTTTGGGCACCAAGGAAGACTGACGTCTGGAGGACCCAGCATAACAACCAGTATGCTTTCACTGCGGACGACTGGGACATGTGGTGCGCTATTGTCGAGAAAGGCGGCTGATATTTGATGACGCCCGCGCCAGGCGACAGCAGACCGATCTTAACCCACGCCCACACCTGGACGACGAAGATGAATAAGAAGATGTAGGTGCAGGACGACGTAGGTCACCATCGCCGCAAGCTAGCCGCTGGAGAGGACGCTCCCCAAAACGCCGTTGAGCGTCCATCGCCGTTTAGAAGCTCCAGCCGATCACCTAGCCGCCGCAACCTGGAAAACTAATGGAAGCGACCTTCCTTGGAGTTGAGGCCACCGAAGAGAAAAATCCTCCGCAGTCGATGACTACAAAAATGATAGGAAACTACGTCGACATCCTCATGGATGGCCGACTAGCCCCAGCTCTTGTGGACTCTGGAGCATCATAGTCAGTCATTTCGAAGAAGTACCGCCGCCAGTTGCAGAAAACCGTATTTGTCGACAGAAAAACATCTTTGCTGAAGTTGGTTAATGGGAAATATGTTAAATCTACAGGAAGATGTGTCATTGGTGTGCGTATACGTGACCCTACACAGCTCTTAGAATTCACCGTCTTACAAGTGATGGAACTTTCTGAAAGCTTCTCAGGCAATTATAGATTGTGGTCTCTCGAAGAGTATGCTAGACGAGATGAGATACTGTGGACAGGAAGATGCGCATCTGAGTGTGTTGATACTATGTGTGCTGGATGAAGTGATCATTCTTGCAGTCAGCGATAGAAAGGTATCTGTCGTGTGTCATGCCATGCATCAACGCATGGATCTTGCAGTGGAATGTAAGAGAAGCATACCTGAAGAATGTCATCCCAGCCTCTGTCGTCTCTTTTAAGAACGGATTCGGTGCACTGTGGATAGTTAACTATTGCCGAGAACCGCAGATCCTTCCAAGACGCATGTGTGTAGCAAACGCTGAGCCTTAATTTCAGAACAGCTGAGCATCATAGAAATCTCCCATGCCGAGTCTGTGGGCGAAATTAGCGCTACCACTACCAGACAAGATCTTCTATCTCGACTATCACCAGATCTCACTAAGGAACAACAGAAGAAGCTACTTGTCATTCTTCAACAGTTCTCTGAATGCTTCAATCCACAGGTGAAGAGCAAATTAGACAAATCGACGGTGAAGCACCGGATTAGCACTGGAGACCATCAACCAATAAGCCAGAGAGCATACCCAGTGTCAGCAACGGAACGTCGAATAATTCGTGACGAGGTAAAGAAAATGCTGAAGAATGTCATCATTCAGCCTTCGCAGAGCCCATGGTCGTCACCAGTGGTTCTCGTCAGGAAGAAAAATAGTAGTTGGCGCTTTTGTGTTGATTACAAGAATCTTAAAAAGATAACTAAAAAGAACGTTTACCCTCGTCCATGAATTGACGATACACTAGATTGTCTGAAGGGGGCTAAGTTCTTCTCAACCACGGACATGTACTCGGGATACAGGCAAATCAGAGTAAATAAGGCTGATCGTGAGAAAATTGCATTCATTACCTCTGAGGGCCTGTACGATTTTTAGGTAATGCCGTTTGATTTGTGTAATGCACCAGCAACTTTTGAACTAATGATGGATAATCTTCTAAGTCATGTGAAGTGGACGATGTGTCTTCGTTATTTAGATGACATCATAGCGTTCTCAGAGACATTTGATGAACAAGTAAAATAACTGAGGGCGGTTCTTAAGTGTCTCCAACAAGGAGGACTGAAACTTAATCCAAGAAAGTGTCTCTTTGCAGCAAAATAAATCTAAATACTTGGACACCTTGTGTCAAACGTAGGTATCCTGCCAGACCCAGAAAAGGTGAGATCTATAACGGAATTTCCTATTCCTAAAAGTATTAGAGATGTGAGAAGCTTCCTCGGATTATGTTATTATTACCGTCGTCTTATCGAAGACTTTTGTATCAAAGCCAGGCCACTCCAAGCGTTTTAAAAGCCGATGCTAAATTTATCTGGAGTGGTGCTCAACAAGATTCTTTCGACGTGCTGCGAAAAGCTCTGACGACTGACCCAGTACTTGGTCTGTATGATGAAAGAGCACCTACGGAACTACACACAGATACCAGTGGGTATGGGATCGGTGCTCCTCTGGTGCAAATTTCGGATGGAAAAGAGAAGATTATAGCCTATGCTTCTAGGACGCTTTCAAAAGCCGAGAGGAACTACTCAACTACAGAAAGAGAATGTCTTGCTGTGATCTGAACCATGTGTAAATTTACGCAGTATCTCTATGGAAGACCATTCACAGTTGTTACAGACCATCATTCAGTTTGTTGGTTGGCAGGTCTTAAGGATCCAACAGGACGACTCCTCAGGTGGGCACTACGTCTTCAAGAGTATGACACTACCATAGTGTACAGAAGTGGAAGAAAACACCAAGAAGCCGACTGTCTCTCAAGAAACCCAGTGCAGGACCATCAAGACTGTGATAAAGATAGTGACTGTCTCGCTATACTCCAGGATCTCTTTGCTGAGCAGAAGGACGCCAAGGTATCTCAAATTATGCTTGCCTTAAATCGGTCAGAGGATGTGAAAGGACAATTTAAGGTAGTTGATGGTTTTCTTTGCAAGAAAATCTTTGATCCGTTTGGAAAGAGGCGATTTCTAAACACATGCGCTTAGACGTTCAACAGAAATGCCATGACACACCTGTGGCTGGACATTTAGGATTTATTAAGACATACGATAGGATCCGCAAGAGATTTTTCTGGCCAGGTTTATTTAGGAGTGTCCCTCACGGTGTGTCGAACTGTCGAGAGTGCCAGAGAAAAAAGGCAGTTCCTTAGAAACCACCTGGCCGACTCATACCAATTCCACCAGCCTAAACACCTTTCCAGCGTGTTGGGCTTGACCTCCTCGGACGATTTCCAACGTCTGCTAGTGGCAATAGATGGATTATTGTTTGCACTGATTATCTGACACGTTATGCCATTACAAAAGCAGTGAAAACAGCCGAAGCATTAGAAGAAGCCAAATTCATCGTGGAAGACATTGTATTAAAACACGGTGTCCCAGGGTCGTTAATTACGGATCGAGGGAAAGTTTTTCAATCGAATCTTGTGACAGAGATAAATCGTCTGAACAACATTACTACCTTCCGCAAACTAACGGGCTTACTGAACGCCGTAATAAGACCTTGGCCGACATGCTATCAATGTTCGTCAACGTTGAGCAGAGCAACTGGGATGAGATGCTACCTTTCGTGAGGTTTGCCTGAAACACCACCTAACAAGATACCACAGGATTTACGCAGTTTTTCCTAGTGCATGGGCTTGAGGCGACGACGATGATGCACACTGTGTTTCCGTTACATCCTGATGACGTGGACGACGACTAAATTGGCCAAGTGTTAACCAAAGCTGAGGAAGCTCGGCAGCTAGCTCGACACCGCACGCTGCAGGCTCAAGAAAACGATCGCCGAAGGTATGATGCGAGCCACCGCCCTGTTGTCTACAAGCCTGGTGACCTCGTCTGGATCTTCACTCCTGTTCGGAAGATTGGTCTCTCTGAGAAGCTCCTCAGGCGCTACTTTTGACCTTATAAGGTTGTAAGACAGTTGTCTGCTGTTACTCATGAAGTTGAAGATTTCGACCACGACACAAGATCGGAGATACGGCCCATGTCCTTCGAACGAAGCACTATAAGGATCCTGCAGCCCAGGGTACAGGCAACAAGCGGAAAGGTGGCGAAGAGCGTAGCGGGAAGGGAAGTTCTAAGAAGATCACCGCCAGGGCGATCATCAGTCATCGGGAGTCGCAATAGGCACGACCGATGACTCGTTCCCTAAGTAGGAGGACGTAGCAGCGAGACGCAGTTCTCTTAAGGAGGGAGCAATGTCGTAGAAGATGCTGAGTAGCACAGTCACTATAGTGTAGTGGTTATGATACTGAACTGTTGTATTGCGGGAAGAGAGTTCAAAACTTACATGAATTGTAAAATTTTCATTTGTATATTCGGTTCGAGTACATTCTAGAAGTGTCCACAAATGTCAAGAATCATTGTAGTGGAATGTTCTGTAACTGTATATACACCGTATGTGTTCTGGCCGGAGGCAGTTCGCTCCGCCATCTTGTATGTGCAAGTGCTGACTAAACCTTCGTGAACTGAAGTTAGTGTTTCTACATCTACATCTACATGATTACTCTGCAATTCACATTTAAGTGCTTGGCAGAGGGTTCATCGAACCACAATCATACTATCTCTCTACCATTCCACTCCCGAACAGCGCGCGGGAAAAACGAACACCTAAACCTTTCTGTTCGAGCTCTGATTTCTCTTATTTTATTTTGATGATCATTCCTTCCTATGTAGGTTGGGCCCAACAAAATATTTTCGCATTCGTCATTCATCTAATTACACCTTCTTGTACGTGACAATATTGTAGGTCATTTTTCTCGGTTGGATAACTGACAACACAGATGCATGTCGCTAATGTGATGTCGAATTAAAAGTAATTTGGTACAACATGTCAAATTAAATAAGTCTGGTGTCACACAGTCAACGTTAGATTGCTGCAGTTGGGAGCACTCGAAATCACGAAAACTCTTGATTTTTCCAGATATCTATCGAAGTGAACTATAGGGATGAGCAACAAGTTGACAGAGCAAACCACGATGGCCTATATTATAGGGGCCGAGGACGGAGTAACTCCCTTGCCCACATGTAAGCGAATACATGCATGGCAGTTGATCAGCGATCATTAAGAAATTGGCAGGTCAGAAAGTTATGTCACTACATTAACCTTTAATTTCTACTCTCCTCTCGCTCTCTCTCTTCTCTGCAGTGAGAAAAATATGTCTCGGAGAGGGGGGGAAGGGGGGTGGACTGTAGCCTGGCATTAGATACGCCACTGACAGAGTTTACAGATATTTGTGTCAAACTGTCTGAGCTATGGTGAATTGGTGAATTCGAGTCCCCAGCCGTGTTTTTCTGTCAGTGTGAAGGGTAAGCTCAGGAACTACTGTAGGGATTTCGATGTTCGCAGCGGACTGGCGCTGGATTCCGCAAGCTCACAGGAGGCAAGAATATTATCTATTCCTTATTTAATTGGCATTTGGAGTGACATCTCGTAGCAACGATGGGACTTTGAGCTGCCGCGCCGCCTGCAGCGGCGGAAGTAGGCCCAGCAGTGATTACCGGCTAATGGCAGGCTCTTACGGCTAGTATCGGGCAAAAAGCAGCCGCAGAGGCGTGATGCCTTTGCTATACTGCTCGCAGTGTAAACGGGTTACGAATGGACAGTCCGCTGACGCCTTCAGGCGCTGCGGCACACTGGCAAAGGCCTGTGTTGCTTAAATTGTTTAATTTATATAAAACTGATGAAATTCAGTTACCTAACGTTGTGCTCTGAATTTTTATCATCTCTCTATGCAGTGTACCGTAAACGAAATTACAGCTATGCCAAAAAACTCGTCCAGCAGTAGATAATCGGTGCTGTCCATGAGACGACGGTGTAGGTCACTAACTTACCTAAAAATAAAGACGTCCGAGCACTAACTAGAGCATCAGATGCTCTGCATTTACGAGTAGTATCAAAAGTAGGATTTAAAATAGAAGCTACACGTGGACGATTAAATCGAGGAGCATTTACAATAAATTAACCTAGGTTGTTCTTTGGTCAATGTTAATAAACTAGTGGACTAAATCACAGATTTATACCAACTAAAACTGAAAGATTTTCAGTAAAATTATTCATAAAGTGAATATCTAAGATAATCTGAGGAGTTAGTTAAAATATAAAATTAGTGTATCAGTCTAAAATAAAAGTTAATAAACCTTGAACGCCAGATTACTGAAGCTTACTAATGGTCTCTTAAACCGAAAAAAGTAAATTAATGCCTCCTTCTGAAGGAGAATCAGAGTCCCAATCCATAAAATATCTCGAATCATGAGATTTTCACTATTTACTATATTTTCTTTCTCGGCACTGATTTGCTTCGGAATCGTGGGCATGGCTTTCTCACTTTCCTCACGCACTATAGTGGTGTCTGATGTACGTGGAAACGCTGGCTTCACTCCTTCTATTGACATCTTTTGTGGTTTCTCATTATGTTACGTCTGTATTGCATCTGTTGTCTAGGGTTGGGTTAGGTAGTTTTGGGGGAGGAGACCTGACAGCGAGGTCATCGGTCTCATTGTGTTAGGGAAGGAAGGCGGCTGTGCCCTTTGAAAGGAACCATCCTGGCATTTGTCAGTCAGTTATCTGGGTAGTTTAGTTTTCCACGGTCTTTAGTATGGATATGGACTGTGATTGTTGTGGCCGGATGTGAGCCGAGTTGGTGACACTTTGCTCTCAGCTCCAGGCTGTGATGGCTTCGGTTACACAGCTTGAAGCTGCAGTGGATGGACACCACTGTTGTGTAATGGATGTAGGTAACCAAGGGATGTCCAGCTCGTCAGAGTCCTTAGATTGGTCCTCACTGGTGACCAGCCCAGTTACTTCTCTCACTGAGGTGGACGTGTCACCTGAAGTCGAGTGGAAGGTCGCCCCAGGGTGTAGCAGGCGGCGAAAGACTTCCCAGGAGGCTGCACGTAAGGCCTCCCTGGGTAGTCTGCCAAACAGGTGTCAGGTGCTGTCTGTGGCTAACACTGTCGCTCAGTTAGAAACCATCATCTGTCCTGTTTCAGAGGAAACCTCTCGGCCTGCAAGATCCAGGCAATTACATAGAGAGGGATTATTAAAAGTTGGGAGGTCAAACGATAGGGACGTTATGGGGCCGCTTAGGGACATGGCTGTCAAAAGGTGAAGAAAGCCAGTGTGCACACCGTGTGCATACTGGGTGGAGTCATTCCAGATGTGGAACGGTTCCTAACAGATGCCATGAAGAGCACAAATGACTAGTATTTCAGCACAACCGCTCAAAGTAGGCTAGAGTAACGCCATATTCGCTATGTGTGTAAGAAAATATTACACAGTTTGCTTGTAATTTATAAATATCATTTGATTGTTGTTTATTTGAGAGAGGACTGTATTGTGGCTCATGTACGAAGCAGTTCGACATGGGCGTATTGAGACTGTGGCTTATCACTCCACGGTATTGCTGCTCGTGTGTATCGGTATCCAAAGAATGCTGCGCGAATCAATGGGTTTGATAGAGCCATACTCAACATAATGCAAGAAACCAGCGGTCCCACGCAAGTAGCGCTCGAGGGAACAGACATAGACCCGCCTACGTAGCTCACACAGCCACGTCATGTACCCTGAGTCACGAAAGGGACTGCCTGCAGAAATACAAGTAGATACATGGACAGTGCGACGATGCCTGGTGCACCACAGAATGCCAGCACCGCAATTGTACTGCAGCTGTTGCTGCTATTTGCCACAGCTACAGGGAGAGACGAGCCGACAGTGGGGCGTCCAATAACAACCTTGGACTCAGGAGGGTCACCAAGACGTCTTTTCAAACGCGTCTAGGTTCTGCGTATTCTTGTGTGCTGGCTCCGAGGAGGGAAAACGGCGCCAGATGGTATTTGCTACCATCATACGGGTCCACCACCTTCAATGATGGTATGGGGCACTGTATGGTGGGCAACGCGATTATCTGTTGTTTTCATAGCTGCAGGTTATGCAGCAGCAATTACATTTATGACGTGTGCCCTATCTTCACGGTCTCAGGAACGTTATATTTCCACAAGGTTATGCAAGGCCAGATGTTGCCATTAATATACTGACACACTTCAATAGTTGCCCAGGCCAGTACGTTCTCCAAATATCTGACCCAGCGATAATATCTGGACATAGGTTGTAAAAGGTTCCTCAAAATCTTTATATCCCATATAAAATGGTAACTCATATTCATTGCACCGTTCTGTAAGGGGCTATCAGAAAATTTCTGTTCGAAAGTTGCACAGTCCAGAATCGGCATGCCAGTCAGGTAAAATTGCCATGACCACTGGGGCAATCATCCTACTGAAGCACAAGTTTGGAGCTACTCACTTGGTAAAACACCGTGTCCTGCTGTATGTAGAAGTCCATGACTCCTTGCTGCACATTTGTATCCAACTGTCATCGCCGTCCTTTCATGGCCTTTTTAAAGGGACCAAAGGAGTGATAACTGCATATGTGGGTGATAGTAGAATCGTTCTGCAGTCGGTCACAAATGGCGGTTCTCTAAACTCTCTCGATAGCGTTTCGCGAATAGAACTACTTCCCTCCAGGGATTTCCAGCACAGTATTTACGTTCACCAACCAATAAAAGAATAACAGCACGTTGGTCCGGTTTGGATGCATTTCGTAATAACGTCGCCATAGTTTACCTTTCCACATTTACCGCAACCACGTCGAAAAGGCACGAATTCCACATGAATGCCACACGAATGTCACATTAATCCGTTGCCTACATGTCGGCGCTTATGTCGTTGCATCGCAGTAGCGATACGTTGCATATCCGCTGCAGCAACGCCCTCAACTTGAAAAAAAAAAATTTAATAGCCCCTTACATAGCGTCTTGCACTACTTGCAAATATTCTATAATATTGCACGCACTTATAAAGCCAATTTCATCCACTGCTTGATTAAAAAGTATTATCCTTTCTGTACGACTTGTGATAAGTGTAGTGAGTATCCTACATATTATGGAGGCCGGTAGGGCTGCCGTTTCTCATATCTTGTTTGTCTGCTTTCTTGTAAAATTGTGTTTTGACGAAGTGACTTCCGACGGCCGTGGTGGCCGTGCGGTTCTAGGAGCTACAGTCCGGAACCGCGGGACTGCTACGGTCGCAGGTTCGAATCCTGCCCCGCGCATGGATGTGTGTGATGTCCTTAGGTTAGTTAGGTTTAAGTAGTTCTAAGTTCTAGGGGACTGGTGACCTAAGATGTTCAGTCCCATAGTGCTCAGAGCCATTTGAACCATTTTGAAGTGCCTTCCACTTTAGGCATTTTGTAAACAGTTTCACATGTTTCTTTCGTATTACTTTGCCTCCACCTTTAGCCGTTCCAAGAAGTATTTTAGTAACTAAGAGTCGCTAATTATTATAAAATAATATTTTATTGTAATTACGAACCTGATAAATAGTGACCGAAGAAAAAGAGCTGGCGTGACTCCCAAGTGAGATTTTTTTACCCTTACGTAATTCTTTCTCTTGAAACGCAACATTTTCGTATGCCTGCTTTGTCTTCGCACCTTGAATAGATTTCTGCAGTTCAAACGGTTCAAATGGCTCTGAGCACTATGGGACTCAACTGCGGAGGTCATTAGTACCCTACAACTTAGAACTAGTTAAACCTAACTAACCTAAGGACATCACACACATCCATGCCCGAGGCAGGATTCGAACCTGCGACCGCGGCGGTCTCGCGGTTCCAGACTGCAGCGCCAGAACCGCGCGGCCACTTCGGCCGGCTTTCTGCAGTTCATCTGAAGTTTCTCACGGTATCTATTTGGATCCAATAAGTGAAATAAATATGTACGCCATATTTATACATTGTCAACGCGTAAAACGAGGGGGAAACAAATCTGTAAGAGACAGATTTTAGTGTCAAAGACGAGAAGGAAGAGCAACAATGAAAACTGAGTAGTTCTTCAATATGTTTTATAGACTGTAACCGGGTTTTCCACCAAACCGATTTTCAATGTTAGATAGAAACGAATGCATAATGTGACTTCATTATTGTGTTAGTTTCATTAAACCGACACAGTTGCAGTCTACTAGAGGAAAAATAATAACTCCAACAGGAAGTGTTCCAAGCGCACAGTACCCATAGCATACGTTCTGAACGACGCAAGAAAGCAAACAAAAGTGACAGAAATATGTGGTAAGGACTACGGGACCAAGCTGCTGAGGTCATCGGTCCCTAGGCTTACGCACTACTTAATCTAACTTATACTAACGCACGCTAAGGACAACAGACACATCCATGTCCGAGGGAGGACTCGAACCCCCTTCAGGGGAAGCCGCGCGAACCGTGACAAGACGCCCGAGACTGCACGACTACCCCGCGTGGCTCAAAAGTAACGTTACTGAATTAAAACCTTGGCCAAGTCTAGCTAACTGTATTGAAAAATTAACAAACACAGATGGAAAAAAGAATATTCACTGTAGAGTAATGAAATTTTGGGAATACATTTTTCTGGGTGACATATTTAATAAATTAACATTGCAAGATCGCAGGTTGATGCAAGCCCAAGATAGGCCATTTCAAATGTGAAATATTGGTACGTTATTATTCGATGTAATAACCAAAACGTTTAATACAAGCATGCAAACGAGCATACATTGTGTTGTACAGGTGTTGCAGCTCGATTGCGTTCAGATCTGGTGATCGAGCAGGCCAAGGCAACATGTCGATACTCTGTAGAGAATGCTGGGTTATAACAGCGGTATGTGGACGAGCGTTATCCTCTTGGAAAACACCCCCTTCAATGCCGTTTATGAATGGGAGTACAACTAGTCGAATAACCAGACTGACGTACAAAACATGCAAGCAGGGTGCGTGAGGTAACCAGGAGAGTGCTGCCGAGTCTTTCTGCATACGAAATCTCTCCCCAGACTACACCTCCAGGTGTAGGTCCAATGTGTCTAGCACGCAGATAGATTGGTTACAGGAACTCAACTGGCCTCCACCTAACCAGCACGCGGCCATCCCTGGCACCGAGACAGAAACAGCTTTCTTCAGAAAACACGACCTCTACCCTGTCCTCCAAAGAGTTCTCGCTTGACACCACTGTAGCCGCAAAATGGCGGTGGTTTGGGGTCAGTGGAATGCTCGCTACAAGACGTCAGCCTCAGAGCTCTCCTTGAAGTAACCGATTTGGTTCAAATGGCTCTGAGCACTATGGGACTTAACTTCTGAGGTTATCAGTGCCCTGTAACTTAGAACTACTAAACCTAACTAACCTAAGGACATCACACACATTCATGCCCGAGGCAGGATTCGAACCTGCGACCATAGCGGTCGCGCGGTTCCAGACTGTAGCGCCTAGAACCGCTCGGCCACCTCGGCCGACAGTAACCGATTTCTAACAGCACGTTGTTTCATTGCGGTGCTAACTGCTTCTCATATTGCTGCTGCAGTTGCAGTACGATACGCCAGAGCAACACGCCGAACACGGTGGTCGTCCCTTCGGTAGTGCCACTTGGCTGACCGACGCCAGCTCTTCTTGCAGCCGCACATTCTGGTTACCACCGCTAACAACAGTCATGTACAGTAGCTACATTCCTGCCAAGTCCTTCTGTAGTGAACCAGAAAGAACACCCACCTTCTCCTAGCCCTATTACACAGCCTAGTTCGAACACAGCGAGGCTTTCTTCGCTAACGTCAACTTACCACGACCTATCTCAAAGGTAACTAATTCTCACAAGCGTTACGGCGTGTATTTAAACCAAACCTGATTTGCAACCTCATAGTCTCACTACTAGCGCCACTCTTTTGTGACTCGCACGAAATGTGAATAGATATCATCTTTCATGTGCAGAAACACGCCCTCCATCTTTCGTTTATGTCGTACAACTCCTTGTTGGTGGTGCGACTTTTTTCCGTCAGTGTGCTTAATGACATAATGATGCTAGCAACTGTTCAGGTCTTTGTCTCCGTGTCAAGTGCTGTTAGTCTCCTCACATGAAAATTACTACGAATATATAACGACCTTTAAAACTCAATGACGTCACATGTGTTGTCCCACATTGTTTTGTAGATGTTGAGGAACTGCGCTTTCTTTGAGATAAAACGTTAGTATTGTGTCCCTGCATAGATTTCTGCATGAGCTTCCATTCAAAGGTGCATTCTTCTGTAAACTATGTAACTTGTTATTTTGCAGACCAGCCATTACAATACTTATCTCACTTTCCACGCTACTAACAAGTTTGAGTAGCTGCTGTAAAATTTTCTGAGAACTAGACAGTTTATTAGAATAATAACGCGCATACGCTTTTACGTGCAACCGTAAAAATCTGTCCAAGGCCGCATCCGCTACTCCAGCTGCCGGTCCTCTTATTGGCTGCGAGAAACGTGACGTCACTAGTAGCAGCCAAGAGAAGCTACCGCATTTCCAGAGCCTGTGAGGACGCTAGTGACGCGTCCGCCGCTTCGGGGCGAGTGGTCCGCATCATCTTCAGTCTTCGTTCACATTTGTGCTTGGCCATAGTCTTCATTTTTTTGTTTGTAGACGCTCCTTTTGTAACATCCCAAGACGATGGTTCTTATGTGGCGTTTGCTGATCGTCGTCAACGGGTTGTGTAGTAAGTGTTTTCACTTAAAAAAGTGCAAACGCAACCTTTTAATCTAAGGCTGTGAATAGCTGTCGCCTTTATCTTTGCTTGCGTATTACTGTGCTAAGGTAAACGTACCCATGATGCGCATATGTGAAGACTCAATCTGATTAGCTCAACGAAGTAAAAGGATAGCTGCGAGGGGGATGTTATTTCAGTATATAATCTATAGTGAGGACGAAAAAAATGTCTAACCATCTGCATGCTTAGCAAGAATTGCCGCACTATTCATTCTGTGATGAGTATTTGTTCGTTATTAGTATTCTCAAGGAACACGAAAGGATGTAGCAGAATGCCGGAAAGTAACTGGGTAGCCGTAACTGCAGTAAATGTTTGTCTGATAGTTTAAGGTAATTCTTACAATTTCCGTTTACTGTGGCTCTTTCTTGATGTTTCCCTTTGAGATTGCTGTTTCATATTCAGCAGCGCTATGAATTCACTACCTTGTTGCCTGTGTCACATTTTTTTTCTCACGAAACTATATGACGAGTGTAATAGGAGGTCAACAGATAATACTGTAGAATCGAAAGATAAACACATAAATAAAATAAATCATCAGAATAACATATATCGGAGAGATTGAACCAGCATGCATTTATTATGAACTGATTTGAGTCTTACCATTACTAAGTAGCAAACGTCTTGCATTCACAAAGGCGATTATGTACAAATAATTTAAGCCATGAAAGCTAAGTACTTACGAGGGCGTGCTGAAAAGTAATTCCTCCAAATTTTTATGTAAGACTCTTAAATATTTTTTAAATAAAACAAACATTGTTAACATTCTACACCTTTATTCTTCCTGTCTACATATTTATTTTTCAACATAGTGACCCTGGCAACGGGCACATTCCCCCCAACGAGGGCGGCAACCGCTTCATCACTGTCGGAGTGTAGTACTCGAAGGTATTCACTAAGTTTTAGACGTAGATGAAAATCTGGCCGGGCCAAGTTCGGACTGTGTGGAGGATGATCGATGATAGTGAACCCAAGGCCTCGTATCGATGCAGATATCTGCATCTACATCTACATCATACTCCACAGGCCACCTAACGATGTATGGCGAATGCCATTAACTGATTCCCCGTTCTCGTTGTTGTCACTTCCCGGGATGTATGTGAGAGGAAGTAGTACGTTTGTCCAACTCTTCCCAGAAAGTAATCTTTCGAGGTTTAAATAGTGAACTTCTCAACTAAACGAACCCATGACGACACGCGCCACTCTTCGTTGGATCTTCTCTATCTCTTCTATCAGTTCTATCTGGTAAGAATCCCATATTTATGAACAATATTCAAGAACCGGTCGAACAAGCGCCGTACAAGCCGCATCCTTCGCGGATGAGTTACATTCCCTTAGATTCTTCCTATGAAGAATAAAGATGTAAAATGCTAATAACGTTTGATTTATTTAAAAAGCTTGAAGAGTTTTCATATAAAAAATTTGGAGACCTTACTTTTCAGCACGCTCTCGTGTATTAGTGCAAAATGCTTTTTCTTTCTTGTCATCACAGTAGACAGGAAATAATATAGTCACAGCCCCTAAGTAGTAAATGCCCGGAAATTAGTAGCAATACAGTTTGTGTATTATAATATAACGTGTATTACTTGTTGGTACTGTTTTGGTACCTATTATTCTGCGTACTGTGGTTTAATACTCAATCCTTGCACTGCGATTAGATGGCTACATATTATGTGCATTATAAATATTAGCCCTGGGTACCGTATGCTGTAAATTTGGCTGACGTTTACGAAAGAATATGTAACACCACCTCAGCTACTGGCAAAATATCTTAATTTCCATCGATAGTTTCGTTCACTAGACATCTTCAGGTAACTGGTGCCTGTTCTGAGTGCTTTGGTGCACATGAAAACAGTCTTAGTAGCTTGTGGTTTTATGCTAAGCCCCATGACGGAATACAAATTAGTAGAGGTGCCACTGCAGCGTGATGAGGAAGAGCCAAGATGGAATAAATAAGCTACACGTCGTAACTGTCCACAAGTCGGTGGAAACCTACACGTTGCGCTCGTGTGCTGGTATGAACTCACTGTGCTATTCAGCAGAAGTTTCTGAGGAGTTTCCGTAGAAACCCGCATAGTAAAATCCTAGCAGCGTCCACCTAAGGAGGTCCAATGAATATAACCGATAGTGTAAATTAAAATATTTCTTAATAGCAGCTGAGCGGTTATTTTAGATGTGTACCTTAAAGTACTATGATCCATTCATCATAAGAATAAACCTGATGTAAACAAATACAAAAGCGATGATTGGTCAGAAGCCGTAGCACACGTACACTGGTGTTGCTAAGTTCTTGGAAGAAGGGCCTACGTATGGTTCAAATGGCTCTGAGCACTATGGGACTTAACATCTGAGGTCATCAGTCCCCTAGAACTCAGAACTACTTAAACCTAACTAACCTAAGGACATCACACACATCCACGCCCGAGGCAGGATTCGAACCTGCGACTGTAGCGGTCGCGCGGTTCCAAAGTGAAGCGCCTAGAACCACTCGGCCACACCGGACGGCTCCTACTTATGTATTAGATATACTATTACTATGTTACATTAAATGAAACTTTAAGATATTCAAATGTATTAACCGCTGTCAACGTTTTTCTTAATCACGCTTTAGCTACGGACTTTTTATTTCAAAAATCGTGTACAGCCACAGCTTCTGCAGCGTTGTGCTGATTTTCGTGCTGTTAATGCGCTGTTAGAAAATGGCTGAGGCTGCTTTCTGTTCCGTAGTGAAACATGCGTATGAAATACGGTTAAAAAGTGCCGAGCAATAGGCTGTTCTTAATGTTTTTCATAAATTTATGGAGATAATCGGCTTTGAAGTTTTATCACCCACTGAATGTTATACAGTTGATACATCAATTCTCATTGAAAGTGTAGCGCAGCATCTAAGGAAATGGGCCGGCCGTGGTGGCCAAGCGGTTAAAGGCGCTTCAGTCTGGAACCGCGCGGCCGCTACGGTCGCAGGTTCGAATCCTGCCTCGTGCATGGATGTGTGTGATGTCCTTAGGTTAGTTAGGTTTAAGTAGTTCTAAGTTCTAGGGGACTGATGACCTTAAAAGTTAAGTCCCATAGTGCTCAGAGCCATTTGAACCATTAAGGAAATGGAATGATACCCAAATACGAATAATGGTTCACTAGTTCGTATCTCCCCAGTGTCATCTAATTTCTCGTTCAATTTGAAATACCTACATCTCGTAATAATAAAACGCATCATAATTTTTTATGAATAATGCACGTCTTCTTGTTTCTAATTACGTATTGGACGCAAAATTCCTGTTTTCATTTCAAATACAAATTCTTAACTATCGATGATTTATGAAAGACTGTTCATAAAAGTTGCTTAAATTAAGAAAACATAACAACTGAATTTTTAAGGCAAAAATGAGAAACCAAATACTCTTTATTTGGACTATGTCCTTCGTTTTATACCAAAGAGGTAGATAAGTATCATATAAACATGAAAAACAATCATTTTCACAGTATCGAGTACATCATACAAATGCTGCATTTTTACATTTGCTACTGTACTATTACAATATGAACTCAACAGAACTGATCTGGAGCCTAGTTGCGGGATTTGGTCCGAGAAGTAACAAGACTGTTAAGCTGCCAGACGTACAGGAACTAACGGACGCAGCTTTTTCACATGCCACTGCCGAATGCTGGCG
The DNA here is from genome assembly GCF_023864275.1 of Schistocerca cancellata. NCBI lineage: Eukaryota > Metazoa > Arthropoda > Insecta > Orthoptera > Acrididae > Schistocerca > Schistocerca cancellata. The sequence continues at coordinate 318,179,063 of NC_064629.1, forward strand.
GGTTACAGAGCTGCTCGTCATAAAAGAAGAAGAGAAAATACGGCGCCTGGTTGGCTTCGTGGATTCTGTTGTTTATAGGCTCGCTAGAATCGTAGCAGGTGACACTTCCACAACTGAAATGTATTTTTTTCGGAATCGGATAAGAAAGCAGCTAAGCGGTTACCAGACGACTGACTGTAATTAATAATACCTTCAGTGGCTACAGTATTCAACAGTACGGTAAAATCCCTGCAGTATGCTTTTGCATTACACACAGCTCACCCAGAAAAATTACCGTATATTTAAGTTAGAAATTTTCATCACTCTTGTTAGCAATTAGATTGCTATGTCAGGTTAGAACGAGTGCATTTTATGCTTTCCGTCTGGCTACCTAAGAAGCGCGTGGTAGTGCTGGAGTTTTTCCGAATATTATTTCATTCTCTTTAAAAATTAAATGACATTCGAAGCTATATTGTTTCACTGCTCGTCTCTATTTACATCTGAGCTGCAACTGCTCACATCATTGCAGGGTAGTTGGACCGCTGACTGGCCAGTGCTGTCCAAGTTTAATGCGCCGGTAAAGTTGTTTTCCCGCATTATCGCTCAGTCAATGTGCTTGTAAAACAACATAAAACGTATCCCTATGACCGCACTTGACTGTGCTGGTCACAGCGTGGCTTCCGCTCCACGTGAAACGAAATCCAATGAGATTCAAGCAAACGCGGAACATACGTGGCGTAATGTTCACATCAGGTTTATTGTTATGATGAACAGAGTACAGCAACTGTGACAGCACAATGCAGAACAAGTGGAATGCTGTTACATATGGACATTTACATGCTGCGCTAGTGCGGCATAGCTTGTCATTCTGGCTGCTCTTTCGTTTGTCAGGTTAGGGTAAAGTTAGAAGATGAGATTTTAATTTCACGGGAGCAAAATTTCACGATCTCACTGTTATATCATTAACTGTTAAAATTTAAGAGTACTGTGCATGGCATCCATAACGTCACGGACACAGGACACACTGCGTATTGCTGCTTTCAGAAATCTAAGAAAATTTTACTGCAGTGACACGTATCTAAGGGAGGGAAGGGTATATGGCCTGCAATGGAATTGCAAAAAGAAAAAGATTCTGTGAATTTCATCACCAGGAAAAGCTCATGGTTTTACCCAGCAATACTATTTTCCTGCAGCCTAATCTCTACTATTTAGAGTTTTTCGTTCTATTAAAAACAAACAATTAATTTTCCGCCGATCAAAATTATATCTTCTCATCGTATCTTCATTGTCTAATCATAATCTCTTCTTACTCCGTCCTCTTAATTATCTTCATCTCTCACGACAGACATTAACAACATACGCTTTAAGGCAAGTACATAGACTCCCCCTCAACATTTTTACAATCAGTTGTTATGGATGTTTCCCTTGTGCTAGAACTAAGAGTCGATGTGATGGTAGTGTCCACGCGTTCATACGATGGGCGTTGTCAACGTTGTGATTTCATATCCGCTCTCATCCAAGGCAAATTCTTTGTTATTCTGTCTCGTCATAATAGCTGAACGTCAGCCACTGATAAATAAGTGAAGCTTAGTTTAACACGTTCTACAAATAAATGTAGTTAATAGCTCTTCATACAACAGTTCAAGTCTAGACCTACTACAATGACCAAAGTCTCTGTGCGTTTTTATTTTCATCAGTTTTCAAGGTTTCACTCTATTTCAGGGGGTGAAGCTGACTCCTGCACGTGGTGCCCCTGCATAGGTACTGGACTAGATCCTCCAGTACTGAACTGAACGTCAGCATTCCAAAAGCATTGCATTATAGGTTTCACTATGAATGGAAACCAAAGGTCTTTATCAAGACCTCACCTTGTGATCGTATCAATCAACATAGAAGGATTGTCTGTTGCCAAAGAAGAACTCCTGCAACATATTGCCAAGGAACCTAGGTGTGATATTTTATGTATACAAGAAACCCATCGAGATGACACCATGAGAAGACCAAAAATCCTTGGGATGAAACTGGCAGTTGAGCGACCCCATAGACAATATGGCAGTGCTATCTTTGTGAGGAACGATATAGCTGTTCTCTCTACCTCACTTACAGAATTCAACAATATTGAAATACTGTCTGTAGAACTGAATGGTTGTATTGTGTCGTCAATTTACAAACCCCCAGGAGCAGATTTCCAATTTACACCTACAGACAACTACACCAATCAACAAGCTCACTTTATTGTTGGAGATTTCAATAGTCATAGCAGTGTTTGGGGTTATGTTGAGGACGACAGTAATGGTGAAGCAGTTTTGACTTGGGCTGATACCAACCATCTTAATCTTGTCCATGATAATAAACTCCCACCATCTTTTAACAGTGGGCGTTGGAAACGTGGGTATAACCCCGACTTAATTTTTGTTAGCGAGAACATAGCTCACCAATGCAGAAAAACTGTTCTAAATCCGATACCAAATACTCAACACCGCCCCATAGGCTGCCAAGTGTTTGCAGCCATTACTCCTAGAATCACATCATTCCGAAGGCGATACAATTTCAAGAAAGCAGACTGGCAGAAGTTTGCTGACCTCCTTGACTCAGAAGTTTCACGCATAGAACCCTCAGTTTCCAACTATGATGAGTTTGTAGAAGCCGTGAAAAGATGCTCAAGACTCTCAACTCCCAGAGGCTGTCGAGTTAACTACATATCTGGCTTGACAGAAGAATCCGTGAAGCATCTACATAACTATATCCAACTTTTCAATGATAATCCTTACAGCATTGAAACCTTAACTGCTGGCCAAAATTTATCCTCAGCCTTAGCCAAATCCAAAAAAGAACGATGGATAGAGTTACTCGAGAACCTTGATATGTCTAAAAGCAGTCAGAAAGCCTGGCAGTTGCTGCGACGCCTGAACAACGACCCTGTCCACAATCATGGCCATGCAAACATTGCACCAGATCAAATTGCTCATCATCTAGTTCAGAATGGAAGGGTCAATTGTTCTAAAGATAGAACAAAACTCAAAAGAGAACCTGAACGTGAAAACAACCATCTATCAAATGACTTCATCTTACAAGAACTCAGAACCGCAATTCAGAAATGCAAAAATGGTAAAGCGCCTGGTCTAGACGACCTAATGATTGAGCAAATTAAACATTTTGGTCCCATCACGGAAAGATGGCTTCTGCAATTCTATAATGGTTGTCTGAAGCGGAAACAGATCCCTGCCATCTGGAGGAAAACTAAAGTTATTCCCTTACTAAAACCTGGAAAGGGTGCAGCTGATCCCAAGAACTACCGACCGATTTCGCTCCTTTGCCATTTGTATAAAATCTATGAAAGAATGTTGCTAAATAGACTCACTCCCATTGTTGAAAAACAACTCATACCTCAACAAGCAGGTTTCCGACCTGGAAAGAATTGTACAGCACAAGTCCTTAATCTGACTGAACATATTGAAGAGGGATATGAAAAAGGATACATTTCCGGGGCTGTCTTCGTGGATCTCACAGCAGCATATGACACCATTCAACATCGACAATTATTGCACAAAGTCTACTACATCACTAGAGACATTAATTTCACCAGAACTGTGCAGACACTTTTGGAAAACCGGCGATTCTATGTGGAGTTCCAAGGAAGAAAGAGTAGATGGAGAAGTCAAAGGAATGGCTTGCCTCAGGGTAGTGTCCTTTCCCCCATATTGTTCAACATATTTACAAATGACCAGCCTCAACCTTCTCTTACAAAGAGTTTCATCTATGCAGATGATCTTGCCTTAGTCACACAAGCCAGAGATTTTGACACAGTAGAAAACCAGCTTACTGTTGCTCTCAAGGACCTATCTGAGTACTACAGAGTCAATAACTTAAGACCGAACCCTGCTAAAACTCAAGTTTGTGCTTTCCACCTACGCAATCGAGAGGCCTATAGAAAACTTACAGTGGTTTGGGAAGATCAAGAGCTTGAACATTGTTTCTACCCCAAATATCTGGGTGTCACCTTAGATCGAACGTTGACCTACAGAAAACACTGCACTAACACTAAGCAGAAAGTTGCTGCTCGTAACAACATCCTGCGGAAGCTCACTGGCAGCGTTTGGGGTGCAGATCCCAAACTACTAAGAACATCAGCCTTGGCCTTGTGCTATTCCGCAGCTGAATACGCATGTCCTGTATGGTACAAGTCATCTCATGCAAAGCAGGTTGATGTGGCCCTGAACGAAACCTGCAGGACAGTAACGGGATGCCTCAAAGCTACACCTATTGATAAACTCCATAAACTAGCAGGTATTGCTCCTCCAGACATAAGGCGTGAAGTCGCAGCCAAACTTGAGAGACATAAAGCAGATCATAACACCGATCACCTGCTACATGGATACCAGCCACCAATTAGTAGACTCAAATCTAGGAGGAGCTTCATGAGAACTACTACACCCCTCACCGGTCGGACTGGAGCAGCCAGACTATCTCAGTGGACAGCAAAATCTGACAGTAATGACTGGATGACTCCTTCTGAGACCCTTCCTCCTGGTGGAAATCAAGTCTGGACAGTGTGGAAGTCTCTAAATCGGCTCAGGAGTGGCGTCGGACGAACTAAGGACAATCTGTTTAAATGGGGCTTCATGAAGGAATCTTCCACCTTGTGTGACTGCGGAGAAGAACAGACAACCAAACATTTAATTAACTGTCCTAGATGTCCTGTATCATGTTCCACACAAGAGCTTGTTGATGTTTCAGACAATGCTGCTGCCGTCGCACAATTTTGGGCTAATACCGTTTAGTTTGTTCTTTTATGATTTGACCTGATTTGTTATATTGTATATATTGTAAATATTGTTGTAATGTTTTTGACTCGAAATAAACTCTATTTCACATTAACGTCATTGAGAAAGCTCCTGAGATGTTATTGACCATGACCTGAAAACTGAAAACCGGTTTGATTTACATACAAATTAATAGAGCTAGAAAGTGATGTGTGATTCCTGTCCTTAAATATAAACATTAGGTCGAATAAATTCAGGGTGAAAGAAAGAATGAAAGCAAAAATATTGAATGTTACGTATTACGATTTGTGGTTCTAGATCGCAAGCATGATGAACTATTACATCCTTTCATTTTCTCTTGATACGATTCAGCGTCTCTTGAAGCCCTCAGTCAATATGTAATAAAAATTTACCCACAATTGAAAAGTTAGGGAAAGAAACAAGTTACGGTTCTATATGAGGAATAATCCATAATCCTGTCATTGGCCTGTCTGGTCGTAATCGTAGAGCAGTTCATTCCAAGCCCTTACAAATGATATATTTATTTGTATGAAATATTATTCACTTCTTTTTCTCTACTTTTTATGCATGAAGTGTTAAGAGAACAAGGTGAAACGTTCTTGGCCTGGCACGAAAATGGCGTTTGTATCATTGAAATTTTCATTTATATATTTATTTATTTGTAATCATTGCGTAACAAAATTAGTGAACTGAAGTGAATTAGTGAAGTGTCATATATACCTGTTTATACTTCTTTTAAAGAAGATTGTTTTCTGTATCTCATTGAAATGGGCACAATGGAATATCGTGACGTCATAAAATTATTACGTTAGAGCGGTTTATTGTTAACTGATATTATTCGATAATGTGAAGACTTATAACTGTTCTGTTTTCTTAGTAGTTAAATATCTAATGACTACATTTAAGCAGCTACATGCCCCTCTTCACTTTCTGGAGCCGACGGGAGGTCTTAAACCAGAAGCTGAAACGATGTTGTGACGACCTCGGACGAGAAGTTCTCTTTACCTTCTCTATCGAGTGCAGAATTAAAGGCCTTTGTCAGCATGTCAGATGAACACTACAAACAGAAAAAGGGTTACAGGGGTAGCAGAATGTGCGACATGCTCAGGAGGAATTTTTAGGTTATAGAAACTCCTCCACAGAACTGGAAGAATATGCACAGTATTAGAACAGAATAGTAGATCAGGCGCCGTCGAAGGCAGAAATTGCGAGACCCCTGGCGTCATAATGATGCTAAACTACACAGTTTTAATGTCTGCTGACACAGCTTAAAATTTAGGGAGACGAAATGGTACAAACACAATGTCTACAGTTTTGAATTCGAAAAACTATCCGAACACTGTCAGAATGGTTTAGATAATGTGGGAGACAATACTGCTGCTGATTAATTTAGCTCTTCTGTTTTATCTGTTGTGTTCAATAAATTAACGAAAAACTTTAGTTAGTATGCACTGTTCTGACACAAATGAATTACAGCTTATCATCATAACGTTACGATGAAAGTCTTTTTTTTTTTTTTGAATACAACAAAGTATACAAAATTTTCATGAACTAGCAGGATAATACACACTTTCGACTTCGAAACGGACTGTGTCTACGTTCAGTCCACTGCCGTGCTGTTACAGGACTACCACGAAAGTATGCAAATGTAGCAATAGAGTTACACACATAACTAAATCCAATTTACAAGTTGTTCACTACCACAATTTAGTCAGTATATTAGGAAGAAGGTGAAACTGCAGGCATTAACAAATGGACAATTCGGCAGGTTTTTCACCTTTAGATCTACAGGCAACAGAGTCAATGTTGTTGTTGTGGTCTTCAGTCCTGAGACTGGTTTGATGCAGCTCTCCATGCTACTCTATCCTGTGCAAGCTTCTTCATCTCCCAGTACCTACTGCAACCTACATTCTTTTGAACCTGCTTAGTGTATTCATCTCTTGGTCTCCCTCTACCATTTTTACCCTCCACGCTGCCCTCCAATACTAAATTTGTGATCCCTTGATGCCTCAGAACATGTCCTACCAACCGATCCCTTCTTCTGGTCAAGTTGTGCCACAAACTTCTCTTCTCTCCAATCCTATTCAATACTTCCTCATTAGTTATGTGATCTACCCATCTAATCTTCAGCATTCTTCTGTAGCACCACATTTCGAAAGCTTCTATTCTCTTCTTGCCAAAACTGTTTATCGTCCACGCTTCACTTCCATACATGGCTACACTCCATACAAATACTTTCAGAAATGACTTGCTGACACTTAAATCTATACTCGAAATTAACAAATTTCTCTTCTTCAGAAACGCTTTACTTGCCATTGCCAGTCTACATTTTATATCCTCTCTACTTCGACCATCATCAGTTATTTTGCTCCCCAAATAGCAAAACTCCTTTACTACTTTAAGTGTCTCATTTCCCAGTCTAATTCCCTCAGCATCACCCGACTTAGTTCGACTACATTCCATTATCCTCGTTTTGCTTTTGTTGATGTTCATCTTATATCCTCCTTTCAAGACACTGTCCATTCCATTCAACTGCTCTTCCAAGTCCTTTGCTGTCTCTGACAGAATTACAATGTCCTTGGCGAACCTCAAAGTTTTTATTTCTTCTCCATGGATTTTAATACCTACTCCGAATTTCTCTTTTGTTTCCTTTACTGCTTGCTCAATATACAGATTGAATAACATCGGGGAGAGGCTATAACCCTGTCTTACTCCCTTCCCAACCACTGCTTCCCTTTCATGCCCCTCGACTCTTATAACTGCCATCTGATTTCTGTAAAAATTGTAAATAGCCTTTCGCTCCCTGTATTTTACCCCTGCCACCTTTAGAATTTGAAAGAGAGTATTCCAATCAACATTGTCAAAAGCTTTCTCTAAGTCTGCAAATGATAGAAACGTAGGTTTGCCTTCCTTAATCTTTCTTCTGAGATAAGTCGTAAGGTCAGTATTGCCTCACGTGTTCTAGTATTTCTACGGAATCCAAACTGATCTTCCCCGAGGTCAGCTTCTGCTAGTTTTTCCATTCGTCTGTAAAGAATTCGTGTCAGTATTTTGCAGCTGTGGCAACAGAGTCAAGGTAGCGTTAAAAGCTAACACAGAGAGGTTGTCTTAGGTTTTCTTTACTGATTGTCATTTGCGTGCTAGTGGCTCTTTCCCAGTAAAGGTAAAAATCTTGTCTCCAGTGAGAAAAACTAATGTAGTCTTCTCTTGAAATACGAACACTTCGCCGCTCAGACAGTATGCAATTTGTTATCCAAATGATGCCAAACAGGGAGAGTTCGTAACGTAAATGGCCAAGTAAGCTGCAGTTTCTGTAGGAACGAGGTTCATCGGAATATTTAATCCCACGTCATGAAAATATCGACTGAATTTACCAGGTCAGAGCTGAACCACTCTAGAAAGTAAATCGACAGTCACATTGTAGCCAAGTGTACTCTACGATGTTGTCAATTCTCCATTAGCCTAGCAACAAACAAGAGGATGCGAAACAGGAGGGTTGAAAATTCATAAGCACCCTTTGCTGCTTCACGTTCTGTTTCGTCGAATGGTTTTGAACGGTCCCTAGGAACAAAAACTGCGTTCTCACTCCACACCAAAGGGGCGCGACTTCGTTCAATGGGGGCCCCACAATGTCCTTAGAAGAGGACTGAAAAGTTCAGGGGTGTCAACAGTGTCGCAGGTTATCAAGATCATCATCCTGTTGCTCATCTCGCTGCGAACTGTTGTTTTCGACTGCGAAATGTGTGGGTATCATCACTGCAAGGAGAGGGATGGTTTCGTTAACACCCTTTATGCCACCCACTGAGTCATTTTCTTGTTGACTCTGATCAGTGGTTCAAATGGTTCAAATGGCTCTGAGCACTATGGGACTCAACTTCTGAGGTCATTAGTCCCCTAGAACTTAGAACTAGTTAAACCTAACTAACCTAAGGACATCACACGCATCCATGCCCGAGGCAGGATTCGAACCTGCGACCGTAGCGGTCTCGCGGTTCCAGACTGCAGCGCCTAGAACCGCACGGCTGATCAGTGGTATGTCTAATATGTTTTCCTCTGCCGCCCAGAAGAAAATCGCATGATTTCAACGCTGGGCGTCGCTGTTCTGAACTCCATGGCAGAGGCGTCAAAAGCAGGGGTGAAATGTTGCTAAGAAGGTGTGTGACGGCCTTCTCATCATGTCACATCCACGACGGCACTAAGCACAATTTTTGTTAAATTTAGAGCCAATATTATATCATTAATCCACCTTGCACGTCACATAAACATCTGAGCTCTGACATTTATTTTGCGTGTGTACACACCTAGGAGGTTGAAGCGTCGTTGAGCCAAAGGATGACGTCGCACGACACCACGTTCAGAAAAAGTGCTCCTTTGATTGTGTTGCGCTACGTAGGAGTAAATTCAGGAAGAGAGTCAAGAACAGAGAATAAAAAAGTCCATAAATCACATGTCAGTTTCCACGGAATGAATATGGTTTAATCTTACTTTAATAAGTTCAATATCATAATAGAAGTCCTTAGGGATGCAGGATGTGGTAATTAATTTCCATAGTATATTAGTTTCTCAAAACAGACATTTGAGGCCCGTAGGGGTTGGCCGAGTTATGTTTCTGTTGGAGAAATAATTTAAAAACTCAGAGTTCCATGCACATTCGTGAAGTTACGTCATTAATTTCTTGAAAACGTATCTTGCATGGGAGATCCACCATAGGACGGTCTCTGAAACAGTTGAAATTGCGCTTGGTGAAAGAAGGGAGAAAATAAAGAAACACTTATTTTGTGTTAGGTGCCAACACTCGACAGTTCCCGAAAAACATGAGTCAAACGTTTGATTTATTGCATCAGTACGCATGCACGATGTTATACGAAGTGCATGGGTAGCGCAGTGGTTCAGAATATAGATTCAGGTTTTTCAACTCCGTGTTCAAATCCAATGTTATGTTTTTTATTTCTTTTGTTGTCAATGGATAATGTGGCATAAATGACGTCAATATTCTTGTGACTGAGAGGAATACAATAAAATGATGTACAAAAGAAATAAGCATTAAAATCTTATTAAAATTTAATTTAACGATCCAAAATCGTATATAGCTTTTTGTAAACAACAGTAATTGAAAATGAGAAACATAAATTCAAGTATATCAATTTTTATTTTTGTTTTTGTTTTTATTCTTTAAGAGAACGAACACATTCTCCAAGGTGATATCATAAAAACATACAAAATCGAAGCACTACGAGAAATGTATGAAGTCACATAACCTACAACTACATTCTATTACGTGAAAAGTATTATGAAGTGACTATTCTTTACAGCTCGTGAATGGTGCAATTAATAAAATACACTGCTAGACCCGTAATCAAATGCATGCTCCAGCTGTCAAGAAAATGCTTTGATATACTTGATTTGCCATGAAATTATCGCCAAATCTCGAGATATTTAGCAACATTAATGAGGTTGCTGTTTCTAACGAAAATCACACCAAATTATGTGACGGTGGCATATGTAACTTCACGCTTTGCTGGTGGTGCTTCCATTTTTAATGCTTTTATGGTATCAACCTAGGGAACACACTGATGGGACTCATATGATCAGGCCACAGTTTTCCAGTCGTCTAGAGTCCAACATGTATAGTCACGATCCCAGGAGAGGCGCTACAGGCGATGTCGTGATGTTAGCAAAGGCACTCGCGTCGGTCGTCTGCTGACGTAGCCCATTAACGCCAAATTTCGCCGTCCTGCCCAAACGGATACGTTCGTCGTACGTCCCGCATTGATTTCTGCTGTTATTTCACGTAGTGATGGTTGCCTGTTAACTGCTCACGGTCGTTAAGTGAAGGCCGCCGGCCACTGCATTGTCCGTGGTGAGAGGTAATGCTTGAAACTTGGTAGTCTTTGCACACTCTTGACACTATGGATATCGGAATACTGACTTCCCTAACGATTTCCAAAATGATATGGCCTATCCGTCTAGTCCCTACTACCATTCCACGTCCAAAGTCTGTTGACTCGAGTAGTGCGGCCATGATCACGTCGGAAACGTTTTCAAATGGTTCAAATGGCTCTGAGCACTAAGGGACTTACCGAGCGAGGTGGCGCAGTGGTTAGACACTGGACTCGCATTCGGGAGGACGACAGTTCAATCCCGCGTCCGGCCATCCTGATTTAGGTTTTCCGTGATTTCCCTGAATCACTCCAGGCAAATGCCGGGATGGTTCCTCTGAAAGGGCACGGCCGACTTCCTTCCCCATCCTTCCCTAATCCGATGAGACCGATGACCACGCTGTCTGGTCTCCTTCCGCAAACCAACCAACCAACCACTAAGGGACTTAACATCTATGGTCATCAGTCACCTAGAATTTAGAACTACTTAAATCTAACTAACATAAGGACATCACACACATCCATGCCCGAGGCAGGATTCGAACCTGCGACCGTAGCAGTCGCGCGGTTCCGGACTGAGCGCCTAGAACCGCTAGACCACCGCGGCCGGCGGAAACGTTTTCACATGAATCAGTGAGCGTGGTATTACCGTTATGTGTATATCTGCATATCGCTATCCCAGGGCTTACGTCACCTCAGTGTAATATGATGTTATGTAAATCTGTATATACTGCGGGACCGTTTCCGAAATCTGTCCCGTAACAATGTCACTGATCTCACATACTTCCTTGACAACAGCCACACAAAAAAAGTTAGGGTGAATTTGAACACAGAGCACAAAAATTTAAAACTGTGTTCTTACCCACTACGGTACCGACAACCTTGGTTTAACGTTGTGCGCACTAAAGGATGAAGTAGCATCATAAATTTAATTTCGATTTTGTCAGAATCTATTGAGTTTCGACACCTAAAATAAAACAAGTTTCCTTTTATTTTCATCCTTATTTCACCAAGCGAAATTTCGACTATGCCATAGAGCGATCTATGGCTGGTTACTCTCGTAAGATATAGTATCAGGAAACTGCAGATGTAACTCTACAACTGTACATGGAACATGGCTAAAGATGGCTCTGAGCGCTATGTGACTTAACATCTGAGGTCATCAGCCCCTAGACTTAGAACTACTTAACCCTAACTAGCCTAAGGACATCACATACATCCATGCCCGAGGCAGGATTCGAACCTGCGGCCGTAGCAGCAGCGCGGTTCCGGACCGAAGCGCCTAGAATCGCTCGGCCACAACGGCCGGCTGGAACATGGCGCTTTCTCAGTATTTCCCTGCAAGAAACATAGCTGCGCCAATCCCTACAGATTCCCTAATGTTTATGTTGATAAAGTAATATGCTATAGAAATTAATTACCACACCCAACACTCCTCAGGACTACGCTGATGATATTACCCTTTTTAAAGTAAGAATAAGCCGTACTGATCCCACAGAAACGAGCAGGATTCATATACTGTGTTTTGTGGCCTTTTTTATTCTCTCTTTTCGACTTCCATTCTGAAACTATACCACTGTTCAGTTTTTGGAAGAAATTGTAGGATGCTAGCTGGGGATTGCATCGCATGGGGTTTGGGATAAGGATAGTATCCAGTTGCGGCCACTCCCCACTGCGTCCTCGTGTAGCCATAGTGTGTAATATGTCTCTAACAGATCTTTAGTTACACGTATCTGGTGTCTGTTAGCTGTGTAGGGGCGATTTGAAAACGGAATTACATATAGGGAAAATGATTTAGGCTTCATCACGAAATGTTTCATCCATTTCAACAATCTGATTTCATCTAACTTCATTGCCTTATCAATGCTTAGCTTTTACAAATTAGTCTATAATGCTGTAAAGAGTAAGATCTCTAGTCTCCATGTCTGTTTATCTTTCTGGTATTACCCTATTTATGTGTGACACTCACCTTTTTAGTCAAGCAAGTGCCGATAAGCAACTGATTCAGAAGGCAACTTGATGTAAGCAGGATCCGTCTTCAAAAAGCGCCATATAACTTATCCAATAATCCCCAAGATGAAATGAAATTACAATTTGCGTTGTTCACTGAGTCACATCCGAGCATAACTGCCGTAATATTTAAAATAACAGTACAGTTTAAAAATTACAGCTCGATAATTCTCATATGAATGTTGTGATAACCTGGAGGCGTCGTTAGTGTGAAACAACCCGGAAATAAACTACGAGCTACATGCGCGAACTGCGGGATGCAGCATAGTAATTCCGTCCCACGCTCATCCAGGGTAACCTCTTCGTGTTACTTTGGTTCCTCTCTGTATGAAATTGTCTCATATTGAAAATTAAAGTCTTCAGGCGCTACAGTCTGAAACCGAGCGACCGCTACGGTCGCAGGTTCGAATCCTGCCTCGGGCATGGATGTGTGTGATATCCTTATGTTAGTTAGTTTTAAGTAGTTCTAAGTTCTAGGGGACTGATGACCTCAGCAGTTAAATCCCATAGTGCTCAGAGCCATTTGAACCATTTTTGATCTTCAGGTGCTTTCTCTTTGACAAAGCAACGCCGATATTGTATTTGTTACGAGTAGACGATACTTTTCGTCTCTTTGGTTTCACAGAATGAATGACAGTTTTGGTTAAGGATGTGTGGTGTCTAGGGAGCCTGCTTACTCGGTTCGCTAGAAAAATATTCAAACAAATTGTATTAATGCGGTTTATTACAAAATGAAATGTACAATACTTAACTTTTGAAATTACACAGATGTGTCGCAAGCAAATGGCGACTTACAAAATAAGTAATCTTTTTCAGTATAAACAATCTCAAACCTGTGCTACATAGAGAACGCAAGCGAAGTAGATGGAGTTGACACTGCTATACACGTGCCTAATCTTGGAGCTACTACTGAACTGGGCCGTATCCAGCCGGTCGCGGCGCTTATGATCTCTTCACATAGGGGCCGCTGCTGTCGCGTTGTCGTCCTGGAGGGAGATCTGGTCAGCATGCGATTGGCTGCCGTCTTCTCACAGCCAACTCTTCTCTATCGTTCCCTACTGGCCTGCGGGCGCTTGACTTTACGCCGTAACAAATGACATATTCGGTATGTTACTGTTTGCAATTTTTGTTCCTTGTGTCACACTGTCATCAACTCTGCTGCTCCTTTCACGTTATCAGAGGTTCGATACGACATTGCACTGCAATTATTTACTTGTTTAATTGTCTTCTTAGCCGGCCGGTGTGGCCGAGCGGTTCTAGACACTTCAGTCTGGAACCGTGCGACTGCTACGGTCGCAGGTTCGAATCCTGCCTCAGGCATAGATGTGTGTGATGTCCTTAGGTTAGTTAGGTTTAAGTAGTTCTAAGTTCTAGGGGACTGATGACCTCAGATGTTAAGTCCCATAGTGCTCAGAGCCATTTGAACCATTTTTTAATTATCTTCACGGCTTTTGAGTCCTATTTTCGGTCATTGCGAAAGATTTTCTGGCGTCGTTTGCTTTTCTTATTTCAAACTATATTATTCACAGGTTTATGAAATTTGATTACAAAACGTGAACATCCATACACAGTGTAATGTTGTCTTTTCATTTCTGTTATGTATTAGATGTGGTGCCACTGCAAGCACTGATAAGGAAAGCTATTTGCAAGTATATATCATTAAAATGAATGTTTCCAAAATTAAATTTTCACTCTGCAGCGGAGGTGAGGTGATATGAAACTTCCTGGTAGATTGAAACTGAATGCCCGACCGAGAATCGAATTCGTGATATTTGCCTTTTGCGAGGAGGTGCTCTACAGACTGAGACACCTAAGCACGATCCACCATCCGTCCCCACAGTTTTAATTCTTTCCCGAGTTCGAGTCCCGGTCCGGCACAGTGTTACTCTGCCAGGATTTCGTTTAAGGCAACTATTAAAGAGGAAAACTATCCAAATAATTTTCCCTGCTCTTTATTTGTGAACTTTGAGCTGCCGTCGGTGCATATGCATATATCCTTAACTATGTTTTAGAGTCTAATGAATTACAGGAAAGCGGATAACATTCTTTGCTCTATACAAGGTATTTCTGCTCCCAGTCAATGCAGTGCCAGCTGGCAACACCGTATCTTCGAAGGGCGATCGTCCCCAGTGCCGACCAGCTGAAGAAACACATTGTCTGAGCGTATGTATTCTCCTATTGCTAGTCTAATTGAGAATTAGGAACACTATAGAGTGCGTTGGGCAACTACGTTTGTAGTATCCTGTCTACTCCTCTACTATAGGGTGCCTAGGAAGCTGTTTTCTCGGATCACTAGACAAAAATTCAAGCACATCATATTAATCCATTTTATTACAGTAAGTTAAACTGACAATACTTAACTTTGCGTATTCACAAAGGAGTGTTGCAAGCAAATGGCGACATGCAAATAATCAATGTCCTTCAGTATATACAATTTCAATACAAGCAAAACAAAACAGTTCGTAAGTCACTGCTGTAGCATTTGTGACGGCTTGTCTTCTACTCCCACGGCTAGGCGGAGCGGTGCTTATATTCTCTTGCTACAGAGCCCCTCCAGTCGTGGTGTCGTCCTAGTCAGCACACTATTGGTTGACGTCGTCTCACAGTCCTCTATGCTCTTGCATTCTTGATCTTCGTGCTGGAGCTTGTCGTTACGCTGGAACAATGTTTCCGTCGATTTACTTTCTGGAGAGATTCAGAATTACTATCGTGCAGAATTCATTCGATATGTCATGTAGATTAATATTCTGGATTACAATGAGGTGAAAAATGTTGTGTCGGCTGCCATGGGCAGATTTTTTTTCCCTTTATTTCGTAGATGGGTAGATCATATAACTAACGAGGAGGCATCAAGGGATCACCAATTTAGTATTGGAGGGCAGCGTGGAGGGTAAAAATCGTAGAGGGAGACCAAGTGATGAATACACTATGCAGATTCAGTAGGATGTAGGTTGCAGTAGGTACTGGGAGATGAAGAAGCTTGCACAGGATAGAGTAGCATGGAGAGCTGCATCAAACCAATCTCTGGACTGAAGACAACAACAACAACATTGAGTTTCGATTCCTCCCAAAGGCGGCCGGGCTGGCAGCAGCTTAGTACACAGCTCTGCATCCTACAGACAAGTTAAAAACATAATCTACATCTACACTCCTGGAAATGGAAAAAAGAACACATTGACACCGGTGTGTCAGACCCACCATACTTGCTCCGGACACTGCGAGAGGGCTGTACAAGCAATGATCACACGCACGGCACAGCGGACACACCAGGAACCGCGGTGTTGGCCGTCGAATGGCGCTAGCTGCGCAGCATTTGTGCACCGCCGCCGTCAGTGTCAGCCAGTTTGCCGTGGCATACGGAGCTCCATCGCAGTCTTTAACACTGGTAGCATGCCGCGACAGCGTGGACGTGAACCGTATGTGCAGTTGACGGACTTTGAGCGAGGGCGTATAGTGGGCATGCGGGAGGCCGGGTGGACGTACCGCCGAATTGCTCAACACGTGGGGCGTGAGGTCTCCACAGTACACCGATGTTGTCGCCAGTGGTCGGCGGAAGGTGCACGTGCCCGTCGACCTGGGACCGGACCGCAGCGACGCACGGATGCACGCCAAGACCGTAGGATCCTACGCAGTGCCGTAGGGGACCGCACCGCCACTTCCCAGCAAATTAGGGACACTGTTGCTCCTGGGGTATCGGCGAGGACCATTCGCAATCGTCTCCATGAAGCTGGGCTACGATCCCGCACACCGTTAGGCCGTCTTCCGCTCACGCCCCAACATCGTGCAGCCCGCCTCCAGTGGTGTCGCGACAGGCGTGAATGGAGGGACGAATGGAGACGTGTCGTCTTCAGCGATGAGAGTCGCTTCTGCCTTGGTGCCAATGATGGTCGTATGCGTGTTTGGCGCCGTGCAGGTGAGCGCCACAATCAGGACTGCATACGACCGAGGCACACAGGGCCAACACCCGGTATCATGGTGTGGGGAGCGATCTCCTACACTGGCCGTACACCACTGGTGATCGTCGAGGGGACACTGAATAGTGCACGGTACATCCAAACCGTCATCGAACCCATCGTTCTACCATTCCTAGACCGGCAAGGGAACTTGCTGTTCCAACAGGACAATGCACGTCCGCATCTATCCCGTGCCACCCAACGTGCTCTAGAAGGTGTAAGTCAACTACCCTGGCCAGCAAGATCTCCGGATCTGTCCCCCATTGAGCACGTTTGGGACTGGATGAAGCGTCGTCTCACGCGGTCTGCACGTCCAGCACGAACGCTGGTCCAACTGAGGCGCCAGGTGGAAATGGCATGGCAGTCCGTTCCACAGGACTACATCCAGCATCTCTACGATCGTCTCCATGGGAGAATAGCAGCCTGCATTGCTGCGAAAGGTGGATATACACTGTACTAGTGCCGACATTGTGCATGCTCTGTTGCCTGTGTCTATGTGCCTGTGGTTCTGTCAGTGTGATCATGTGATGTATCTGACCCCAGGAATGTGTCAATAAAGTTTCCCCTTCCTGGGACAATGAATTCACGGTGTTCTTATTTCAATTTCCAGGAGTGTATGTTCTAAAACCCTACTGCAAATCGATGTTGTGATATAGGCCTGTAATTCAGCGGATTACTCCTGCTTCCCTTTTTGGGTATTGGTGTGACTTGAGCAATTTTCCCGTCTTTAGGTACGGATCTTTCTGTGAGAGAGTGGTTGTATATAATTGCTAAATATGGAGCTATTTTATCTGCATACTCTGAGAGGAACCTGACTGATATACAATCTGGACCGGAGGCCTTGCCTTTATTAAGTGATTTAAGCTGCTTTGTTACACCGAGCATATCTACTTATATGTTTGTCATCTTGGCAGTTGTTCTTGATTGGAATTCAGTAATATTTACTTCGTCTTCTTTGGTGAAGGAGTTTCGGAAAACTGTGTTTAATAACTCTGCTTTAGTGGCACTGTCATCAGTGACTTCATCGTTGTTATCTCGTAGTGAAGGTATTGATTGCGTCTTGCCACTGGTGCGCTTGATTTATGACCAGAATCTCTTTGGGTTTTCTGTCAGATTTCGAGACAGAATTTCGTTATGGAAATGATTAAAAGCATCTCGCATTGAAGTACGCGCTGTATTTAGAACTTTTGTAAAACTTTGCCAATCTTGGGGATTTTGTGTTCATTTAAATTTGGCATTCTTTTTTCGTTGCATCTGCAACAACGATCTGACCCGTTTTGTGTACCATGGGGGATCAGTACCATCACTTATTAATTTATGTGGTATATATCTCTCAATTGCTGTTGATACTATCTCTATGAAAACATTCCACAACTTTTCTACACTTACATGTTCAGATCGGAAGGAGTGAAGACTGTCTCTTAAAAATTAAAAATTACAGTAATAAGAAGGTAATAAACAATAAACACTGTAAAATGGGGGAAAGTTGTGGAAGATAAAATATAAAAACCAAAGGTTCACAAGAAATAAGAAATCACACCTAGCGACAGTATGGTTTCTGTTCACAACACTTCAAAAAAGGACGCACAACACTTAACACTCACTTGAACACTGCACTAAAGCACAGACATGAAGATGAGACACCACAGCCTAAGGCAGATGGGGGAGGTGTGGGAGAGGACCCGGACAGATGAGGGGAAGAAAAGTGGAGGAGGATGAGAAAAGTCAAAGGGGGAGGAGCCGATGGAGGGAGAGGACACCTATAAGGGGGGACCAGGCAGACGCGAGAGGGAGTGGGGAATGCAGAGGAAGGGAATCCAAAAGGACTCGGGTGAGAGACAGGAGTCAAAGAGAGGGTAGGTGGGGAAAAACAGGAAGTACATCTACATCTACGTGATTACTCTGCTATTAACAATAAAGTGTCTGGCAGAGGGTTCAATGAACCACCTTCAAGCTGTCTCTACCGTTCCACTCTCGAACGGTACGCGGGAAAACGAGCACTTAAATTTTTCTGTAAGAGCCCTGATTTCTCTTATTTTATCGTGATGATCGTTTCTCCCTATGTAGGTGGGTGCCAACAGAATGTTTTCGCCATCGGAGGAGTAAACTGGTGAATGGAATTTCATCAGAAAATTCCGTCGCAACGAAAAACGCCTTTGTTTTAATGATTGCCACTCCCATTCACGTATCATGTCTGTGACACTATCTCCCCTATTTCGCGATAAATCAAAATGAGCTGCCCTTCTTCATACTTTTTCGATGTCATCCGTCAGTCCCAACTTCACACTTTTCTTTATTCAGGGTCAATTGCCACTTTTCGCACCATACAGATATCTTATGTAAATTATTTTACAAGTCGTTTTGACCATCTGATGACTTTGCAAGATGGTAAGGGGGTGAAAGAGGGAGCCCGGGAAAAGGCAGAGGTAGGAAGGGGGAGGTGAGGATCAGAGTTGATACGAGGGATAGATGGATGGAGGGCATCATCCAGGAGGGAGAGTTGATGGAAGCCACCTTAGAGAAGGAGATGAAGGGTGGCGAGGTGGAGGGTAGGGAGGACACATCAGTGAAGGCACGGCAGTGGACAGGGGTTGGAGAGGAGAGGAGCAACCAGGAGAAGGGGGGGGGGTCGAGCTGGTGGGAGGTGTAGAGGACTCGGATATGTTCAATGGAAAGGAGCAAGTGGGGGAAAGGGATCATGCCACAGAAGATCTTCATGGGGGATGGGAGGTGTATATGGAAAGAAAAGTGGAGTGCATGTCGCTCGAGGATCTGGATGGCCTTATAGAATTTGGGGGGGGGGGGGGGGCGGATATCCAAGTGGGACTGGCATAACAGAGTATGGGACAGATCAAGGATTTGTAGGTATGGAGGATGGTAGTGAGGTTGAACCTCCATGTCCAGCCAGAGAAGAGTTTAAGGAGATGGAGGCAGTTGTGGGCTTTGGATTGGAATGAGTGGAGATGAGGGATCCAGGTGAGTCCAAGGTAGGTGAGGGTGGGGGAGAGGTGGACAGAATGGAAGCAGATGTCATGGTAGTAATTTGTTATGGGACCAAACTGCTGAGGTCATCTGTCCCTAGGCCTACACACTACTCAATCTAACTTAAACTAACTTACGCTTAGGACAACACATACACCCATGCCCAAGGGAGGACTCGAACCTCCGACGGGAGGACCCGTGAGGACCGTGGCAGGACACCTCAGACCACGCAGCTGCTCTGTGTGGCTGGACGCAGATGGCAAAGGGATGGGCAGAATTTTTTTTTCCTTTATTGTATTTGCAATTCCCATCAGGGCCAGGCTGGCAGCAGCATAGGTGCTGCTCTTCAGCCAAGAGACGTTACTAGTAGACAGGAAGACATTTAAAACAATATAAAGAAGTAAACATGGCGGAACATAGAAAAAAAAGGCGGAACATAAGAGAAGTAAGCATACAAAAAGCGGCGACTGTAAAGTGGAGGTAAAAATCTAAAAACCTATTTTACAAAAAAAAAAAAAGTACATACTGTAAGGATTAAAAGGCACCAGGCAAAGTACGGCCTGAGCATTAAAAGTCACAGAATGATTAAAACAGCCATGTCATGGATGGAGTAGCATGGAACAATCACAGACTATATACAGGTCGAGCACACAATTAAAACCACCTCACTTCATGACACTGGATAACAGCACTGAACACAACACTAATGCAGCAACACTTGACAATGAATAAAAACCTGGGAGGATCTGCCAGGGGTTGGGGACAAGGGACAAGGGAAAAGGAGGCAAGAAGGAGGGGAGAGAAAGGGGGATGATGAGGGGGGCACGCCGAAGGGTGCCGGTGGGGGAATGGACGGGAGCGGAAAACAGCTGAGGAGGGGGTGCAGGGACTCAGGGGCGGAAGGAGGAAAATCCGCTCTGGGAGAAGGAGGGCAGAGGAAAAGTAGGGGCCTGGGGAGGGGGAGAACAAGGCCAGGCTGCAGTTGGTAGGAAGGGTAGATATCACAGGAAAGTTCAGCATCCAGGAGGGAGAGGTGCTGGATGGGCAGAACTATGAATTATCCTTAAATAGACTGAAAAAAACAGTCATTGGTGAAATATCTTTGTTAGTTTAGTATTTTTGACGAAATATTGTCTTACTCTGAAAAATCTCCGATTCCTGAAGCGTATTTAATATCAGCTCCTTTTGGACGTTGTGCAAAATTTGAAGATTAGTCTGGATTTCATCTAACTAGTGGTTGTCCCGTACAGGATGCCTTTCTATACAGCCTTCATTGCTGCCATATGTATGCCCTCTAAAACGTTCTGCCGCCATCCTGCGGCTTCAGTAGAGGGCGACGCACTAGAGTTCGCCATTACATAGTATTCTTTTTTGTGATAAATAGCGTATCATTCTATATTTTACCCCCAGGCTATGCACCTTTATGTGGACCATCCTGCGTTTTGATCTCTGCACAAGATGAGTAAATAATTATTTTCTGCATATTTAGTGTCATACATGTGGATTGCTTATAGGCTGACAGAGTATTCATAAGTGGTTGCTCAGTGCTTCACTCTAGTTTCCTCCTTCCTCCCCACCCTCAACTGGTTGAAATGAAATGATCGTAGGGCATTTATTGGCTGGGATATCCCCTTCGGGGTTCAGCCACCATATTACAAGTCTCTTTAGTTGATGCTACTTAGGCAACTTGCGTGTCAACCCCCACTGGTTGCTGTGCCTCTGTCGCTGTATCACTCCCTCTCTCCACCTCCACACCCTCCATCTCCTTCAACAGGGCAATTTCGTGCACATCCCCCTCCAGATGTTGAACTTCGTCGTGACATCTACCCTTACTGCCAACTGTAGCCTGGCCTTGTTCTCCCCCTCCCTCCCCAGGGCCCCCTTTTCCTCTCCCCTCCTTCCCCTTGAGTCCCTGCACCCCCTCATCGGCTGTTTTCCTCTGCCGTCCCTTTCCTTCCCTCTCCAGCCCTCCTTTAGCATGTCCCCCCTCATCCCCCTTTCTCTCCCCTCCTTCTTGCCTACGTTTCCCTTCTCTCTTGTCTCCCCCTCAGCAGATTCTACAAGATTTTTATTCATTATCAAGTGTGCTGCATTGGTCTTGTGTTCTGTGCCGTTACACAGTTTCATGAAGTGATGTGGTTTTAATGTGCATATTCCATGATTGTTCGTGTGCTCTTTATACTGTGGGCGACTTTTAACTTTTTGTCTCCAGTGTTTTTTCAGTGCACTACAGATTGCCAGCTGTGTTCTTTTAACTTGATGTCGACTTTTTAACTCTCCCCCAGTGCATGTCCCCGTATCAGTGTGTATTTTAACTCCCATCATCTCCATTTACAGTGTTTTTTTGTCCCTCTTTTATCACCAATTTATGTAGGAGTTTGCCTTTCTGTAATATATATATATTTTTTGTAAAGCAGCCCTCCCCTGCCCATGTGGGCCAGGGGAATGAAATTACAATAAAGAAAAAGCATCACGCGCTGCATGGGAGAGTTGAAAAGTGTTGATAACAATGATTTCGTGTTTTGTGTGCGTTTAGGCTGCCCTTTTTTAAGCTTTGGTAGTCACAGTATTACAAACAGTCTTACAAGATTTTTATATATGTTAAGATTAATATTGTGCACCTCTTAATCCCTCTCCACTTCCCTTAATTGTGACATGGCGACCTTCATTGTTTGTTATTCACAGGAAACAATTTTATGGTCACACAACTACAGAAGATTTTATGTAAGGTATCTTAAGTGTGCCAACTTTAACCAATTCCATCACATTCCTCTAGTAATCTATATAATTTTAACTTTATTGAATATTGATGAACTTCTACTGATGGTAGTAATTTATGTGCTGTAAGCTGTAAATGAAACAAAAGATTTGGTTGTTAACAGACAGTTGGCCCCAGCGCCAATCAACGCGTTCTTCCAATGCAATAGACAAAAAGAAAAACAGATGTAACACATTGTTTTGTAAAGTAATATCTTTTGTAAATCATTGTAAGTAATTATCATATTGAGTGATGAAGTCATTTTATACGTTATAGCGTGAAAATTGAGATTGTAAACAGAAACAAAATTGGAACTGTACCACGTACCCAGCGCCGCCTAGCTGTGTAGTCCACTTGGCTTCCAAAGTTTTCACTTCGTAGCTGTTTGCACTTGTCTCGTGCTCGAGAATGTTGACGTAATGCACTGTATCTAATGTTTTTATATGATTGACGTTTCAGTGGTAAGGTAGAAAGCCGTATTCAAGTCGTTGTAATACTTCTATTATTAATGGCGAAATGTATCATATTTTCAAATCGTCTAATACCAGTTTTATGTTGTATTTTGTAGCCTTTGAAAATGATGGATAATCGAAACACGTAAGGTTGATGAAAAATAAGAGTGTGGTCAAGGTATAAGTGAAGTTATTAAAAGTGCATCCAGATGGTCGCATCGTCTCACAGCGTTTCTGTGCAAATTGCTGCTAGCATTACTAATGGGGAATCCAATTGACTAGCCGGGATGGGAGCAATAACACCATTGTAATGCCATTCATTAAGTTCACTTGCAACTTCGTCTTTAAATGCATGAGTGATGGGATGCATGCGAAAAACTTAAGTTGTGATTCGCCCTTCCTTGTGACATGCGCACAGGGCGCTGATGACCTCGACGTTGAGCGCCCATAAGTCCCAACACACACACACACACACACACACACACACACACACACAGCCGGCCGGAGTGGCCGAGCGGTTAAAGGCGCTACAGTCTGGAACCGCACGACCGCTCCGGTCGCAGGTTCGAATCCTGCCTCGGGCATGGATGTGTGTGATGTCCTTAGGTTAGTTAGGTTTAAGTAGTTCTAAGTTCTAGGGGACCTATGACCACAGCAGTTGAGTCCCATAGTGCTCAGAGCCAGCCACACACACACACACATGCGCACAAAATTATTTGCTCTGCTAAGAGCTTCGGAAAATAAATCAGGAATCTTGTTAATCAGTTGAGTAACACTGTCTTTCTGGTTGAAAGCAGAAATAGAAAGAGCATTGTCCTGAATACGTAGACCAAACAAACCAAAAGAGACTAACCCAAAAATATTTTCACAGTCTCACAAACGCAAAATTGTAAATGTCACTGGTTTGGTATGAGGCTGGAATGTGACAGGCAAACTACATGTTCCAAGCACTGGAATTTCTTGGCTAATATACGCAGTAAGTTACGTGCAAGATTTGCTCCACTGTTGCGGGCTCAACGGTTCGTAACTGACGTGATTGAGCAATGTAATGGGAGCGCTAGTGTTTAACTGAAGTCGCACACAGTGAGCGGAAATGACTATGTTCACAAACCGTTTGTTTGGCTGTCGTTGCACAGCACTTGGGTGGGGTGAAGGTACATCCTGTATTTGGGCACTACTAGTACCGGTAGCTGATCTAGAAAAAAACTACATTCACAGAGTAAGAAGGTGCTCCGCACTTACGAGCGGCCCGCATCTTGTGGTCGTGCGGTAGCGTTCTCGCTTCCCACGCCCGGGTTCCCGGGTTCGATTCCCGGCGGGGTCAGGGATTTTCTCTGCCTCGTGATGGCTGGGTGTTGTGTGCTGTCCTTAGGTTAGTTAGGTTTAAGTAGTTCTAAGTTCTAGGGGACTTATGACCACAGCAGTTGAGTCCCATAGTGCTCAGAGCCATTTTTTGAACTTACGAGCGTGAACGTGGGTAACTTTTTTTTTTCTGTTGCACGCACACAGATCGTACATGAAGTGGCTTTCCAGAAGCAAAGAAAGTCGCGTTCTACGAAGGACAATTATTTCTTTCATACTTTGGAAAGCAGGAGAGACATGACTTCACAGCAGACACACGCGTTGACACGTGTTTACTCCGTGCGATGGACTGTTTGCACGCGGTGGTCGGTCGCAAGGCCATACCTGTTTGTCACTTTGCACTGCACTGCAAAAGGGAGCTACCTCGAAGTTTTGCACGGCACCATCACACGAGTCCTGATGTCCAACACTTTGTAACACTTGTTTCAAGGTACGATTAGAATGTTTGAGAATTTGTTCACGATTCCTACTGTCCGGCACATCATACGTAACTGCACCACAAATTACTGTCACTATAGTACCGTCCACAGATACACTGAAAACGACATTGTCGTGTCAAACCCTGAAGTTTAGGGACCCACTTACGATATGTCTGCTCTGGCTTTTTCCACAATCGAAATAATTAGTAATGAGCTGCAGCAAACCTGTACCTGCTCCTTGTAACACTTAGTGAGAGCGGAAAATACAATTAGTACCAACGCTCCTCCGAAATAACAGAGAGTGAAATATTAGGGATGCGCTGCGGTGGAGTAGCGAAGAGTGAAGGCAGCGTTGGTTCAGGAACCTCGTCGACAGATGTTGTGTTGGCTTCTGTGGGTGTCAGCACTGGCACAAACAGGGGAGGAGAGAAGTTGCGATGCCCGGTGGCAGGAATCCAAAATGATCTCTACATTAAACTTTCAAATTAATAGAACACGTTATTTCTATAAGGGAAAGAAACATAACGTAACGTCTCGCTATGTAGTGGCTTCCTGTGTTTCCTGTGCCTTATACGTGCAATTAATTTTCGCTATTACTACTCGGAGAATGCAGGCTAAGTATCAGCCTACTGTTACTCAGCACTGATGCTCACGAAGTCTGCGACCGAACTGCCGATCTGGGATGGCTGATTAAGTCAGAGGACGCTGAACTCTGCCTTCCCGGAGGTGTGGCACTGTCTGCTCTTTCTAGTGGGGCGCAGGTCTTATTGCAGCTTTCTGGCGCTGTGCTTGTCGGTGTGCAGTCGATGGGCTAGGATTGCACAACAGAAAGTCATGGTATAGCGATACGCGCATTTACAGATGGTGATGGTATTGTGTACACAAGGTATAAAATGGCAGTGTATTGGTGGTACTGTCATTTATACTCGGTTGATTCGTTGAAAAGGTTTGTGGCAGCATGAACGGAATTAACAGACTTTGAACGTAAAGTGGTAATTGGAGCTAGACTCATGGGACATTCCATTTCAAAATCATCAGAGAATTCAGTATTCTGAGATCCACAACATGAAGAATGTGCTGAGAATACTATATTTCAGGCATTACTCTTCACGATAGACGATACAGCTTTCACTTAACTACCAAGAGCAGAGGCGTTTGCGTAAAGTTGTCAGTGCTGACATACAAGCAACACTGCGTGAAATAATCGCAGAAATCAATGTGGGGCGTGCGAAGAACGTATCCTTTAGGACAGTGCGGCGAAATTTCGCGATAAGGGGTTATGGCCGGAAACGACTGATACGGATACGTTTGCTAACAGCAAGACGTCGCCTCTCCTGGGTTCGTGACCATATCGGTTGGAGCCTATACGGCTGGAAAACTGTGACCTGGTCAGATGAGTCCCGATTTCAGCTGGCAACAGCTGATAGTAGGGTTCGAGTGTGGCGCGGACCCCGCGAAGCCATCAATCCAAGTTGACAACAAGACACTATGCAAGCTGATGCTGGCTCTATTATGATGTGGGCTGCATTTACGTGGAATGGACTAGATCCTCTGGTCCCCCTGAGCCCATCATTGACTGGAAATGGTTATTTTCAGCTACCTGAAGAACATCTGCAGTCATTCATTGACTTAATGTTCCCAAACAACGATGGAATTTTTATGGATAACAAAGCGCCATGTCACCAAAACACAATTGTTCACGATTGGTGTGAAGAATATTCCGGACAATTCAAGCATCCAACATGAATCCCAACTAACATGTATGGGAAATAATCGAGAGATGAGCTTTAGCACAAAATTCTACACCACCAACACATCACCATTATCTACAGTTATAAAGGCAAAAAGGCTCAATATTTATGCAGCGGACTTCCAGTGATTTGATGAGTCCATGCCATTTCGAGTTGCTGCATTACGCAGGGCAGAAGTAGGTTCGACACGATATTAAAAGGTATCTCATGACTTTTGTTACCTCAGTGTATACTCAGTGAAGGGATGATATAGGGGAGGATGATTTATTTTCTTTTGACTCCAGAAAGCTCATTCCAAAAGAAACTACAAATTACTTTGCGCATGCTAATTTAAATTGTGAAATCTCTATCTTAACCAACTTTTGGACGAAAAGGGAGTACCGTCTGACGCAGTTATATGCTGTCTCAGTGGTAAAGTGTTCGTCTTTCAAGGGGAAGACTGCATTAGTTTTCGAATTTAACCTCACTGGAGATAAGATTTTTACCTTTCCTATGAAAGAGCCACTGACATGCAGATAACAACCAGTAAACAGATCATAAGACAACATCTCTGCATTTTGTTTTGTCTGTGCCTTGATTCTGTAGCCAACAGATGTAAAGTTGAAAAACCTGCTGACTTTCCCATTTGTTAGTGTCTCCTTTTTCAGCGTCTTTCTAATATACTGACTGAATTGTGACTGTGAATGATTTCTTAACTGCATTTAGTTAAGTATCTACCCCTACTTCTAGTTTTGCATATTTTCGATGTAGCCCTGTAACGCCAACTTCAGTACGGCTGTGGGCTGAACTTATTCACAGACCGTTTTTATGTAGAAATTGTGCGTTATTCTGCTAACTTGTGAAAAATTAGGATACTTCGTTGTATTAAAAACGACTTTTATCGCAACTTTATGACGGTAAGTTGTAATTAATTCGTATTAGAAAGGCCTATACTAAATATCTTTCCTTCGTTAATTGATTGAACACGTCAGATAAGCAGACAAAGTAAATTAATCAACATCAATATCGTCTCTCATGCTATCTAAAACTGCCTGAAAATGTTCGGATAGTCCTTCGACTTGATACCTGTAGACAATATGCTGGTAGCACTTCGTCGCCTAGCATGTTATGCTGTGTTAAGAGACAGCAAAGCTGTGCAGTTCGGTACAGCGATGAGGCGAGGGGTCTTGCTAATTCTGTCGTCGACTGTACCTACACAAAGTTCCTTACATATAGATACTGCCAGTAATATGCACAACATAGTAACTCTTCATCCAGGAGTTTCGCTAGCAGACGTGACAGCCATTGCTTGATTGTGATAAAGCTGCATCAGCTTTTGTTGTTAAGTGTTCACATTGACCAGGTACGACAATGTTTGTGGATGTGTACCGCTTTAGTCAAAGTAACTGTATAGTATTTGGGCGTAGTCAACGTTTTATATTTAAACTCAGAAAGATAATTTTCGGCTCAAGCAGTATACAAACTGGTTTCAGAACAATAATTTCCTAAAGGGTCTGCTTTCCCGCCTAGGAAAGTTACACAGTGTCGTCTGCTCTAGTTCCAATATGACAGCTCTTTAAGAAACATTTGACGTTTTAACAGGCCTGGTAATACGAAGAGCAGTAGTGCACTCTGGTTCTACCTGTCACAGAGATTTGCAATTCTAAGCACTTACATAACCACCGATAGTATGTATGTGTATAGAGTACTGGCATTTCTTGTTAACAGTATTAGCTTATTCCCAAGAATAAGCAGCTTTCACTCAGTTAATGCTCGGCAAAAATCAAACCTGCTTTAGGATCGCACATCCTTAATACTTGTGAAGAAAAGTGTGCACTATACAGCTGCATTTATTTCCAATAAGCTACCACTATAATTCAAAAATCTGAACAGTAATCCACGCACTTTCAAATCGAAACTAAAAGTTTCCTCATGGGTCACTCCTTCTGTTCTGTCGATAAATTCCTTGACAAATTAAGCTGATTCTTGTTGTGTTGTTGACTGCATTTACTTAAACTTATGGCTTGACTTTTATCGGGCCAAAAACATTTTACCTATATCTGTTATTACTTTTATGTTTGCCGGCAGCGGTGGTCTAGCGGTTCTAGGCGCTTCAGTCCGGAACCGCGCCACTGCTACGGTCGCAGGTTCGAATCCTGCCTCGGGCATGGATGTGTGTGATGTCCTTAGGTTAGTTAGGTTTAAGTAGTTCTAAGTTCTAGGGGACTGATGACCACAGATGTTAAGTCCCATAGTGCTCAGAGCCATTTGAACCATTTGAACTTTTATGTTGTAATTTCATGTACTGACACGTTCCGTGACCTTAGAGATTTGCTCCTCAATTTGGTCCTACGGAACGTGACGTGTAAATAAAAAATAAATAAAGTTACACAGACATCCTAATATACGTGCCGAGTGTTCCAGTTTTATTTTTAGTCAGTCTGTGTAGATAGCTTACAGATTCCTCTTTCTATCGATTAATGAGTATAGCTCGAAAGTCTGGGATCTTCAGTTTTTGGGATTAACTAGTCAAAGAAGAGCTAAGGACTGGAGTTTTTCGTCACTGGCGACACAAGAACCTCACCCAGATGGTCATCAAATATCAGTGACAATGTGCACCACGGAGAGGTTGGCTTAACGCACGGTCCAGTCACATTAACGTGACCACTGAATATGTTCGACGTCAACGTGTAACAACCCCTCACAGATGGTTGGTGGCAACTCTATAAGTGTAAGTTATATCAAGCATGTCGGGGAACGCGGAAAACAGTGCATTCCTTTCTGTAATGTGAAAACGGAGCTATTTAGCTGACGTTCAAAAGGACATTATCAATGATTTCGAGCCAAGGGTGAAAGCACAACCGCAACAGCTAAGTTTGTAAACTCATGGCGTGTCACTGTGGTTAAAGAATACCATTCATGGCAAAATGGCACTATCCAAAACTGATGGCGAGGGAAATGTTGTGCACTATGGGCCAGATGTCAGGAGTGAGCGACGGCTGCAGAGATGTGTACGGACTAATGGACGTGCAACCGTTGAGCAACTGACCGTCCAGATGAACCAAGGAGCCACAAACAGTTCTCGACGACTGTTCAGTGAACGTTGCTGTGTATGGGCCTCAGCAGTAGGCATCTGGTTGGTTCAAAGGGCTCTGAGCACTATGGGACTCAACTGCTGTGGTCATAAGTCCCCTAGAACTTAGAACTACTTAAACCTAACTAACCTAAGGACATCACACACATGCATGCCCGAGGCAGGATTTGAACCTGCGACCGTAGCGGTCGTGCGGTTCCAGACTGTAGCGCCTTTAACCGCTCGGCCACTTCGGCCGGCAGTAGGCATCTGGTTCATGTACGTACGCTGACCGCTTTTGATCGCAACGAAGGCTAGAAGTGGCACTGACTGGACGTCCAGTCAATGGCGACAGTTAGTCTTTTCAGGTGAATCACGGTTTTTGCTCTACCTGACAGATGGCTGACACCCTGCAACAATCGTAAGGGTCCAGGCCGTAACAGGGAGCGTTATGATCTGGGGATGTTTTCGTGGCATTCCGTGGGTGATCTTGTCATTCTGGACGGCTCAGTGGATCAACATACGTATGCATCTACCCTTGGAGACTATGTCCGCCCCTATACGTAATTTGTTTTTAATCGTCACGTCACCAACAAGAGAGTGCAACGTGTCACACATCTCACAATGTATTTGCGCGGGCCAAAGAGCAGCATGATGAGTTTACAGTACTCCCCTGTCCACCAGACTCCCAGTATTTAAACCGAATCTACAATGTGTGCGACCACCTCGATTGGGCTGTTCGTGCTATGAATCCTCAATCGAGAAATGTAGCGCAGGTGCCTACAACATTAGAGTCGGTATGGTTCCACATGCCTATTGGTACCTTTCAGCACCTCACTGACTCTCTTCCTGCACGTCTCACAACAGCCCCGCTGCGAAAGGTGGTCATTCAGGCTTTCGACAGGTGGTCACATCAGTAGTGGAACAAAGAGATGCCGCACAGAGTGGCCACGCGGTTTGAGGCGCTATGTCATGGATTGCTCAGCCCCTTCCACCGGAGGTTCGAGCCCTCCCTCGGGCATGGGTGTGTGTGTTGTTCGTAATATAAGTTAGTTTAAGTAGTGCGTAAGTCTAGGGACCGATGACCTTAGCAGTTTGGTCCCTTAACAATTCACACACATTTGAACATTTTTTGAACACAGAGATTTCTGGTAACATAATTTATTCCAAATAACGGTTATGTTTTCCCCAACCCACTCTTCCCTAGCCCTCATGACGTCACGCACCCCTCCTCACCCTGATGTCATCGAGGGAAATTCAAATTTTTTGGCAGTATGTACGTCAATTTGCCTACCTTCACTAACCTAACTCCCTCTACCACTCCCTTCTCCTATAGCGTCACCCACCACCCTCCACCACTACCCCACCCCTGGAGATAGCAGGAAACGGTCAGTCTGCTTAAATGCCAGCAAGGAAGCTTAGGTTAGTGTACTTTATTTGCTTTATGTGTATTCCAGGGCCCCTCACCCACTTTCTGCCATCCCCACTCACACCTTTCGAGTTTCAGCTGCTTGTTTGGGGACACTTTAAGACAGAAAAATTTTCTGATTCACATAGCTACTGTCGTGTTCACCTCTCTTCTGAAACGCTGAGTTGGCTTAGTTTATTTTCGCTGCTGGATTCATGGGTGTTAAGGCACTAATTTTTTATGTTTTCACTTTTAAAAGTACAATCTTACAATGGGAAACCCACAATGATGTCTAAGCACCGACAGGAAAATCTGAACAATGACATGTTTCAAAAGACATTTGGTCAATTGCACTGCTCTGCTACTGTCGAGGAAAACTTGAATTTTTCAACCTGAAACCGATCTCCTACAAAGCTGCATCACCACAACTTAGCCGAGCGGGATTAGTCTAGCGGTCTAAGGCGCTGCAGTCATGGACTGTGCGGCTGGTCCTGGCGGAGATTCGAGTCCTCCCTCGGTCATGGGTGTGTGTGTTTGTCCTTAGGATAATTTAGGTTAAGTAGTGTGTAAGCTTAGGGACTGATGACCTTAGCAGTTAAGTCCCATAAGATTTCACACACATTTTTTTGAACCACAACCGATTGCACCACCATTCCATAACACTACGTCGTTGAGTAAATACAATTCATATCCGGCACCATGCAAAATCATCACTCCTACATCCAGCATATAGCTGTCAACGACCAACCACTTCTACATATACGGCAAAGACACACAGTTCCCAAAACCAGAAGCACATGCTCGTATATAGTCACAGGGTTAGATATCCCTCGCCGACAAAAGCACTTCGATCACTCATCACAATGGCCAATGGTCATGAGGTAACAGCTTCCGCATGCAATCCTGATGCGCGGTCAGGGCTTCCTCCACAGACACCGGTCACTCTTCGAACTGGTGTACAAAAGATGGATTGGTTCCTCCGGCACCTAACAGCCCGCTAAATGCGCTGTTTCCGGGCTTGCCGGCTTGGTACCGTGGTTTCTGTGACGAGTTGCGTTCGTCTCTAGACTCAAAAACGGAAGAATACTTACTTTCTGAGGTCTGTCGGTGAGAAGTGCTTCGCCATTCGCGAATTAATTTACCGATCTCGAAACTGATACCAGCTGCATTATCCGATTTTACAGGCCAAAACTACGATTTTTATGACACTTTTATGCTGAAATCCTCGAGTAGCATACGAAAATTTCCAGAACTTCATGTATTTTTACGCAGTTTCCCGGATTATACTTCCGTTTATGTGATAGATATCGTTATAAACCACATAGCACAAGCCATTACGTTGGACGTAGCTGAAAATGGTAATGAGAATTTCAAATGTCAGCTCATTTGCGCTATGTCCTTAAATGATATGCAAGAGACAAGGCAGGGGTTTACCTGGAATATGCTCATAATACCACTGTCGGCAACAATTAACTATGCCAATTAATCTGCCAGGAAGTTTCAACAATTAACTGATCAGTCGGAAATTCGACGTCGCGATTGGAAGCGATGCTGTATAAACGATGGATGTAATTTTAAATTTTGGCGGGAATTTATTCTGTCACGGTTGCGTAATTCCCAATCATTTACAGGTCAGCTAAGTGTATTATTTAAAGAATTGTAGAATTCCCGAGCTGGTTCTCTCTCCTGCACCAGGAAAAAGAAGGAGGGGAAAGGATTTATCGTGGAGATCGCGGAAACGTCCGTAGACTATCGCCGCCGGTCGTCTTCACGTCATCCACATCTCCCGGCATCCACATTCCGGCCGTAAAGGACGGTCAGAGGCATGAGAGACTGCCGCTGTGACCGCCAAGCAGTCAATAGGTCAGCAGCGCTCCCGCAGACGAAAAAGTATAGAATCATTGATATGGGTTGGTATACTCTAATAAACCTCACAGTCGATATTGTGACAATGAACATGTGAGGATCTGCGTAGGGGAGCCGCTGAGACGACGTTCTGCGGATCCATGATATTACAGCCATATTGCCTGCCCTGTCCGTACACTACAAAAGTTCCAGTCGAACATCTGGATTGGCATACTGTGCAAGTGTTTACGAAATGATTATACCATTCCTCAGTATCGGATATACTCGTCGATGAGCTAAAATCACAATTCCCCAGGCCGGCCGAAGTGGCCGTGCGGTTAAAGGCGCTGCAGTCTGGAACCGCAAGACCGCTACGGTCGCAGGTTCGAATCCGGCCTCGGGCATGGATGTTTGTGATGTCCTTAGGTTAGTTAGGTTTAACTAGTTCTAAGTTCTAGGGGACTAATGACCTCAGCAGTTGAGTCCCATAGTTCTCAGAGCCATTTTTGAACAATTCCCCACGTTAAATCTCTCCTCCCCTGACGTGTAGGAATACGTTATTTTTTTACAGGAATAGTAGTCTTATCACTTCCCACACACATCTGGTGATTGTCGGAACACTAACCACAGTAACTTTACGTTCCACAATCATAATATTCATGAGAAATGGTTCAAATGGTTCAGAGCACTATGGGACTTAACATCTGAGGTCATCAGTCCCCTACAACTTAGAACTACTTAAACCTAACTAACCTAAGGACATCACACACATGCGTGCCCCAGGCAGGATTCGAACCTGCCACCGTAGCAGTCGCGCGGTTCCGGACTGAAGCGCCTAGAACCGCTCGGCCACCCCGGCCGGCTATTCATGCAAGTTAGCATTCACAGCGTCCGAAACATTACGGTATGTCCACACTCACAGCAGTTGGGTATCGTTTTGCACGGCCTACCATAGCTTCCCGGTCAGCGTATGCCAGAGCAGGAAGAACTGACACACTCAATGTAGAAAGAGTAACTTAGAAAGGTCGAGGTAACTTCTATGAATACATCACCTCAGCCCCCTATATGTCTCATCTCCAGCAAATATTTCGATATCGCCACTCCACGAAATGATTTAAAATACATGTCTTCCACCCAGTCAATCTCGAGAACAGACAAAGTATTCTGCTCTTCAGATGTAAATAAATGGACTCGTCTCCAGATTTCATCACGAGTGCTGCATCGTCATACACTGATTGAATGGATAATGGCTACTGGTATATTCCCATCCACTCTCCCTCCTTGCGGTATCGTTGGAATGATCCACGGTTCAATGGGTGCTGCCATGTTGGAGTTCAGTAATGACTTTGCACCATGCTGTTTTAAACCGTCGGAGCACTTCCGTTACTGAGAGCCACCACAACAAAGAGAGAACTGGAATGGAATGATTTTCATGTAACCAAATGAATGTGTAACTACTCTCATTAATTCAAGTTTATGTCGTGTTATTCTCAGTCTTATGAGTTTTCTATCAGTTTCACCATTTTTCCAGGTTTTTCTGTAACGTCTCTTTGGTTTGATCTCGTGATGCTATCAGCCAATGGCATTGCAGCATGGTTCTCAATTTCTATGTCGTTG
The DNA here is from genome assembly GCF_023864275.1 of Schistocerca cancellata. Classification (NCBI taxonomy): domain Eukaryota; kingdom Metazoa; phylum Arthropoda; class Insecta; order Orthoptera; family Acrididae; genus Schistocerca; species Schistocerca cancellata. The sequence continues at coordinate 318,213,314 of NC_064629.1, forward strand.
CTAAACCACGACTTCCATTACTTTGCGAGTGCTATATACATGTGGACATACCGTGAATCCTGTTGCACTGCCCATATCCCATGACACAAATAATGGATCGTAACGTGGGAAATAGCTAGCAGCAGAGAGCAGCTGCAAAAACTACGCTCCTTAGCTGAAACACATCGGCAGAATTTTATTACAACTGATCATCTCCACCTATGTGGCTGGGAGTTACACAGTATTCTCGTATTCGTAGGATGAAGTTGGAGACTGAAAGATCTCACCAACACCTTTGATGATGACCATACCAAGAAAGGAATCACATCCATAGCATCACTCTGTCCTCTGTTTCGAAATTAGGTACCCTTCGTTGAACCTATCGGCTAAGGATCCTTAGTAGAACTGTAGATGATCGCTCTCTATGCATCTCATCACTCTTCCTCTATCTTTAACCAACCCTACCTGCCATATTGTCTCCGATTTAACACTGACCAGAAGTAGGAGGGTACTATACCCACTACACTCAATGTTTCGTGAAGGAACAGAACGAGCTGTCTTCCACATGATCAGTACTCTTTTATATTTTGCTTTCAAAGAGTGTAACACATACTGAAAACATGTACAACTAACCGACGCTTGTAATATAGGCCGGTATTCTTATTCCAATTCTGTAAGTGCCGTTCAAAATGGTTCAAATGGCTCTGAGCACTATGGGACTTAACTTCTATGGTCATCAGTCCCCTAGAACTTAGAACTACTTAAACCTAAATAACCTAAGGACATCACACACATCCATGCCCGAGGCAGGATTCGAACCTGCGACCGTAGCGGTCACGCGGTTCCAGACTAAAGCGCCTAGAACCGCGCGGCCACAACGGCCGGCAACCGCCGTTCCGCGAAGACAGTTCTGTACCTGTATTACTCATGTCACCCATCCATTACAGACGATCTTGCTTGATGCACGCGTACAGAGAAGTTTAACTCTCCTTATTGGAGTATAGTAGATGCGAGCGTGATACACTTGAGAATGTTGTTGTGATATAACAGACGCTTAAGAAGAAGAAGAAACGTGTTTCATGGATGATATAGCTCCAGAAGGAAGAAGTTTGGAAGATTTTACGTAAATAACATGTTCTGACAATTCTGTAGTATTTTTGTAGTATTTGGACTCCATACCAAGACGGTACTGGAAAGAGAGAAATGATCGTGTAACATAAACAGACATTCCTAAGGCTACACAGTTCTGTACTTAAACACACTATAATGTTAAATCCGTGTGGTTTTCCGCTGTATCAGCTGTATGGAATGCAGTGGTGTTAATACTCCAACGCAGGAAATATACTTCCATCGCCTGACATAAATTCACCCTGCAAGTTTTGTATCTCACTCAGTATGGTGAGAAACTTTAAGATGATAAAACTGCTATCTTCTACACAAAAGAAAATAAAAAGAAAACATAAATTATTTGTGATATATGCACTATATAACTTTCCGGAGGTGTAGAGTGCCTACCGTTCACGTCTGATTATAGGCATCTGTCCCACAAAATGATCGTCACTAACGGAAAATGCATGAAACTATGACACCTTATGAGGAAATAGAGAAATATTTAGGAACGCTGTTCTTACATGCGAAATTACCCACCATGCTGCACTAACTCCATAAACGGAACACAGTCTATTCCACACACAACAATTGTCAAGCAAATGTGTACATAGGGTTTGCAGTACCTCACAAACCCCTGTCACTGACTTAGAAACACTGCAATTATGAAAGTGAAGACTCGACTTACTTGCAGAGCACTTCGTAAATCGATCCAATCTGTATTTATCATGGCTGAATGACAGAGACCATAGAGAACGAGGAAACATATTCATAGGTCGATAGAATTCTCACACCCTAACTGACAGGTTTGGGGGAGAGCAGCCGCCGCCCACACCTTAATCCAGAAATGTCCATTCATTTTGCTGGCGCGCAATACCACCGGCTGCCAGCCGCACCACACAATGCCATGCCCCAATCGTCATCAGGAAGCCAGTCAATTTGCCTAGCTATATCTACTGAACTCACTCTCTATCGCCATATTTAATCGAAGTGTTGATGACCATCATTCGACGCTCACCATCCATCGTTCAACTCTGATCATCATTCAACTCCAAGGACGTCACACTTTAAACAATTGTTCAGACCTCATTTTAATATAACGATACCAGATTTACATTCGATGTTCGATGCTATCAATATACACTATGTGATCAAAACTATCCGGACACCTGACTGAAAATGACTTAAAAGTTGGCGGCGCCCTTCATCGGTAATGCTGGAATTCAATATGGTGTTGGCCCACCCTTAGCCTTGATGACAGCTTCGACTCTCGCAGGCATACGTTCAATCAGTAGCTGGAAGGTTTCTTGGGGAATAGCAACGCATTCTTCACGGAGTGCTGCACTGAGGAGAGGTATCGATGTCGGTCGGTGAGAGGTGGCACGAAGTCGGCGTTCCAAAACATCGCAAAGGTGTTCTATGGGACTCAGGTCATGATTCTGTGCAGGCTTGTCCATTACAGGGATGTTATTGCCGTGTAACCGCTCCGCCACAGGCCGTGCAATATGAACAGGTGCTCGATAGTGTTGAAATATGCAATCGCCATCCCCGAATTGCTCTTCAACAGTGGGACGCAAGAAGGTGCTTAAAACATCAATGTAGGCCTGTGCTGTGATAGTGCTACGCAAAACAAGGTGTACAAGCCCCCTCCATGAAAAGTACGACCACGCCATAAAACCACCGCCTCCGAATTTTACTGTTGGCAATACACACGCTGGCACGCCGCACCTACACCCTGCCATTGGATCACCACATTTTCTACCGCGTTTCGTCACTCCACACAAGGTTTTTCGCTGTTCAATCGTGCAAGTTTACGCTCCTAACACCAAGTGAGGTGTCGTTTTGCATTTACCGGCGTGATGTGTGGCTTATGAGCAGCCGCTCGACCATGAAATCCAATTTTTCTCACCTCCCGCCTAACTGTCATGATACTCGCAGTGGATCCTGATGCAGTTTGGAATTCCTGTGTGACGGTATGGGTAGATGTCTGCCTATTACACATTATGAGCCTCTTCAACTATCGGTGATTTCTGTCAGACAACGAACGAGATCGGCCTGTGGGCTTTTGTGCTGTACGTGTCCCTTCACGTTTCCACTTCACTATCACATAGGAAACAGTGGACCTAGGGATGTTTAAGAGTGTGAAAATCTCGCGCACGGACGAATGATACACGTGAGACCCAATCACCTGACGACGTTTGAAGTCCGTGAGTTTCGCGGAGCGTCCCATTCTGCTCTCTCACGATGTCTACTTACTACTGAGGTTGCTGATGTGCAGTGTCTGGCAGTAGGTTGCAGCACAATACACCTGATATGAAAAACATATGTTTTTTGTGGTGTCCGGATACTTTTGATCACATAGTGTATCTCATGATCTCAGTGGCCCATTCTAGCCGTAAGTCCAAACAAAAACCTGATAGTATTCGTTTCTTACTGGCCTGCCGCCTGTAAGACACGCCAGTTCTCTTAATAATGATGTCCTTTCAAAGTAGGAAGAAGCGTCTCACAAACTCAGTAACACAACAGTTCTGCCTATAGCTTTGCAAGCGATCTGACAGGAGAACATGGAACAAGTACCAGTATACACTTATCAGACAGAACATTATAACCACTAATCTTCTACCGATATAAATCAGTCCAGTTGACAGCAGCGTCACTTGGCAAGGAATGACTGCAAGTCATACACATGCACAGAACAAGTAGTATCAGTGAGTATGTTGCCCGTGTGTAGAATGGTGAAGGTACACGATCTGTCTGTGTTTGACCGAGGACAGGTTGAGGTTATACTTGACAATCGGACTAAACTATTAATTGGATCGTTTTACAGATCCCCCTACTCAGAAGATATAGTTGCTGAATAGTTCAAAGAAAACTTGTGTCTCATTTCAAATAGGTACCACACTCACACAATTGTAGTCGGTGGTGACTTCAACCTACCCTCGATATGCTGGAAAAACTATACGTTTAAAACCGGCGGCAGGCACAAAACGTCATTCGAAATTGTATTTAATGCTTTCTCAGAAAATTATTTTGAACAATTAGTTCATGAGCCCACTCGAAGCGTAAATGGTTGCGAAAGCATACTTGACCTCTTAGCAACAAATAATCCTGGACAAATAGGAAGTATCATGACGAATACAGGGATTTGCAACCACAAGGCAGTTGCTGCTAGACTGATAAGCGCAACTGACAGATGTATACCTCATATATTAATACGTGATGGTGCTGATCCCCCGTGGTGCACAAAACGGGTCAGATCGCTGTTGCAGAAGCAACGAAAAAAACATGCCAAATTTAAAAGAACGCAAAATCTCCAAGATTGGCTAAGATTTGCAGAAGTTTGAAATATAGCGCGTACTTCAATGCGAGATGCTTTTAATTAACAACGAAACTCTGTCTCGGAATCTGGCAGGAAACCCAAAGAAATTCTGGTCATACATAAAGCACACCAATGGCAAACCGCAATTAATACCTTCACTACGCGATAACAACAGTCAAGTCACTTATGACAGTGCCACTAAAGCAGAGTTATTAAACGCAGTTTTCCGAAACTCCTTCACCAAAGAAGACGAAGTAAATATTCCTGAATTCCAATCAAGAACAACTCCAGAGATGGGAAACATAGAAGTAGATATCCTCGGTGTAGCGAAGCAGCTTAAATCACTTAACAAAGACCAAGCCTCCGGTCCAGATTGTACACCAGTCAGGTTCCTCTCAGAGAATGCTGATACATATTTAGTAATTATATACAACCGCTCGCTCACAGAAGGATCCGTACCTAGAGACTGGAAAATCGATCAAGTGACACCAATACCCAAAAAGGGAAGTAGGAGTAATCCACTGAAGTACAGGCCCAGATCACTAACGTCGATTTCCAGTAGGGTTTTGGAACATATACTGTGTTCTAACATTATGAAGTATCTCGAAGAAAACGATTTATTGACACATAGCACGGATTCAGAAAATATCGTTCTTGTGAAACACAACTAGCTCTTTCTACTCATTAAATAATGAGTGCTAGCGACTGCGGATGTCAAACTTTGTTCATATTTTTAGATTTCCAGAAGGCTTTCGACGCCGTTCCTCACAAGCATCTTCTAACCAAACTCCGTGCCTGTGGAATATCGCCTCAGTTGTGCGACTGGATTCCTGATTTCCTGTCAGAAAGGTCACAGTTCGTAGTATCAGACGGAAGGTCATAGAGTAAAACAAAAGTAATATCCGGCGTTCCCCAAAGAAGTGTTATAGGCCCTCTATGGTTATTGATCTATATTTAGGACATAGGAAATAATCCCAGTAGCCGTCTTATACTGTTTGCAGATGATGCTGCCATTTACCGTCTTGTAAAGTCATCAGATGACCAAAACGAATGGCAAAATGATTTAGATAAGACATCTGTATGGTGCGAAAAGTGTCAGTTGATCCTGAATAAAGAAAAGTGTGACGTTATTCACATGAGTACCAAAAGAAATCCGTTAAGTTTCGATAACGCGATAAGTCACACAAATCTGAAGGCTATAAATGCAAATAAATACTTATGGATTACAATTACAAATAACCCAAACTGGAATGATAACATAGAAAATGTTGTGGGTAGAACAAACCAAAGACTGCGATTCATTGGCAGAACACTTAGAAGGTGCAACAGCTCTACTAAAGAGACTGCTTTCACTACGCTTGTCCGGCCTATTCTGGAGTATTGCTGCGCCGTGTGGCATCAGGTGCGACCCACGGATGATATCGAAAAAGTTCAAAGAAGGGCAGCTCGTTTTGTATTATCGCGAAATAGGGGAGATAGTACCACAGACATAATACGTGAATTGGAGTGGCAATCATTAAAACAAAGATGTTTTTCACGTGACGGGATCTTCTCATGAAATCACCAGTTTTCTCCTCCGATTGCGAAAATATTTTGTTGGCACCCACCTACATAGGGAGAAATGATCATCACCATAAAATAAGAGAAATCAGGGCTCGCACAGAAAAATAAAGTGCTCGTTTTCCCGCTCGCCGTTCGAGAGTGGAACGGTAGACAGACAACTTGAAGGTGGTTCATTGAACCCTTTGCCAAGCACTTCATTGTGAATATCACAGTAATCACGTAGATGTAGATTTAAGTGTGATGACTCGGAGACTCGGCATGAACGTATCGGAAACTGCATGATTTGCCAGGTGTTCATGGAGTGCCATGGTGAGTGTCTTCAACATGCGGTAAAAGCAAGGTGAAACCGTCTACAGTTGTCATGGTGTTGGGCGGCCAGTCCTCATTACGGTTATCGGATATCGTGGGCTGGGCAAACTGGTAAAACAGGATAACTGATGAACTGTGGTGGAAGTAATATCAGAATTTAATGCTGGGCAGAGTACAAGTGTGTCTGAACACACAGTGCACTGGACACTTCTAACGCTGGGCCTCCACAAGCTATGACCCATGCATATGCGAATGTTAACACCGCGACATTGGCAACTATGACTGAAATGGGCACGTAACCACCGACCACCAGCACAGGATGTGGGCACTGTGGCAGAGCAATGCGTGATCTGATGAATCCCAATACCTTCTTCAGCCTGCCAGTGGGAGAGCACAAATCCGTCACCTTCCAGGGGAAAATCTCCTTGACACCTGTAGTGTGGGACAGAGAGAAACTGGCAGTAGCTCCATTATCCTCTGGTGAACCTTCACGTTGGCATCCATGGGTCCAATGGAATTCGTGCGAGGCACCATGACGGCCAAGGAGTTTGGTACACTGGTTGCATACCACATACACCCCTTCATGACGGCCGTGTTTCCCGATAGCAGTGGCATTTTTCATCAAGATAATGCACCACGTTACAATGCCATGAGTATGATGGTGTGGTTCAAGGAACACAGTGGCAAGTTCCAGTTGATATGCTGCTCCCTCCCCCCAAATGCCCACATCTGAACCCGATCGAACACATCTGGGATGTGATTCAACGTGCCGTCAGAGCTCATCACCCCTCTCCTCGGAATTTACGGGAATAAGGTGACTTGTGTGTGCAGATGTGGTACCAACTCCCTCCAGCGACATACTACGGCCCATTGCTTCCGTGCCATGCTGCATGGAGGTGGAGATCTCCTCTGAACAGCACGTTGCAAGGTATCCCAGATATGCTCAATAATTTTCATGTCTGGTGAGTCTGGTGGCCAGCGGAAGTGTTTAAACTCAGAAGAGTGTTCCTGGAGCCATTCTGTAGCAATTCTGGACGTATTGGATGTTATATTGTCCTGCTGGAATGGCCCAGGTCCGTCGGAATGCACAATGGACATGAATGGATGCAGGTGATCAGACAGGATGCTTACGTACGTGTCACGTCTCAGAGTCGTATCTAGATGTATGAGGAGTCCCATATGACTCCAACTGCACACGGCCCACACCATTAAAGAGTCTCCACCATACTGAACATGCCCTGCTGACATGCAGGGTCCATGGGTTCATGAGGTTATCTCCATACCGATACACGTCCATCTGCTCGATACAATTTGAAACGAGATTCGTCCGACCAGGCAACATGATTCCAGTCATCAACAGTTCAATGTCGGTGTTAATGGGCCCAGGCGAGGCGTAAAGCTTTGTGTCGTAGAATCATCAAGGGTACACGAGTGGTCCTTCGGATCCGAAAGCCCTTAACGATTATGTTTCGTTGAATGGTTTGCACATTGAGACTTGTTTATGGCCCAGTATTGAAATCTGCAGCTGTTTGCGGAAGGGTTGCACTTCTGTCACGTTGAAAGATTCTCTTCAGTCATCGTTGGTCTCGTTCTTGCAGGAGCTTTTTCCAGCCGTAGCGGTGTCGGAAATGTGATATTTGACCGGATTCCTGATATTCACAGTACACTCGTCAATGGAGATGTAGAGTCCCATTGCTCATGCGCCGACTACAATACCACGATTAAACACACTTAAATCTTGATAACCTACCACTGTAGCACCAGTAACCGATCTAACAACTGCGCCAGACACTTGTTTTCTTATATAGGCGTTGCTGACCACAGCGCCATATTCTGCCTGTTTACATATCTTTGTATTTGGATAGGCATGCCTATACCAGTTTCTTTGGCGCTTCAGTGCATGATAACGCAGCACTCATGTTGAAATTTGGAGAGCGATCCATTTATTTATGACAACCCAAGAGCAGAGTACCTACAGTCTGTTCTAGATTTTGATTGAATGGAAGACAAATATGTTAAATCATTTCGTGGCAGTGGCGAAATCGAGACATATATTGGGGATGAGACGTCTGTGGGGCTGAGGTGATGTTCTCGTACAAGTTATCTGGACTCTTCTAAGCTACGCTATCTATATTAAGTGAATCAGTTCTTCCAGCTCTGGCATATGACGACTATCATGCAAGAACGCACGTAACATAAATAAAAGACGATAGCGCTTTTCAATTGTAATTACGCCTTTTGTTCCTGAACAAATATGTGATAACGATGATGTGGTGGGAGGGTTTTTCTGCTAGGATGGTGTGGTAGCCCGTGAAAAACGATACCCAACTGATATGGGTGCGGACATATCGTAAGTTTTCGGAATCTATAAACGTTAATCACGCTACTTGTCGTGAATGTTATGTTTCCGGAACGTAAAGTTACTGCGGTTAGTGTTCCAACATATCAACGGAAGTGAGTGGGAAGTGATGAGACTATTATAAAAAAATATACGTATGCCAAGCGAACAGGAGGGGCTAGATTTGATGTGGGAAACAGCTATTTCAATGCATCGACAAGTACATCCGACAGTAAGGAGTGATAAATTCATTTCATAAACACAAGGACAATATGCCAATGCAAGGGTTCAACTGGATCTGCTATAGCGTACAAACAGGGCAGGAAATACAGCTGTAACATCATGGATTCGCAGAACGTCCTCTCATCGGCTCCCCTAAGCAGATCCTCACATGTTCTTTGTCGCACTACCGACTGCGATGTTTATTACAGTTTACTAACCCATATCAGTGATGTCTTTCCAACCTTTTCGTCCGCTGACCGGCTGACTTCTTCACAGTCACTGTGGCACATTGTTCGGCCTCTGAGTGCCCATTACGGCCGGAATGTGGATGCCGGAAGATGTGGATGACGTGAAGACTATCGGCTGCGGTGGCCTACGGATGTTTCCACGATCTCCATGTTAGATCCCTCCTTCTTCTTCCTCGTGCAGGAGACAGAACCACCTTGGGAATTCTACATTATTTTAAAAAATACAAAAATACACTTCGCAGACCTGTAAGTGATCGGGAATTACGCAACCATGATAGCATAAATTCCAGTCGACATTTGAAATTACAACTACCATTGTTTACAGCATTGCTCCCAATCACGTGCCGTCGAATTTGCGGCTGATCAAAAAAATAAATAAATAAATAAATAAAAGGTTCAAATGGCTCTAAGCACTATGGGACTTAACATCTGAGGTCATCAGTCCCCTAGACTTAGAACTACTTAAACCTAGCTAACCTAAGGACATCACACATATCCATGCCTGAGGCAGGACACGAAACTGCTACCGTAGCAGCAGCGCGGTTCTGGACTGAAGCGCCTAGAACCGCTCGGCCACAAGGCCGGCTGCGACTGATCAATTTATTGTTTCCGATAGTTATATTGTGAGCACGTTGCAGTCAAACCTCTGCCCTGTCTCCTGCAAATTGTTGAAGGCCATAGCGCAGTTCAACTGAAATTAGAAATTGTCATTACCATTTTCAGCTACCTCCTTCTTAATGGACTGGGCTATGTGGTTGATGTCGACAGTCACGAAAGTGGTATGATATTCTGGAAATTTTCGTTTGCTACTCGATGATTTCAGCACAACTGTGTCCCAAAAGTCGTCGTTTTGGCGTATAAAATCGGATATTGCAGCTAACATCAGTTTCAAGATCGGTAAATTGATTCGTGGGTGACGAATTAGTTCTCATTGACAGAGTTCCAAAGTAAATATTCTTGAATCCCTTAAACTGGAGATGGTTGCAACTCGTTGCAAGTTGGCTGGCGAGGAAACAGTACCGTCAGCGGACTCTTTTGTGCCGGAGGAACCAACCTAGTCCTTGTACACCAGCTCGAAGAGCGACTGCTGTCCATGGAGGACGCCCAAATGTGCATCAGGTCACCATGTGCTGAGGCTGTTGCCTCATGACCGTTGGCTGCAGTGGATGACTCACCACCCTCGCAGGTGAAGTGCTTTCTTCATTGGGGGCTATCTAGTGCTGGGACTATATACGACGCATGTGCTTCTGGTTTTGAGATCATGTCTTCGCGGTACATATAGGTGTGTCTAGCGGTCGACAGCTATATGCAGGATGCAGAAGCGATGATTTCGCATGGTGCAGCATACGATTTATGTTTACTACAGCAATGTTTCGGTATGGTATGGTGGTACAGTGGTTTGTGGTATTACAGCCTGTATGGAGATCGGTTTCACGCCGAAAAATCCAAGCTTTCCTTGACAGCAGCAGAGCAGTGTAATTGCCTAAGTGGCTTTGGCAATAGTTCCCGTATATCATCATTAGCCCACTTTTGCATGGCTTAACCGTCAGTGAAATATGACTGCAGTATGTTTTTCGATCTTTAAAAAATAGTTGTCCACTGAAATTCTCGTAATTTGTCCGTCTGTGGTAAGTGACGGACAGTTCTCTCACGCCAGCATTGTCATTTAGGTGGATAAATTCAGTAAGAACCAGTCAGATTGCTCCATGGACCTTCAGAGTGTCACAAGACATCCTTTATGTTGGGGGGGGGGGGCGTTGGAGTGTCTACAGACAAGTTAGTACAAGACAGGGGAGAACAGGGCATCCACGGAAATTCCGTGATATCAAAGAGTCACATGACGTCTGCTTTGTTCGAGTCTTGAGAGAGAAGTCCAGGCAGACCAGCCTCCTCTGGTTCGAACAGGTGGGATGCTGTTCTCCACCTGCTTTAGAGCATCTCCAGACCAGCAGTTTTAGGACAGCAAAAATTCACTGAAAATTCCAACCATTTGTCTCATCTTTAGGACAGTGCTTTGTATTCTTGGAGAATCTTTTAGATGTTTGATCTGTTATGTCTTTACATTTTTCGCGATCTTTTGTGGGGTATCGAAGCATGTCATGAACTTTTAGCCACGTTATTCTTCAGATTTTCCCATCTTTGCTTAGACACCAGTGTATATTTCTCATTGTACAACTGTGCTTCGAAAAGTGAGGAAAATAAAAAATAATTGCTTTAACATCCCTGACTCCAGCAGCGAAAATAAACTAAGCATTTCAGGAAAGTGATGAACACCACAGAAGTTGTATGACTCTGAAATTTTTTGCTATCCGACAGTGACACCAAACAAGCAGCTGAAACTCAAAAAGTGAGGGCGAGTGGTGGCAGACTGACCGTTTTCCGCCATTTCCAGGAGGGGGTGCAAGGTGGTGTAGGTGGGTGAGTGACACCATAACAATAGGGGGAGTTACGTTAGTGGAGCTACACCAAATGACCTGTTTACCAACGAAAAATTTGAATTTCCTACCATTTTTAGAGGGGTGGGGTGGTGGATTGGTGTGGGTGACGTCATAGGTGTGGGGGAGGTGTAGAGGGAGTTATACTACTGGGGATTGCCCAATTGACCTAGTTCCGACAAAAATATTAGAATTTCCCGCCAAGATGTCAGTGTGCCATGTCTATATCTGGAGGGTGAGGAGGGGTGGGTAACGTCATGGGGGGGGGGGGGTTGGGAAACTCTTTGTACCATTACTGTCATTAAAATGGCCGCGCGTAGTGGCCGCGTGGTTAGAGGCGCCATGTCACTGATTGCGCGGCCCCTCGCGCTGGAGGTTCGACTCCTCCCTCGGGCATGGGTCTGTGTGTAATTCTTAGCATAAGTTAGTTTAGGTAGTGTGTAAGTCTAGGGGCCGATGACCTCAGCAGTTTTGTTCCATAGGAATTCACACACATTTTAATCTTAATGTGACTAGATAGTATGATTTCATGAGCGTACTTCTGCAGAAGTCAAGGAGCATACCGAATACTCCCATGTACATGTCTATGACGATGGTGGGAAAATTGATTTTATATTGAAGGTTGCCAACAGCTATTCTTCCTAGACTCTATTCACAAACTGAACAGCGGAGAAGGAGAATGTTGTAGTACTCAATAACTGGATGCACATACTGTGAGGTAACTTGTAGAATGTAGATGTAGACGATTTACGTGAATGACTTGCACAAATTACTACCAACGATGATGCAATGAGAAAATTCACGACGCCAGTTCGTTACTACAAGTTAGTTAGATAGTTTCATGAATCATTTGCATGGTAAATTGTAATGATGTTGAACTAGTTATTTTACCTTCACATCGCAGATTAATTTATACATATGGCTGCATGATGAATATTTATAAGTATTTTGTTTTTGTTTTTACTTTGTTTGCTTTTCATTATTATTTTATTGATTAAAGAGATGTGAGCAATTCCTACCCATATTCTTTTACACATTGAAATTATAGAGATTCCTCTTCGGAATAGAAGTTGTCAAGGGGAAACTTCAGTTTGTTTTCAGATTTTTTGCTGCCTCTCAGACATTTTATATCACTGCGTAAGTGACCAAACATTTTTGTTGCAGTATTATGCACCACTTTGTGTGCTAAAGGCAAGCGTTAGGTGAAGTAATGAATGTCGTCTTTCCTTCTGGTCTTGCAGTCATGTATATCAGTTCCTTTTGGTCTGCTGTGGACTATTTACAACAAACTTCATGAGGAAATAAGTATACTGTAGAGACATCGTGAGAATGCACAACTCATTCAATAGAAGTCTACAAGAGGATAATGGGGGAGCATCCATTTATTATTCTCCCAACACATTTTTTAGCACTGAAGACAATCTTTGACTTGCAAAGATTAAGTGCAAAACGTGGCTGAAATATGTTATTTAAAGGTTTAAAATGCGGTTTTTCCAGTTTAAATTCTCAGCAGTATGTGGGCATCTGTATTTTTGAAGTTTCCATCCTATGTATAATTTACTAACGGAGTATTACATTTATCACTGGTGTAGTTCCTCTAGATGTTCTGAACTTAATATGTTGTGTCTTTCTAAAACTGAGGGTGGAACCATTCGCAATAAAACAGTCAATGACACTGTTAATAACACTGTTTACCATTTATTGTAAAAATTGGAAATTTGTGGTAAGGTCTTACGGGACCAAACTGTAGAGCTCGTCAGTCCCTGAGCCTACGCACTACTTAATCTAACTTAAACTAACTTACGCTAAGGACAACACACACACACCCATGCCCGAGGGAGGACCGGAACCTCCGACGGGCGGGAGCCGCACGGACTGTGACAAGACGCCCGAGACCGTGCGGCTACCCCGCGCGGCTACCATTTATTCTGCAGCTGTATGTATGCATGGATTGATTACAATACTAGTGTCATCCGCAAGAAGAACTAAATCTGGTTATTGTATATTAGACTGAAGATCCTTTACATGTATTGGAACAATGGAGAATCTAAGATTGAGCCTTTGAAAACTCCATACGTGATTTCTCTCCGGCCAGAGGGATCTCCCCTGGTTACGTTGGTTGAATTACCATGTACAACTTTGAACATTCTGTTGGTTAGATACGACGTTATCTACTGGTTCCATAGAACCTGAGTTCTTCTAGGAGAATATTGTGCGTGCTTCACACAATGAAACACCTGGTTTCGGCTTTCAACTCCGTTCATCAGGTTACCATGGCTCCACATTTCCCGTGCTTCCAGGCATCACAAATTTTATTATACATAGATGTAACCAAAAGAAAAGTATTTTGTAAACGACTGACAAATTTTCTTTTGCATTTTGACTTTTCAAGCTTTTCCGTTGGATCTGTTGCAAATACATTTCTCCGGTTTGCCACCGGAAAATATAGTGCATCACACACAATATTTCAGGGATACAACCATTTCACATTTTCAGGTGGTGGTAGTTGCTGTTGTCACTGCTGCATGGCGCCTCCAATGATAATAGCACATCGACATCGAAATTTATCAGGCAAGAAACAGGATATACGCGTGCGCATGGAAGTGCTTACATTTACATGAAAGCGATGCTTATTGTGCCCCCTACTGTGAGCTGAAATGAAGCCTTTTGAACATGCCTTGTGGGTAATACTGTGCTGCTGGACGCACCTGTGGTTAAAAGCTGAATAATATCTGTACAGAGCGCTGCATATGGTCATGAACCTTAGGTTCTTGTTTTTCCTGTTTTAATTTAATGACAGCCATTGCTGGATTCCTGACGGTGCTTTGTTGAAATACTGCATCCCTCTTGACAAGATAATCGTAAGGATACGTATTGCCTCCTTAAAAACGAAATCCCAGAACGATGACGTTGGGGCTTAACTTCAGTCTTCTCATAAAACATGCAATTCTCGTGGTCAGACAATGCTCTGCTACCGCTGATTTATCAAGCTGGGCAAAGCATGTACGATGATTGCGTACAACAAAACTTTCTTACACGGTTAGACATGTCTGCTCAATATATGATTTCAGAACTGGAATGGGATCTAATATACGTCACATTTAATATACTCCACGTTTTCTAAGGCCACGATCGTCTTTGGCCGAACACAGCAAATTCTTCAAATTCTTTGGCGGACGAAAAATACACTTGATGTCATGTATCTTGAGGATTCCCTCTATTCTTGAAGGCATTCCGCCAAATTACAGGAAGAAGGTCGTTGCAGTGTATGCCTCCGCATTTTCATCCATATATTGAACTCACTTTGATCGGATCGCATTGCGCATCTGTCTACAAGAACAAGCGCTCTGATGGAATAACGTTCTTAGGTGTTGTACCTCACCAGGCAAACTGTCGGTATCTGAGAACACATGTGCTGTATGTACCAAGAGTGCATAAGGCACTGCAGCTTGTGGCCTGCAAATATAATTCTTCGTGAGCGTGATTGTGATAGATCGTATGTTGCAGTCCACCATCGACTTTTCTTGTAACCATGACGTCCAGAAATGGTAATATGCCATCCTTTTCTATTTCTATGGTGAAATGCATATTCGGTGGGAGCGAGATGAAATGAGGGAGAGAAGGTTGGAGACTTTCCGAGAGCAGTGCTTTTTCCTCAGCGTCTTTCACAAAATAGTCGGCCACCATGGGAGACAGGGGATTTACCATGGTGACATCGTACACTTGTTCGAAATACTGGGTACTAAATAAGAAATAAATTGAGGTAAGTAAATGGCTAAACAGAGTCACAAAGTTTTCTCAAACTTGCTGCTGATAAGCTTCTATGAGTCCTGTAGAGGTTATTTAGTAAATAAAGATAAAATCTCAAAGCTAACCAATAGTTCCGACCGCTGTAGTTCAGGCGTCTTCAGGCGTCCTATGCAGTCCTTTGAATTCCGGATATCATGGTCACATTTGCCTGTTACAGAGCGCAAAAGCGAAATAAGATGTTTAATCAGGAAACAGGCAGGCGCTCCAATGTTCTCACCATCTGGCAAAAAGGAGACCCATCCTTAAGAATCTTCGGTAGGCGGTACAGTCTTGGGAGAACTACAGGCCCTTAGTGGCATGAATCAGAATAGAACGCTTCTTGAGTAGGTCTGAAGCTTTTCTCTGAATCTTACCAGTCAGACCTTATCTAAGCTTCCGATGTGCAGGGACGTCGAACAGTGCCTCCATCTTGATGTGGTACTCAAGTGTCACAGAGCTTCCAGTTTCGCAGAAGTGATATTAAGATTTTTAGCCTGGACTCTCGTTTAAATTCTCGGGTTTCCTTCCTAACCTTTCCTGCAACATCACTGCAAAGTTTCAAAAGTGCCTGTTCTATTCCAGCTAAAACATCTCGGATTGGAGCTATCCCAGGTTAGTGGAAAGTTCAAACTTTTCTCGAACACCGATACCATTACGTCATCTAAGCAAGATCCTACCCGTGATATTAAACGCTGTCAGGTCCGTCTATGTGATGCATTTTCTTCTCGTATTTGACCCTCGAGACGACTATACTTTGACATTTGCCGAACCTTAGCTTGTTGTTTAGTTCAGTCATCTGGTGCCAAGGATACAGCTGAGAGGTTCAAAGAGATCCTTAGATGCAGTGATAGGAATTTCATGGACACGTACCTCCCGCTAGGGGGCACTATGAGTGCTGCTTTTGTCCAATAGTAAGTGCTTCCCTGTGCGTGCATATAGCTTTTTCTTGGTCTGATAAACTTTGACGACGCCGCGCTGTTATCATATGCCGCGTCTTGAAACAGTGATAACCGCAGCTACCACCACCTAAAGATGTAGAACAGTTTTATAAACAAAATGTTGTATGACTTGCACGATATTATCCAGCGGCGAACTCCAGAAGTTTATTTGCAACGGATCCGTCGGGAAGGCCTGAAAAGTCGCATCTGGTACGCCTACGGCGAGGAGATGGCCAACTACGTACTTGAGGTTGACAAATTATGTATTAAGGGAGGTAGATTTCTGTTCACTATGACCGTTTTACTGAGAAGCCGTGACAAGCAGACTACGCCTACGTTCGCTAAATTTAAAGATCATACTGACTCAGCAACCACTGTTAGAATGGAAGTGACGGCCATGTGCAACCGTAGACACTTTATATGCTACGGGAACTGCATAAGGTGTCCGTGAAGTCACTACCACTACGTCTAAAGATCTTTTCGAACCTCTCAGCTTTAACCAGGGACTGAGTAGATAGAGCGTCCTGGGCACAATCTGACAGGACGAAACGATAAGCTATGGTTTGCCATATATCAAAGTGTACTCGTCTCGGGGTCCAAATGCGAAAATAAAATCCACCACGTCGATACACCGTGTTTAATCTAAAAGGTAGGATATTGTATAAGCATGTGCTTACCTCAACTTATTTCTTATATAGTACTCAGTATTTTTAACAAGTGGACGGTCTCGTCATGGCAAATCCTCTGTCTCCCAAGGTGACCAACTATTTATGAAAGACTTTCAGGAAAAAGCATTGCTTTTGTCAAGTCTCCAGCCTTCCAGCTTCTGGCGGTATGTAGAAGGTACATTTGTGATGTGACCCCACGGAAAAGTGGCATTACCCATGCTTCTCCAGCATTTGAACTTGCTGCATCCGAATATTCATTTCTACAGGGAAGTGGAGAAAGATGGCACCTTAGCATTCCTGGATGCCATGGTTAGATGAAAAGCCGGCGATACGCTGCGTCATAGTGTCTACCACAAACCGCCTTACTCAGAGCTATATTTGCAGGGCACAAGCTGTCACACCCCGCGCAATGTTGTAGTGTGTTACGCTCTCTGGTACATAGAGTACATTTGGTCTTCGATACCGAAAGTCTGCCTGGTGAGCTGCAACACCTATGAAAGATATTCCAACAGAACGGCTATTCCGATTAACAGATACACAATGTGTTCGATGAAAGAGAGTTTTTTGTATGAATGTAAATAAAAATACAAACGCATCCACTACAACAGCCTTATTGCCGTATTTTGGCGGAATGCGTTCAAGAATGGAAAGAATCCTCAAGGAACATGCCATCAAGTGTGATTTTGGCCCACCATTGTATTTCAGGAACTTGGTGTGTTCAGCCTGAGATGATCTTGGCCTTGGGAAACGTGGCATATATGAGATCCCAATCTATTTCGGGAAATTGTAAGTTGGGTAGACATGCTGAGCCGTACAGGATCGTTCTATTGAACACCACCATCGTACATACCTCGGACAGCCTGATAAATCAACAGAAGCGAAGTATTGCCTGAACACGGGGAGTCGCATGTTTTATGGGAACACTAAAGTTGTATCTACAGCGTCATCGTCCAGGGAATGTGTTTTTAAGGAGGCCTTATGGCAGATAATCTTGTCAACAGTAATGCAGACTTTCAAGAAAACAGTGCCAGAAATTCAGCGCTGACTGGCATTAAACTAAAACAGGAAAAATAAGAACCTCCGATTCATAACCAGATGCAGCGCATTGCACAGATTTAATTCAGATTTTAACCACAAGAGTGCCTGCTAGCACAATCATTTCCCACTGCGCACGTGCAGAAGGCCTCTCTTCGACTCCCAGTAGGGAGTAGTATGGGCACCGCTTTCATCCGACTGTAAGCGCCTCCCGCGCACACGTAGATGCTGCTGCAGTCTAGATAAATTTCGACTTCGCCACTTGACTATCATCAGTCGCTCTTTGCATTACTGATAACAGAAACTACCGTGAGAAACAGTATCAATAAAATATTATGGGACGTACACTATATCAATTACGATCAGTTTAGTCTTGCAGCAGTGGCGACAGCAACTATAACGAACAGTCGTACAGATGTAATACTGTGATAGTCGCACAATACCATATGGTGACAAATCTGAGAAGTGTATTTGTTATCTTCTTCATTTTCGATAATGTTCATACAGGGTGAAAAGCATTTAAACCGACAAACTCTGGGAGGTTGTAGGGGACATCAAAACAAATATTTTTCCCTAATGTCATTTTTTCCTATGAGGATTATTTAAACCGGTGAAGGCCATATTACTCTCTTCAGTCATTAGAGGCCATATTACGATCTTCAGTTGTTAGAGGGCGTATTACACTCTTCAGTTGTAGGCAACTGTTGTCCACCAGTGTAGTAGTGCGTTGTCTCTGTTTATTAATGGAGCGATACACCTGGAGTGAGTACACTGGTATGGTTGGTGCGTACTACGTAGCACGCCCAAACGGACGAGCTGCACAGCGGGTTTATCAACAAAAATATCCTAATCACCGTATCCCACATCATACGACCTTTGCTGCTGGGTACCAACATCTGCGTGAGAACGGGTCATTTAGCAGATTACCTGGACAGGGATGCCGTCGCACGGTAAGAACGCTGCAAATTGAGGAAGCTGTCTTGCAGTATGTGGAGCGGGATCCTTCAATCAGCACTCGTGCAATTGCACGTAACATGGAGACGAATCAGACGAATGTAAGAACAGTCCTTCGAGAGAAATTGTTGCGTCCATTTCACTTAGAGCGTGTTCACCACCTGGAACCAGTTGATTATCCCCCCCAGAGCACAGTTTTTGCAGTGGTACCTGGAACAGTGTGAAATGCATCCTACATTTCCAGCCTCTCTGTTGTTTACCGATGAAGCAACGTTCGGGCGTGATGGAGTCTTCAACATGCACAATTCGCATGTCTGGAGTGAAGATAATTCATATGCCACAGTTACTAGCGCTCATCAAGTGCGGTTCTTCGTTAATGTTTGAGTCGGTGTTATTGGGGACTGTTTAATTGGGCCGTATCTGCTACCTAGGCCATTAAACGGCAGGCATTATTACAATATTACAATTTTCTGACCAGAGCATTGCCAGAATTGCTGGAAGACATCCCGCTCCCTACAAGACAACGCATGTGGTTCCAACATGACGGGGCGCAGCAGCAGGAACAATTCAGGATACTCCTGGGGTTTTTGCCCGTGTCAGACAGAACATGATCCGACGGTGTAACCTTTGCTTACGTCTCAACGGAGGCATTTTTGAAAATCTACTGTAATTGAAATTGGGTTGTGTTAATGTGTTGTCTTTTAGTCATAAAAAATGGAAAAGTGTTTGTTGGTTTAATTAATTTGCCGCCAGATAAATCTTCCTCTAACGATTTAAATACTCCTCGTAGGAAAAAAATGACATTATGGAAAAATATTTGTTTTGATGTCCCCTACAACCTCCCAGAGTTTGTCGGTTTAAATACTTTTCACCCTGTATATTGTCAGTTATTTTATTTCTCTGCTCAGTCGGCACTCATATATTGTTGAAATAATTTGATAACGAATCTACTTTCTTTGGTCATCTGATAATATACGTCATTTAAACTAAGCCGTGAGAGTGAACAATCCATTTTATGAAAATAATAATATTTATATGGTATGTTTACAAACATCCAATGACCACATTAATATTTACGAGTTCCGTTTACCAAAACGGTCAATTGTGAATTGTGACGCGTCGCTGTTTACGTCACTGTGATATTCCCGCGCTTGTCGCGATTGACAATCGGCCTTCGCATTCCGAGAGGGCATTTTCATCTCGTAGACCAACTGGACACCTACCTTTAAATGCCTCGCTAGTCGTCACACCCCGCTCGTTTCAGTGTCCACACGGAGGTCAGTCAACTCAAATGGGCTTGTTCATATTGACAAACTTTTAATAAAACACATTACGTACGATTCCTCATCATTATTTATTTCTTACTAATCATATTTCATTACCCTGCTACATACATTCTCTTTTACAGTAACATTGACTGGGTTATATGAACATTTTTCTGACTGGGACTCAACTTCCTTATTACTCCTTCTAATTTGTTACGATACTTTCCTTGATTTTTCCAGATGAATTTTTTTAGGTTCTCCATCTTCTTGTTATACTCCCTAGATGTCTCTTCCATTTCATTCATAATGACTCGTAAACTCTATTGCCTATCAATGTTTCCATTTTAACTTTCATTAATATAATTTCCTGTGTTAATATAATCGATAAAAACTACCTAGGTACTAGCGTCCACTAGGTTATTTATCGAACCCGTAACTCCAACTCCTCAAGCCATTTCCTGCTCCTCATTTTCTGTTAAACCATTCATTTCGCATTTTTGACCATCCTTAGCTATCGCCAGTGAGCGAATCTATAGTTCCATGAGCCATGAACTGCTCTGCACTCTCTACTAAAGCATTTATCCCAACTTCGTGATGTTCCCCTGCGTTTCCAAAGATACTTTCCGATGTATTTTCTCCCCACCATCTGTTAAACCACTCATATTAACAATTTAGCCTTTCGCATAGCTTTCTTCAAAATTCTTATAAGATTCTTCTGCTTCTCTACCGTTACTTATCCACACGCATTTGTAGAAAATTCTTCGTCAGTAAATTTTATGTTACTTTGAGTATTCATATTAAATTCTTCTACTTTCACATTTAAATACTCTAGAAACTTAATAGAATTCTGAACAGACTATTCTATTCTCCCACAGAGAACACTTAACTTTTCATCAACATCATCCCATGGTATTCCAAATTTATTATACCGAGCGAGGTGGCGCAGTGGTTAGACACTGGACTCGCATTCGGGAGGACGACGGTTCAATCCCGCGTCCGGCCATCCTGATTTAGGTTTTCCGTGATTTCCCTAAATCGCTCCAAGCAAATGCCGGGATGGTTCCTTTCAAAGGGCACGGCCGACTTCCTTCCCCGTCCTTCCCTAATCCGATGAGACCGATGACCTCGCTGTCTGGTCTCCTTCCCCAAACCAACCAACCAACCAAATTTATTCCAGGATTCTACACATTCGCCGATTTCTTCTTGATTCCTACCGACTTCACGTGTTTTTTAAATCAGTCTCCTTCATGTTGTCCCACACGGCACTGTTAATGTCCTAGACATATGCTTGAACTTTATCAGCTTTATACTAATACCGTGTATCCTAAGACTCATAAGTTCTCTCCTTCGCTTTTGTACCATTTCCTCCAACTTTCGGTTCGTATCCCTGATGTATTTACTTTGTTCGTCCTGAATGTTTCAGCGTCATCAGCAGTACATTTTGTTAAATCCACAGTTCTTTCACTTCCTCCTAGCTCCTCGCGTACTTCTAACTTACTCATTTCGCCCCCCATTATTTTGAAGGAACTCAAAGAGAATATACACCATATTACTTAATTAATAAATTCAAGCACTGGTGTCGCTAACGTACACCTAGATTAACCTTCTGCGAGTTTCTGCGCTCTTTTTTGACGATGTAACTGTCTGAAGAATGTGCCTACTTCTCGCCAACGCACCTGATACCATACCTCTGCGAATGCGCTCTAACGCACCATACACTGATGCTGTTGTCACCCACAGTCGTATGCATGTATCACGGCGAACAATCCTGCGTTACTGACATTTCAGAAAAGTGGGATTCTAAGGACTATAAAGCCATCCTGCGTCTTTTCTGGTTTCACAGCAAGGGTAGTTCCTTTACCAAGGTACGTACAATAGCCTCATCCCCCTCCCTTCTCATTTCCTTCCCCTGCGCGCAGCTATGCCTCCGCTGCATGCGTGGCTATCCTCACCATGTTTGTTGCTGCTCTCTTCTTTATACTTCCTCGCAGTGTTATCTTGATGATCATTAGTTATGTCTCACTCGCAAAATGTGAGTAATACTTGGACACGACTTTTTTTCCCTCGCAACGCAAACTTATTATGTTTCGTGACACACATTTCGGACTGTGGGATGCACGCAATTATTATTTCACGTTTCAACTCGCCAGCAAACTTTCACAGTTACTTTCAGTTTATCGTTCCATTTTTGCTTCTCGTTCCGATCCACATGATTTAATATCGCATTTCCTATACTCAACACAGAAAATTTATTTTGCATTGCAAGAGATGCCATCTGCAAGATCTGTCATGTGCAACCCATATCTTCAGCAAAGGTTTTTAAAACGTTGCGCCACAAGGCGATGTTATTTACGAGATCCCCTTATGGTACCAGATCTCCATAAAAGTTTTTTTGCTGAGAATGACACGGTGGCCGGTCGGTACCGCTGGGCCTTCATGGCTTGATCTGGCAGAGTTTAGTTTGTTTTCTGTGTATTTCTCGTTGATTTTCTCCTTGAAGCAGTTCTTGTAGCACACTGGATCCCTCGGAAGATGCAAGCAGGTAATCAGTAATTATAAGTGGAAGAGTGGGTAGCTAATAAACTTTAAAGACGTCCTGTAATGCCATTATGGTGCATTTATTAGCAAATACCACAAAACTGTTACAGTTAGATTGTATGGGACGATATGTCTTCAGAAGTTAATGAAATTAGAGAGAATGGTAAAACCGACTACCACAGTATGGCACATTCTGGTTCCCTTCCGTCGTCAACTACCATCTGCCGTCGACTAGCGAGTTTGGCACGCAGCCAGAATCTCTTACATACTTTGTGAAACCTCGTAGCTATTCGTACATTTCGGTAGCTTAATAATATTCGTTTGTTTACTGATTTCACTGGTTTGCAAGTCCGCAGCTCGTGGTCTAGTGGCTAGTGTTGCTGTCTCTGATCACGGAGTCCCGGGTTCGATTCCCGGCCGGGTTGGAGATTATATCTGCCCGGGAACTGGGTGTTTGTGTTGTCCTCATCATTTCATCATCATCATTCGTAATAGTGGCTACATTGGACTGCGTAAAAATTGGAGAGTGAAAAAATTTGGGACTTCGTGCGGGCGCTGATGACCGCGTAGTTGAGCGCCCCACAAACCAAACATCGTCATCATCATTATCACTTGTTTGCAGCATAGTAATATTCTATTAAAGCTCTCCTGTATTTAATGTATGAGAAGTTAATCATAGTAGCTAATATTTAACAAAGAAAATATTGAATTTCGCACCTGAATGATTGTGGTTCCCATATGTACTGATCGATGAGCATGAATCGGGCTAGTGGATTGATTACACCTTCTCGCTCCAGTGACTCACTACTGTGCCATATGGTCAATCCTTAACCGATGTTCGAGTGGAAAAGAGCACCTCAGTCACTTCTGTCATATTCTACAGAGCTGCTAGAGGTAGCGAATTATTTCTGCCATGTAGCGTCCCAATAAAATGTCAAATTTAGAAAAAAATAAATGATGTCCAAAATAGTAGAAACCTTACACTACACATGATCTACATACAGATCACTGTATTGGCTGCTAGTAAGGGATGATAACAGCAGTCCCATGATCTCCAGCCGCTTGGCGTAGTCGCGTGTTCTTAGAGGCCTTGCCACGGTTCGGGCGGCTCCCCCCATCGGAGGTTCGAGTCATCCCTTGGGCATGGATGTGTGTGTTGTCCTTAGCTTAAGTTACTTTATGTTAGATTAAGTAGTGTGTAAGCCTAGGGGCCGATGACCTCAGCAGTTGGGTCCCATAGGAACTTACCACATCTACCACCACATTACTTCCATTTGATACTGCGTAAATATATCAGCACTACCCAAAGAGGCCAGAGGTACGAAAATTTATCTGTGCCCAGGCTTATGACTGAATATTATGAGGCTGAATGTAACTGATATGAAATCGGGTATGTTGGTTTCTAAAACAATGGGCCCATTCTTTTTGAAAGGTATCCACAGTATGGGATCTCTCATTACTGCTCTTGACAATAGTTACATTGAGGTATTTTGGATAGTATTCTATCCCTGGTATTGTATACTTACGGTATGGAGTGGATGACGAAGCTGACTGTAATACAGTGTGTGTCTCATATTTAGCAAGTATTATGTGCTGTGCAGATTGTTTTATTTCGTAATTAGAGAAAATTATAACGTAAATCTCTGCATTTCAGCCCTGGCTGCAGCATCTCACGCTCCGTTATCTGAGAAACAGCGGGAGTGCGTTCATGAATCTTCGATTGAGTCTCTTGAGTTAAGTGGATGTGAAGGCGACAACAGTCCTGAAGCGTAAGTACCCATTGTATGATATTAACTTTCACTTAGATCAACGAGAGAACATGTAGATATCGTAACATACCTTTGTTCTGCATTATCTACGTAATTTCGACTAAACTCATGTTCTCTACATCACATGGAATTTTTTTCGATGTGTGTACAATCTACGTCTTCAGACACTTTCAACAGATGTTCTGTCACTGTATTGCATACAATCGTCATTTAAATTGTCTCTCATAAAAAAAGTATCTGAAATCGGTGTTTTAGGATGTTTACTACTAATCTGTAAATTTCTTTGTTGCAGTACACATTAGTGCATTGCACACCTTAATGGTACCGTATCGTCCACAACAGTTACAGGGGAGAAATACTCATCTAGTCAGACAATCTAATTTTACTTACACTAAGGAAGAAAGGTGTTCTTAAGACCAAGACCAGAGATCCAAAAAACAGTGACACCAATAAGATAGTTTTTTTTTCATAAAAGTCTGCAGGGAATATTATCCGCTTTATGCAATAGTTCTTTCATGTTCTTTTGTTCTAGTCTGAACAAAACAAGAGATGGTTACCGAATCCAAAATCTCTCTCATTTGATATAAAGCGCAGATCCGTTCAAAATATTTCTGTCTTACTTCGATATTACTGACAACAAGTTTATATTTGTTTTCCACTACATTATAACGTTCTTAAACATTGTTAACTATGAAAGTGAGGCAGATAAAAAATGTAGAAGTGTAAAAAACAGAAAATGGTAAAAGTAACCTGCAGCTGGTCAAGCTCGTAATAGTGTGCCGAATGTGGTTTCTCAGTCTCGAAAACGAATTCCTTTCCACAGGAGTTGAGGCAATATATCAACACTAGGGCACTTGCATTTTCCCAATGTAGATTATAGTAAAAAGCGGAAAAGTATTTACTGCGGGTATAGAGTAAGTAAAATTTAAAATAAATATTTAAGATCTTCAGTTGACCTCCCATTGCATATATGTATCACGACAATACAGTACTGTGTTGCTGACCTTTGTAAAAAATGGGATTCTAAAGACTATAAAGCCATCCTGCGTTTTATCGTGGTTTTACTGCAGTGGTAGTTCCTTCATCAAGATAGGTACAATAGTCTCACTTCCCTTCTCCCATTTCCTTTCTAACTGCTACAATGCACAGTCTCTAATAACCTCAAGGTAGTCAGTTGTAATATTGTTTCCTTTCATATTACACAGAAATTATTTCATCTCTCATCTTAGGAAGTTTTCTCTACACCGCTCGGATCAAAACCAAACCGTGTTATTTCTATCGTTTAAAAGAAAACAACACAACACTCATATATTTTTTAAGAACCATAGATTAAAACTGCAAAAAATGCGGAAATGTAGATAATTAAGGAGAGGGTTGGTTGGTTGGTTGTTTTGGGGAAAGAGACCAGACAGCGTGGTCATCGGTCTCATCGGATTAGGGAAGGATGGTGAAGGAAGTCGGCCGTGCCCTTTCAGAGGAACCATCCCGGCATTTGTCTCTAGTGATTTAGGGAAATCACTAAGGAGAGGGCACCTGGGTAAATTGACACAGAGATGCTTGAGAGTTTCGAAAGAGAACTTTAGACAACAACTAGCTGAAACAGGGGAAAG
The DNA here is from genome assembly GCF_023864275.1 of Schistocerca cancellata. NCBI lineage: Eukaryota > Metazoa > Arthropoda > Insecta > Orthoptera > Acrididae > Schistocerca > Schistocerca cancellata. Next base: position 318,239,400 of record NC_064629.1, read on the forward strand.
ACATACAATATAAGACAAAAGGATAGCTTTGAGAGACGAAATAGTGGAGGCAGCAGAGAATCAAACAGGCAAAAAGTCATGTTCATGCACGTAAGTAACTATGTAAGAAATGCACCAGACAAAAGGGAATAAAGACGTCTAAGAAGTTATACTGAAGCTGAAGAATGCCACCTGGAGTAGACTACATTCCCTGACAGTAATTAAGATCCTCGGAAGAGCTAACCAGGACTAAGGTATCCCATCTGATATGCAAGACATGAGACAAGCGAAGTACCTTCAGAATCCGAGAAGAATATGGTAATTCTAATTCCAAAGAAGTCATGTGCTGACAGGTGTGCATATTACCGAATCAACAGTTTAATAAGTCATGGTTGGAAAATATTTTCACGAATTATTTACAGGAGAATGTCTATACTAGTAAAGCCAATCACAAGAAAGATTATTTTGTATTCAGAAGAAATGCGAACATAGATACGAAAAGGTTTGCGAGACGGCGAAATGATACTTTCTCCAAGGACAAGCCTGTCAGGAATTGCGTGGTACTAAGGATGGGAGGTCAGAGTTCGATAACAGTGGCGACAGAGCTTCTTCGGATAGTGTTTGTTATCCTACTTAGTTATGCAAACCATCCGTGGGCAATGTAAAGTAACGCCCGCGAAATGCTTCCATTTCTAAAGATCACGTTTCAAAATAGAACACATGTCAGGAAATTCACAAAAGCGTGTAATCAGAATAATAGCTGGAGTCCACCCAAGATCATCCTGCAGACATTTATTTAAGGATCTAGGGATATTCACAGTAGCTTCTCAGTATATATACTCTCTTATGAAATTTGTTATTAACAACCAAACCCAATTCAAAAGTAATAGCAGTGTGCATAACTACAATACTAGGAGAAAGGATGATCTTCACTATTCAAGATTAAATCTAACTTTGGCACAGAAAGGGGTGAATTATACTGGCAATAAAGTCTTTGGTCACTTACCAAATAGTATCAAAAGTCTGACAGATAACCAACAAGTATTTAAGAAGAAATTAAAAGAATTTCTGAATGACAACTCCTTCTACTCCATAGAGGAATTTTTAGATATAAATTTAAAAAAAACAAAAAAAAATATTAAAAAAAATAAAAATAAAAAACACAAAAAAATGAAAGAGTTGTTATATTAACTTAAGTATGTTGTTAAATTAACTTAATTATGTCATGTATTGGAAAATTTGACTCGTTCCACATCATTACGAAATATCGTATTCATGATCCATGGAACTAGTATTAATCTAATCTAATCTAATCTAATCTGAGCGTTGTGGGGCATCGAAGAAAGAGGACGATTTGGATATGATGAGTGAGTATTCGACATTTCGTTAAGGAACCGAACGAAGATGACACTCCGTGCTGCACATAACAAAAGGAGTTCATTATTGTGGTCTCCAACTTGATTGCAGGGTGCACACCGGTGGATCAGATTGACAAACATTGTGTAATAAATGCAGCTGTGAGTTCTGTATGTTATTCGCAGCGACTAGTTTCTGATCTAACTGTACAGGAGTAACCACACCATAGTGTTCATACTACAGCACAGGAAATTCTGGCGTGAAATATGCTCTGGTGACAGTGATGGGCCTTGAATAGGTCCCACTCTTCTAGTCGTTAGATTTGGGACGGTGGCGCCACGGTGGTAACCCACAGTTGTGTCAAAATGAGCTGAAATTCCGCTGTTTTTCAGCTACAGTCTTATTTATCCGAAGTAGCACCTGATTCAATATCGTAGGAAGTTCATCTTTGAGAAAAATGAGTTATATCGATCATATTAGTCTGATTAGTATATAGATGACAAATGATCCCAACACATATGTTCGCACTGAACTTGTATTAATTCTCTGTAACCACTTACCCACGAAAATATTCGTCTGTTGAAATACGAGTGTTCTGCAAGTACAAAGACAGATGGAAAGAATGTGTGCGTAATGGTTAAAAAAAAGGAGGGCAGCTTTGATTAAGTTTCAGCTTTAGGAATTCAAAAGGGTTTAGAAGGCTTTACTAACACCTGCAAATCTATTATGCGATTGAGGAATGGGATACTGTTGATTCATACATCTCGTTCCTACCAAGCAACACACCTCCTCCAGACAGCTAAATGCCTCGGGGAGTGGGCTATCCAAACGTAGATACACATCACGTTGAACTACAGCAGAGGTGTTGTGTCATGAAGGGATAGAATAGATATTCTCAAAGGAGAACTTGGGAATGAGTGGGCTCAAATAGAGGTGAAAAATTTCGTGAAAAAGTAGACGTCGAATTAGTGAAATCGGGCTCCTTCGCTCTTTCGTTTAGTAGTAAAATTCTTCCAGGACATTTCAAGGCAGGTTTAATTGGTCTAACCGTGTGGCCTTATATACCCAAACCAACGTGCTGTCTTAAATGTAAGTAATTTGGGCAGAGCATTCGAGCGTGTAAGGAGAAGCCACTTGTGACAAATGTGCGAGGGGTGCACACAGAGGAGTCGTATGCTCATCTCCTAGGAAGTGTGTTAACTCCTCTGGGGGACACCCTGTGTGGAGTAGAGACTGCAGTGTCTACCTTGAAGAAAGGGAGATACAGGAGCTAGGAAAAACGAAGTTTATTCTGTGTGCTAATGCAAAAAAACCCACTCCCACCAAATCCTTTGCTTCAGATCTTAAACAGCCTGTTCAAAAAACCAGTGCTTCAACACAAACGGAGATTCATAGTTCTAGCACTAATACCTGCATTTGTAAATGCAATTGCAACGGTGCTGTTATTGTGAAATCTGTAACTCCTCCTTAGAACATCTGATAGGGCTACAGTTGCTGGCATTGTAGAGCTTCTGGCACCTGAAGAGTCACGCTCCAGTAAACAGGTCAGCACTGACGCTACCACTGTCACGAACGTTCCTCCGAAGTCCCGTTTGGCAACCAAACGGGAAACGTCGACCACAGAAGACTGGTCACGAATTGGCAGATCATAAAGATGTCATTCTATATGACTATTCAAATGATGCGGCACTGGAGATAATGGAATAAGGAGCCTGCCCGAGACAACCACCTAACCCCCAAGATTAAGCCTCCATCCGTGACAGGATCTCTACCACAGTACATACATAGGCTGAAAGAAAAACCTCAACAATAAAATGATCTCACACTAAGGTGGAAAATCAATGGGTGTAGGTCACATTGGGAGAAACTGAAAGTCCTATTGCAGGCACGTCCCCTGTGTTTGTGTTTGCAGTAAACACATTTAAAACGTACTGACGCCAGCATGACATGGGGCTATATCGTCTACTGCAAGGATGACTTGACTGGGAAAGTGCCAAGGGAGGAGTAGCTGTGTTTGTCAATAACACACATACTACTCTTCTGCTGTTTCCCTGGTTACCGTCCTGCAAGCTGTTTCCATTGAAATTCATGTGTCAAAGAATCACTATCTGCTCTATTTATTTACCGCCGCAAGTATGATAGATTATGAGCGTTTCACGGATCTTAGAGACCATTTCCCCTGACCGTTTCTCTTACTTCAGTACCTATAATGTGTTATAGGGTTCTCACTCTATTTGCCTGTGGCATCGTTTCAAGGAGTCTCATAATGTCTCAGAAGCTCTGCATTCTCAACACAGGCAGTCGCACTCATTTAAAAGCTCCTACTGGTCCCTCATCTTCCTAGACCTCTCGTTTTGTTCTGCAGCCCTCGCAGGTTCTGCTCAGTTGGACGCTACTGATGACCTTAAGTCCAGTGATCACTTGGCATTCTGGAGCCATCCACCAAATGGAGCAAATCTCGAAAGGGAACCACCAAGCTGAATGATCAGCAGAGGTAACTAGACACCGTTCAGCCAGCTCACTGTGTCTGAACGCCGAGGTGGCGTTCAGGAATGGTTGCACCACAATACAAGTGCGATCCACCATGCTGCCGACTAATTCATTCCTAAGTTATTTGGTGACCTTCAACGGCAGCCTGTATCTTTATGGACTGATGCATGCCGCTCAGCAGTGTGGGTTAGGCGTGAGGACCTGTTACGGTTAAAGTGATCCCCCAACATCAGAAAACCCGGCCGCCCTTCGAGTAATGAGAGCCAAACATCGACGCCTAATCAAGAAGAGTAAGGAAATATCGTGGCACTCTTTCGTAGCCTCTTGTTGGTCACTCCACATGTTCTACGAAGGTATGAGGAGTCATCAGGAGGATGTGAGTTAAATGCAGTTGGTTGCCTATAGCAGTGGTGCTGAAACAGGGTTGTCTCCAAATAACGCCCAGAGACATAGCCTGGACAGTGGCAGAGCATATTGCGACGACTAACGCTGCTGTCAGCTGTGATCCAGCTTGTCACCGCTACCTTTCCATCAAGGAGAATGGTGAGTTGGACTTCTTTTCCAACAATTCTGAATCGTATGCATATATGTTTGATTTAGAACAGTGTGCGGATGGTGATATTGTACACAGTCACGACTAAATCCGATGTAGAGCGCTGTGTAACTCGCAAACAACGTCAAAGGAAATCCTCTTAGAATGTTTTAATTCTGCATTGCGGACAGGACAATTTCCCAACTCGTGGATGGAGGCATTTTGATACCTCTCTTCAAACCAGAAAATGTCCAAACGTGTCCGAATAGTTAGCGGGGAGTCGCCTTAATCTGTGTGGGAATGGCCTTGAAGTGAATAGTAATCCATCGTCTGGTCGGCAAACTAGAGACAAGATAGCTCCTTATCCGCTCTCAATGTGAATTATAGAGATGTCGATCCATTGTCGCCAAGTTGGCTCAAATGGCTCTGAGCACTATGGGACTTAACATCTGACGTCATCAGTCCCCTAGAACTTAGAACTACTTAAACCTAACTAACCTAAGGACATCACACACATCCATGCCCGAGTCAGGATTCGAACCTGCGACCGTAGCGGTCGCGCGGTTCCAGACTGAAGCGCCTAGAGCCGCTCGGCCACCAGCGGCCGGCTGTCGACAAGTTCACCCTGCCAGAGAGTACTACCCAGCAGGCTGTCCTACGTAAAAAGTAATGTATGAAGATATTTTCTGACATAAATGTGGTGTGCGACAAAACGTAAAGGGATAATATTCTCAGTTAGCTTCGCCAATGGGGCTTCCTTGGCCACCAACTCATATTCATTCGGTCCTTCTTATCTAATAGCTTTCTCAAGAACCAAAGAGGTGTCGTGCTGACAGACAATTATGAGCAGAAGAATGGTGTTCGCCAGGTTAATGTTTCAGATGCCAGCATATTTGTCATAGCCTTTATCAGCGTAACGTTTACGGTAAGTAGTTCTGTGACTTACGATTTTGCATTGTGTGTACGTGTGTGTGAATCCCAGTCAACCAGATGCACGCTTCACTTTCTTCCACGCCAGAGTGTGTGAGTAGGTAGAGCGAGAAGGGGAAGAATGTGCGAAAGTGCCTCATGTGGCGTGCGCCTTTGTTTCATATTTCACATTTCTTAATGGCATAGATCACAAACAAAACGAATGTTTAGTATTACTTAGTTATTTTTGAGGCGCTGAAATTTATACCTGGCACGCATTGTCGGAATAAAGACAGACGGAGACAGTTTCGCAGAGTTGCGTCACTCAGGTATCCACGTAATCGTGACTTACTTAGTTTCATAATCGAAAAGAGATTTCCACGCATATATGTTGATCGAAATATTGATATGACGTTTACAATCCCATTATGGTAACGTGGAAACTGTTGCCGAGGAAATCAACGTACAACACCGGACCATTCTTAATGTAAAGAAATTTGTCTTTCAAACAGGAATTACACTGCAGATCGACCAGTTTCATCTGCAGCTGCACAGGGGAACTTTAACTGAAACGGCAAACGGTCTCGAAAAGCACAAAAACAGATGTAAGGTTGGCAGAGTCCTCAAACGTCAACATATCTGTTCCTGTAGTTCCTTGAGTACCATAATGGATTGTTCAAAATTCGCGTTTCCTTTAACGCCACTGAGCTTAGTGTAATGGACAATGTGCCATATCAGAAGTTGTTCGTTCTTCAATGCGATTTTCCTTTCGAATGTATCCACTTCCGCCATCAAATCAGAAAAATAAGTTGATTTGCGCCTTACTGAGGGCAGTTTGCAGTAAACTCTATTTAAAATTCAAGATTTGTAATCCATACCAGATCTTGTAATAATTGTTCTTCTTCCCTTTTTCCTTTAGATATTTAACAATGGCTGGTCGTAATTCGAAAACTCATTCCTTGCCCTTTGCGTTAACCGACGTACTCTGCAGTAGAAGCTAACGTCTCCGTACTCTTCGATTCCATAGAAAACAGTTGCAAGAGAGGATGTAATAATGCACGTGACTTCAGACAATTTACTATTCGCATCACCAATCCATCACGTCTTCCGTCCCTCCATATTTAGCATAGGTTAATGCTTGATGTACGGAACAATGAATCCCGTACAAATCGTGTGTCGTTCGTTACAATTTTTAACACTGTCATCGTTAGGAAAATCTTTAAATGCACTTTGCACATTGTTGTGATGCTCTTTAATATAAAATTGTCACTGCCCGTCGTTTTGAGATTACGTAATAGATATTAAGAGTACTCACGCTTCACGTCTGAGACTCCCATTCACTTGCAAAGTATTGCGACGAGAGATCTCTAGGCTGCCTCTTTTTGCGCCTAACCTCCACTGGACCTGTAAACTTCCTTTATGTGCCGAACAAATAGCAAAGAGTAAAAAGTGCTTACACCACGATTGCACAGAACTGAAGCAAGTCGTGCCGACCAAAATAAGCCGCATCAAATACTAAAATAAAGTGTCACACCGAAAGGCTAAGTAAAATGTCGCGCTGTACAGAGAAGCACTGAGAAAAGCTGAGACGTGCCGAGATAAACCGAGCCTCGGACTGCGCGCGTACGGCACATTGTGTATGCGTCTAAAGGTGCGTTTACACCTGTGCTCCTTACGGCTCCTCTCCTCACGGCTATAGCCTGCCCTACACAGAATCAGAGTCGTGCATATAGGTGCATGCCTCATCTTTCACATATGTGTGCGAGTGATTCCATTCACATCTGCGTTTACATTGGGCGCCTCTACTTCCGCATGCGGAAAGCTACAAGCCCCACAGGTGCAAACACAAAAATGGTTCAAATGGCTCTGAGCACTATGGGACTGAACATCTGTGGTCATCAGTCCCCTAGAACTTAGAACTACTTAAACCTAACTAACCTAAGGACATCACACACATCCATGCCCGAGGCAGGATTCGAACCTGCTACCGTAGCAGTCGCGCGGTTCCGGACTGAGCGCCTAGAACCGCTAGACCACCGCGGCCGGCGGTGCAAACACAAAATGACTCTGAGCACTATGAGATTCAAAATGGTTCAAATGGCTCTGAGCACTATGGGACTTAACATCTATGGTCATCAGTCCCCTAGAACTTAGAACTACTTAAACCTAACTAACCTAAGGACAGCACACAACATCCAGCCATCACGAGGCAGAGAAAATCCTTGACCCCGCCGGGAATCGATCTGGGAACCCGGGCGTAGGAAGCGAGAGCGCTACCGCACAACCACGAGATGCGGGCAGCACTATGAGACTTAACGTCTGAGGTCATCAGTCCCCTAGAACTTAGAACTACTTAAATATAACTAACCTAAGGACATCACAAACATCCATGCCCGAGGCAGGATTCGAACCTGCGACCGTAGCGGTCGCGCGGTTCCAGACTGTAGCGCTCAGAACCGCTCGGTCACAGCGGCCGGCTGCAAACACACCTTGCAGCGCTGAGATAGGAGTCGTGGACTGCAACGATGAGTTTTACATTTTCTGCAGATAAGTGTGTGTGTGTGTGTGTGTGTGTGTGTGTCTGTGTGCTAATTTTAATCAGTCTCCTCGTATTATTAACTTACCTGACTTGCATATGAGGGACACGGATCTACATTTTAAAGCCTCTGTGAAGTTTCCCGACACATTTTTTTATCCCAAACTGTCCTGATTGTAGTAATCAGGGGACTTGAAGGCAAGGACGCAGAAAATACCGAATATCTTTAAGTGCCTCAGCCCCAGGTCTTAGTGAGATGACAGGGTGCATCTACTTACACTACAAAAGACTTTAATGCAATCATGGCTAGACTATCAGGGCTCAGTGTACGAATCAGAGATCGCTCTTACCTGAAGATCATTGGCGCTATCCACCATGAGGGGATCTGGCTGGCCACACGTGCTTACACAAACACCGCCGTACCCAGTCTCTGTGCTGAGGATGGGAAACCACCACTCACCACCTGGTGGCAACTCCTCATCGTGCGTCAGATGTAGAAGATCCTCGCTGTTCCCAGATCACCAACATAGCGTACTACTGCTCGTCCAGCTATAGTACACGTTTCTCCAATCGTCCACAAGCAACACAGTCGTTTGGGATCTGCGTGAAGCATGTTCTGAGGTCACTTGGTGTAGGGCAAGGACAAACCCAAATCCAGGTTTGGAACTGGAAATCACTCTGGTTACTGCAGTGGCCCAGAGAAATATTAGGAAAAATTGGGAATTTGTGGTAAGATCTTATGGGACCAAACTGCTCATGTCATCAGTCCCGAAGCTTACACATTGCTTACTCTAACGTAAACTAACTTTCACTAAGGACAACACAAACACCCATGCACGGGGGAGGACTCGAACCTCCGACGGGGGGAGCCGGAATATTAGATTTAGAGCGGTACAGAAGAGGCTGCTCTCCTGCATCTGTTTTTAATACCACACTTTAGGACATTTCAAATTAGCACCACGACTACATAGATGTATAGAGGGCCCAAACAGTGGGTTTAAACAGTTGGACTCCGCTGAGTGCTCTCTTGATTTCCCTAACCGTGTCCTCAAGATCCGATTGTCTCAATAAATCACCGTCCGCCCCCAGTAGCTGAGTGGTCAGCGCGACAGAATGTCAATCCTAAGGGTTGGGGCTCGATTCCCGGCTGGGTCGGAGATTTTCTCCGCTCAGGGACTGGGTGTTGTGTTGTCCTAATCATCGTCATTTCATCCCCATCGACGAGCAAGTCGTCGAAGTGGCGTCAAATCGAAAGATTTGCACCCGGTGAACGGTCTACCCGACGGGAGGCCCTGATCACACGACATTTACATTTAATAACTCACCGTGTTTGATGTAGAATGATGAGTGATCTTGAGGGCACTGCAGCAGATGAGATTTGTTGCGACTGCTAAATTCCTCGTCTGTTCCACCGTACCTCTCTACAACACTTGCGTCCAGCCGATAAAGTAGTGCAGAATGTCCAGGATGCCTTCCTCCACTTACAAAGGCTGGGAAAGAAGTGTCTTTCTGCTGGAAGGAGAAACGAAATGGTAGATGTAGCAATCAGAGGCATGTCGCGATAATCAAATCGTTCATTTCACTTTCCCCTTACATGCTATCTTTGCACGGTTGAGTACCTGAGTCATGCGTAGATAGAATGTAGATAGGCTGTCAGAGACAGAAAAAAAAAGCTGCATCTTATAAAGTCAACAAATCGGCCACGGCATACCTCCTTTCAGCCACGCAGATGGAATGATGTGCTTCTTGTTCGTATTTGCACAGGACACAGTTCCTTAATGCATGGCTGCTGGCTCCGCCAAAAGGACGCTCTACTGTGTGGTGGTTGAGGTGTACAGATCACTATGCGCCACGTTTTAGTAGAATTTGTTTTATATTCAGACAAGAGGGCAGCGTTTAACTTACCGAAAAATTTGCCAACTGATAACCAAACGAATGCGGTATCCCGATTAAGGTACGTGGTGCATTCAAGTTCTAAGGCCTCCGATTTTTATTCTAATTAACTACTCACCCGAAATCGATGAAACTGGCGTTACTTCTCGACGTAATCTCCCTGCAGACGTACACATTTTTCACAACGCTGACGCCATGATTCCATGGCAGCGGCTAAGGCTTCTTTAGGAGTCTGTTTTGACCACTGGAAAATCGCTGAGGCAATAGCAGCACGGCTGGTGAATGTGCGGCCACGGAGAGTGTCTTTCATTGTTGGAAAAAACCAAACGTCACTAGGAGCCAGGTCAGGTGAGTAGGGAGCATGAGGAATCACTTCAAAGTTGTTATCACGAAGAAACTGTTGCGTAACGTTAGCTCGATGTGCGGGTGCGTTGTCTTGGTGAAACAGCACACGCGCAGCCCTTCCCGGACGTTTTTGTTGCAGTGCAGGAAGGAATTTGTTCTTCAAAACATTTTCGTAGGATGCACCTGTTACCGTAGTGCCCTTTGGAAAGCGATGGGTAAGGATTACACCCTCGCTGTCCCAGAACATGGCCACCATCATTTTTTCAGCACTGGCGGCTACCCAAAATTTTTTTGGTGGCGGTGAATCTGTGTGCTTCCATTGAGCTGACTGGCGCTTTGTTTCTGGATTGAAAAATGGCATCCACGTCTCATCCATTGTCACAACCGACGAAAAGAAAGTCCCATTCATGCTGTCGTTGTGCGTCAACATTGCTTGGCAGCATGCCACACGGGCAGCCATGTGGTCGTCCATCAGCATTCGTGGCACCCACCTGGATGACACTTTTCGCATTTTCAGGTCGTCATGCAGGATTGTGTGCACAGAACCCACAGAAATGCCAACTCTGGAGGCGATCTGTTCAACAGTCATTCGGCGATCCCCTAAAACAATTCTCTCCACTTTCTCGATCATGTCGTCAGACCGGCTTGTGCGAGCCCGAGGTTGTTTCGGTTTGTTGTCACACGATGTTCTGCCTTCATTAAACTGTCGCACCCACGAACGTACTTTCGACACATCCATAACTCCATCACCACACGTCTCCTTCAACTGTCGATGAATTTCAATTGGTTTCACACCACGCAAATTCAGAAAACGAATGATTGCACGCTGTTCAAGTAAGGAAAACGTCGCAATTTTAAGTATTTAAAACAGTTCTCATTCTCGCCCCTGGCGGTAAAATTCCATCTGCCGTACGGTGCTGCCATCTCTGGGACGTATTGACAATGAACGCGGCCTCATTTTAAAACAATGCGCATGTTTCTATCTCTTCCCAGTCCGGAGAAAAAAATCGGAGGCCTTAGAACTTGAATGCACCTCGTATTGTGAGTTGCCTGACTTGTTCCATAAATTTTAGAGACAGTTTTATAACGCGATATCAGTGTGGTTGGCTCATTCACGTTCTTTCTAAGTCCCAGTGACATATTCCTATGTACTTATTCTACTATCTATTGAACTATTGAGTACAACTACTGGAGCTTCCTCAACTCGTCAAGCCTCAGCAAGACACACAAGAGTGCTGTTATTCACCACCTACAATGTGACTGTTAGGGGCTCTAAATACATCAATGTAGGCGTAGCATCTAACAGTGACCTTAGAACAGTTATAGAAATAGAAAAAATTTTAACGTATTAATTGTATTTTGATTGACAGTCATCTGACAATTTTGATATTATCTTATGGGATGTGAGATAGTGTGATTTTGTGGCTGAGATTGGGAGTGAGTAGGTGCAAACTGACTCTTACTTCTTTTATCATTTTTTTCGACGTGTTAATTGCATTTGTTTCTACTGCATTTTGTAAGGGCGCTGATAATTTCCCTGTTGAATGCCATATACCGGAAGTCTCTCTCTCTCTCTCTCTCTCTCTCTCTCTCTCTCTCTCTCTCTCACACACACACACACACCACACACACACACACACACACACACACACAAACAAACAAACAAAACTACTCGCGCAGGATTGCTCAGTGAGTGTATCTACACTAGACTAAAGGCTATTAGCAGTAGAGGGTCACTGTGGGTTCCAACCAAAACCTCTGGCTTAGCATCATATTTTTTTCCATTGTCATATTATAGCTGATGCAATTATGAATGATATACTCAAGATTAATAGCGACACATGTATACATCACCACTCCTGTCTCCTCCCTTTTCTTCTCCAACTTTGCTCTAACAAAATATGAAGCGTTTGATGTATGTACACAGTAGTGAAAGAATGATCGTGAAGTGTTGTCAGCAGAGATTGTTCAAAAAGCTGATGAAGGTTGGAAATAAGTATTTATATTTTAACTAAATATATCAGTAATACTGTTATTAGTCATTTATAAATATATTCGTTTATATTTGCGTTTCGTTACTTTTTATTCGAGCAGCACAGTGTCCCCTGCAGAACTGTTGGAAGAGGACACTCAAGTGTTCAATATACCATTACCCATGCCACAAAAGCAGGAGCCCAGAGACGACCTTCCGGATTTATCAGACTGGTGTTAAACTATTAAGTACAACCACTGGAGCTTCCTCAGCTTGTCAAGCCTCAGCGAGACCCACAAGAGTGTAATTACTCACCACCACATACTATGTGACTGTTACAGGTTCTGAATACATCGATGTAGGCCTAGCGCCTAACAGTGACCTTAGAATAGTTATAGAAAGAGAAAACTTGTAACGTGTTGATGCTGAAGTGCACTATTCATGGTATGAGTGGGACTGACTGTGCAGCATAGGCTAGAAGGAAATGATGACGATTACGATCTCATAAGCCAACTGACGTCCCAATGTTTGAATGTAAAGTGTCAGTAGTTTATGTGTACAGTGAAGCTGTGTTTGAATTAACTTCACGGGACAAGTGCATTTACATGAAACATCCAGGTGTTCAGAACTTGTTTGATCTATACTGTGTGTTAATCATTGCGGCAGATAGGCAAAGCCGCTGTGGTCTATATACACTGATGAAAAAAAAATCTCAGTACCAAGAATGACTTGTGCAAAGAAAACGAAAGTTGGTAGCTGTGTTTCTACATCTGAAAGATGATGTCATTCAAATTTCGCTCCAATCGCATAAGAGAGCCGTTTGTAGGGCCACTATGAGGATGCAAACCAGATAGGCTGTAACGGTTGTGAGCAATATTTACTTTTGAGACTGGGTGTTGTGAGTTGATATTAGTCAAGAATGCCTTTAATGTGACACAGACACCATTGTCAACACTTTGCACACTTCATAACAATGAGCCGTATCCGTCTCTTATAATAAGACACTCTGACCATATTAACTGGGGCTAACTGATATAAATTCCTCTCAAAATTCGCTGTGGATATCCCAAGTCATCGTCTGAGCCTAATGTCAGACACTGCACACCAAACCAGAACTGGAAAATCTGGTAGGACCCTACCTTACTCTCCATTGCCAAAAATGACAAGAAAGCAGTTCTGAACTCCTCCTACCACGTTCTTGATGCTACACGTTGCGGCTGCCGACGACGTCCACGATCCAGCTGTCTGTGGCGGGAACAACTGTGACATCACTTGTAGAATTTGGGGGTGTATGACTCCTACGGATTCTAGTAGAGCAGGGCTACTAGTGGTCAGAAAGGTCTTCAGCTCTTCACCCACGGCGTGGTTGCAGCTGTGTGGTTAGTAGGTACCAGGTAGTTATCAGACGTCAAGTCATAAAAAAACATCAATTTCAGTCATATATTTATACTGTACCAAAATACATCAGTCATGGTGGTATTAGGCGGCGGTCAGTGCCCCCTAAAGCGCACGCTGGTCTCAGGTGGTGACGTGTGCTTATATCAGTAGATGACTTGTCACGGCCAGTGTGTGACGTCGCCTCCGTCTAGCAGGCTGCAGGCGAAACTACATGGTCAGCAACCAAGCGGTGGAACGCTGATTCAGTCTTTAGGCAGGGCGGCGTGCAGCTGCCGGAGAAGGCAGCCACACCAACTGCACACAGATACACAGCTTAGTGTGGAAGAAACTACTGTGTACAGCCAAATTCTGGACCCCAGTGTGGACAGCATTGGTCACAGTGGTGTAGTCAGCCCACACAAAGCGACGAATATCAACAGCGTTTGCCTGCAAAGAGCGTCGAACAGCAGCAAAGTTTGCCCATACAGGGCATGGCAGCTGGGCGGCTAGTTGGACTAAGCACGAACTGCGGGCCTCCAAGGTAGTCAGTCTACCACTGATGGAAGCAGTAGGTACACCACCCGCTGGAAGGCACCAAGTCAACAGAAGTAGTTCTTAGCGCGGATACCAGACATGCAGATAGTGAAGACGGCGTCTGGCCTCAACAACTCGGTGACCAATTTCCTAACGAAGTTATGTGCAGTCTTCTCCTCGTAGCTGGCTTCTGTCACTGACAGACACCGTCTATCTAAAACGGGTACGGTAGTATTGATACGAGCTCGATTCATCATTGTTTCTGAAATGACAGCACTTTTAGCTCCTAAATCATTAAAGACTCGAGGTGCAGTGCGTGGCTGTTGGGAAACCATATCAATATACCAGACTTTCCTGTGTGTCAGCGATTCCACAGGCCTTGCTACGCTATGTTAGTGTAGTAATTACACCTTCCAGGAGCCTTGGGCGATAATTTCTGCAAAGCCAACTTGATGTGAATACCACTTTTTATGCAAGAACATCTCTCTCTGTCCCTTTTACTGTTGTATCTACCGTCACCCTTACGATGACGTCTCTTCCTAAATCGGTCACAGGGTTATTCTGCTACGCCAGGTGGGACTATGTTGCAGCAGTGGACGGCTGGTACAAATTATGTACGGATTACCAAATGTACCCCTTGAGTCAAATAAGTTTAGAGGCTGGATTAATAAAAAAAAACAGAAAAAAGCTAGGATGGCGGTTTTAACCCTTCAGCTGTTCTACGCAGTCTCCTCTCACTTGAATTTAATACGCAGAACGTTCATACAACCATGTGAAACTCTCAAAAACATCCTTCTCTGAAATTTTGTTCAATTTGCACATCCCAATGGCTTGAAAGTCATTTATGCTGTCAAATTTCTGCTCTTTGTCATCTTGTAGTATAGTACGCTACTGGCCATTAAAATTGCTACACCACGAAGATGACGTGCTACAGACGCGAAATTTAACCGACAGCAAGATGATGCTGCGATATGAAAATGATTAGCTTTTCAGAGCATTCACACAAGGCTGGCGCCGGTGGCGATACCTACAACGTGCTGACACGAGGAAAGTTTCCAACCGATTTCTCATACACAAACAGCAGTTGACCGGCGTTGCCTGGTGAAACGTTGTTGTGATGCCTCGTGTAAGGAGGAGAAATGGGTACCATCACGTTTTCGACTTTGATAAAGGTCGGATTGTAGCCTATCGCGATTGAGGTTTATCGTATCGCGACATTGCTGCTCTCGTTGGTCGACATCCGATGACTGTTAGCAGAATATGGAATCGATGGGTTCAGGAGGGTAATACGGAACGCCGTGCTGGATCCCAACGGCCTCGTATCACTAGCAGTCGAGATAAGAGGCATAAGACACCTTCCTCTTCCACGTGCTATATCAAGGTCACCAGTGTTACAGGATTTCATAATGTCTTCTTTAAACGATTTAATGACATCAGGCTACTCCTCAGACCTTCCAGTCAGTGATGAAACTCTGGAATTGCTGCCTTTCTCGTAAAACAGTTTCACTAAGAGCGTATGGTCTCTCTTCTCGATCGCCATACTTTTCACTAACGTTATGGTTTGTCAGATGACAAAGTGAACACCGTACCGTCGAACAAACAGTGTACAGCATTTTCAACTGGTGACCACAGTTGGGACTAATACGTTATCCAGCATAAATGGGTTCCGCATTAACGCATTAGCATATCTACCAAGTTTTGCTGCTACACGACAATTACAGCCCACAGTGGATTTCCGTGAGTTCCTGCAGTTTAATTATAACCACTCGGTATGTTCCTATTGCTAATACCGTGTCTCGTCACCCACAATGATTTTTTCCAAGAAATAATAGTCTGTATTTTGCATTTGAATCAAATCACAGCAGGTGTACATGCATTGTTTTTTGTTTGGGATTCAATGTGTGGAGGACAATTGATTTAGACATGTTCCACCATTACAATTTGTGACACACGGTGGCTCCAGGTCCAGTACTTAACACTGCGTGCTCACAACTGACTGGTCGAATTTACATTTGTTGTTTGCAGCTGTTAGTCCAAGTTTCTGCAGCAGTGACTGCACTGATGTCGCGCCGATAAAGCCAGTCTCTGAACTTTCTGGACGGACAGTGCCTCTGTGGGAGACGTATTTCTTCATGTCCAAACAGAGTGGAGACAATCTCCATTCATCAAGCTGATCTTTAAACTGTCTTTCTACAAGTTGACAAAGTCCTAATATCTGTTGACTCGACAAGTAGTGTAAGGAATGGTAAGTGTTAGTGGGCATGGACGGTCACATCAAAGTCACATGGTATAGGGTGATTCAGCAACAGATTCCACGCCACCCGTAGTTTCTCAGCTCGGCGATCACGAGAAAATAAATTTGTTGCTATTAGCATCCTAAGAGCAGCTTACAATAATACTAATAAAATGAGACATTTGTTAAACTTAATACCCTCTTCATACTGTGATTCTTGCCTCATTGAAGAATACATTGCACATACTGTAACAGAAGGTTGTAAAAATAATAACTCAAGAATAATTTAAGTTTCAATAATTTCACTCAAAAATATTTTAATAATTAAGGATTATTTTCTCATAGAGTAACTCTTAGTGCCAGGAAAATGTCCATTGTCAAATATATTTACCATTTCATCCGTCTCTGTAGAAGATATTTTTAAAATCTGAGGAACTTTCCAAATATTTCATTATGAAAACTTCATATACAGCGTGAATCAACAAAAATATTCACCTCAAATATTTTCGGAATCGTTTAAGACTTTGTTCTTTTGTTTGACGCGAATTAACTGTGAGAAAATTGTCGCTTAATGACTTCCAGCCTCTTTTCCTAACTATTTTAAATAGAGAAATATCGTTGTGAAATTCTGTTTTTCAAATAGAACTATAGTAATTGCTTAGTACAGTAGTCCTAAAAGGGGAAAATTCAATGACGTTTCAATTTTAAAAATGCGATTACTGGTTTCAGAATAATTATAATATTTATAACTTAGGATTTGTCTATTTTGAATATGAAACAGATTACTACCTCACCCGGAAGTTCATCATTTCATACTCAGATAAGGAGGTAACAGAGTGCTGCACCGCCGCACTACCAGTGTAAAAGGTGTTCGCTCATACGTGTCCAGCGGTGCCTAGTTTGAAAACACAAACCGAGAGAGAGTGGATATGCTACTTTCTTTACAGAGTATACAGAAGGAACACGAAGAGAACAGTAAAGTTGTACGTATAAAAGTATGCTGACAGGCGATGTCCAACAAGCATGACTATTCAACCAATGTGCTAAAAATATTATTGGAAGAACGGTGGATTACTATACAAAGTGTAAGGAGCAAGCCTGAAACATACAGAGCGAACAATATATATGGTTCGGCAGTAATTGCTCATAATCCACATGTTATCTCCAGAGAAACTGTGTGCGCTTCTGGAATAAGACAGACCATAGTTGTTCGCCTTTTGCTCCCAAACAATTTCCATCCGCATCGTTTTACTTTGTCAGCAGACTGACCAACAGGACTGCAAAAGACGCAAGGAATTTCGTAACTCGGTTCTGATTCGCCATCATGACAGTACGTTCTTCCTTCGAAGAATCCTCTGTACCCATGGTGACATCTCAAAAATAGTGGAAAACAGAAAGTAGGATATATGCAGTATTGGGCCAATGTTTCTTACTTCACTGGATAAACATTAATGAGTACGAGATATTCACAATTTCTTACAGAAGTGCCGCCGCGTCTCCTGGAGGGATTATCACTTGAAATAGGTAGAAGTATGTGGCACCTCCCGGCTTGCTACTTGCTTGCGGCTAGGAAATCTCTCAACCAATACTTGCCTGGTCCCTGGATAAGACGTACATTCATTATCAGTTGGCCTACATGTCACATGATTTGACTCGACTGGACTATTATCTCTGGGGAAAACTCAAAAATGAATTTTATGCATTAGTTCAGATGCTCCAAGAGTATTTAAATCTTTGCGTTGTTGCAGAATGTGCAAAAATGACGAAGGAATCTTTTCGGTCTGTACTGAACACTTTGCGCCAGTATTGCAAAGCTGTATTGCAGTAAACGGTGGCTGTTTCGAACACTTGACGACATAAATGGAGCTTCAAGAAAGTTTTTACGACCACATTCCTTAGGTATGTCTTTTTGATTCTATTGATTTTATTTTGCATTTTAAGTGTTTATCTTGACATTAAACTCATGATTCCAACTTTTAACGGTCTTAATACCTGAAACCTCTCTTTTAAAAATCTGTTCAAATTTAACGGGCGCCTGTCTTTCAGGGCTTTGACAGAAACTAGAGCAAAAGTATTATCATAGGTAAATTGTGCTTTGCGCTTCAGTTTGCATATCGATCCAACAACATGTAACCAACTGAATCACTGCCAATTTTACATTAAACATTTCTGTCTTATTCCGCCATTTCATGTTGAGTCTCCTAACGGTGTCAAGCTGGAGGAACCCAACGGCCTGAGACGACAGTTCCGCATAACAACACGAACATCTGTGTAAGATAGCAATCGGTTTCCTGTTCAAAACAAATAAATTTCTGACTATTAAATCTTGCAATTTCTTTGAAACGATTTGTCGAATTTAGAAAAGTGGAAAGGTGTTGAATATGTCTCTTTAGAACTACGACACTAGCAGTAGAAATTACTATAGTTCCATTTCAGAAAGTTAATAGCTCTGTAGTTAATGCAGCTATTGAAAGTGATCTACACTTTCTTAGTGAGGACACTTTAACAATTAATTTGGGTGAAAATAGAATTACGGAATCTTAAACTGTTTAGGTAATGTTTTGAAGTGAATAGCTTGGATAATTTGGGTGAAAATAGAATTACGGAATCTAAAACTGTTTGGGTAATGTTTTGAGGTGAATAGCTTTGCTTAATATATATATAGTGTTCGAAACACACACACACACACACACACACACACACACACATATATATATATATATATATATATATATATATATATATGTGTGTGTGTGTGTGTGTGTGTGTGTGTGTGTGTGTCTGCAATCAGAATAATGTACTTTGTGACCTAATTATATCGCACAGTTGTTCGCTTACGGTATCTTTATAGAGTTTAGCTACATAAAGCATGGTGTTTTATATTTTGTAATGAAGTCAGACAAATGTCTTGTTCGTATCATTATGTGACATAACTAGTTCTGAAAAAGTGGGATTTGTCTACAATTAATAAAAAAAAATTAAGTAAAAATACGAACGATTACAACCGCAATCTTGAGCTACCTTAGGAGAGTAATAGACGTTTCAACTTCACTAAAGTAAGCCTCCAAGAAAAGAGTCATTTAGAGCAGAGCAAAGAAATAATTCTTAAGGAAACAATGATTTTCTTTGATGCCGAAATGTTAAATAGTTCCAATCTAATGTAACCTAAACCCGTTGCTTTAGCGATTTTCTATCTCTGACTGACTTATAGAAGCTCCGTCTGTAATCAGAGACGCGGCAGAGTGGCCGCCGGTTTGGCCTAAAGTGTTTTTTATTCTCTTTCCTGTAAATAGGATTAGTAGTAAAATCTTTGCGAGATAGAGAATAGTGGTTGCCAGAAAACTTAAGAATCGTATTCAATATCACATATCAATAAGTCCATGTGTCGCTGCTACGCTCACTAGGTATGATGAGGGCTGTAAAACTGTGAGTATTAATAAACTGATATGTGAACAAGGCATTTCTGTCTCTAATTTAATCCGTTTCAAAGGTCACCGGTTTCCATCGTAGGCGTAAACGATCTCATTTTGCACAGGTAAGTAATTATCTTGCAGATAGATGAATTTTTTCCGTCTCTTACAAAATAACACTTGAATCGGGATGAAATAAGCAAATACATCTTTTAGGATCATGTAGCTTAATGTCACCCCAAATCTTTGTAGCAGTGTTCACTGGAAACATTGTAAGAAGCGGGTAGTTTTTCATGCTTCCGTGAAACAGCCTATTTCCATGCGTTTTGTTCTTGCTGTTAGGTGTGTTTTTCTTTCCCACTTTTATTTAAGGACATGTTCTCGTGAAGCTATTCAACACAGTGAAACCTATGCCATCTTACTAATTACCGTATTGAGTTAAATCAGCTTAGGAAAACTTTGCCCCCTACTGCAACGAACAACTTAACGCAGATCTACATTGAATTCTGATTACCAGTCAACACAACACTTGACTAAACACATGAGGCATTCCGAAATTCAGTCGCTATGTAGTTAACAGATAGACTGATATTAGGATTATTTCTACCAACGGAGTCTACTCAACCACAATCAGAACACGGCATAAGTTAAATATCTATTCTTAACTATCACATTTTGATATAGTTTCCGTATGAATATTCTAATACCCAAAAGACGTTGTTATTATGGTCTACCAGGACTTAAATTAAGAGGACGAGTAACAGGTGATCGGATAATCTTTTAAAGACAAAAATGTTTCGAATTACCTTAGAATTTCGGAAGAGCAGATATTCTTTGATACCTCTATGTACAATCATCGCTGTGAGCGATGTATGTAGCTGTGAGCGATGTATGTAAAAAAGTGACATATAAACTGTCACAGATACTTCAGCTAATCTCACTCAGCGTGTTAACGTGTGTTAAATGACACATATTGTAATGAATTTGAGTTTAAGAGCGTTAAACAGAGCGTTCTCTCTAATAACTCGTTTTTTGATATATGGAATACCATGGTATTAATTTACATCTGGATCAAATCCCGTAAGGAGAGATGTTCCCTGGTGTTTTCGTATGGTAACAATTTGCAGTACTCATACGAGCGTACCGTCAAATGGACAGAGGTCCACCAAAAGGTTTACTTCATGTAGGCTACATAAAAATAATGCTATCCACAACTTAGATCGTTTGGATATTTTTGAGCATCGCAGTATAACGTAGCCTACAAATGCATATCGAGTTTTTGAAGGTGAACCTATTTATCGAAAAATTCGCTAAATTCATAGATTACACTAACTACAAGGTATACATAGAGCATAATATTTCATGGCTGCAACCTTTTTAGCGTAGATAAGGCTTTCTATATGGTAAATTACGAAACTTTGTTTTTCTATATGTACGTGTGTATCCAAATGCTTAAAATATTTTATGTTTCATGGAACTTGACGGCAATGGCATGTCGTGTTTAGTTTGGCTGAATTACGTAAGTTTCTGATATCAAGTTTCGCTGTTTGTCTTTAGACACACTCACGTGTCAAAGATAGCAATATGCACATATACAGATGTCGGTAGTATCGCATACACAAGGTGCAAAAGGACAATCCATTGGTAGAGGTGTCATTTCCACTCAGGTGAATGATGTGGAAAGGTTTTCGACGTGATTACGGCCGCACGACGGCATTTAACAGACTTTGAACGCGGAATGGTAGTTGGAGCTAGACGCATGGGACATTCAGTTTCGGAAATCGTTAGGGAATTCTATAATTCTGTGTTTCGAGATCCACAGTGTGAAGAGTGTGCCGAAACTACCAAATTTCAGCCTGACTGCCCTGAGGAGGACAATATTTATTCATGTGGAATTACGAACAGTACACTGATTTGAGACTTGTATGATTCTTTAAAGACGCGCGTAAAAATGTACAGAAAAAAACATTTATCAGTCAACGTAATTGTACACTACTGGCCATTAAAATTGCTACACCACGAAGATGACGTGCTACAGGCGCCAAATTTAACCGACAGGAAGAAGATGCTGTGATATGAAAATGATTAGCTTTTCAGAGCATTCACACAAGGTTGGCGCCGGTGGCGACACCTACAACGTGCTGACATGAGGAAAGTTTCCAACCGATTTCTCATATACAAACAGCAGTTGACCGGCGTTGCTTGGTGAAACGTTGTGATGCCTCGTGTAAGGAGGAGAAATGCGTACCATCACTTTTCCGACTTTGATAAAGGTCGAATTGTAGCCTATCGCGATTGCGGTTTATCGTATCGCGACATTGCTGCTCGCGTTGGTCGAGATTTAATGACTGTTAGCAGAATATGGAATCGGTGGGTTAGGAGGGTAATACGGAACGCCGTGCTGGATCCCAACGGCCTCGTATAACTAACAGTCGAGATGAGAGGCATCTTATCCGCATGGCTGTAACGGATCGTGCGCCACCTCTCGATCCCTGAGTCAACAGATGGGGACATTTGCAAGACAACAACCATCTGCACAAACAGCAGCATGGACTATCAGCTCGGAGACCATGGCTGCGGTTACCCTTGACGCTGCATCACAGACAGGAGCGCCTGCGATGGTGTACTCAGCGACGAACCTGGGTGCACGAATGGCAAAACGTCATTTTTTCGGATGAATCCAGGTTCTGTTTACAGCATCATGATGGTCGCATCCGTGTTTGGCGACATCGCGGTGAACGCACATTGGAAGCGTGTATTCGTCATCGCCATACTGGCGTATCACCCGGCGTGATGGTATGGGATGCCATTGGTTACACGTCTCGGTCACCTCTTGTTCGCATTGACGGCACTTTGAACAGTGGACATTACATTTCAGTTGTGTTGCAACCCGTGCTTCTACCCTTCATTCGATCCCTGCGAAACCCTACATTTCAGCAGGATAATGCACGACCGCATGTTGCAGGTCCTGTACAGGCCTTTCTGGATACAGAAAATATTCGACTGCTGCCCTGGCCAGCACATTCTCTAGATCTCTCACCAATTGAAAACGTCTGGTCAATGGTGGCCGAGCAACTGGCTCATCACAATACGCCAGTCACTACCCGTGATGAACTGTCGTATCGTGTTGAAGCTGCATGGGCAGCTGTACCTGTACACACCATCCAAGCTCTGTTTGACTCAATGCCCAGGCGTATCAAGGCCGTTATTACGGCCAGAGGTGGTTGTTCTGGGTACTGATTTCTCAGGATCTATGCACCCTCAATGCGTGAAAATGTAATCACATGTCAGTTCTAGTATAATATCATCTGCATTTCTTCTTGGTGTAGCAATTTTAATGGCCAGTAGTGTATTTAAAAACAACATCGATTTTATTATGTATATTATTCGTTCTTTTATGTTAAAAATATTAATAACTGTGAAACAGTCGAACGGTTCTATGTAATTACCTACTCCAATTTTGATCTTGGGTGAGGATTGACGTGAACGACGTTGTAAGTATACTCGTGTTACATTTTGGTTAAATATATGCCTTTATTTGCTCTTAAAAGCTCTATTTATGTATCTTTAGCATCCCGATATGTTAGGAAACTAATGACTTATTTTTTCAGAGTATCAGAACGCGCAGTACAGCGCGAACCTGTGATTCATTGTTGTTGGCCATTTGCACACCAGCAACGTTTTATTTGAATATTGCCAATATTAAACGGCACAGAGACGCGGAAATAGCTTACAAAGTTGGCATTTTAATTATATTATGTAACTTCAGTGTCATTTTAATTTATTTGCAAAGACTAATATCAGTTTTCACTAATTCTTGTGCTTGCCGCACAAGTATCTTTTGTCTCAGCTAGGTGAATTCACAGAAATTAACTTACTTCGAAATGATCAGTGCTAAATATGCCACACATTAACATTTCTCGACGCGAACCCTTGACATTAAAGCACAATTAATTTCAATGCAATGCAAAAAGAACCTCAGATATTTTGTTAACATACGAGCTAGCGCCGTGCTTCACACCGCTCTTCTCGTGTTTAATATTGTGGGCATTAAATCTTCAAATAATATTTTCATAAAAAAAGTGTGTGTAATTTGGCCGTTGTGTTGTCAATTTAGTTTATGTGGCGTCATTTGATGTGTCACTATACGTATATGTGCCTGAAATCAAACAGTTTAATGATCAGCCCATGTACACACAATTAAGCCCACCACTTTTCGTACAGAACAGAGCACAACCACATACATATTAAAAACCACACAACAGACAACGCAATGTCAAATGGCCTTCACTTAACGACCGACAGCAGCGGCGTTTGCATAGAGTTGCCAGTGCTAACAGACAAGCAGCAGTGAGTGCAATAACAGAAGAAATCCATGTGGAGCATACGATGGACGTATCCGTTGGGACAGTGTGGCGAAATCTGTAGACTGTGTTTACATGGAATGGACTGGGTCCTCTGGATGTTCGGCTACTTTGAGACCATTCGTGGAATTCACGTTCCCAAACAACAATTGAATTTTTATTGATGGCAATGTGCCATGTCACTGGCCCAATTGTTGGTGGTTATTTTGAAGAGCATTCTGGACAATCAGAGAGGATGATTTAGCCACGCAGATCGCCTGACATAAATCCAATCGAACATATATGAGACGTAAGCAAGAGATTACTTCGTGCACAAAACCCTCCTCCCACAACACTTTTGCAATTGTGGACAGCTATAGACGCAGCATGGCTCAGTATTTCTGCAGGGGACTTCCAACGATTTGTTGAGCCTATGCCACGTAGAGTTGTCGTACTACGCCAGGCGAATGAAGGTCCGACGCGATATTAGGTGGTGTCTCATGAGTTTTGTCACCCAAGTGTGTTGTCAATTTACGTAGTGTCTGCATACTCTCTGATTACAGGGTGAAATGGGTATAAGCTCAGATATTTCTGATACTTCTATTAGTGACTGAGGACGGTGTACTGAACAGCTTTGCATTAGCATTTACGTTTTTTGCAGACTAATAATTATAGCTATTAAAGGTTGCATCTTTTTTAGGTTGGTTTGTACCTCCAAGTACATGTTGCAAGAGCGATCCATTAACGTATATTCTCTCCTGGGCAGCACATCAGCTGTCGAAATGTGGACGTGTGGACGCAAAACGGTTAGTCTTCAGTGATAGGCGTAGTTCACGTGGTGGTGCAGTTACGGCAGTGCAGAACACACCTGGTCATAAAGTTTGTGACGTGTTAGCGGGAAGACTGTTCGACGCAGGGAAAAACACAACCAACACACTGATCAGCGTGCGTATTAAGGTGATACATGTAAAAATATCTGCACTTATACCCGTTACACGCTATAAAAATACTGTATTAATAAACTCAGCCAGATGATGATAGTGCCATAGAAACTATTCGATGAATGACATAAACGCATGTTGGCGCTTCCCGGTGGCTATGCATTCCTTTTTTTTTAAATAACTATTATTGTTGCTGTTACTAACGGTATAAACGGTAGTCATAATTAAACTTTTAAATGTCTCTCACGATAAACCAGAGATCGTAGCACGATGAAACTTTCTGTGAACATTTAAAAGGACGTGTGAAAGGCAAATAACAAATAAACCATTGAAATAAACACATTTAATTTCCAGATGAGAGGGTAACATTTTTAATTGCGTATGATGTTTACGATCTAGGTTACAAAATTTGTTCAATATAATGACCATCCTCAACCATGACAGCCTGGAACCGCACTAGAGGTAGTATTTTACAATTCTTCGGAGCACTTTTGAACGGTGCACCGTGGAACTTGGGCCGTCGTGACACAGCTCGTGCTTTACTACAAGATCGCCCATTACGTCCAGCCTTCTCAGTAGTGGCAACAGTAACTTCTTGAACAATTTGTGGCGCAATTTGACGCCGGCTTCTCCCAGGAGCAGTTACCCAATCTCCAGTTAATTCGTACTTCCGAATCATGTTCTTCAACTCCAGTGCAAAAAGAGGATCTTTCCTTATTCTTTCAATGAGTCGATAATCGTGAAGAGCAGCAGCACTATACAGGGTGACCCAAATTTCCGTTAACATTTGAAAATACAAGGAATTATGTAGGTAGAGAGGTAAAAATTGTCGCACATGTCTGAAATATATGAGGTTTAATTGAAACCAAAAACAAGTGCAAAAACTGGCCAACAGATGGTGCTGGACAACAACACGTCAGTGACGCCGCATGAGAATCGCGTATATAATGAGATGTAGTGAGGGAGGGAGTCAGATGTGTTAGCTCATTGTAAATTTACCGTAAAAGGCATTGTTATTGAAGTTTTAGGCCCTACTATCAGAGTGGAGAACCCGCTACTGCAGCTTTTCCATCCTGTCGCGTATTTGAATGGGTAAATGTCCTGTGATAAATATAACTGTGAAGAAATTGATCATGAAGTTCGAAGCCACGGGGTGTTTAAACGATTGGTCCCGTAGTGGGCGGCCAGACACAAGTGCTACTGCTTTTCAGGCGGTTCAGTAAGAAATGTAGACTTCAGCGGGTTTATTTCCACATGGTGAACTCAGTGTTCGTGATGTCGCATGTCTGACCGGTACTTCAAGCACTTCTGTTTGGAAAGCACTTAGGAGTACCCTCCAATGCTATCTGTAAAAATTCCAGCGTCATCATGAACTGTTAGCCACAGATTTTGTGACACGGAGAGTCTTCGATTACTATCACAGGTCCCATTCAAGCACCGGAGAATGCCTCCTATAGCGTAATACTGCTCCCACCATCCTGTGTCCATAGCGCACGGCACGTTTCGAGCCGCCGTTCACCTCGATGATGGCGTTTGTGCAGACGACCAGCGACCTAATGTAGGAAGAATGTCATTCATCCAAAGAGCCGGTACGTTTCCATTGATCGATGGTCGAATCCCGATGGTTCCGTGCCCACTATAGTCTTAATTGGCGATATTGGGCCAGGATGTGAACAAGTAGT
This sequence comes from Schistocerca cancellata, assembly GCF_023864275.1. NCBI lineage: Eukaryota > Metazoa > Arthropoda > Insecta > Orthoptera > Acrididae > Schistocerca > Schistocerca cancellata. The sequence continues at coordinate 318,265,932 of NC_064629.1, forward strand.
ATGGTCCGCTGCGGAGCTCCATGTCCAACAATTTACAATGAAACGTGCTCAGAAACACTTGTAGGTGCACCAGCATTGTACTCTTTAGGCAGAGATGCCACAGATCTCTATCTATCCTACTTTACAGGGCAGAAAAGCCTTTGAACCCAACGTTCTGTGCAGAGTTGTGGACATTCAATCATTTTGCGCCTAGTGGTAGTTTCACTGCCCTCCTAGCTCTTTCTGTAGATGATCACGACAGTAGCACATTCGACCAGCTTCGCCGTATTCGACATACTCGTGAACGGGCTCGAGTAATAATAATCTGCCCTTTGTCATTGTCGCTTATCTCAAAGATTCCCCCATTTACAGCTGATATCTTCGCTAGAGTGATCACCCGTCCGTGTCTGCTTACATACTTTTGTTACCGCCTCACGTGCCCGCAAAGCCAACTGGCGGAATCCAACATCGCGGTGGGCAGTGTCATAAGGTTTTGGCTGAATAGTGTATATTTATATATAGTTAATTAGTATATGAAATGGTGATTGAGAAAATGAAATGCAATTAAGAGAATTTGATGTTTGTTTCACAGGTCAGTGTCTCACTACACCATTTCAAACGTAGAAGACGGTCAGCATCATCAAAAAAATATGCTCAGCCACTCCAAAGAGCGGGTGAGTACAATCTTCATGTAACTAGTACTTCAGTGTAAGTGCAACTAGTGTCAGATACTATTTAACCAAATCTAATATTCAAAATGATGTTAATTCCATCATATCCATAGCCTCACAGAGGTATTTCAACCAGAGAAATAGTGGTCTGAACATCGTAATCAAAGGTGGCTAAAGAAAAGAGGAACTGTTTTGTGACAGCTCACCTATGTAGTATTTAATTGGAAAAGGAACAATTGTCGTGATTTTTTTAGTATGTATATAATGTTTTGTAAAGAACTAATCCTGAGAAAAAATCGGTTACGAATAAACTTCCGCCTTTATAACCACAACAGAGATACAAAGGTATGATCAAATAAGAACAATAAGAAACATTACTTACTTCGGCCTTGATATTCAGTTAGTTCCTGGAGAATTTCTTTCACTTATTTAATTATTTTTATGTATTTATTTACTTGATAATATTAATTTAAGGAGAGCAGGCCTTCTCTTACTTACTTACTTACTTGTCTTACTCATGCAATACAATCACTGTTATTTGCAAAATAATGAACATTATTATATGATACTCAGGAATGGAAAGATAGTTGTAGAATAAAAAACGGTTTGAAACAAGATCTGAATTTGTGTAATGCCATTTAGAATATCAGTAGTGACTAAGTGCGACTAGCAATGTGATACCAGTACAACTGCTAATAATAATAATAATAATAATAATAATAATAACAAACATAGTGGCAGTAAAAGAACAAAATGTTGGCTCAAAGCACAAAAACAGCACACTGGTCTCTTTATAGCGCTGTAGATGGAGTACAGCTTATAAGAGGAGGTCATCTGACCCTCTGCCACAGTCATAGGAGTGGAATGTTGTGGAAGTGTCAGCCAGTTGTATGGAACAAACATAGTAAGATGGGCCAACGTATAACCGTGACAGGTAGCCGAAACTACTATAGTGGTCAGAAGTGCCGATGATCAGACGATGAATGAAGTTGCCTAGCTGCACATTCCCCCACCGCCACGGCAGATGAGGAGGATGATACTGCAAACACGCCACATTTAAATGGCAGCGCGGTCGCACTATATACGACTTGGTCTTATATTTCACATTTATTAACAACATAGATCATAAAAAAACAAATTTTCAGTATTTTTTTTCCTCGCTGAATACATAGTATAACTTTTATCTGATACAAACCGTCGGCACATAGACTGATGCGGAAATTTCACAGATTATCACACACAGGTTTCCGTTTAATCTTGACTTATTTTGTTTCATAATTGGAAAAAAGATCTTTCACACACTTATGTGGATCGAAGTGTAGCACTTTTGTAACCGCTACCTAAGGAAATCAGTGTAAACGTCCTGCACAGTTTTAAAGTAAAAAGAGTTATCTTTGAAATGGAAATTACACTGCAGATCATTTTGTTACCTGGGCGATTTCAACCGAAACGGCAGACGGTCTCGAAAACAGTACGAAAACAAGTATAATATTCGCAGTATCCTCAAAATGTCTAGGAAACTATCCTTGTAATTCTTTCAAGGCTGCAATGAATTCTTTAAACCTCACATTTTCTGTAACGCCAGTGAGCTTAGGAAAAAAGGCAGTATTTCGTGTCAGAACTTGTCTCTTCCAAAATGCGTATTTTTAAATGCATCCCCATCAAACCGGAAATTAGTTGTTTTTCACTTCGCAGTGTCTCAATGTAGTCAGCATTCAGTCCTGTACACTTAAAATGCGAGGTCTGGAATCCATTCTTGATGTTGTAATTTTAATTCCTACACCATTTTTCCATCATAAATTCAACAACTGCGGTTTTTAAATCGAAAAAATTTTCTATGCATCCTGCTTGATTTAACCAACGTACTTCGCAGTATTATGTACAGGGTGGTCAGAAGCAGTCTGGAAAGCATTTAAGGGTGTTTCTGAGTAGGTTGTGCTGAGAAATAATTTTTCAGAAAAAATTTCGATACGTTGTGCCGTTTCCGAATTAATTACCATTCAAGTTAGCAAATCAGGTCGTTGCGTCCGCAAATACAAGTGGCCCGCCGGAGACGGTTTCGCTAAACGTGTTCTTCATTTGGTTTCCTGAAACCAAACAAGAGAGTAGTACAAAAATTGGACACGATACAGTAGAAATTATCGAACCCGAGCCAAAGACTGAGCCATCTCGTGCACTATCATCTACGCTCGGAGAAAAACTGACACCAATTGTATCTGGCGGTCCGCTTGAATTTTCACGCGCAGCTGCCTGATTGGCTAACATCAATGCTAACTAACTCGGGAAAAGTGTAGTGTGTTTCTTAAGAATTATTTCTCAGCAGAACCTACCCTACGGCACCCTTACACGCTTTTCACGCTCTTTCTGACCACCCTGTAAATAGTGTCTTCGTACTCTTTGTTCAGTTCAATCGAAAACTGTTGCATCTGACAGTGGAATAATGTGCGCGTCTTCAGAAATTTTACTGCTCGTATCTAAAGTTTCTTCATGTGCTCCATGCCCGTAAATTTAACACAATGTCCTTGTTATACAGAACATTGAATCTCGTATAGCGATCACTGTAATATTTTTGTTCTTTCATTGACGGCTAAATCTTTAAATTATATCTATATGGTCCTGTAATGTCGCTTCATATAAATTTGCAGTTCCCGTCGATTATTCGATTGTATAATGAACATTGAGAATTCTCATACCTCTCTTCTGTCATTCCCATTCAGATTTTTAAGGCTTGTGACGGTACATGGCTAGCCTGTTTCTTTTTCTGCAAACAACCACTGGAACTGTGAACGACCTTCATACCATCAACAAATACCGAAAGGTAAACGTCGCAGACACCACGATTCTGCCAAACTGAAAAGAGAGCTGTGCTGACCTAAAAACGCCTCACCGCCAATACACCCACTGCTCGCGGGCTGTTGGTCACGACGTAGCCGACCCGGTCTAATGTACACACAACGTATGGCGAACTACTCGCAGCCATGTAACACGGCGAAGGAACACAGTGGTCCTAACAAGATCCTAACAGGCAGGGACACCGACAGGGACTGCTGCTGTCTGTCAGTGAATGCAGGTCCATCTCAACTAGTTACCAAGAAATCATTGTGAAGAGAACTACATGCAATGGACATTTAGAGTCGGGTACCTCGCAATAGGCCACTGCTCGTAGCAGTACAAAAAGCTGCACATCTGCAGTGGACCAAACAACAACAGAAATGGTTCAAATGGCTCTGAGCACTATGGGACTCAACATCTTAGGTCATAAGTCCCCTAGAACTTAGAACTACTTAAACCAAACTAACCTAAGGACATCACACACACCCATGCCCGAGGCAGGATTCGAACCTGCGACCGTAGCAGTCCCGCGGTTCCGGACTGCAGCGCCACAACAGAAATTAGACAGTATCTAACTAGAGGCGTGTAGTCTGATTTGAAGAATCGCCATATTGCCTGTTTTCAAGTGATACAGAGTCGAGTGCACCGACGACCCAATGAGCCAGTCAACCCGCAGCGTGTGTGATGGGTGTAATTGAGACGAGAGATGGTTCTTTGATGTTTTGGGGGTGTTTTACACGTCATGATTTTGCACACTTTTTCAGTATACAGAAAACATTAACATAGAGGTTTATTTCAACATTCTCAGTTACCAACTTTTGCCTGTTTCTGTAAATCGTTATGACTAGTATGGCGTGGACATTCCCATGTTTCAAGATGATAACTGCCTTGTTCACAGGAATGTACGAATACGTTCTTGGTTTGACGAACATTCAGGCTCCTTATCACACCTCCACTGGTCCGCTAAATGACGCTTTGTTAGTCCCGTGGAAGTCTTGTCTTATTTATAACAGTAGGTGAAAAGTAGCTAACAACAGCCCCGCAGTTTGGTAGCTCTAAGGCATCTAGTAATCAATGAAATGCTTGAACAGGCTATGGCATACCAGACGAAACTTGTGAACTCTTTCCTCAATGAATGGGGTATTACCAAGGACAGAGGAGGTGCGGCATGATAGCGGAGTGTTGTCTCCTGTGGATTAATATTTGTTTGTCTGATGTACTTGTTTATGGGTGTAACTACATAAGCTTTTATGACATAGTGAGTTCTTAGCGAAATAAATTCAGATAGACTGCTCCAGATAAGGACACCGGGGATTTAGACGACAGTGCCCTGATAAAGAGCGTCGCCTCCCCTACAAGCATTCCCATTTGATTTCAAGAATCATATCTATAACATTTGGGTGCAGATCGAACCCACGGGTAAAAAATATAGCAGCACGCCTCTGCATTTCTTCGCTGTTAGCCTTTAAACAAAGGGGCTGCAAATCCTCGAACAGTACTCAAGAATGGGTTGAACTAGCGTTCTATACGCTGTCTCCTTTATGAATGCGCTACCTTTCCCTAAAATTCTCTCAATAAAAGGAACTTAGCGAAATAAATTCAGATAGACTGCTCCAGATAAGGACACCGGGGATTTAGACGACAGTGCCCTGATAAAGAGCGTCGCCTCCCCTACAAGCATTCCCATTTGATTTCAAGAATCATATCTATAACATTTGGGTGCAGATCGAACCCACGGGTAAAAAATATAGCAGCACGCCTCTGCATTTCTTCGCTGTTAGCCTTTAAACAAAGGGGCTGCAAATCCTCGAACAGTACTCAAGAATGGGTTGAACTAGCGTTCTATACGCTGTCTCCTTTATGAATGCGCTACCTTTCCCTAAAATTCTCCCAATAAAAGGAACTCGAGCATTTTCATTCCCTAATGCCAACATGACGTGCTCATTCCATTTCATATCGCCTTCAACGTTGGGCTTAGACATTTAATCGACGTGACTGAGCCAAGTAGCTCCCTGCTAATGCTGTAGTCGACCATTGCAGGTTTGTTTTTCCAACTCATCTGCATTAACTTACATTTTGCTACATTTAAATCAAATTGGCATTCGAAACAACAACTATAAATCTTGTCTAAGTCATCTTGTACACTCCTACAGTCACTCAGGTACAATACTTTACCGTACACCACAGAGCCATCAGCAAACAGCCGTAAATTGCTCTTCACGCTGTCCGTCACCTCGTATATGTATACAGAGAATAAGAGCAGTCCTATCACACTTTCCTGGGGCAGTCCTGACGATACCCTTGTCTCTGACGAACAGCCGGCCGCGGTGGCCGTGCGGTTCTGGCGCTGCAGTCCGGAACCGCGAGGCTGCTACGGTCGCAGGTTCGAATCCTGCCTCGGGCATGGGTGTGTGTGATGTCCTTAGGTTAGTTAGGTTTAAGTAGTTCTAAGTTCTAGGGGACTTATGACCTAAGATGTTGAGTCCCATAGTGCTCAGAGCCATTTGAAATCTGACGAACACTCGCCACCGCGGACAACATACTGGGTTCTGTAACTGAAAAAGTCTTCAAGCCACTCACATATCTGCGTACCTAAACCGTATGCTCCGCCCTTCGTCAACAGTCTGTATTGGGGCACCGTGCCATAGCTGTCAAGAAATCTAGGAATATGGAATTCGTCCGTTGCCTTCCATCCACGGTTTGTGGGACCTCATGTGAGAAAAGGGCAGGCTGAGTTTCGCAGGAGAAATACTTTTTAAATATGTGCTGGTTTATGGACAGAAGCTTTTTTGTCTCCAGGAAATTTATTATATTCATGCTCAGAATGTGTTCCAGAATTCTGCAGCAAACCGATGCTAAGGATATTGGTCCATAGTTATGCAGGTCCATTTTTTACCTTTGTTGTTTACAGGAGTCACCTGCGCTTTTTTCCAGTCGTTCGGGACTTTTCGCTAGGCGACAGCTTAGCGATAAACGGAAGCTAAGTAAGGGGCCAACGCTGCAAAGTACTCTCTGTAAAACCGAACTGAGATTCCATCGTACCTGGTGACTTATTTGTATTCAACTCCTTAAGTTGTTTCACTGCCACGGATGCTTATTTCTATGCACTCCATGCAGGTGTCTGTACAACAGTAAAATGACGGTGTATTTGTACGATTCTCCTGCGTGAAGGCTATCTAAAACATGAAATTTAAAACTTGAGCTTTCCTTTCGCTGTGTTCCATTGCCATCCCAGACTGGGTGACGAGTGAGTGGATAGAAGCCTTCGACCCACTTAGTGATTTTACGTGTGACCAGAATTTTCTCTCGTTCTCGGAAAGATCTTTCTATAAATTATGACAGTAGAAATTGTTGTACGCTACTCGCATTGATATTTTTACGGATGGATGAATTTCTATGAAGATTTGCGTGTTCTTTTTTGTGACAAGAGTGCAGCAATCTGTTTCTTCAGCAATTTCCGAATTTTTTATTAAACCCTTAATCCACTCACTTGGCACACCTCTCCAGAGGGCGATTTACGAGTTTAAAAGTTGCCCATAATTCCTCCACGTCCGTCATAATGGAGCTAAATGGTGTCCATTCATTGTCTCAGCGGAATGCTAACAACTGCTTATCTGCTTTATCGAGCATAAATCCTCTCCTGGTCAGAACTATTCTACTGTCGCCAAAATACAGACTGAGTAGGGACCATATATGTAAGATGCGAGAAATGAGGCTTTTAAATTGTCGTTTTCCCCGCGCTGTATTTGCGAGTCGAACAGGAAAGGAAAGACTAGAAGTGGCACCTGGTACCCTCCGCCATGCATCGTACGGTGTCTTGCGGAGTGTGTGTGCAGATTGAGATGTAGATGTAGAAATTAGGAAGAACTGGTGGGAAAAAAGGGTTCTCAGGTGAAACAGGGTAACTGCTGCATACAGAGCAAAGACATACATTATTGTTGTTTTAGTTTGGATAACCTTACCTGTGTTTTGAAGCTGGGGAAGTTATTTTGCTCTCTGATAAGGGAGGGAGATGATTCCAGACACTGCTACCAAAAATGATTTAGAGAACGCCGTTAAATGATGGAGTGGGATATAAGGTATTTTGATCTGATGGGAACGTGTGTTTCTGGTGTATCGTTCAGACAAAGACATTAAGGTCGTGGATACATACAAGAGACTTTCTTTGTTGCCAAAACGATAAAGCGTGGATGTTTCTGCATCTGTCGGCACGTAGCAAGGATAGCTGTTCATATGATGGCGAAATATGATCAAAAAGTTTAATGTCACAAATACTTCATTACTCACCAACCCCACGCGCAGTATGCTACTCAGGACAATCTTGCGGTTAACATCACTATAATCAGTAATTGGAAGTCTAACCGTATATACAGTCTTCTTTTTCAGGTCAAAAAGAAAGCGTTTTCTGTAAGTTTATCAGGCACAGAAAGATGTTGAAGTCTTCCTGAAACTTGTTGCTGTGTGCTCAGCGTAATCTACGTTTCCATCAGTTGATAGTACTAGACTATTTGCTGACAGAGATAAATTTATATTTGTGTCACTTTGGATTAAAGATGGCAGGGATATTCAAGTTTCGGTTAGGCTAGAATAACCAACCAGGAGAGCTTGAGTTTTGATTGGACTGAGCTTTAATCTTACATTCTGTGTACATTTCGATAATACACAGGCAAGCGCTAATATTCTCGATACCTGTACTCAGTCTGATTAGTTTTGCTCTTACGTATAACTAGGCGTCATCAGCGTACATGTGGTGTTATTAGTAAGATACAATTGATGACACGTCATTGGTGTACTCCGAGAAGAGTATCGGATCCATTACCGAACCTCCCCAGAAGTCCGCAGCTCGTGGTCGTGCGGTAGCGTTCTCGATTCCCGCGCCCAGGTTCCCGGGTTCGATTGCCGGCGGGGACAGGGGTTTTCTCTGCCTCGTGGTGACTGGGTGTTGTGTAATGTCCGTAGGTTAGTTAGGTTTAAGTAGTTCTAAGCTCTAGGGGACTGATGACCAAAGATGTTAAGTCCCATAGTGCTCAGAGCCTCCCCAGAAGCTAGATTTATGTCGCCTGTTACTTCTACTGAAGCAGATGTTGTGCTATGACGTTTGAGGAAGCGTTATTGGTATTCGTCAGGTAAGCTGTTCAATTTTAAGCAGCCGGTAAGCTGAGAGGGAATTATACAGGGTGAGTCACCTAACGTTACCGCTGGATATATTTCGTAAACCACATCAAATACTGACGAACCGATTCCACAGACCGAACGTGAGGAGAGGGGCTAGTGTAATTGTTTAATACAAACCATACAAAAATGCACGGAAGTATGTTTTTAACACAAACCTACGTTTTTTTAAATGGAACCCCGTTAGTTTTGTTAGCACATCTGAACATATAAACAAATACGTAATCAGTGCCGTCTGTTGTATTGTAAAATGTTAATTACATCCGGAGATATTGTAACCTAAAGTTGACGCTTGAGTACCACTCCTCCGCTGTTCGATCGTGTGTATCGGAGAGCACTGCAACATACATCGCGTTTCTACAGAATGATCTGCCAACGTTGCTCGAAAATGTCCCACTGGAAACGCGTCGACGTATGTGGTATCAGCATGATGGTGCACCTCCACATTCCGCAATTAACACTAGGCTGACCCTTGACAGGATGTTCGACGAGCGTTTCATAGGACGTGGAGGACGCATAAATTGGCCAGCCCGTTCTCCTGATCTTACACCTCTGGACTTCTTTCTGTGGGGTACGTTAAAGGAGAATGTGTACCGTGATGTGCCTACAACTCCAGAGGATATGAAACAACGTATTGTGGCAGCCTGTGGCGACATTACACCAGATGTACTACGGCGTGTACGACATTCATTACGCCAGAGATTGCAATTGTGTGCAGCAAATGATGGCCACCACATTGAACATCTATTGGCCTGAAATGTCGGGAAACACTCTATTCCACTCCGTAATTGAAAACGGAAACCACGTGTGTACGTGTACCTCACCCCTCAAGGTAATGTACATGTGCGTCAGTGAAAAACACCAATAAAAAGGTGTTAGCATGTGTACGTAATGTGCTGTTCCAGTCTCTTCTGTACCTAAGTCCATCACAGTTCCCTCTGGATCCCTACGTAATTCGGTGCTCTCCGATACACACGATCGAACAGCGGAGGAGTGGTACTCAAGCGTCAACTTTAGGTTACAATATCTCCGGATGTAATTAACATTTTACAATACAACAGACGGCACTGATTACGTATTTGTTTATATGTTCAGATGTGCTAACAAAACTAACGGGGTTCCATTTAAAAAAACGTAGGTTTGTGTTAAAAAACATACTTCCGTGCATTTTTGTATGGTTTGTATTAAACAATTACACTAGCCCCTCTCCTCACGTTCGGTCTGTGGAATCGGTTCGTCAGTATTTGATGTGGTTTACGAAATATATCCAGCGGTAACGTTAGGTGACTCACCCCGTATATTCTGAGGATTTGGACGTGCCCGAAGAATACAAATTTGTGGTTGGAGGGTGCTATGGTTGGGTCCACTTTGACAGCGACTTGATAAATTTTCTGGGACACATGGAAATCGTTAACGGTCGAGCAGTGGTTGAGAACACCTGTTATTATTTGCAGTATTTGGTTGTTGTTGTTGTTGTCTTCAGTCCTGAGACTGGTTTGATGCAGCTCTCCATGCTACTCTATCCTGTGCAAGCTTCTTCATCTCCCAGTACCTACTGCAACCTACATCCTTCTGAATCTGCTTAGTGTATTCATCTCTTGGTCTCCCCCTACGATTTTTACCCTCCACGCTGCCTTCCAATACTAAATTGGTGATCCCTTGATGCCTCAGAACATGTCCTACCAACCGATCCCTTCTTCTGGTCAAGTTGTGCCACAAACTTCTCTTCTCCCCAATCCTATTCAATACTTCCTCATTAGTTATGTGATCTACCCATCTAATCTTCAGCATTCTTCTGTAGCACCACATTTCAAAAGCTTCTATTCTCTTCTTGTCCAAACTATTTACCGTCCATGTTTCACTTCCATACATGGCTACACTCCATACAAATACTTTCAGAAATGACTTCCTGACACTTAAATCTATACTCGATGTTAACAAATTTCTCTTCTTCAGAAACGCTTTCCTTGCCAGTATTTGGTATAAGCTTGATAATTTGGGATACGTTGCTACCGTGTACTGTAGATGTTGGTTTGATACGTATGATGGATTTTTTAAGGTATTAACAGTAACATGCTCAAGCTAAGGTTTTCGCTGATGCCGTCATTTACGCCGCGAAATAAGTCCTCGTTTTATTTGCAGCCAGTGACTTTTACTTCAGTCGGTGACTTCTGCGTATGAAAAATTTCACGGTATTTCATGCTTTGAATTCCACGTAAATCTCTATGTTCTTCTACATTCATGAGCCAAAACTTTATGACCACAGCCTACCGCAGCATTGCATGCCGCCTGGCTGGTGGTGTTGCGGGCCCGCGAAGCGGTAACTATAGCACATAAGCAGAGGAGACACGGGCGGGGTATCACCCTAGCGAAGACATGGGTTGCAAATAGGGGAATCCATTGAGATAAACGAGTTTGACAAAGAGCAGATTATTATTATGCAGAGCCCATGAAGGAGCATCTCGTAAACGGCGAAGCTGATCGAATGTTCACGTGCTACTGTCGTGGGCATCTACAGAAAGTGGTAGACGGACAGTGAAACAACCACTAGGCGAAAAGTGGTTGGACATCCACGACTCTTCACAGAACGTGGGGGTTGGGGGCTTTTCTACCCTATAAAGTAGGATAGATAGTCACCTTTGACATCTCTGCCGAAAGAGCACAACGCTGGTGTACCCACAAGTCTTCCTGAGCACACCATTCATCGTACATTGTTGAACGTGCAGCCCCGTAGTAGACATGTTCACATGTTAACCCAACTACATCGTCAGTTATGATTTATGTGGCGACAAGACCATCGGGATTCGACCGTCGATCAATGGTAACGTGTTGGCTCTTTAGGTGGATCACATTTTTGCTCCACTGCGTCAACAGTTGTTTTCACAAACGCCGTCATCGAGGTGAACGGCAGCTCGAAACATGCCATGCACCACTGACACAGGCTGGTGGGAGCTGTGTTATGGGAGATATTCTCTGGCACTTGAATGGGACATGTGGTGGTAATCAAACACACGCTGACATATGCAAACCTCCTGCCTCCCTTGTTGCTTGATGTCTTCCACGACGACGATATTATCTTTCAGTAGTCTAATTTTTCGTTTCGCGGAGCCAGAACCGTGCTATAGTGATTTCAGGATCGTTAAAGTGAACTAACGTTGATGTCTTGGCGACCAATTTCGCCTGTTGTAAATCGTATGGGACCCATCTGGGTCGCAATCGAGCGCCGTAACCGCGTACGCAAATCACCGGCTCGTTATTTACGCGAATTAAATTACCTGTGCGTAGACATCTAATGCCACGTACGTCCACAAACTTATCAACAAACTCTCGAATCCCTAACATGCAGAATCAGTGTTGTACTTCGTTCCAAAGACGGACAAACAAGCTATTAAGCAGGCAGTCATAACGTTTTGGTTCATCGGTGTATATCTCCCTGTCTAATATGGTCTTCATGTGAGAGAAAGACGTATCACAACCGTCAGTGCTAAATCTGGTGTAACATTACCGTCTTCAAACCATGCTAGTGACAAATTTATCTTCTTTCCTTACTGATACAGGGTGAGTATTTTGTCAACGTGACTCGTAGTTTGGTAAGGGCTTCTAGACCCTTTCAGTTAATATGGTTATATCAGAGCTGGTGAAGTAGAGATGTGTAGGAGCAAACGGAAGTGTACCAAGTGACGTAACAACAAATATCCTCCTACTGCACTGACCATCGGTTGCATACGTTTTGGGATGTGAGTTGAACGTGTCGCGATTATTTTCATGTCAATAACCGTTCAGTCATTGGCTTGCAGTACGGAAATATTTGTACAGCTGTACACACAACATTACTTTCCTATTGCTTTCATTTATTTCGGTAGCCATTTTTCAAGGATCTGTCAGAGCCAGACAGAGAGCCCATGGCAGAGCATGCGTCATCGTTAGCAGTAGACAGGAGAAAGTAGACGAAGCACGCAGATGGAGCTAGAAGAACAAAAGCAACAGAACCAACGAAAGAAGAAGTGAGAAAACATAGCTTGCGTACGTTCATAAGTGTACTGTTTTTTTTTTCCAGAACTAATCATTATCTTGTGTGCTAATGTATTACTGTACAAACTAGCTTTAAATTTTTTACAATGACAATAGGCCAGAAAGCTCCTATTCTGGGTGACTATAACGAACACATCACTGAGACATAAAATTCTGTAAAACTTTCGAAGTAAATACAGAATGAATGAGGGTTAGGGTTTAACTTGTCCTCGACTGGCTGGCCGGTGTGGCCGAGCGGTTCTAGGAGCTTCAGTCTGGAACCGCGCGACCGCTACGGTCGCAGGTTCGAATCCTGCCTTGGGCATAGATGTGTGTGATGTCCTTAGGTTAGTTAGGTTTAAGTAGTTCTAAGTTCTAGGGGACTGATGACCTCAGATCTTATGTCCCATAGTGCTCAGAGCCATTGGAACCATTTTGTCCTCGACAACGGGATCATTAGAGATCGAAAGGAAGCTCGGATTACAGAAAAATGGGAAAGGAAATCGGATGTACCATTTCAAATAAATTATCCAGACATTAGCCTTTAGCAGGTCACGGAAATCACAGAAAACCTAAATCTGAGTGACCGAAAGGGGATTTTAAACGCCGCCCTCCGTTATACCAACTCACTATCGTACCACTGTGCCACCTCCATTGGTGAGGCAGAAGTTACCTCACAGCTACTGAAGTAGAGATGCACTGTTACGCGTCCACCCAATAACGTATGTGTACTCGCTACATACAGACAGCGCCTCGCTATGTGATGAATCAAGAGGGTCGAACACTAGAAAACTCCGTGCAGCGCGCAGTCTTTCTGCTACAACTCATGAACTTTCAACAAGCAATTGACACATTAGCCATTGCTGCCTCATCACTCGCAAAGTAGCGCATCAATACATAAATTTCTTCGCGTTTATACATCCAATACCTACAACCTCCCTACTACTTCTTTACGTTTTGTATGTCTGTGTGAAATGACGTTTGTCTAATATTACTATCAGAGTGCCTATGGGAGTAGTGTATGGAGATCGGATTAAACTCTTTACAAACAGAAAATACTAGAAAGGGAAAGCTTATTTTTGCTTAAAGACATCTCGAGTACTGCTCATTATTGAATAAAGGATGACTTAAGGAAAACAGTAGCTGTGTCAAAAGAACCTACCCACCTCGCCTGAAGTGATTTAGGGAAACAAAGAAAATCTAAACTATGACGCACGGGCTGGTATCTGAACCCTGCTGCTTCCGCACGTAAGTCTTGTGCCTTAATCACTCAGCTACTTCGCCCGGTTTCTGTACTTCAGATACTCCTTTTCTAGTGTCAGACGCAGGGAAGAACCAACACACTGATGAGCGTGCGTATTAAGGTGCTACATATAAAAATATCTGCGCTTATACCGGTTACACGCTGTAAAGATATTGTATTAATAAATTTAGAAGGATATGACAATTAAAAATGCAAAGGATCAGTCTTCTGTTAATCAAATTTGATACCTAACCGACCAAAATAGTATTCATGTATACGCAGTAAAAATATTTCAAAACTAATTTCTTTTGAAAACAAATAGCAATCACACAGCGCTTTGCTAATTTATCGAGACCAGCCTTGAGCTACCCGGGAGAAAAGATATATCTCTCTGGTTATTCCACGCCGTATCTTCAATAGTTTTATTTAAAAACAATGCAAATTGCTTTTATTTTTTTACAAATGTTTCAGATTTGAATTTAATCATGCAAATGACTTTAAGATGTATTTGTTATCTTTGACTCCATACGTGATACCAAATATCTGTCATACAGTGGGCTCTCGCACGAAGAGCTGGGCTGTATTATAGCGAATAATGAAGACCTATATCCCAGAACACAGAAAAAGAACGTAGCAGCTGACGAATTAAACTCCGTCTTGCGTGAAATGTTTGTGGCCTCATGGTTACATATGATGAAGTTGTAGTCCACAGCTTCAGCGCGGACTCTCACACAATACTACAAGGATACATAGATCAGCCAGGATTCAGTGCGATGTTAGGTTAATACGTGTGTCGATGTCAACCGTAAGCACTTTGAACATTTCATGTAAAAAATGGTTCAAATGGCTCTGAGCACTATGGGACTTAACTTCTAAGGTCATCAGTCTCCTAGAACTTAGAACTACTTAAACCTAACTAACTTAAGGGCATCACACACATCCATGCCCGAGGCAGGATTCGAACCTGCGACCCTAGCGGTCACGCGGTTACAGACTGTAGCGCCTATAACCGCACGGCCACCCCGACCGACTATTTCATGTAAAAAACCGTTTTTATGTTGTTTGCTGGTGCATACTATTCCTGTGTTTACTCAGAATAATGTATTATGGTGAGTTACAGAAATAAAATCCAACATGGAAATAAATCTTTTCTTGTCCGTATCCGTATAAAACATATTTTTTCATCTATGTATGACGAATGTCTCTTGAAATGTTGGCAGTACCAGTCCCTGATCTTCAACAAATATTTTACTGTTAACGTTTCCATCCATGATGGTTTGAACATTTGTCTATCATTTGACAGCAGTTTGGGAGATGTTGTTAGTTACATCTTCTTTTTAATTTTACTACTAGAGGTTTCATATATTTACCATTTGTGATATTAAATTCTATCTTTCTATAGTTTATACTTTCCTACGTACGATCATTCTCGAAAGTATCCCGTCGATCTGAATAATTTTTCACTTGATTTGTGTGTAACGAACAAACGCAACTCTCTTGTAGGTCCTCTACTCCCGATTTTGTACAGTCACTTGACTGTACAAAGCATTTACCACAAGTGACTACTAGAAAACACTGCTCTGTATGGCAATAACTCCAGATGTAAATTAATACCACGATACTACAAATATCAAGGAACACCTGAGACTGAAAGGTTTTAAATTAAAATTTATTACAATAATTGACATTTCTAAAATGCTGCCACTCTCATTACTATCTGACGCTAATAATGCCCGTAATTCTAACACAATAACCATCCCCTTATCCTTACTCAGAACTACTTCTTTTTGGGAGTAAGGGATTCTTCGGGAATATCTGCACTCCCAAATTTCAACGATAACCCTGAGTATTCTTGCTCTCTAAAACGTTTCGCAATCACCTCTTAACCGTCGTTCATTAAGCGAGTGCTCTTGCATAAACTGATTAATGAAGTAACCAGTTACAAAAACATGATTAACAGCGTCAAGCGCTCTACCGAATCTTCACCATTAACAACGTATCATTAGTAATTTCATAAATGATGGCACTTTCATCGATGTGTAGTTCGAAAATCACCTATCTCACTTGTTATCTAACAGATCGTGACATTAAAAATTAAAGTAATTAATTAGCTACTAGCTGTGCATATGTTCGAACTTAAAGTGACAGATCTGTTATGCTCCGGATGTGGCTTCAAAATTATCCAGAAACCATTGTCGCTGTTAACGAACCTCGAAAGCTGTTAAATATGGTTTCATTCCTAGTAGCAAACATGAAATGACGTAACGTATGTGTTACACGGCGATTCGCATCCATCCGACTGTTATGTAAGCATAATCATATGCGACCGAGCGAGGTGGCGCAGTGGTTAGACACTGGACTCGCATTCGAGAGGACGACGATTCAATCCCGCGTCCGGTCATCCTGATTTAGGTTTTCCGTGACTTCCCTAAATCACTCCAGGCAAATGCCGGGATGGTTTCTCTGAAAGGGCACGGCCGACTTCCTTCCCGAGACCGATGACCTCGCTGTCTGGTCTCCTTCCTCAAACAACCCAACCCCATAATCATATGCCAGATATCGAATTTTCTTAGTAGCAGCGAGATGTGTGAAACTGCAATGACGAGAAAATTGAATAATTTTGCCTTCCCGGGATTCAAATGCAGCACCTATCGCCGTTGTTTTCTAGCCACGAATGGCTGTTGAATATAGATTTCTATCACCAGTAGCGAGATGTGCGCATGTTTGAACTACAAAGGACGTGACGGAGAATACAGTGATGACAGGGAATCAAGCCCCGTACACATCGTCGTTGACTACGCACGAAGACACGTTATCTGCCGAATTCTTTTCCACCAGTAGCTAGGAGTGGCATGTTTGAACTTGAGATGATGTGACTAAAATATCTGTATCTGGGAGTCGAAATAGTCATATAATGTAACGAAAGAAGAAGCCGTAAAAATCAAAATAAAATTCGTCAACAATTAGATATGCTCATGCTAAGGCTTGTAAGGACATTATGAAAACCGTTGTTTCGAACCAGGATTCAAACCCTGAAGTACTTGTGGAGTTTGGAATCTTCAGGAAACAGAAAACTGATGGCACTATGTCGTCAGGGATAGATCAGATCCCGCCAAAAGGAAGATCCAAGTTCGAATCCCAAATCAGACCGATGTATTCAACACTAAAACTTGTAATAAAAGTTATTATAAGTGCCCTGTGACCTTACATGCCATTTGGTTCCTCAACTAAAAAAAAATACTAGTGTTAGAAAAGTGACTGGTGACAGAGTTTCTACATGCTGCCACTGAAGCCTCTGTCATGGCCCAACCTAATGTGTAATCGGTGGCGAGAGAACGTCATGCTTAATGTGAGTCTGGAATCGCGGTGGAATCGTATGTTCTTCCTTTGGCAGAACTTGCAGTAAATAGGATCTGCTGGTGCCCATTACAAACCTTCGCGTGAAGTGGGGGTATCAAATTCTGACGCTACGTACAACATCCTAGCATCAAGCCCTCAGAACATTTTTGTTCAATTTAGGTGTATTTTTATGCTAAGTACCACGTCCAAATTCACTGTAAATACACTACAAGGGTATATACATCATTGGTTATTAATCACACATTCCGATGTTTTACTTCAAAAAAGGCAAAGAAAATTATTCCGATTATAAGAATATTATGGGATAGCCTACAAGGAAAAAAATTTCGAATGAAAAATAGCCACGTTCAAGAATCTAACGTGGACGATCGATTTGGTAGTCCGACGCTTCGACTTATTTTACTCACTTTACCACTTTTTCTTTTGTTGTCACTATTTTTTCTGAACCAGAGGACAATCTGAAGTTTTCGCTTGGCGTTACCTGTAAGTAGGATCTATATGTGTCTACAAAAAACCATCGTGTAAAGTGGGAATCGAACCCAGGCCCTAAGTATAAAAACTTAACTTTCTTAGTTAACACGAATTACTATCCTTGCCCAGACCATGAGGGATCCTCGTCGATATCGGTCTCTTTCCACAATGCGTGGGTTTAGAAATCGTTTTCCACGTTCTCTCCAGAGGCGAATCCGTCGAGAATCACACTCTACACCAACTCGGGAATCAACTATGAAAAGAACATTGACCCACTATTCGACCATATTGGTAGCATGTCGACGACTCCACTCCAGACGTTCCCTTCTGTGAAGACGTGTCAGAGGTACACATATAACAAGTCTCCGACAGCAAAGGTCACTCTGTCTAAGCCTTAACCTTTTGCGTCGATACAACACGTCCAGTGGATGCTGTGAGGTCAAATACCAGTCGCCGTGCAGTACTAGGGCGGTGCCATTGTAGTCTTACAGCCAAATAATGGCCTTCTCTTTCTGATGTCACACGTGGTCGGCCCTGCCCTGGTCTTTGGGATTCAGTTTCAGTCTCTGCAAATTGTCGCTACATCCGAGAAACAACAGAATGATTCACATCAAGCCATCGAGCCACATCAGTTTGCGACTGTCCTGCTTCCAGTCTTCCTATGGCTCTCCAGTGCAGAGCGTCTGGTAGACTTCTTCTCTGTGCCATAATGCACCGTCTGTGACTGTGTATACAGCGATGATTGTAAGACTACCCGAAGAATACTACTCCGCTTGATGGGTGCCCTGACGTCCTCGTTGGCGTGATTGTCCGTTGACTGGAATGCCAGCTTCCGTGCAGAATACGGTCGTACGGCCATCTGTTGACATTTGATATGATAATACCGTGACTTAGACACAGGACGCGAAAATTGGGGTTTGTTGCTTTAATTTTGGACACCAGTGTATTATGTTCCTCTTGAAGTATGTTCCTAAGTCTATCGGCAGCTCTGACGGAATACCTTCTACTCCCGAGACATTGCTTCGGCTTAGGTCTTACAGTTTTTTGTCAAATTCTTCTCGCCGTATCATAGCTTCCATCTCATCTTCATCTATGTTCTCTTCCATTTCTATAATATTGCCTTCAAGTTCATCACGCTTGTATAGACATTCTGTACACTCCTGCTTTGGGGGACTGATGACCTTAGCTGTTTAGTCCCCCTTAAACATCCCAACAACCACCACCACCACTCCTGCTTTTCAATCTGAGCTTTCGATATTCTTACAGCTGCGTCTTTTTCATCCAAAGGCCTCTTTAATTTTCCTGTAGGCGGAATCTACCTTTCCCCTAGTGAAATATGCTTCACCAACTTTACATTTGTCATTTACCCATTCCTGCCTAGCCATTCTGCACTTCCTGTCAATCTAATTTTTTAGATGTTTGTATTCCCACTTTTTGCGGGAGGTGGGCTGTGTGGAGAAGTTTGGCATACTGGTGTCTGTACATGTAGGGTTTCTGCACCATTGATAAATACCTTTTGGTTCTCTTTTAATATTTTCGTGTCAAGAAAAGATATGGCGTTGTTCTCTTCATGCTCAAGGGTGAATTGGATATTTTTATGCAGGATGTTGAATTTATTACAAAGATTTGTTACTTCATCACCTGGCACATCAGACTGAATGAGGGTGTCATCCACATACATTTTATACAACTTAACTTGGCTTCTGATGCTATCTTTTAGTGTCCAATAAATATTTCTGCTATTGCGCCACCAAGAAGGCTTCCAATTGCCAGCCTTAGGCCCTGCTTGTAAATTTTGTTGAAAGAGAAGTACTAACGTGAGAGTAATAAGTACTTGTGTAATGTCTGTTATTTCTTCTCTGTTAACTGTCTTGCTTTTCAATAGGTTCTTCCTTATTACCTCAACTGTTTCATCTACAGGTATTCTGCTGTATTGGTTTACAATGTCTATGGATAAAAAAATTACCTCGAGGTGCTACAGTCAGGTCATTTGCGCTGTTAATAAGTTCACAGTTGTTCTTTATGAAATGCAGTTTTGCAAAAAGTATGTCATTTAGTTCTCTCATTACTTTGTAGGCTGGGACTAGTAACCGAGTTCACAATAGACCTTATTGGTTTCTTGATCTTAATTAATAGCCCAGCTTACAAATTAATAGGAGAACAAAATGATTATGTGTTGAAAAATAAATGATGTGAAAAATCATAGTCTATAAAGAACAGCTATAAACTTATGAACAGGATAAGTGACCTGACTGTACCACCTAATGCTAAGTTTTTATCCCTAAATGTTGTAAACCTGTACGGGTGAGAAATTCTGGGTAAGGTGTGAAGTGAAACAACTGTATAAAAAGGAGGAACACGTCGATAGTCTAGCTTACTGCAGTTCTCTGGATTAATGTTAATAGCACATCCTGCACTGATCCCATTAATACATGATATCTTTGGAATCACAATAAAACCTCTTAGGAAAAAAATGTATAGCACTCATTGAAGTAAGCTCAACAATTTGATAGAAACACCTTTGAATAATAAAATAAATAAAAACAGTTATAAGTTTTTTCCTTGAGTTATAAAAACAATTTACATCAAATGCCAACAGTGTCAAATGGCACCACTAAATAAGTGCATGAAGCATAATTTAAATCCAAACAATAATCACAAGAACATAAAAGTCGATACATGCTCGAAAAGATAGCTGCTGTTTTTGCAAATCTTAACTGTGGCCAAACAGCACTAGACCTTACCACTTATAAAATTATAGAAAAACACATAGGTACTAAAGTAACAAAAACAAATAATGTTGAAATAAGTGTACTTAAATTCATCAATAATAAAGTGCAAAACCATAATGCCCTGACAGCAAAATTTGATCATAGTCTGTTGGGAAGCATGCACTTATCGGTATGCCTAGCATGGCAAACAAGATATTGATATTTCTCCGGTGCACAGCCACGTTCAAGATAACAGCACCTAGTGCATGCTGAAAACACAGCGAACAAAGAGACTGAACAATAATTTTACGTAAAATTAAATTTTTAAGTATTGTTACAAAACTCAGCTGTATTATGTACAAATATCCTGATGTCAAACGTTTTGAGTCTCAGGACGATCCGATAATTATTTTTTTCAGGATCCCAGTTTTTTTCGAAATTTTAAAAGCGTGTAATATTAAACTTAGATACTCGTACTTTTGGAATTAAGATTAGTTGGTGACTCTACCTGCGGTTTCTTAAGCCGTAGGGAGTTGGGTTATGCACAGCTCAGCTTGGAAAGGATGGCTTCATGAAGTCGTACGGTAGAGTCATACACAGTTACTTTCATGACTAGCAGCCAACTCGCTGCAAACCTGTAGCTGTGATCCTACAGTCAAATAGTCTATGCATTGGCTAGAATTGCGAATTAATAAAATAATCAAAATGTAAAATAAAAGATAATGACAGTACAGAATTATTTTGATTAATGTTTATTCAAGGAAGCCATCTCAAATAAACGGAAATTGGTCCTACAATTACCAGTTACACAAGAGACAGAAAAATAGCCTAATTAAAAAGCAATAAAATTGCGTTAAGTGCATTACAAGAATGCTAGCAGGCTCACCCAAGCTAAATAGTCATCCAAGATGACCAAAAAACGAAGACCATTTCGTGATCACAATACACGAAATATTTGTCAGATCACAATAATCCAGAGTTCAGCATGACTATTTACGCAACGACACACGAGAGACAGCGAGTAGGAATTCATACTCTGTCTAGCCTCAATTCAGTAATACAAGCTGATAGTTTAAAGTTCTACACTGGTCCACCTTTGACCTCAAGAAAGTTAAATTTCGTGAAAAGTTAAAGTATTCTAGCAGCCGTTCACTGCCCATAACCTATCAACTATACGACCGAATTTGAAACATCCTCCGGCATTTCTTCAAGCACTCGACATGAAGTGTACTGAAATGCTCCCTTGCGTTCGCCATTCCAAAAGTACCTTTCTACACTTGACTCGAGTAGTGTTACGCCACTGCCTTATTCTCACTGATTGGAGGCCTTCCCCACCAAAAATACATCGTTCTTATGTTCTACGGACATGATTTTGACTCAGCGTGTCCACTTTCTGTGCGGAACTAATATATTATAATAATATTTAATAAAGAAGCGTTATAAACATTGTCACACTAAAACTATTTACAATAAATATAAACAATAGTTTATTCATAAATAAATATTCCTGCATTTGTGTGCATGTACGCTCTCGTTAAATTACAAGAAAATATTGTTAATACTGTTTAAACAATTACTTACATCTGCTCAACAGAAGCGTCATTGGCACTCTTTTCAATGTTGGTGTCAGTTAACGTATATGACTGATTACTTTTAAATTACCATGATTTTTAATATCAGCTTTAATCATATTTAAATAAAGTTACTTGCAAAAAGAATAATATATTCCTTAAATAACTATACAAGTATGACAAGATATGAGGTATTCATGCTGCATTCAGGTGCTGTGATATTTGTTGGGGTACAATGTTCTGATAAACATTTGCCCAATCAAAAAGCTATAGAAACGCAATAAATCAGTAAATAAAATCGATACAGATGAGTGGGTTCTATAGATGATAGCTATAGTGCTATGCTATCATACGAGACATCGTCTGTTGACATAGCATGAAGCGTTTAATGGTTGTTAAATCTAAAGTTCATCGTGACAGTAGTTATTCACTGTACAATCTTAACATTTGTACTATTAAGATGTTGAAATACTGCTGTTTCATTGTATGTGTCTCAGTTTTCTGATAGCGCAGATGTTATCTGAATTGCTTTATTATGGAACTGTGAGTTCCTATTGCTTTTCTAAGCGCTATAAGTAGCCATATTTCAGACTGCCTGATACTCCGCCACTTCTAGTGCATCTTCTGCATCCTAGTTATGCGAGTAACAGCTGTCCACATGCTCCCTGCTCTGGGATTATCCATAACCGGCTATGCGCTGCTTCCCTTTGTACCTGTGCTAACCCATTCCGTTCACCTCGCTGGGATGACTACGGTACGTCCTCAGCCCGCCAACTAGCTCTCAGATGCACAAACATATTCATCTTGCCTCATAGGGCCGAAAAACTCACCACATACACATAAAGTTAAAAGGTAATTATAAAAACATTCTGTAGAGGTTTTCATGAAGCTACGTCATTAGCTTTTTGAATTATTCAGTTGTTTTTTTTTTTCGAAAACTGAGAAGCAGGTGATATTGAAGTTAGAGAGTTCTACCTTTGGAATTAAGTTCAGTTTATCATACAAACACATTGTAGAAGTTCTCATAAACCTACCTCCACAACATTTTTAACCATTTAGTAAAAACCAGTTTTCGTGCCAAAAAGTGGAAAATTGAGTTTGGGTTAACTTACCTTATTAAATAAGATACGAAGGTAAAATGATACCGTTGTATTTGACATAAGTAATAACGAAACTTAAGCAACTTTCACAGTGTTATTGTAATTCAATAAAGGTACAAAAATTAGGAAGAGGCTGCGCAGAGGCCACTATCTATTCTCAGTTCCGTTTGAAAAATTCTGGAGGTTAAAAGTTATCGGGCTGCAAATTTTCTACAATATAAGCTGGGTATAAATTTACTTAAAGAAAAATTGGGATTGTTGTAGATCTTCAACTAACAGCGATATAAATAATTTTGTAATCTAAAATGCGTTGGATGAGCGCTCCTGCCAACGCTGTAATCAATTTTGGAGCGAGTGTTTCCTTCGGTGGCTGGACCAAGAGTATATGAAGACCGGCGTGTCTGCACTTGCGTTCATTCTATCATCGTCAGTCATGTGGGATGTGTTACGCATCGCTACGTAAAGTGACTTGCGTTTGACAGCGTCCATGTCGATTTAAGCCTCAGATGATGTCAATGACGACTGACACGATTGTTTTTTTGTTTCTTTCGGTCGAATGAGACATCTCGTATATCTTTTGAAACTGGTAAAAGTGACCTTACGTGGATTGATAATTTAACTAGAAAACCTGTGCTTCGTTTTCGACTTTGTTTTACATGTGCCGCCTGCCGGGGTGGCCGTGCGGTTCTAGGCGCTACAGTCTGGAACCGCGCGACCGCTACGGTCGCAGGTTCGAATCCTGCCTCGGGCATGGATGTGTGTGCTATCCTTAGGTTAGTTGGGTTTAAGTAGTTCAAAATTCTACGGAGCTGATGACCTCAGAAGTTAAGTCCCATAGTGCTGAGAGCCATTTTGTTACATGTGCCGCCCTTCATAGTTCAGAAAAGCTCATGGCAAGTTTGTAAAATTATTCTCCAGTTTAAGGTAGGCAAATAACTTACATAATTAGGAACAGAAAGTAGCAACTGTCCCTGAACTGTGACGATCGCAGAATACGATTAAAAATCTTTAATTTTTTTTTCAAAATTAAAACTTGTGCATGTGAAATTTTGTTGGAATATACTGCTCAATTAAACAAAACCAGACATTTATTTATCGTCGTGGTCCCTGACCACTCTGCGTTATTCTTAGAGAGTTCCAACATTTTATTTCAGTTTATGCAGACTGAATTCTGGGACTGTGGACTGAAGATTATTGAACAGCACATTCACCATTGCTTTCTGCCTGTTCACACAAATAGTTTTCAGGTTCCTGAAAAAAAAAAAAAAAAAAAAAAAAGCCTGCGGTCTCCAAAAATCGCACAAGGGTACCAAACATTAAAAATGTCCAAAACATAAAATTAACAAACGAAATATAATAAATTTTTACCTGCTCACATATGGTGCGAATTGGTGTGGGAAATAGCGCAGTGAAAGTGATCTGCATAAAAAGTGAGCTCGCTAGGCGCAAAGAGGATACAGAAAAGAAACATATGGAGGCAGGATCCAGTGAAACAAACAGAGGAAACAGTACTATCTTTCATTCACGAGTGTGTAGCCTAGACATTGAATGCTATCAATGGCGGTTTGCACCATCACAGCCGCCATAGCTACTGGTACTGAATTGCTTGTAGAGTTGAAGCAATTAAAGTTCCATTCATTCCAGTCAGCCTATAAAATAAGCGATTTTTTTAAAAAAAAGAGTGAAATAATCAACATATTCTTTATCGATTTTTGGCCAATATTTTCTGATATTTGTAAGAAACTGTCATCGTTTAGCCGCTCCCCCCGTCACCCCCCCCCCCAATCCGAGGAGTTAAATTTGCACTGTCTAAAACGAGGTGTATGCCAACAGCCTTGCCGCAGTGGTAACACAGGTTCCCCTCAGATCACGGAAGTTAACAGCTGTCCGGCTTCGTTAGCACTTTAATGGGTACCGTCTGGGTCTTTCGAGCGCAGTTGGTACGCGGGGTGAACTCAGCCCTGGTTTGACACATTGAGGATCTGCTTGATTAAGAAGTAGTGGCTCCGGCCAAGAAAAGTGACAACGATCGAGAAAGCTGTCTGCTGACCACATGTCCCTCACGCTTATGGGATGACGATGACACGGCGGTCGGTCGGTGACACTGGGCCTTTAGAGGCCTGTTCGGAGGGCGGAAAGTAAAACGAGGTACGTCCAAGCTGGAAGTCCTGCAGTTTCTGCAGATCTTATCTGAAAACGAACAGAAAACCAGTTTCTTAATCAGTAGGATATTGCGCACGGAGTAGTGGCACTATTTTTTGAATTTTGAAAAAATAATAAAATGGCGGACGTTGAAACAAAAATGTAGTTTTGCCGTGTTTCTTTGGTCACGTTTTTTGCAATAACTAACGAGTAAATTAAAATACAAAAAAATTAGCGTTTCACTCCTTGCAAAAAAATTCCGAGGAGAATTCAGCCAAGTTTTAGGAAGGTATATCTTTGTTAGCGTGCCCGCAATCAAATCCGTCAGCTTGAAAATCACTGCATCGAGAAATATGCATTTAAAAACAAAAGTATGACTTCTATCAGATTAAATATGTATTTGTGTAAAAATTTTCAGACCCCGAGATAATCCACTATCCTATCATCGTATACGATTCCCTCCACGACCTCGAAATCATCCTGTTCCACGGTTTTGGCATGTTTGTTGGCCGCTGGAGCTTCATGGGAATTGTGCAGCGCGCGGCGGTGAGCGTGCTGCAGGCGATCATTGTCGCGATCGACGGCACATGCTTCTGTATGGTATCCAACTTAGATTCCCATGATGTGCAACATTTCCAAAATGGTCTGAAACCCTCAGAGAAAATCGAAGTTGCCATAAAGCCAGAAGGAAAAAAAGACATTTCAGTCGACTCAAGAGCACATAAAGTATTTATTAACTGCTTCTAAACCGGCCGGCGTGGCCAGGCGGTTCTAGGCGCTACAGTCTGGAACCGCGCGACCGCTGCGGTCGCAGGTTCGAATCCTGCCTCGGGCATGGATGTGTGTGCTGTCTTTAGGTTACTTAGGTTTAAGTAGTTCTAGGTTCTAGGGGACTGATGACCTCAGAAATTAAGTCCCATAGTGCTCAGAGCCATTTGAACTGCTTCTAACGACTGTCAAAGATAAGGCCTACTGTAAAGGGAGACGTAAAAATTAATACAGAACCACTTCCTGATGATGACGATGAGGTAAAAACTTGTCGCAATTCAAAGGCGAAATCTACTGTAGTGGATTATATTACAATTAAAGTAGAACCGTCTCTGAAGAGGATGGGAAAGCGACAGAAATTAAAAATGAGGGTTCTTCGAAAGTAAAAGGAAAGGTTGTAGAAAGGCTGGATAACGAGACTGAGTTTGATAATTTAGGAATACAGGGGAGTCAAACAATGCTGGGAAATTCATGTTAGCCAGTTAAAATTCAACCTACAAGTGTAGGCACGCCAGATTGGATACAGTTATTGTTTTCGAACACTGAAGCAGCCAACAATAAATTGGGATCCAGCATAGGTGACCTGCAAAATAAAATGGATTCCAGTTTAAAGCATGAGATAGAATCAAGAAACAGTGAACTGAAAAATAAAATAGAATCCAATCATAATCCACTGAGGGGTGAACTGAAATCAGATATAGCTAGCTTATGTTTTAAAATTGGAATCACAATGACTTGAAAAGCAGAGTAGAGCAACAGTTAACTGAATTGCACAATATTCTGAAAACCGACATCGGTAAAGTTCGCGATGAATTAATAATAGAGGATAAACAGCTACAAAAGAAATTAATTGAAAAAAAAGGCAAGGAACCCGACCTTTCTTCTAGGCAATGTCAAGAAATAAATACTAAAGAGCACATGTCTCAAACGGTAGTCAAAGAGGTAAAAATTGATTCTAGAAAGATGTCTGAGAAGGTTGAAGCAGTAGAGCTCCAAGTAGGTTTTAAACTGTAGCTTTAGTAGCATAGAAAATAGAGTATTCTCTGGTAGTTGGTGTAACACTACTGTATAACATGTTGCTTCTGTTGATGATGCTTTTATTCGATGAAGGGAATTTCTAAGTTTTGATCCAGACAGGCAAATACATCCATTAGACTTCTGGATTGATTCTCGAGATCTGAAAGGGAGGAAATCTCTTTTCATAGAGGTCAGTCGTCGGGAGACGCTTTGCGTTGGTCTGTTAATATCATGGTAGGATGTAAGACACAGACTGAACTCAAATCTGATTTCCTAGTGAATACTGGTTCCACAATAAACATAATGATGTATTAAAGCTATTATGGAGTGGTAAAAAGTACATTAATAGTCGCGAAACTATCAAATCGTTCTCTATGAAATCAGTTTCGCGTCCGTCGCATCTGACAGAAAAGATGAAACCAGAAATGACAATTGTATACAATGTGGAAAAATAGAGTATTTATTACGAGTAAAGAGAGTGGCTGCTAATCAGGAGCAGATGCACAGTAATAATAGGCCCTGTAACAGAAATGTAAACAATCGAAATGGTCAAATTGGAAACGTAAATGTGCGGAGCTTAGAAGCTCGAAATACGAACTCTATTTTTCGTGGAAGAGGTTTTTAGATTATGATGAAAACAGACAGTTAGAAAATCTTCGTTTGAGACAGAACACGTAGCAAAATGCTTAACAACCCAAAATATAACTAATCAGAGTAATAGACCGCGTGAGGGAAACTAATTCCCGCCTGTGCGGAACCTGGCGCTCATCAGACGGGGACACTAACTTAGCCAATAATGGCAGGGATGATGATTCAGTAGCAACTACTAGTACTGAAGATTTGCTCAAACATACTGATTATCTAATGGAAAGCGTTGTGGACACACCAGAAGAGTGGGATAAGCTTGAAAAGGAAAGTAATACAAATAACAGAGAAAGGCAAATTGATTCATGTGTAAAAGTTACTAACAAAGATGAGATAACTGATTATATTTATGGTAATGATGGAAATCTGCTGACTAAGATTCCTCTGGAGGATGTAGATTCAGTATTGCAAGTTCTGAAAAGGAGGAGTTAATATATGAATGGGGTAACAAGTATAATAAGGTTGGGGAACTAATGAGTTGGAAAAACTTGTAATAAGGAGTTGAAGCAGACGGAAATTAATACGGCAGTGCTGCAAAGGAAGACAGTTGCTGAGAAAGTTTACGAGATGTGAAACAAAGGTATAAAATCTCGTCAAATTCTTTGATTTCAAATTGGTAGACAGCTTTGAAAAGACAGCTGAAAACATGATCATTGAGAACCCGGTTAATCTAAGGGAAAATGTAACTGCAACTCTGGACAGTCTGATAGCACATGGGCTATCGAGAACTGCTGAACTGCGCAGAGAATCTGGAATCCCCTTAAAGGAGAAGGTTGAAGTACGTGTGTTTGCTATGCACGAAGTCAAAGAGGAGATTATTTTAGTTGGGGGCAGATTGTTAAATATATGCTGGGTAAATTTCATGAGGCATCTGTACAAAGCAGAATAAGCCACCCTATTATAGAGTAAATATTTGAGACATAATAGGGCGCTGTCTCACTGACAGTGGCAGTGAAGCAAGTGCATTTTCCCAAATTTCTTTGATTCTTTTCCTGACGAGAATAGGTTAACGCTAATGAGAGCGTCTGGTTTGAGAATAGTAGGTGCTAATGGAAAAATTTCTAAGATAGTGAAGCAAGACGGATTGATACCCATAGATATAAGAGGTGTAATTATAGATCATCAGCCCTTAATTCTTTCAGGTTTACATTTCGATTGTTAACTGGCATTGATTTCCTACCAAAATACTAAGGAAAGAGTGACTTTGATCAGAGCCAAGTAGTGTTAACTTTGCCAAATTGTGATGTAATTGCTGTGCCTCTGCCGGCCATGGTGGCCGAGCGGTTCTAGGCGCTTCAGTCCGGAATCATGTGGCTGCTACGGTCGCAGGTGCGAATCCTGCCTCGGGCATGGATGTGTGTGATGTCCTTAGGTTAGTCAGGCTTAAGTAGTTCTAAGTCTAGGGGACTGATGATCACAGATGTTAAGTCCCATAGTGCTTAGAGCCTTTTGAACCATTTTTTTTTTTTTTTTTTTTTTTTTGCTGTGTCTCTCATTGGAAAGTATGTTTTAAATATAATGAGACGCTGCTTAGAAATAGAGGATAAAATACAGTCAATTGCACAGATTTCCTGTGAGCAAAGGACAGAATTATGAAATGTGTTAACCAACCATTATAATGTATTGCCGATAAAACCAGTTGTCATAAAAGTTTATGAGTTTCTTTTAAATGTAAAACCTGGCCAAGTTTTATTCAAAAATTTGAACAGGTACATGTTGCAAGGAAATAAGCAGTAAATGGATGTCAACGTATGACAGACTGGAGGTGACTGAACAAGCAGTTAGTGAATTTAATAATCATCT
Organism: Schistocerca cancellata; assembly: GCF_023864275.1. Taxonomy (NCBI): domain Eukaryota; kingdom Metazoa; phylum Arthropoda; class Insecta; order Orthoptera; family Acrididae; genus Schistocerca; species Schistocerca cancellata. The sequence continues at coordinate 318,295,428 of NC_064629.1, forward strand.
TGTTGCGATACCTGAACGTTACGGAATCGGCAGACTGATTTTGGACACCTGCAGATTAAGTGAAATCGTAATGAAAGAGTGAGCGCCTCGAAAATATGGAGGAGTTGCTGCAAAACTTCCAACAGGTTGCATATCTCATTTCATTCGATATAACGTGTGGATATTGGAATTTGTCTTTGCCAAAAGACTCGTATAGATATACAGCTTTTTTATACGAAAGAGTATGCTACCAATATAAAGTAATCCCTTTTGGATTAAATACTTGTGTGTGTGCTTTTGTAAGAGTAAAGGCTTATGTATTGGGGAAAGAACTGTTGGTGCATGAGACAATTAATGTAGTGATATACTGTTGGCCAATACCACATGGAGGAGCATATTAGTCTACTAGACAGGATGCTAGAAGCAGCAAGAAAAGGGAGACATGACATTAAAGCTAGAAATGACCGAGTGTGTTAAAGGCAAATTAAATTTCTTGGGCAATGAAATTAGCAGAGAAAGTATTTTACCAGATCCTTTCTAACTTGCAGTTATTGAGATGTTTGAGGCTCTTAAGAACAAAGAGTAACTCAGATCTACGTTGAGATTATTCGGGTTCTACTAAAGTTTTGTAGGCGCTCAATCATGAAAGGCTTCTTGCCTAAACCATTCACAGACAAAAGATACCTATTGGCTTTTGCCTAAAGAATGCCAGTCCGCTTTTGAAGAAGTAAAATATTTTTGATAGATAATCCAACATTGCATCATCCAGATTTCGGAAAGCCCTTTTGTAAGCCAGTTGATGCAAGTGGGTACGCAACAGCAGAGGAAGTGTTTCGAGTGGAAACACAAAGAGATAAAGACGCATATAAAACGATCACGTTCGCGAGTCGTCTGCTATAATCTGAAGAGTTTTATTAATATCTCGGAATTAGAGGATCTAGCCATAGAATTCGGTACGCTGAAGTTTGAACATTGCTTGTAAGGTCACAAAGTGATAATATAAAGCAACCGCAAGGCTGTTATATTCTTACAAAATTGGAAAATAAGGCATGCAGCCTAAGAAGATGGGCCTTAGATCTTCATCAGTTCGGCGTTGAAATTAGATATATGTCCGCGGCTTGTGGTCTTGCGGTAGCGTTCTCGCTTCCCGCGCACGGGGTCCCAGGTTCGATTCCCGGCGGAGTCAGGGATTTTCTCTGCCTCGAGATGACTGGGTGGTGTGTGTCTTTCATCGTCATTTCATCCTCATTCACTCGCAAGTCGCCGTAGTGGCGTTAAAGAATTTGTGGAGCGGCGGCCGAACCGCCCCGCGAGGGGTCTCCCGGCCACCAAAGCCATAATATATATATATATATATATATATATATATATATATATGCAAGGTAAGGACAGTCTGATAGCACATGGGCTATCGAGAACTGCTGAACTGCGCAGAGAATCTGGAATCCCCTTAAAGGAGAAGGTTGAAGTACGTGTGTTTGCTATGCACGAAGTCAAAGAGGAAATCACCTTAAAGAAAACTTTTCAGAAATTAAGGAGAGAACAGAATGATGACGATCTAATGAAAGAAATGAAGAGTCATGCTCTCCTAAGGCAGCACCATAGTACTATGGTCTGCATAAAGGAATTTTGTTCAGAAGACGAAAACTAGATCCAGCAGAATGGAAGCTATGTTTCCCTTCGCAGCGTGTAGACTTGTTGATAAATAGTGTACAAATGGTTCAAATGGCTCTGAGCACTATGCAACTTAACATCTGTGGTCATCAGTCCCCTACAACTTAGAATTACGTAAACCTAACTAACCTAAGGACATCACACACATCCATGCCCGAGGCAGGATTCGAACCTGCGATCGTAGCGGTCACGCGGTTCCAGACTGAAGCGCCTAGAATCGCACGGCCACACCGGCCGGCATAAATAAAGTACATTTACGATATGGTCTTTATGGGACAAGGACGTGTGTGTCACTAAATTATGTGAAAAGGTGATTTTTGAGAATGTGTATCGTAGAGTAGCAAAGAACCTGAATTCCTGTCTTGTGTATCTGATGGTAGCTGTAGCGAATAATATAGTGCCAGTATATGCACACTGTAGAACTAAGTGAATCCTTATAATTACTGCCAACTGATCTATGGTTCAAATGGCCCTGAGCACTATGGGAATCAACATCTTAGGTCATAAGTCCCCTAGAACTTAGAACTACTTAAACCTAACTAACCTAAGGACATCACACACACCCATGCCCAAGGCAGGATTCGAACCTGCGACCGTAGCACTCCCGCGGTTCCGGACTGCAGCGCCAGAACCGCACGGCCACCGCGGCCGGCGCCAACTGATCTATCTGCCCCCTTTTAGCCTCTGGAGGAACACGTTCTAATGTTTATGCGTTGGTGAATGGTTTCAGTAAACATGTAAAATTTCATCCAATAAAAAGAGTAAATGCAAAAACTACAGTAGATTGACTTGAAAAGGACCACTTTGCAAACGTTACCAAGTTTTAAAGTGCCTTATCGGATAATGGTCCGTAATTTGTATCTGATAGACACCAAACATGTTTGGGAAATGCAGGAATTCGAAACATAAAAATCTTACATGGAACCTTTTGTGCAAGAATGCATTCACCGTGGGCCGATTACATCAAGAAATTTAATGGTATCATCAATTAACTCAAACATGATGCAACAGGATTTGATCCCTGTGAGCTAATGTTCAATCAGGAACCGCCTGATATCATTTCAAGTATGGCTGATTTTCCAGTTGACTAAACCCCTAGATGAAAAGAAAAGAAAGGCGATAGCTAACATTTGTAAATGATCATTGGACAGAAAGGCATCATGACGCAATATCTGCCACCACCAGCTTTAGGATTGGTGAACTAGCGTTAGTCAAAACGAAAGAAAAATCCAAGAAAGTTTCAGCTGATTTCAGGAAGTTTATGTGTTTATAACATGGATCATTTAGAATAAGTGTTTAACCACATGAAATGCCCACAGACTTGAATACCCAAAAAGTAAAAAAGAGTTGGGCCTCAGAAACATTATGGATGTGAAGTAATTTGTAGTAATTAAACTCTATAGGAGACCTGCCACTCTATGGCGGATACACAGCCTGCCGAACCGTGCAGTCCCAACTGAATGAAATAGTATTTTCTCTTAGGTTTCCTTCCTTCTTCTTATTTTTTTTTTTTTTTGGCAGTAGAGTTCAGAATTCTGTCCATAGTGAGTAAGAGTTATATGCCTTCATGTTTATTAATAAGTTACTAGTAAGTAGAAATCTTCTTAGTATAAGTATTCACCAATCTGGACATAGCTAATTTGTGACAAACAAACACGAGAGGGAGGTTGGTATTAATGAATTTAGTATTTTAATTGAGATAATGTGGCTTCATACAAGAGCAGAGGAGATAGCAGGAAATAGGGGCTGTAATACCTGAAAAGTAATGATTAGTAGGAAAAATACTTTGCGTGTAACATGATGAAAACTGAAGTTATCTAAGAAATGTAATCTGCATTAAATTGTATATTGAATTGGTTAATATGTTTCTGTAGTTGAGAGAATCTAATAAGCTTGTCTCATACAGAGGCAAGCAAACGTATTTTTACTGTTATTTGACGGAGATGTACGGAAATGGCGTGAAGCTTCCGGCTGCGCGGTGCATTGCAAAGATCCACTCACCTGGTGGTTCAAAATGGCTCTGAGCACTTTGGGACTTAATTTCTGAGGTCATCAGTCCCCTAGAACTTAGAACTAGTTAAACCTAACTAACCTAAGGACATCACACACATCCATGCCCGAGGCAGGATTCGAACCTGCGACCGTAGCGGTCGCGCGGTTCCAGGCTGCAGCGCCTAGAACCGCTCGGCCACTTCGGCCGGCCACCTGGTGGTGAATTTCTTCTTACACACACGCCTCCTTGAAGTTATTGACATGCTGTTCTCAATCGAAAAAAAAAAATCTGTACACATCATAATCTCAGGTCGCACTAAAATTGTTTTATCGGTGGGAGGAATAGTTAAATGAAGCCGCGCGGGGTAGCTCTGCGGGGTACCCGCGTGGTCTTGAGCGCCTTGCCACGGTTCCCGCTGCTTTCCCCGTCAGAGGTTCAAGTCCTCCCTTGGGCATGGGTGTATGTGTTGTCCTTAGCTTAAGTTGGTTTAAGTTAGATTAAGTAAGACTAGTTACCGATGACCTCAGCAGTTTGGTCCCATAGGAACTTACCACTTCCACAATTTCCAGTTAAATGAAAGTATTTATATGCGTAATATTTCACTCCGTTACGATAACCTTGCATGCACTAGTTACTACCAAGCGTTACTCTAAGCTGTACAAAGTCCGAGAAGTTCACACGCACACCTCATTCATAACGATATCCCGTTTATGGTAATCCTTCACCGAAAGTTTACAAACGGATTATTTCTTCTAAGATTGCTTGCTCATATGTTGCTAATATCAGCGTCACAGAACAAAATGTCCATGTACGCGGGTGATCAGCACGCCACAGGGTCGTTAGTTGTTTAAATGTCTCGAAATGTTCTGAATTTCATCCTGTGCATTAACTAGAATTCCCTTCCACACTTCACGGCTCTTCTCAAACATGTTAGTACCGTAATATCACAATATTAATAATTTTAAACGGACCACATATCAATACGTCTGATCAATGTGAGATCCTAGCCCGACTCTGCTCCTTTCTCTACACAAAGAGGTTTCTATTTTCCAAAATACGCGGGAATATGCTAATTTCTGATTGGCAGAGAAACGTCACAGCCAATTGGAGAGTAGCTCTACCCCACCCATCCATACAGAACTGATCAAAATTCGTCACTGAATCAGAACAGTAAATTATCGTAAATAAGGGACCCAGTAGTTTGGTCCCTTTACTCCCCAAACCAAACAACCATAAATAAAGTTGGAAAACCCACAAATATGAAATTAATTCCATTTTAACAAAACTATTTTACCGAAATAATAATCTCATTTCTCCAGTTCCATAAACTGACGTAATAGTTCATACTAAATTCCCCGGTACGAACGACTAACAAGTTTATCTCGAACACTCCTCACGTGACCTGTAACTTCAATGTATAGTATAAAATTTTTACATAAAACAGTATTTCACATTAACACCTTCTTTCACTCTCAAACTCTAACGAAATACAATAATAGTAGTAATTAATAAACAATTAGAAAATTAAAGAAACAAAATCGGAAATAAAAGCGAAAGTACTTTGACTGCTGCTCCAACAGTGTCCGCCAGCTAGTGACCTTTATCATGTGGCATGGCAGAAGCAAAATACGTTAAAGACACAGGGCACCCTTTCAAATTTGAGGACAATCTTGAAATTATGCACAAAACCGGAAAAAGTAAAAGAATGAATATTATTGAAGAAATGGGAATTTTCAGTCATCGGATAACCGAATTCAAACACTTAAAATTCTTCCGTAGTCTTAAGCCAGTGCTAATGCAATAGATTTTTGATGTGCCATTGTGAAACAAATGACTACCACATAGTCTGTATCGCGAATGTCGCTGTAAAATGTGATAGTCGATACTCATCGACACGCTGCAAAGCATCCATATTGAACTGCAAAAGAAATAGTACAGTGAATTACGTCAGAATACAGCGACAAAGATAAGTATCCCAACAGTGTAACGTTACACAACAACTTCTCCAGTGTAACAGTTACGTAAACGAAGCTTTGGGGCGGCAAAATCGTAAGTGGACAACTGTTGTATATAAACTGCAACACGCGATTTTCGCCTGCATTCCATACAGGCTGTGGTGTCAGTCATAATAACGAGACACAGCTCCACACTAACAGAAGTCATCATGGAACACTAATTCCTGGCCAGCCCCCTTCCCTCTAAATACTCCAACAGCTTCTCCAGCAACGAAAAATAAATAAAATTTTCTACGGTAATTTAGTTTAAGACAGTTTATTTTTAAATAACAGGTTTCTGTTTATATAAAAACGTAAATATTGGCAAAACATGCTCGAAACGCTTTCCGATAGGTTAAACTAAAGATGAAACTATTAAAAAGTGACTCGTAGCAGAAAATACAAATAAAAAATTATTCACACAGTCACGGTCCCCAAATGTAGCCTGTATGGCTACAATTCATGGCTTCATAGGCAGCGAGGAACTGTGAAAAACGTTAGCCAAAAGCAGACCCAAGGATTTTTCTGGCAGCTGTTTGGATCAAAACGCTGAAGGTTCCCAGGCGTCGTTGTCACGCTGATGCAGAAGATGTGTTGAAGCATCGGAATTGATTGCCACGGGAGCTCCAGCAACAGAATTTGCGAGCAATGCTACCGGCGCGAGGCTCAACTGGCAAGCTTTGAAAGCCTCCTGCAGTTCGCTATTCCACCTGAGAAATGTGGAACCACGTGCTGTGGGAAAGTTAGGATCGTGTCGTGTGACGTCTGGACTGAGGCAGGGTGAGGTATAACGTGGCGATAGCAGTTTATCCTGCTTATGAATAAACGCAGTTCTCGCACTGTCGTCGGCAACACATACTCTCTCTGGGTGCCGACCTATTGGGGCATGTGCTGCCATGAGATACCTTGAATCTGACGGTTGTCACTTCTGTAGCAGTGATAACGTACTTGGTTGGAGTCGATATTATTACATAGCGGCAGAAAACTTCACGAAGATGAAGGTCATATTCATACAACAATCACATCATCAACGTAGGCGAAATCTAAGTCTAGCTCCCTTTGCACCTCATCAATAAACCCTTGTAAAGTAATTTTGTGTGTATACTCTGGGATCTGATTGTAAGCCTGGACAAGGTCCAGAGTGGAAAATACCACACAAGAAGAAAAATGACACATGAAATCTCGAATGCGTAGAACGGGATAATGATAGGGAATGGTCCCACCATTCAGTTCTTTGCAACAATTGTGTGCGCACCAACAGACTAGCTTCTTCGCCACAAAAGCCAGCAGTGATGTCCATGACGTTCCGACGGTCGTGCTGTGCCTGCTGAACAAGAGCGTGGAATTCCACCTTGATGATCTGGAGTTTGTTGGGGCCAAGACACCAGGATCGTCAGAAGGCAGGAGGGCCGATTGTACTCCGTATATGGTGCACTGCTGAGATGCATGGGATGCCACACACCTGTTGGACGCGTGATAGGCGGAAACTTTTTTAAGACGTGCAAGAGTGGAGGCAGACCTGTAACGAAGCACACAGCCCGATCACTATAATAAAATAGTTAGACGGCTGATCTTACTGACATTGTTCGGCTCAGCATGAAACTGTGCTGCACGGCAAGTATGGGGTCAAAGAAGGATGGGAAACCCTAGTCTATAATTGGATTGGTGACGTTTGTGAGAGTACAGTGCCACTCGAAAGTTCTCCAAATCCTAGCCTATTATTGTGTGGGTGTCGCTTGTGAGACTAAAGTGCCACTCTAAAGTTCTGCACAAGATTTAATGTCACGCAGCCGAGGGTTACAATAGTGGAGCCGTTTGATGCAACGAAATCAGAGTTGTTCAAATTGGTTCAAATGGCTCTGAGCACTATGGGACTCACCTTCTGAGGTCATCAGTCCTCTAGAACTTAGAACTACTTAAACCTAACTAACCTAAGGACTTCACACACATACATGCCCGAGGCAGGATTCGAACCTGCGACCGTAGCGGTCTCGCGGTTCCAGACTGTAGCGCCTAGAACCGCACGGCCAACTCCATCGGAGTTGTTGCCTGATCTCTGCTGCCCCGAGAGTCTTCTTCTTCGTCTTCCTTTCGTTGGACGTTTGTCCAGCATCTGCACAGGCTCGGCAAGGTTATTAACGGATTTGGTATGGTTAATGTAAGGGGTGGTCGAATGCCCTTCCTGGCGCCACCCAGTTACCCCCTAGGATAAAAACTGTGTACCACAAGTGTTTGCATGGAGTGTTATTCATGTGAAATGTTAATGAATCGTGCAACTGTGGCGAAACGTGGATACTAGGTCGGTATTCAAGTAGTCGGATGTGGGAAAACCACATCCAGGATTGCCAACAAATCGACCCTCGTCGTTAATCTGCCCAGCGGATTCCATCCTGTAGTTGTCGCACCTTCCCGTTCCCGAAGCGGCGCTTTAACATCCACAGCTTTCCGATAGGGTTTTGCTGCGCTGATCGTGCCCAAGGAAATAAACGTATGTCTGAGTTCGTGTCAGATAAGATTGGTTGCTTAATCTGTTTCCACTAGATGACGCAGACTCTGGCCGACTTGCTATTGCTAGAAAGTTCTCATATCGGCAACAGGGGGCTGCCACTAGCGTTTCCCAGCCAGGAGTACCGTAAATGAAATGAAATGATCGTATGGCATTGTTGGCCGGGAGGCCCCATGTGGGGAAGTTCGGCCGCCGTATTGCAAGTCCTTTTGAGTTGACGCCACTTCGGCGACTTGCGAGTCAATGATGATGAAATGATGATGATAGACACACAACACCCAGTCATCACGAGGTAGTGAAAATCGAACCCGGGACCCCGTGCGCAAGAAGCGAGAAAGCTACCGCAAGACCACGAGCTGCGGGCAGGAGTACCGTGATCGGCGTCGACGTGCCCTGCCTATGGAGCTCTATGCCAGATACGTTCTTCCCAATCGGGTGTGGCCAAGGATCGTGCACTACCGGATCCACAAAAATGGAGCGTTCACTTTTTCCGTATGCTGAGGGTGAACTTATCCATCCTTCACGTGCTCCAAGCGCCGCAATACGGGGCGTGAGCTTCTCGAGACCAAATTCAAAGTCTTCCATAAAGTCCTTATATGCCGCTCCTCACGTGGTTAACACCAATGGAGCAGGGAGGACGACGGTTCAAATCCGCGTCCGGCCATCCTGATTTAGGTTTTCCGTGATTTCCCTAAATCGTTTAAGGAAATTGCCTGGATGGTTCTTTCGAAATGGCACAGCCCGTTTCTTCTCTATCGTTCCCTAATCTGAGCTTGTATTCCGTCTCTAATGACAACGTTGTCGACGGAACGTTATACCCTAATCTCCTCCTCTTCCTCCACCTGCGGAGCTGCAACTTTTTCATCCTGTTTACGGTATCTGCTTACTTGTTCAACTGCCGTTCATGTGTCATTGGCAGTAAAAAGCAATGTGTTTCTCGCAAACATCACGTTCATATGGATTGCAGGAATTCGTAGTGCAATACACTACGCACCAACTGCTTAAAGTGACGCAGGATCTACGACGTCTCCCATATCTTTCTTGCACAGGAGGTTCTGCAACAAGTTTGCGCGTTTGTAATTGGGTGACAGCCGCCATACGATCTATTCCTTCAGCCACTCGTATTGGTCTTTCACTGGAGGTTTCATGATCGTATCAGTTCCCCTTAGAGCAGTTTGGCTTTTTAACAACTCTCCAATGTCAGTGTATTTCGTCCCATCCTGTGTTGCGCTGACAGTGACGAAATGAGTCTTGATGTGATAGAACAGTATGGCTAGACAATCAGTTGAGGGACGGTGCTGTGAACGCCAAACAATGCACTTTCACATCTGGAAGCCATAAAAGTACCAGGACAACAGGACTTCTGGGCCAAATATCCACAAAGATCATTCTGAGACTGTGGCAGGTGAAGGCCCAGAATGTGACAGATGGAAGCTGCTCTCCCTACCTTAGACACACCCCTTTCTGTGACGTCATCTTAGCTGTTCCCCTCTCTTCTCTCCCTCCCATCTCTTCCTGTCTCTCCTCCTCCAGTTACAGCCCTATGTTTTACGAGACATTAAAACGTAAAGGCCAGTCACAACCCACTATTTGCAAGTATTATGACAACTTACATCATAACAGGAGTTTCATTTTTTACATCGTATCTGTGAATATGGACTCTACTCCTGACTACTTGAAGAATGTAGAAATGTGATTGTTTCAACAATGGCTTCTTCCGTTATGTCGAAATCATAAGCCAGTCGCGTCTGATTTGAAGTGGTCTGATGAGTTCATGTTTCCTTGTTCTGTCGATGGTTGTGGCCCAATCTCCACCTCGGTCAACCATTTTTAACACGTACCTGTAGCTCTCTTCCTCCTCCTCCTCCTTCTCCTCCTCTGGTAACGCAAATAGAAGAAAGGAAGCTGCACCATCGTTCAGAAAGTTTGTTACACGTCATATCTCCCAACTGTCGACTGAGGCGAATAGCTTTTATTTTAGACTTTGTTGGAAATAGAATTTGTGTCAACAGCAAACTTTTCATACAGAAGATATTTATTTTGCTAACCACTTGTCATATAAGGTTTTCCCAAAGATTCCAAACTCCTCAAAGGGCTCCATTAAAGGCGCATATCTAGGTTAGGCTCACAGTCCCGCAGAAAAGTTTCATTATAGATTTCAGGTTAAAACATCCGGACCCATAGCTACTGGACTAACAGATTTCGAGTGAACGACTGTTCGTCTGTAATTAACAACTACGATACGTGCGGAGTACAGATAACAGTGTGGCTAAAAATATTTATTTTCGTAATTTCAGGTCCCAACTTCACGCTACTGGTGAAAAAAATTGATATCTGACTTCTGATTGTGCTTAGTTAAAAATGTGATTTGGTGCATGATTCGCATCCCCGTCCAGTACAAAATCTTTCGCTTTGTAATTTCACGTTCAAATTTTCTAAAATTTTTTTCTGGTGAGAATTCGATGTTCCACTTCGCTACATTTTTAATCACCGATGGTGACAGGTGCTCATGTTCAACTTGCTGCTGATGAATAAATCGGAATTGAACATCTTTTTGTGGTCATATAATAAGGGCCATAAGATATTTTCGAGCTTGACATAGATCCTCTTGCCATCATAAGTACAGTGAAATTAGTAGTGAGAAAACTTGTCCAATTTTGTTGGTAGGAAATCAAACAATAGCCACGCAATCAGGAAAGGACGGGACAAATCACTGCTTCTAATAGCCACACGGAAGATTGGAGTAAAAATCACTGCTCGCAGGAATCGATGTAGCCGGCGTTAAAATTTCTATAGAGCGCTTGTCGTGATTAATTGCTTTTTTCTAATGGATTCGTTCGTTAAACGATTTATACAAAACCTAGCGAACGATGGCTAATAGGCGGCTCCAAATCGTGAAACCAGTTAAGAATCGTTTCCAATCCTTAGTTAGAACGAGACACCCAGCACGAGTATGTTGCTTCCTTCTTCGGTATGGCAGAAGGCCGCAAACTAAATGAAAGCTAACCGGCCGAAATTCCTCATTTTATGTCATTCCTAAACAAAGTAGCACGAAAGTCTGTCTGCGCCACATGGTTTATGCGAACTTGCTCTTATATCCTGTAGCGATATGTACACGTTTTGCTCATGTTTTTAAGAAATATCCTAGCAAAATAGGATCTTTTTTCTTTTTTATAAAAAAAAAGGCAAGACAGTTTGGTATTATCATAGTTCACCAGTGCAGATGTTGTTAAAAAATCTCTCATTTATACATTATTTTAGGTTTTACTAAGCGTATGAAACGAGTTGTGTGGCAGAGTTATGGCTATTAGTTTTCTCAGACACGTCCGTGACTCCTAACCACAGCAATAGCATGTTGAAAATTTCACTCATTGTGAAAAAATCCTTTTATTTACATTAAGCACTTGTATTCCCTAAGGCCATGTTGGCTGTGTCACTGATTATGAAGAAATCCTCCTATATTAAGCATGTATATTCCATAAGGTAGACTAGCGAGAGGTGGAAATTCAAGACGTGACTTTTCGTTGAATGCGGGCTCAGAGCACTACGGTACTTAACGTCTGATGTCATCAGTCCCTAGAACTTAGAACTACTTAAACCTAACCAACCTGAGGACATCACACACATCCATGCCCGAGGCAGGATTCGAACCTGTGACCGTAGCAGTCGCGCGGTTCCAGGCTGAAGCACCTAGAACCGCTCGGCCACAACGTCCGGCGTTGAATGCGGAATAGCGTATAGGGCGAGAGTGACCATCTGATTCTTCTCTGATTCGAATGCAGGTCAGTAACTGTACTCTAACTCGTCATGACCACTCTTGTCAAAGCCATGCAATTTGAAGAAACTTCAGGCGAGTAGTAATTTTACTTTTCGCTCATAAATTGATCTCAGTGAAATCACCGTATTCCCTGAAATTGTTAGAACACGAAATACTTCGTGTTCTCCAATGATGAAATATAGTTTTAGAAAGCATTGAAACCCTATATTAAAGTTTCTGCATAGTGAGTAGAACACGTGTCCTAACAGAATTCCTGGGCTTAAGAATACACTACACTTAAATGAACTGTTTCTTTCCGCTTCAAGTTTATTCGAGGCTGTCTCACCTTTTTCTTGTAGTATGACGTTACCCAAGAATTTTCTAACTTTTTTGTCATGTTAGTTCATTGTAAGAGCAGTTCTTAACTTACTCTGTTTCAATATACCTTCCAAGTGCTGAGAATGAAATAAAAAAAGTAACAGAGGAAGCTTGGTTTCAGTATCGTTGTAAGCGCCTTTTGTGTTGAAATCAACTCCGAATGTTAGTGAGAGGCAGCTTGTCTTTCGTTCCAAGAATGTTCTTACTCCAGAAATTGAGAACGATGCAGCCAAAATCGTGCTGAAACGCACTGGTTCTTTTGAATCGCATGAATACTTTGGATGATTGCGGAACTTCGAGACGCAACCCATTTTTGTGAAACCCAGTACATAAAAAAGTTTTTTTCTAATCACACTGAAAGAATTATGCGACAGAGCTGTAGTCATAAGATGTGTCATATACTTCAGCAGATCCTAATAAAAGTTGTTAAATGTTTGAACTGCCACTACTTGTAAGAGGCTTGAGTATACAAGCACATATTTAGTAACGGGTTTCCTAACATTTGCAATATCGTGTATTCATATATATCAGGACTGACTGCGAAATGAAACAGTCTTCTCTGTTGGTCTCTAAGGAGCCGATTTATTATAGACACAAAACTACACCACCTAAGTGTATAAAAAACCAGGAGAACTTAAATCCTTCAGAATGCAAAGCAATAAGGTGGGCTGCAATTCAGGTCATTTAGATACTTTTTGAGCTGTAGTGCATCGTCTGATTACTTGGATAGTGTCCTCAAATATGCCATTATCGATTCCTTCACTTAGCATTGTGTGCTTGTGTTAGGAGTCTGAGACGAATGACCTCGTTGTGAACGAGAGGTTGCACCTTCCTCTGAAACTTGATCCGTGGTGCCCAAGACATTTCATGATATGACACGAAGACTGAGATTTTAAATGTGCGAGTACATGTCAGCATTTTACTTTTGAGACTGCCTTGTCCTACAGAAAATAACAGAGAAAAAGAAATTGACTGTAACTCACGTAAATATCAGTAACAACAGATGTATAGTCTATCTATTGCAAGTGTATTTCCCATATGAGTGTAAATGCTATGTGAGAAATAGCTAAAGTTCATAAACTTTTTATATCGTCCTTAATAGGCGTACATCCGTTCGATCAACTTTAAAAAAGAAAATCAATATATATTGAAACGTATAGTTTCCAAACTTACAAGAAGACATACCCAAGGGCTACACTTCAATTTGTATCAACTTCGAGTATGTTGTAGCTAGAGCGAAATAAGAGATAGAGGCTTGTTTTATATATGCTCATAAAGCTGTTAATGAGGTGAAACGCCCTTCTGAAAAAAATTTAGTCTAATATTTATGAATGAATATCATTGAAATGATAACAAATATTAAAAAAACTTCAAATAAAAGTGCTGTGGTTTATAATGTATATTACTGTGGTGCATACAGATTTCTCAAGAAAGTTATTTTTTTATCTCTTCCCCCTACTATTTTGTTTTTCATATCAATATTTGACTAATGGCAACGTATAACACCGTTAATAGGAAATCCCATCATATATGACAATTATTTAGGCAGAAGCAATAAATTAAAATTTGTACCAGCACAATTAGTCGAATCCATGTGTCCTTTTCAGGAGGCAGCTAAACTATCCGTTACACCACACTAACACTACGGAAAAGCTAGCTTCGACTCCCACTGCTCATACAAAATTTTAATTCATTGCTTTGGCCTACATCATTATTATAGATAGAGGAAAGACTCAACATGTCTCAGGGATACCAACTGTAGATGTTCAAACAAATCTGATGAAGCCGTGTTCCAAACATGCATTTGTCAGAAACAGGCTAGAAATATCTATGTATCGCTGTATGTGCAACCGGTATGCGTCCACTTCAATGCTAATTGTCATGTTGGACTGTTTAATAAACCTTTCTGAGATTAATATATTCCAAATGTATGTTCCACATTTACTGTTCTTTTTTAATACTTTCTTTTAATTTTGTGACACGTAAAATTCCTTTGTTGTCATTTGTTTTTGTTTTTTTTTTTTCTTTTCACATTTGGATTTTTTAAGCTATAACCGTTTCAGATTTAATTATGTTATATTTCAAATTGTTTGAACATTTTTGTCATGGCATTATTGTGAATCTGTACAATAATGAAGTCCAGAATTGTTTGGTTCAAAAGAATGCTGAATGCGCACCAAGCGCATCGGACAGTTGCAGTTTTATGACAGAAGCGGGAAGGAATAGAAGATTCCCCCTCTCCTTCCCTCGGCTGATCAGCCTTACTCAAGCTTACGGGTAGCAGAGTGAGGACAAGTTTTATGGGACGCCTAGTTCGCATACTGATTGTGGGAACAACACACAGAATGTTGAATGAGCTTTTTACTGTTTCTCTCAGCTAGCTCCTTCGAAACTCCAAATATTTTATTGTTCATATATCTGTATATACAATTATATGTAGAGGGAAAATATTTCGTATTTGCAGTGTACAGAGCTTCACCAGCCACAATACGTGCAAACTACGATCACTTGCGAAGAAATTACTTTTATCACAATTAAAAATTTCATTGAAGAGATAACTGATAATGATATATTTATGGAAGGTCACACTACTTTAACGTTTGAAGGCGAAAGTGCAAATTCAGATCCTATTCTAATTGAAGAAGATTATGAACAAATGGTAAAAGAGATAAAAACGTAAAACGTGACATATACCTCGAGTATAAACCAAAACCCATTACATTTTACAGTTCTGTAAAAACCTAATTTCAAACTGTAAATCAGAGTCAGAAAGGTCGCAATAAGAGAATATCGGTATGAATGGGAAGCAGAAAATGCTGCATGAGGAGGGGGGGGGGAGGGGGCGGGGGCGGGGGTGCGAGAAATTAAAAGTTGTTACTTATTTCCAAGTATGTATTAGATAACTTTCAAATTGCCGTGAACAAATCAAAACCGCCATATGACCTGGACACAAAGAGGTGGGCTTTACAAGCAAGGGATGATGGTAATTTACCAGAAGATTTGTTCAAGGTTTTCTCAAAATGGATTAATAATTTTAAAGTAAAACACTGTATTTTCAAGAAAAATCAATAAATTCATCACTTAAGCACAAATAGATAACAAAGAAGAATTGAGGGCAACAGCATATGAATCAGCGGAGACTGCAAAATAGAAAACCATATTACTCGGAGAAGCCTTTGTGTATAAATCTGATCAGTCAGGTTGCAATTTTAAAATGCGTGCAGGACGAACTTTATCTTTCAGAAGAACATCAAAAGTTGAAATTCCAGCAAAATCTCTCAATGCCTCAACACATATAATGCTTTCTTTTTTTTTTTTTATTAGAGGCGACTTTCGACGTTTGGCAGAACGGAGAGGGACGTGACGACGTTGCCCAGGTAACACCAATGGCGAACCGGCTTCCCCTACCACGCCACTAGCTGATTGGCTGGTACCGTGGGCCTGTTGCCAGACAAACAGCATGTATTAGATACGTCAACGTTCGTCAGCTCTCGTTGTAAAATCGTATTTTGTCACTGAAGTGTTCTGTAGTCCTCATGTATTGTTAACAAGTGTTTTGTGTTGGTGTTGCATCAATAACAACAGTGTGGTACATCTGGTGTTTTGTGTTGGTGTTGCATTAATAACAACAGTGTGGTACATCTGAATACGAGATTTTCAAGAAAAGTGTCGTCCAAGAACACATTCATGGGCTGGGAAGATAACCTTCTGCTGCAAAACACTTCTCAGAATTCGACAATAGTAGTGGACAAAACGCCTTACCATTCTGTTGTGATGCACAAAGCTCCAACAATGCATTGGAGGAAAGCGGATATTTTGCAGGCACAAAGAAATGTTACATCAGATAAAGGTGAACCTAGCATGTATAAGGCGAAGGTAATGGAACTTGGAGTGATGTACAAGCCAAAGTGTCACGCTACCGGGTCGACGAGTTGGCTAACAATAAAGGGAATAGTTAAACCAAGCTTTCTCGGTATCATGCTCATTTAAATCCGGCAAAGTATATGGCCCTAGGTGAAAAGTATTGTCGCAAGAGACAACAAGAAGTTTCGCTCAGTGAGGCTGAAATTGTCACCAAAGAAGCCACTGAAAATGTTTCACGACAAGACTGGTCATGATTTGTCAGGCATACCGAGAGGCTGTTCAGGAGACATTGATTCATGAAGGTCTGTGACGAGTTTTGATGAATTCGTAACTTGTGTTGTTACCATGTTAAAATCAGCTTCTTTTGTCAAAACACAGCAGGGTTCGGAAATATTCATCTCTATGACATTCTAATGCAGTTGAAATAGCAATAGAATCCCGAAATAGTGTATTTTAAACTAACAACTGAGTGCTAGTCAGGTCAATAGTACACACATCAAAAAAAGTTTTGCATCACCCCAGTTCCCAGAACTCCTGGAGGTAGACGTTGACGGTGGATATTGTATCACAGACACAGTCCATTTGACTGTTCAAGATGTCACTAAGCCCGCCCAAAGATGTAAACAACCAGCATGAGCAATGGCTATAAGGCGGAGGGGGTCCGACAGCCGATCAGTTCCAATCATTCCACCAGGAAGGAGGTACACGGCTCTTGTTGACTGTAGTTCAACCATACCTAGACGGCCAATACCACGTTTCCATCGCGTCCACATTGTTACTTTGTGTTAGGAAGGGCTCTCAATAAGGGAAGTGTCCAGTTGTTTCAGAGTGAACCAAAGCTATGTTGTTCGGACATGGAAGATATAGAGAAAGACAGGAACTGCCGATGACATGCCTCACTCAGGCCACCCAACGGCTACTACTCCAGTGGATGACCACTATCTACGGATTGTGACCCGGGGGAACCCTGACAGCAAACGCCACCATGTTGAATAATACTTTTCATGCAGCCACAGGACGTTGTGTTACGACTCAAACTGCGCGCAATAGTCTGCATGATGCGCAACTTCACTCCAAACGTCCATGACGAGGTCCATCTTTGCAACCATGACACCACTCAGCGCGGTGCAGATGGTCCAGCAACATGCCAAATGGACCGCTCAGTATTGGCATCACGTTCTCTTCACCGATGAGTGTGGCATATTCCTTCAACCAGACAAGCGTCGGAGACGTGTTTGGAGGCAACCCAATCAGGATGAACGCCTTAGACACACTGTCCAGCGAGTGCAGAAAAGTGGAGGTTCCTTGCTGTTTTGGGGTGGCATTACGTGAGGCAACGTACGCTGTTGGTCATCATGGGAGGCGCCGTAACGCCTGTACGATACGGGAATGCCAGCCTCCGATCGATAGTGCAACCATATTAGCAGCATACTGGAGTGGCATTCATGTTCATGGACGATAATTCTCGCCCCCATCGTGCACATCTTGTGAATGACTTCCTTCAGAATAATACCATCGCTCGACTAGAGTGGCCAGCAAGTTCTCCAGATATGAACCCTGTCTAACATGCCTGGGATGGATTGAAAAAGGCTGTTTACGGTCCACGTGACCCTCCAGCCACTCTGAGGGATCTACGCCGAATCGCCGTTGAGGAGTGGGACAATCTGGACCAACAGTGCCTTGATGAACTTGTGGATAGTATGCCACGACGAATACAGGCATGCATCAATGCAAGAGGACGTGCTATTGGATATTGGAGGTACTGGTGTGTACAGCCATCTGGACCACCAGCTCTGAAGGTCTTCCTCTATGGAGGTACAACATGAAATGTATGGGTTTCATGAGCAATAAAAAGGGTGGAAATGATGTTTATGTTGATCTTTAATTCAATTTTCTGTACAGATTCCAGAACTCTCGGAACTGAGGTGATGACAAACTTTTTTGATGTGTGTGTATGAAACAGCCCATTCTTAGTATAAAAATAAAATTGTAGTTTCTTCACTTATATTGTCACGAAACCCACAGCAGTTCTCGTTTCACCAGCTATCGATGGCTCTCAGCAATTACATTACTTCATTCAAAAAATCTGTAGTCGTTTGAATATGGCGGTACATATGGAAGTTTCGCATATTAATCGTATGGAAACAACACTCTCGTCTTTGCGCGCTATCATTTGACAAAATCTTGTTTGAATACCTCAAACCATTTTTGAGATACGAGCAGTTTATGAATAATTTATTCTAGTTTTATTCCTGACACACGAGTTCGTCACGGAGCGTTTTAAATACATTAAATTCTCTGGAAATTGGAAACAGACGGCGATATACTTACAAGTTTGAAGAATAATTCAATATATCATCTACACTTAATACGCAGCAATATGTAACCTATCCCGCACCAAACACAAATTCATAGCGATACCTATTTTTCATTGCAAACTAAGCATTTCTTGCAGTAATTTTGAACATTAACGGAAGGATAGGAGGTTCATCATAAAGTTGACGAATTAAAGTGTCAGATGTACGAGAATTGGATTTTATTACCGAATAGTTTCTTTGAAAACGTTTGAGAAAGATCGCAGATCGGCCGGCTTGCGCGGCTTTCTGTTCACGCTGTCAAGGGACCCTGACGGTCCCGCCCCTAGCAGGCGTGGTATTATTGTACTGTGGTCTCCTGCTGACGCGTCCAGCACACACTGGCAACAACGCTTCTCTCCACTCGCTCCGTACTGAACTGCCAAATGTCGCAACTTATTTTAAATTCACTATAGTTATACGATACAGCCAATTATATCTGGAAGCGGAAATTTAATGTCTCTGTTGCTTACAGTTTTGAAAGAGGAAGGTGACAACTTCGGACCAAAAGTTAAAAAAATTTATACAAAGCAGACAGTATCATTATGTACACTTCTACGTCCGGTAAACTGGTACCGAAGGTCATAAGGAACTGGTTTGAAGAGGTTAATATACCTAATGCAAATGAAAAATCAGCCTTGTATTTGCATTCATGGGCCAGCCAAACGAAAGAATATGCAACATCATTTACAAACATGGAAAAAAATGTGAATATTTTAATCGGTATGATACAGCCATTACACAGAAATACGTTTCGACCGTGGAAAAATTTCATGAAATGTTTTTCAGACTTAATTGCATAATTGAAGGGCTCAGAAGAAGGTTGCATAAGTGACAAAAACTAAGAAAAAAGAGAGACATTTTTAAGTGGGATATGTGTTGGCAAATACCTGAAGAACTTGGGGAAAAGGTGGAACAGCTGCAACCTATTGGTGCTGCGATCTTTTGGCCAAGAGTTTGCACTATTTGTAGAGGCACATATTTGTTGAGAAAAATGGTGGCTCAAGTACGCTGTCTGTTGCTGTACATGATACAAAATGGAAAACAGCCATGAACGGAGGGCATTTGGTGCTGGATTATGTATGATAATGGAAGGCAAGACATCTATTAGTCGTCTGTCTATGAATCAGTATTCTATGTTGCTTATTTTAATGCTGTATGATATGTTGTATGGAATGATTAAGTAATGATCCCTTCATTAGTAGTATCATACCATATCGTGTTACATTTCAGTTTTAAGCCAGGGCTCAGAAGAAGGTTGTATAAGTCACAAAAATTAAGAAAAAAGAGAAACATTTTTAAGTGGGCTATATAATAATAAAAATTCATACCAATGAATAAAAATAAATGGCTCTGTGTATATTCTATTAATAGAACATTTCAGAATGTGCTTCTGACAACGAAAATAAAACAAAGAACGTGTGTGACATAGAAACAGAGAGAGTGGATGTCTCACATCTAACTGATACGAATATGTTTCAAGCGCAAATGAAACATCTGATGAACCAGGTCTGTACCGAATAACATTGTGTCATTATATTGTGTTTAATTTTCATCAATTTTAAGCCAGTGTAATAACTGGTTACGGAATATTGTATAATCTTCAGATTATAAGCGACAAGGTAACAGAAGATAGAAAGACATATCAGGACATGGAAATGTAATGTAAGAAAACGATTACGAAGCAGTGGTCCGAAATATGAGGGACACGGTGGTAAAATTAAAGAGAGAAGAACGTTAAAGCAGTTTACGCATAACTGTAGGTATCAGTGCAGTAACATAAATGATGAAAAGCGTAGGAATGTCTTCCGTGATTTTTGGGATTTGAGTTATTGGGAACTACAAAATGCATTTATAGTGCCCTGTGAGACTTTGAAACAGTTTAATCTCAGCTTTCACTGTCCACATTCAGATAGATGTAATAAGTTTGATTATTTTACCGTGACCATAAAATCAGCAACAGATATGTGCCAAATCAAAAAACTGCAGACAAACAGGAATGCCATCATCGTTTGTCCGAACGCGCTTTGAAATCCAAGAATGATCAGTCAGTAGTCTCAGACAGCGAAATGGGTAAAGTATTAGCCACTGCATTTAACCTTCAAAAATTATTTCCATCGTCCGTTCAAAACACAAGCAAAGTATATTACATGCGACAGTTATGGACTTAAAACTTCTGCAGTTATAATATAGGAACAGCCAGAGCAACTGTGCTTCTGTGGGACAAACCTCTTGCATCACATGGTTCGCAAGACGTTGCTTTCTCTTTGAATATGTTTCTGAAAGATCATCCAACTTTTCAAAACCTCACAGCATACAGTGACTGTTGCGGAGGACAGAGTAGAAACAAGAACATGACGAAGTTTTGGATGTACGTCGTTAAGGAAGGTATTCTTCATGTTGCTGACCATAAATTCATTGAGCTAGGTCATATGACATGAGGTGTGATTGAGATTTTGGTACAATAGAGAAACGTGATACTAAACATGAGTACGTGTTTGTCCCTGATGACTGGGTTAACGCATTTTCTACAGCAAGAAAAAGCTACAAGGTTATAAACATGCAACAATGTGATTTTGCTTCGGTTGACACAGTGGACTGCGTTGTTGATATCAAGCCTTCTACCTGCAAGGATGAATCGGGACATCCATTGATGTGTGCCTCAATTCATTGAATGCGCTTTGAGGAAAATAGGCCATCTGTAATGCCGGTGAAGTCTACTTTTAATCCTGATTTTGAATTCCTAAAGATAAACTTCCAAAGAAATCTGAAAGGAAGGAAACCAACCATTCAACTCGGTAGTCTGTACAAAGAGCCTCTTAAAATCAAGGAACCAACACGGTTGTCAGAGATCTCCTAATGGGATTCGTTCAGTGCTGCAGTGGACACGGATAGTGACTTAAGTATTGGAAATCGTTCCATAGTGTAAACGGTTATCCTAGGAGTTCGTCATTTGATTATTGAACAAAGTAGTCGCCTGCTGAGCACATAAAATAATATGTGGTGCATTTGTACCACTTTTTTGCTCAGTAATCAATTGCACTTATATTACTAATTTTTCTTATATTATTCTAGCATTATGTTATTTTGCTTCTTGACATTTTGACACGACACCGAAGAATGCATCCATGACATTGATAATAAATGTATATTCTCTACAAATGCACCATGAATTTTTTATTGCACGTCAAAAAAGATGTATGTATTTTCCCATGAATTATGGTCAGGTCACTTGTATCACCTTTTCTCTGAGACCTTAAATTATGCTATATAGTTACTATGTCAACTTGCTTTTAAGAAAAAATATTCTAAAATTTCAATTCCTCACTCACAGCCAGTTTCCTTCTCCCAGTTTCGTCAACCATTTTAAGTATGTGTAGTACAAGAGTGATTACACTGAAAATAAACCAACTAAATGTAAGACACTTGTCCATTTTTGCTTTAAAAACTGTGATCATGTTTGTGATGTCCGTCATGAAACTGCAATTGTCTCATGTGCAGGATGCACAAAATCAAACTCCAGTCACCATTTTCTTTACCATAATAATTGTGTGCTTCCTCATTATTGTCCAGATTAACAATAATGATACAACGATAAGGTACAAATAATTTCAAATACAACATAGCCCGATCTCAAAAGGTTTGAAAAAAAAAAATATCAATTGTAAACAGAAATACAAACATAGCGCAAGGTAGCCTATGTTTCATAAACTTAAAAGAATATTTATAAGTGTATGTAGAATATACATCTAGAATATATTTATGTGGGAAAGACGTATTAAACAACCAAATATCACAACGACCATCGGAGCGGACGCATATGGGGTGCTCATACAGCGACATATTTCTGGCTTATTTCTGACAAATATGTATTTGGAATACCAGTTTCTCACATACGACTGAATTTCCTGTTAACGATGCTGTTCGTTTTGATATTGGTCAAATTTCTAAATGAAAAAGAGAATAGTGGGGGGCGGGAGGGGGCAGCGGATTTCGAAAAAAAATGACTTTCCGACAAATCTGTGTACACGTTTGTAATGTATATTTAAAACTATAGAACTTTTAGTTGAAGTTTTTTGATATTTGTTATTGTTTCAATGGTATTAAGAATTATTAAACTCAGTTTTTTTCGAGGTGGTATTTCACCCACTTACCGCCCGTATGGGCACGTAGAAAATAATTTCTCTTGTTTTGCTCCACAGTAGGACATATTTAAAGCCTAACAAAATCGAGGTGTATCCCTTGCGTAGTTTAATTGTTAGTGGAAACGAGTTTTCAGAATAGTGAGTTATTCTTGCCAAAAGCGATATCTAGCCACTGAAATTACTTGGTGTTAGTATTCCCACGACACATGCGCCCAATCCACTCGGAGCTAGGGATGCCCTCATCGGCAACAATCTTTACCGGGGATTGAACTCTCCGTCTCGAGGAAGGCTGGTTGGTTTTTAATAAAGTACCATTGCTAACACATTACTTTTTAAGGGGTTTTCTCCCCGATGTCGGGCTACAAGCAATGGTAACGAGAACTTGATAAGTAAACAAGGAAGAAAGATCGCGGTTTAACATCCTGATGACGAACCTACCACGATGTAGTATTACGCATACATTTGTAATTAGCGGAATACGGAATAACATCAACAGACATGTTAGCTACTGAGACGATAGCTAATTACTCTTTAAATGCAGTGTGCCGTAATTGAAAGGCAAATGTTGAACAATTTTCAAGAGATACTATCGGGAACTACAACTCGAAATTCTGTTGGGTGCATCCTCGACCTACGGAGCTTGAAGAAGTCATAACAGCTTTTTTCTTGTGCTTCTATTTGAATGGCCAGAGTAGGTGTCTGTAAGGACTGGCCGAGATATAACTGAAGTGCGTGAAGGAAGCAGGAAGTTTCAGCAATTATTTTCTTTGCGAAGGCTAGAGCACGCAGCCAAAACAGAGACTACGTTGTGATTTAATCGAGTAATACGGCATCTTTTACTGCAGTACCATATGTTAGGTTGTAAAGCCAATGGATACCTGGAGAATGTTTTTCTGAAAAGAATAGGCTTGCCTGTTTCTGATTAAAGGGAAAATAAGCTAAGTCGTATCTGAGGAAACTAATGTGTTCAAATCTCTGTGGCTGTGAATCTCGTCATTTTCACTATTTTACTGCCCAACAAGCAAGGCGGCACAGTGCTGACACCCTGGACTCCCTTTAGGGTGGACGCAGATTCAAATACCCATCCGGATATCCAGATTTTAGTTTTCGATAATTCCCCTAAATCACTTTAGGCGAATGACGCGATGTTCCTCTAAACATGAGTGGCCAATTTCTTTTCTCATCCTTCCATAATCCAAGCTAGTACTTCGTCTCTAATGATCTCATCGTCGCCGGCCGCGGTGGTCTAGCGGATCTGGCGCTGCAGTCCGGAACCGCAGGACTGCTACGGTCGCAGGTTCGAATCCTGCCTCGGGCATGGGTGTGTGTGATGTCCTTAGGTTAGTTAGGTTTAAGTAGTTCTAAGTTCTAGGGGACTTATGACCTCAGATGTTGAGTCCCATAGTGCTCAGAGCCATTTTTTTGATCTCATCGTCGACAAGACGTTAAACCTTAACCTTCGTTCTTTCCTTCCTTCGTACACACTAAGACAAAAAAAAGACGCACCACGAATGTGTTATGCGAGTGAAAAGGAAATCTTGATGCGATATACATGTATAGACAAACAAATTATTACAATTTCAGAAAAACTTCATGATTTACTCAAAAGGAAGAACATCAGCAACAGAGAAAATCAACAACGCGTTCATCCACCTCTTGCCATAACGCAAGCAGTTATTCGGCGTGGCACTGATTACTAGAATTATTGGATGTCCTCCAGAGGGATACCGTGCCATACTCCGTTCGATTGGAGCGTTAGATCGACAAAATCCGGAGCTAGTAGGGGGGCACAGTGCATGATGCTCCAAACGTTCTCAACTGGGGTGAGATCCGGCTTCCTTTCGCAAGAAAGTAGAAAATGTCGTCATGTGTGGATGGGCACTATCTTGTTGAAATGCCTTATCGTGAAGACCAACAAAACGGGCCGTAGAATATCATCCACGTACTGCTGTGCTGTCAGGGAGCTGCCAACGACTACCAAAGGGATCCTGTTCTGAAAATAAATGGCACCCCTGACCATCAGTCCCGGTTGTCAGGCCATATGATGGACGAAAGTTTAGTTGGCATCCCATCACTGTCCGATGCGTCTCCAGACACGTGTTCGGCCCAGAATGCATTGACTGGAGATGAACTGTCTGCAGTGACGAATCCAGCTTCCAACTGCACCCCAGTGACCAAAAAAGACGTGTCTGCAGACGCCAAAGACAACAGTGGGATACCAACCTGACTGTCGCTCGCCATACGAACCGACAACCGGGAGTTATAGTATGGATGCGTACGTCGACGATATTCTACGTCCCGTTTTGTTGCCCTTCTTGGTAAGCCATCCTGGACTTACAATGCAGCAATATAATGCCCATGCGCACACAGCGAGAGTCTCTACTGCTTGTCTTCGTGCTTTCCAAACCCCATCTTGGTCAGCAACGTCGCCGGATCTCTTCCCAACTGAGAACGTTTGGAGCGTCTTGGCCAGCGCCTTTCAACCAGCTCGGGATTTTGACGATCTGTTGTGCCAATGGGACAGATTTTGGCCCGATAATTCTCAAGAGGTCGTCCAACAACACTGTCAATCAATGCCAAGAGGAATAACTGCTTTCATAAGGGCCAGAAGTTTTGAGACTAATTGTCCTCTCTCGCGGGTTTCAGAGCAAACTGTGACCCAAATTAAAATAATTTAATGGATATAATAGCGAAAGATATGGCGTTATTGACTTGTTCAGTTTGAGAAGTTTTTCCTCTTGTATAAATTATCCAATTTTTCAGAAACTGTAATCAATTGTTTATGTTTATATGAACATCACATCTACCGATTCCCGTCTCATTCGGATAATTTCTTCGTGATGTGTCTTCTTTGTGTCAGAGTGTATTTTCCAGACGCTTTCCTGTCTAGAGATTAGATGATGTTATCTGAAACCTAAAACAGTTAAGGTAGACGAAAAGAAGCGTATAACTGCATGTCTAGTTACCTAATCTGATGTTATGTAACTGGAACTAGGTAGCAGCAGTGCTAGGATCAGCAGTTTTTGAGACTAATTGTCCTCTCTCGCGGGTTTCAGAGCAAACTGTGACCCAAATTAAAATAATTTAATGGATATAACAGCGAAAGAGATGGACCTGGCTCCACTGATGAAATGTTTTCTTGGCCGAACTTCTCGTAATTACGTTACACAGCAGCAGCATGTGAATCACACATCGCCAAGACAACTGTGGAGACGATAGCTAGATTTCTTTTCCAGTCAGCTCAAGGAAAGGAACATTTTCAATTTGTTTTCAACATAAGACCTGCATTGTTCATGTAGTAGCTGGTCAGAGACACTGAAATGTCAACCAGTCTTGCATAACTTCTTCATGGAGACTACTATACCAACTATTTATTGAATGAATGCGGCATTGTTTTCTACTTAGGATGTTATTTACTTAATGTTTCTTTATTTTCACAGCCGATTTTGGATTCTAAAACGATTTTCTAGTGACTATTTATATGGAAAAGCCTACTATGTTACTGGTAAGAGAACACAATGCTATGATGGTAAATTGACTTAAAAATATTAACCTTTACATCTGTCAAATGTTTAAATTGTTAGCTTATTCACGATCTGTGGCTCTTTAATATTGTGGCGCTTTAATATTGGTTTACAAAATGAAATTGCACTTGATGTTTTGACCGTTTTGTCACTTGGTCACATAAGGCGAAAAATGTGCAAAGATATTATTTGTCTTTACGAGAGAATGAAAGAATGGATGACTAATAATGTGAGTGTATACGTAAAGAAACTAATAAAATGGCGTAAAATAAAATTATTAAAAAGTGTTATAAAAAGGGGAGTTCGAAAATCTAGTTCTCTAAGAGTTAAGTCACATGTAATTTCCACACTGGCAAACAAAATTCGCACTCCCCACATACTAGCTGAAATATAAAATTTCTAACTTCCCTTGTTTTCCCCGTTTTAATAATTTTATTTTATATTATTTTATTAGTTCCTTTCTTTATGTACATGCTGAGAGCATTAGACGTCCACTGTATGGTGAAATTAAATAAATAAATAAGTAAATGAATTGTATCTTTACATATATCTCGCCTTATATGTACAAACCAAATGTCAAAACTGTCAAAGCCTGATGTACAGTTGCATTTTGGAAATCATTTAGGACTGCAGACACGAACTGTGAAAACGCCACCAACTTAGACATCTTGTAAATTTATTTTCCGCTAATCGAAAACACCAGTGTTTTTTCGTACAGTGAATCAATGGAAAATGACTTCATAAGCAGATACTGGTTATGAAGAGAAAGAAAGGTGAAATAAATAACAGCCTAATTAGAAAAATTGCAGTATTAATTCTATTCTAGATAGAATAGCTGAAAAATGAAAATCACAAAACTTGTAAGACCTAGGAAACCTTTTTCTTGTTTCAGAGGTTTTATAGAACGACGGATCATCGATCTACTTCCAGGACCAGTAATATAAGACAACTAGATCTGCAAAGTTACAGGTCTGCAGTATGCTCTGTAAGAAACGTATTTACGTTTCCTTCTGCTATGCCACTTGTGGAAGACTATACGAAAGGAGAAACTACGGCGACTGGAATGTCTTATCAGGAGCCTCATTCTCAGATACTAAAAAGTGTACACACTGAGGACAATTCATCTACGTTTTCAGATGCAGCAAATATAACAGTCAGCATGAAGAGTATTAGAAAGCGCCATGTACCTTTTGAAGAACTCAACAAAATATTGAATAATGTTTTCTTTGTGTTGGAGACAAATTTTAAACTATCTACCGTTACTGTTGCTGATTTGGAAAGCTACATCCCACCTTTGAAATGTAAACTACCCAATTATTCTTATTTCTCTTCTTCTGGAAGTTTATTTCCAAACACGGAAATAGAGAAGTTATGTAACTGGGTGCTTTTTGATTTATCGGAGAGAGAAGATTTTAGTGAAATACAACAGTCAGTTCAGACTCTGATACTACAGTGTAAATTGAAAAAGCCATTTCTCGTAAAAGCAATAGAGACACAATCCCGTGCACGTAACATTATGTTAAATACCGACTGCATCTATCTCTCGATTCCTGGTTTTTGTATTTCTTTCTTATTTTTCTATATCAAATACATACACAGTTATGTTGTGATATGGATAACAGAGTCGCTGAGAAATCGCGTCCAATAAGCGAGTCATAGCCACCAATAGTTCTTATTTCAGTATTGTCAATTGTGAATGTATGTGTATATAGTACAAATTTTCTCTTCTAATTTTTTGTATCGCTACTTACTCAAATTGTTCACATATATGAGACTGCTTATGCTTTTTTTGCAGATCACTTGTTTGTAATACTTCCTTGTGTTTACCAATAAAAACAAGAACTGTTATTTTGAACAACAATGAAACCTTTATTTGAATGTCTATGAAATTTTTTTTTGAGATGCGAAGTTCCGCAGTTCTTACAATGTAATATGGCCATTTACAGAGTCAATTGGTTCCTGCGACTACCTTAACTCAGCTTTGCTCTAATTTATTTAACAGGCAACAGCTTCTCAACCACAACCACTTACCCCACGCATTTACCTTTATCACGGGTACTTGCATCACATCTTCATGACGTAATTGCTCTTCTTCCATACACAGCACAAATACGGTCTTTAAACAAAAGCTGAGTACACATCCTCAGAATAATACTCGTCACTACACAAATTACATTGTTAGCGTCACACTGACAATCTTGCTACTTTGTTACAGATCTTGACTAAATATTACTTTTTCAGCCTATTGCCAACTTTCGTTCGCTGTATGCTCCCAAATGTGAAAGAGTGTTGAGTGTTTCTTCCTGTATCTCGAAAACTTCATCAAAATCAAGTTGACAAGGTTATTATAATGAAGGAAAAAGCTACCTTCTTGATGATATGGTGTCCAATCCGAAAGCTCATTTGATGCAGTTGTCCACGACAATCACACAGTGTCTACAGCAACATTAAACAGGATATACAGAAAACATTTTTATTAAACAAAACAAGGTACTATACCAAACGTTGCAATATCAGACAATTGTGTTTAATGTTTGCCTCTTGTGTAATGACGCAAAATAAATCATTCAGGCACTTGATTCATTAATCAGTCCAAGAGACATACATACGTTGGAAGTAATTTTTAATGTAGTGATACAGTGTTCACTTAAGCCTAGCAGTTTAATGAAATTATAACTAAGAATGATAATCTGTTATTTTTGACATAAATGAGCACTTTACTTGATTGCTTAGCAGTTAGCTAGTTCCTCTTTCTTGGGAGTCATTAAACTAAGGGTTGCACTTTTTCCATTTTACATATGGACTTCACTTCTGTGATAGTTGTGCCAGTACCTTCTGTTTCACTATGGTTTTGCCGAGTGTGATGAACTGCTCTTGCATCGATCAGCAGAAAGACATTAGAGGCGAGAAGCGTTTGTCGCCCTAATGATCATGCACTAAGGAGTAACAGTACACTAACAATGCAGAAGATGCCAACCAGCTTCTCTGAAACCTGAAACTGCTGTATCTTATCAACCACCACTGCACCCAATCCCAAGCAGCGGAAGGGAACTCCATTCTCACCCACAAGGAGTCCTGTTCACCCACCACTGTAGGGGTATGTCCTGATGTATACATTTTGGTATCAGAAGTGATAGCTGCAATGTCGATAGCTACCGTTCGTGTAGACGACATTCCAACTGTGGCACCATCTCCAGCTCCAGTTTGCCTTTCTATGGCACAGTGTGGTGAGTGAACGTTATTTTTCTGGCTTTCCTCTTATATTGTGCATGGGCATAGGGGGGAGAATAGATTTTCATAGGAATTTAAAGCTGTTTTGAAAGCCCAAGGGACCTGCTGACCTGTCTGAGTTACATGATAGCTCCAGAGAAGACCATAATAACATATAATAAGCGCATTTTGTGAGGCCATGAATTGACTTGCACACTGTCAAAACTTGCTATATTTAATACATTCTGATGCAATGGACGTGATACACGTCGGTGCTCAGAGTTGTGGTGGTTAATAATTCAACACAAAACCTAACACCTTTTTTGTTGCTGTTTTTGAGTGTTTGTACTGGTTGACCTTCTTTTCTTACATTGTGTGTATTTAGTTTGTGAGTTTTTGGTGAGTAAAGTTTTCCCAATATTGGACTCAGAGAAACAGGGTGTTGGCACGCTGGATGCGCAGCAAGTTTCAACAGAGCAGGTAAAGAAGTTGACTGGAGACGACATGCATATGAGAGATGAACTACTTGAGGCAAAGGAAACAAAAGCTGCATCAAGTTTATCCACACCTTTGTTCAGTTAGTCTGCTGCTAATTTAATTACCCCTTTTACAGTAAGACAACCAAGGATGTCTCAGCATTTATAGATAATTTTGAAGCTACTGCAGATCCAGACGTCTCGACAGATGGAGTACTACTATAGATTGTGAAACTGTGCCTATTCAGCGAGATGAAATCGTATTTAATTTACCACGAGGAACCGAATTGAGCGCGTACATTTCAGCAGCTGAAAAAGAAGCCTTTACAGCACTATCGGAAAACAAACAGTGCCAGGTTCTCACGTTAGCAATTCAGAAGAAATGATTTGGTTGAGAGTTTTCTAGGCGGGATCAGATAAATCAATGATCAGACTTGTCAGTTGATGGGCAGTGAGGAGACAGATAGAGTTATTCTACAAAAGGCTGAGTACAGAGCAATAGACTCTTTTTGGGGGAAGGGGGCTCCCTCTCAAGATGTCTAGGAACATGCAAACGGAAAACCCCTATATACCTACAAGAGATGGGTGTAGTGATGTCAGTGCAGGACAAACGTGGTGTGTTCTCTGCAGATGTGAAGTGTCACAGGGGAGGGGCACAGGTCACACACAGAATCTGTGTCGGCAGCCATAATGCAATGGGTTCTGGGTAATGGGATATTGGGATATCGTGCTTGGGATTGTAGGAGTGTATGGAAAATGGACAGGAACGTAGTAAATGGTCGTTAAACACCAACGGTGACTCTAGAATCGTCAGACAGCGTTCCAATAAAATTCAGTGTTACAAAGACATCTTCAGAGGCAGAGTACCGCTTACTTGGTGTCAGATGTTACAGAAAGTAAGTTGTTGTTTAACACAGGGTAGAAGTAGTCTGAACTCCCACTTTATACGTTAGCAAGAATCGCCAAACCCAGTGAAGCTCATTTTTGCATTGGATCAAAGCATATATAAAAGAACACGGAAGTTTTTACCCGTGTAGGTGAGGGTTACGGTGTATTCCTGGTTTCGAATTTATTTAGCAAACATTAACTGACGTTTTGAGGCACGCTGTTGAACTCAGTGGAACATTCTTCCAATTAGGAGATACCGTTGCAAATAATACACTGGTGCAAGGGTTTCTTGTCATGAAAGTAGAACCAAGTAAAGTACATTAATGATCATTAAGGCTCAGTTCGCATAACATAATGCAGAAAAGCACAGGGAATCGACTTTGGGTAAGAGTAATGCGCATCTACTAGATACGCCGAGAAGGTAATACGAGGTCTGTTCCAAAAATTCCGGAACTATGTCTACGCTTGTCGGCCACTGTGGCCGAGCGGTTCTAGGCGCTTCAGTCCGAAACCGCGCTGCTGCTACAGTCACTGGTTCGAATCCTGCCTCGGGCGTGGCTGTGTGTGATGTCCTTAGGTTAGGTAGGTTTAAGCAGTTTTAAGTCTAGGGGACTAATGACCTCAGATGTTAAGTCCCATAGTGCTTAGAGCCATTTGAACAATTTTTTTCTACGCTTATCTTTTATTTACTGTGTGTGCGTGGTCTGCTTCGAAATAATCTCCTCCACATCTGATACACCGCTCCCATCGCCATTTCCACTTCCGGTAGCAGTCTTGGGACTCCTCTTGCTGGATCGCGCGAAGCACCGTCCACAAATTTTCTTTTATTTCGTCAATCGTTGCAAATATTCGATTTTGAACTGGATTGTCAACGTTGGAAATAAAAAAATGTCCAGAGGGTCCAGGTCTGAAGAATACGGAAGATAAAGCACCACAGTGATTTCGTTTTTTGTGCAATAGTCACGCACCAACAGGGATGAATGTGCGGGTGCGTTATAATGATGAAAGAGCCATAAATTGTCTCGCCACATTTCAAGCTGTTTCCATCTCACATCTTCTCGCAGGCGCCACAACAGGCCATCCATTAACAGTTTGTCCCTGTGGCACCAATTCATGATCCTTCAAAGTCAGAGAAAACTATCAACATGGCATTGACATTTGATCTTACCTGACGTGCTTGATTAGGTCTTCGAGAACCTTTCCCAGCCCATTGTGAAGACAATCTTGGTCTCATCGTCATAACCGTAGACCTATGTCTCACCACCCTTTATGATTCTCTTAAGAAACATCACGTCCTCATTTGCGCGATCCAAAAGCTATTCACAGATTGCGACTCGAAGGTCTTTCTGGTCTTGACTCATGAGCCGTGGGACGAACTTGACTGTCACACGATGCATTGCAATATGCTGTGTCAGAATTTCATGATATGATCCAATTGAAATGTTACACTCTTCTGCAATCTCTCTGAGTACCGTTCTTCGATTGGCACGCACTGTTTCGGTCACGTTCCTGACATGAGAGTCGTTGGTAGACGTCGAAAGGCGTCCTGAAAGATATTTATCTTTAACTTCCGTTCGGTCATTTTTAAACCGCGTGAGCCGTTCGCAACACCAAGTACGGCTTAAAGACTCATTACCGTAGGTTCGCTGCATCATTTGGTATGTCTCTGTAAAAGTTTTCTTGAGTTTCAAGTAAAATTTAATGCAGACATGTTGCTCCTGTAACTCTGCAGTCTCGAAATTTGTGAACTGTGTGACAAAACGTTTTACTCAATACAGCACTGAACAATAATTAACACATACCACACTGAAACGTCAGAGAGTTACGTACTAAACACAGGAGTGTGCAGGGATGCCAACTGCGTTTCGCTCCAGCACACCATTAGCGTGAAACTATGAGTGTTCCGGAATTTTTCAAACGCATCTCATATGTAATCTTTCTTGCTTGTTATTCCAGTTAGTCGTTCATTTGCACTGAATCTATTGATTTCGCTAATAATGAAAACAACACTTGTCATTCGCACATCAAGTCACCCATATAAACAGCGTTTGGCATTCACATGTCGTTCGAGTTTATTCGGTTCAGTTCGTGTAGCTCCATCCCCTTTTGTCTGCGGCAAAGTTTTTTTATTCTAGATGCGCCAGGGATTCCCCTGGCAGAGACCTCACGTACACTATGCATACATTCAAAAATCAACTTGTGATTCCTTCAGAAATCAACTTAGAATGTGTTCAAAATGAAAGGAGCGATAAAAAGAATTAACATTTTGCACAACTAGTATGTCACTTAATTCCAAAATTCAAATAATTACCTTATCAATAATATTCGCTTGTATCAGAATATAACCATGGGTACGGGCACAACTTACATTTATAATGCAGATGAGCAGGAAAAAACAACTATAATGTTCAGATAGAGCATTAGAAGTGTACTGCTTGACACAATCACATCATTTAAATATCTGGACATAATGTAGCAAACCAATATGAAATGGAACGAAATGTTGCTCGTTTACAAGGAAAAAGAAATTTGGAACTATATATTACTAATTATTATAATTCTACAGAATTTGATATGCCTTACTTTATTTTCGTTGTTTCCCAAACTAACTGAGAAAATAATCAGTTACTTGATTCTTCTTTATTTGATCACATTAAATTACAAAAATCTATGTTAAAAATGTAAGAAATGAAGTTTCATTCAATTTCATTCAAAATCATTCTGTTCATGTAATTAATATGCCTAGAAAAAAGAGTGTTTTAACTACTCAACTAACAACAATGAAATTATGTGTGTTCTTTAATTAAAATATTCCAAACAATACAACTGCATATGTTATAACTGTATGGTAAATAGAATTTAACTTATGATTCACAACATAGAATGCTAACACAAAATTTCTAATTATATAATTGAATGAATAATTAGAAAAAATAATGAAGTTTTAAATTTTTGTTTCATCTCCTTTCGAATTATTTTCAGGAAACTAGAGAAGACCACAACTGAAAACTTAAGTTTTTCAAAAATTAAAACATCATGAAATTTTACCAACTAAATTTCGAGACAGTTTTATTACTTTTAAATGATCAATATAAAATTACTCTTCCAGATCGATATGCTAAAATCTTTACAAATGATGATTATAAATTAAATAAAATTGTGAATTTACATTTTGTTTATTGAGGTAAAAGAAAAAATAAAGACAATCCTATTACTAATTAAAACTTCCGGGCTAAGAGGCCGTGGTCCAATAGTTGAAATACTTCTCCCTGACGTTTCGTTGCCAGCTGCGGGCAACATCATCTGAGGTGAGTATACGACTGGCTGCTAGGCCATGGAGGTCCTGTTTATATAGAGCGTGTAGAGGGCGCCACCACTTGTCACGTGTTGTCAACAGTAAAACTATCTCTGGCTGGCGTCATTACTCTCGATCAAAGGTAATCGATTATCACATCTTTGGTACAAAGTCGATCGCCATATCTTATCTAACTTCAAGCCTTCTTCTTTCCTGCTAAAATTATTGTGGTGTTTAAAAATCTCTACAGCCTCTCTATACATACGTGCATAATAATGCGATGTCTTAGCTAGCACGCTCATCTCACTAAATTTTATTTCATGGTCACCCGTTTCAAAAACATGTTCCGCTACAGCCGATTTGTCTGTTTGTCCCAGTATGTATAGAGAGGCTGTAGAGATTTTTAAACACCACAATAATTGTAACAGGAAAGAAGAAGGCTTGAAGTTAGATAAGATATGGCGATCGACTTTGTACCAAAGATGTAATAATCGATTACCTTTGATCGAGAGTAATGACGCCAGCCAGAGATAGTTTTACTGTTGTCAACACGTGACGAGTGGTGGCGCCCTCTACACGCTCTATATAAATAGGACCTCCACGGCCTAGCAGCCAGTCGTAGATTCACCTCAGATGATGTTGCCCGCAGCTGGCAATGAAACGTCAGGGAGAAGTATTCCTACTATTGGACCACGGCCTCTTAGCCCGGAAGTTTTAATTACTGAAGACGCCAGCAGTGAAAGCCTACATGCTATGATTAGACGCCTCTACGGGGAGGATATGTCGGTTATGGTACGACGATTGGAGAGCCTACGCAAGAAGAAGGCCCAGCAGCTTTGTTCGCTCACTTTCTTGCTACCTTGTCGTGACACCTGTACAGTTCCGAAGTTTTTGAAGGTGAGAAGATTGTTTCATTCAGTGCAAACTAGCCGTATCTATTCACGTATGGAACTGGCAATGCTACGAGAACGGATCCATCAAACACGTCGAGGACTGGCGGTAACATGCAGTCAACTATTAAATCTCCATCTATTTATTAGCAATACAATGCAGGTTTGCGATTGGAATAAGGTGGATGGGCTAACATTTAGATCCATGGAACATAGTGCAGAAGTGTCTTCTAATAGGCAGAAGAAGAAGTTTGATAATCTACCGAAGAGCAGACAGGAAACTCCGGTTATAGACAATTCTCGAACGGTTATAAATTTGTCCGGAAAATAATTATCCAGGGAAGAAACTTCTGTTCTCTCGAAAGGAAGAAATTTTGCAATTACTCCACTAAAGATTCCCACGGAGGATATTGTAGCTAATATACAGGCGGGGATTCGGCTGTTACCATCACACACTGCTGATGAAGTTAGGATGGAAACAGCCAGGATACTGCGTAAAGCTAAGCCACCTAGCAGTAATCTGTCTCAAGGGGAAAAGAAAGCATTACGGTAGATTAATGCGGACAAGAGTATTATTGTACTTTCTGCTGACAAGGGAAATGCTACCGTGGTGATGAAGAGTGAAGACTACCACAAGAAGATCAGTGACCTTTTGGATCTTACCACTTATAAAAAGTTGGAAAAGGATCCTACAACGAAAGTGTTGACAGTTACCAATCAATTAATAAAAAAGTCTTCTATTCCTTCAGAGGATAAAAAAGATCTTTGCAAAACGGAAGCTTATCCTCCTAGATTATATAGGCTACCTAAGGTGCATAAACCTAATGTCCCACTGAGACCAATAGTAGGTGCTATTGGATCCCCTACTCAAGAGCTGGCTAGACATCTTGCCACCTTGTTACAACCGTTTATTGGAAAAAACCGATCATCACATTAAAAACTGTATGCACTTCATCGAAAAATTGAAGGGGATTACCGTCAGCCCCAGTGATATTCTTGTCAGCTTTGATGTGGTGTCTCTGTTCACCATGGTTCCTGTCAACGAAGCTCTTGCTTGCATATCTGACATATTTCCTACTGATATAGTTGCTTTGTTTAGACGTTGCCTTTCCACGACTTATTTTCAGTATAATAATGAGTTCTACGAACAAATTAATGGAGTGGCAATGGGTAGCCTCTAAGTCCAGCCGTTGCTAATATTTTTATGGAATTTTTTGAACAGCAAGCACTGCAGTCAGCCAGAAAAAGGCCTTTGAAGTGGTATCGGTATGTGGACGACACTTTTGTCACATGGAATCACGGTGAAAAAGAACTGAACCGTTTTTTGAAACATTTGAATAGCATCAATTCAAAAATATAATTCACTATGGAGACAGAAAGTAATGGACAGATTAATTTTTTGGACGTCTCAGTGATTAAACGAGCAGATGGGACTCTGGGTCACAAAGTCTACAGAAAAGATACGCATACCGATCGTTATCTTCATAAGGATTCAAACCATCATCCCAGGCAGAAGAGAGGTATTATCAAGACATTGGTGGACAGGGCTAATAAAGTCTGTGAGCCAGCTTATTTGCAAGAGGAACTAAATCACTTGCGAACCGCTTTCCAGAAAAATGGGTACGCTGGAAAGGAGATAGATCGAGCACTCCATCCCAGAAGACAAATGTCCGAAAACGTGCAACAACAACAACCATCGGTGGGGAAAGTTTTTCTTCCATTCATCCACAATATTACGGACCGTATCGCGAAAGTGCTGGCCAAGTTCAGAGTTGAAACAATCTTCAGACCTACCAAGAAGATTAGTGAATGCTTAAGATCGGCGAAAGATGGAAGACACCCTTTAGCTACTCCTGGTGTGTATAAGATTCCGTGTAGTTGTGGGAAGGTTTACATTGGAACCACAAAAAGAAGTATCAATACTCGCCTAACTGAACATAAAAGGAACTGTCGACTGGGACACACGGACAAATCGGCTGTAGCGGAACATGTTTTTGAAACGGGTGACCATGAAATAAAATTTAGTGAGACGAGCGTGCTAGCTAAGACATCGCATTATTATGCACGTATGTATAGAGAGGCTGTAGAGATTTTTAAACACCACAATAATTTTAACAGGAAAGAAGAAGGTTTGAAGTTAGATAAGATATTTCCATCGACTTTGTACCAAAGATGTGACAATCGATTACCTTCGATCGAGAGTAATGACGCCAGCCAGAGATAGTTTTACTGTTGACAACACGTGACGAGTGGTGGCGCCCTCTACACGCTCTATATAAATACGACCTCCACGGCCTAGCAGCCAGTCGTAGACTCACCTCAGATGATGTTGCCGGCAGCTGGCAACGAAACGTCAGGGAGAAGTATTTCTACTATTGGACCACGGCCTCTTAGCCCGGAAGTTTTAGTTACTGAAGACGCCGGCCGTGAAAGCCTACACGCTATGAGCATCCTATTAATTTTATTGAATTCGACTAAATTTTAAAAATTTTGTATTTTTCTTTTAATTAAATTAAAATTTTCTTTACTATAATTTTCTAAGTTATTTAGTAGTGCAGCTTTGTTTGCCATTTTTGTTTTCATTCTATTTATGTAGATTTTAGTTTTTTCGATATATGTAAATGAGATATTTTGGTTGGGGAAAACTGTGAATTTAGATTATTGGTTTGCAACCCTGAATTTTAGTTGAAAATGCTTCTTGCGCCAGAAACACCACAAATATACTACTAATGTAATGTGACACCATTTTTGGCATCATTTTAATACTATACACTGGCTTGTTCAAGGGACTCATTAAATGGCGTTTTTACACAGGGTTTTCATATGAACCTCTGATTTGTTGGTCTGTTTCTATTAACTCAGATTTTTTTGGTCATGTGAAGGTAAGCAATATTGCACTATGATTGGTTGGAGAGAGGGGGGTGGAGGAAGTTTTTTAATTTTCTACTAATACATCTGGACTCTTTCCACCAACTTGAATTTTTTAAACTGCACTATCATTGGCTGGAGATAAGACAGGGAACGGCTTCCCGTAGTAAGGTATGAAGGCATCACTACTTACAACATGCGTTCATGGTCCTCAGTTATGTCATGTATACCATCACAGTTAGGTATGGCAACATCATCAATTATATCACTTTTCAAGATCGAGGCAGAGGGGGTGAGAGCTAAGCATGCTGGATAGTTGGCTGACATACTACTTTTCCTCATTTCGATTCACATACATTTTCGATTAATTTATCGTTAATGTATCATTATTATAGCGTCAATTGTAGAAGAGCAGTGTTAATGATATTATAAGAAAAAAATTGCTTTTTAGTGTTAAATTTCTTATTTAATCTTAAGATCAAAAGATTAACTTATTTTTTTGTCTAAGGGTAATAACCTATATTTTTCATAATTTTGAATATAACAGTAAGCTATAAACTACAACCTTTATTAGGCTATATTGTTTTTATCTATCAAGACCAAATGTATAGAAATATTACATAGCCACATTTCCATGAATGACCACAAGAGATGCTTTCTGATATGATTACAAAACACACCACTGTAAAAATAATTTTTAATTGCAGGAAACTTAAGATGGAAAGACCAATAATAATTCAGTATATTTATGCCATATCTTGTGGTGTGCTTTTAATTTAAGCTATGAATTAGGTTATGCTATATTATATGTTAAATGCATTTACTATAGTGGTGGTGGAATATTACTTTTCCACCATAATTCGTCAAGTCATAAATAATAAACACATTAACTTGTATTCCAGCGTAGTTAAATGTAGAAATATTGTGTACAAATCTTAGAATCATTAAATGAATATAAAGTGTTAGCTGCTTTTAAATATCACTCTCTATCTCTCTCAGCATAATTCATTGCACCCACACTCAAAAGCACAGCATATTATACACAATCAAAAGCAAACCTTCGTCCTAGAACATCTCAGAGGGAACAGTGGAAAGAAGATCTTTTCTTCCTCCTTCAGATTATTAAGTCATGTTGAGCATCAACTTGTGTCCAGAGGGTGACAAACAACTGCAGCACCGGAGCCCAGCTTTCGTGAAAAGAGCCGATGCTGAACGGTGCACAACTGCGGCATCAGAGCCGAGCGTTAGCGTAAAGAGCCGATGCTGCAGACGACACGGAAAATGGCATGTTCGGCGAATAGCAGCCTGATGGTAGTAGCCTATATGGTCTATCGTGTATGTGTCACGTGTGTAGTTTTCGTTGTCGTCGTGTGAAATCTTCGAGAAGGTTTTCTCCTTCTTGAACTAGGACAGCACCATCAGAAATATGATGAATCCAGAAAAGAGATACACATGTTCAGAGTGTGGAAACAGCTATAGGCCTAGCTATAACAAGACTCTGAGGAAACATGTATCACAGGTACATCCAGGAAAGTTAAATGATATCGCTCCATAATTAAAAGTGCAAAAGTTTTATAAGTATTTGTTTAGTTTATGGGGCAAACAGTTCAACCATGAGCGGAATGTAATGGGCCACGAAAGAAAGGAACATGGATTGGAAAATAGTTTTATGATAGTGAAATGCCCATTGTGCGATATTTCAGTTCTTTCGAAGAAAAACTGTTATGATCACTTGTCAATGAAACATGCTGTGTCGATAGCATCTTTAGAGACTGAATTTGCATCTTTCCAGGTATTCAGTGAGTGGAAGAAACAAACTGAGAGAAAAGCGTTGTCACCTCACGTCAAAAAGTGTGGGTCGCATTGTACTTCGCACAATGTCACTCAGCATTCCTTTGTATGCCATCGTTCAGGACAATATGTATCTAAGAGTAAAGGCATTCGCCGCATGAAAATCCAAGGCGCTAACAAAATAGGAGGTGTATGCCCTTCCAGCATTGAAGTAACCGAAGCTGGAGATGGTAGCTGCAAAGTAAAATACGTGGTTACTCATGTGGGTCAACAAAATTGTGTTAGACATTTAGATTTGACAAAAGAAGAAAGAAACACGTTAGCCGTTGACATCGCAAACAAGGTACCATTGCAAGCGATACTCAGCCAACTAAGAGACACTTTATCTTATTGCATGCTAGAGCATATCCATCTACTGACAAAAAAAAATTATGCAACCCTGAGCAGTGTAAAAATTTACGTTCCGAGGTCGTGAGACATAAGGACGATGGCATCAGCGTAGAAGCGTGGGTAAACGAAATCAGTGCTACCGATAATCCCTGTGTTTTATTCTACAAACCACAAGATACAAGCAGCCAAAGTCATCCTCTCCTGAGAAGTGAAGCCTTTGTCCTCATCATTATGAACAATGCTCAATGTGGAATTCTGAAGAAGTACGGCAGTGACTGTATTTGCATCGATGGAACTCATGGAACTAACGGTTATGGTTTCGAGTTAATTACACTTCTTGTACTTGACGACATGAGACAAGGTTTTCCTTGTGCTTTGCTTATCTCAGACAGGTCTGATCAAGATGTGCTGTCATTATTTTTTAATGAAATAAAGACTAAAGTAGGAGAAGTATGTCCTCAAGTGTTCATGTCAGATTTAACTGAGTCTTTTTACAATGCTTGAATTTCACAGATGGAAGAACCTGTGAGAAGACTTAATTGCTCGTAACATACTGACAGGGCATGGAGGAAAAATATACGTATTCAAATCTAATCAAAGGAAAGACAGGTTGAAACTTATAAGCAAGTGAGGAGTTTAATGAAGGAAAGAGCCGTCATAACAGTTGAACACGTATTTCCTTTACCTCTGGAGCGCCTGGTTTCAGATCCTGTGAGAGCTGAGTTTGGGTTCTATCTCCAAGAACATTGTGCTAAAAGCACCAGGTGTTGGGCATGTTGTTACAGAGCCAACAGTGATATCAATACAAACATGCATATTGAAAGGATGCATCGAACAATAAAATACATATATTTGCGTGGTAAATATGTAAAACGACTTGACAAATCCATTCATGCATTAATGAGCTTCGGCAGGGACAAATTACATGACAGGCTCATTATTCTGACCAAGGGAAAACTGACAAGCAAACTCCAGGATATTCGCTCAAAGCATGACTTAAGTTCTAAGGTGGTTCAGGAACGCATAGTTGAAGAAGGAAAAGGCTGGCTTGTACCATCTACTTCTGAGGTGGGTGTCACTTATTTTGTACAGCAAAATGTCCAAGACTGCAGCTGTAAATTGATTTGTATTGACTCTCAGGCCTGCATACAGCAGTATACATGCTCATGCGTAGATTCGAGTATCAGATGGAACATGTGTAAACATATTCACTCTGTCTGCCAACACAAAACAAGACAGTCATCCAGTTCAGTGAACGTCATTAATTTTCGTGATGTTAATGATGACGAGGATATATTACACATTTATGAAGAAGGGGAATCAGTAGCAACTGAAAAGGGACTTC
Source organism: Schistocerca cancellata (assembly GCF_023864275.1). Classification (NCBI taxonomy): domain Eukaryota; kingdom Metazoa; phylum Arthropoda; class Insecta; order Orthoptera; family Acrididae; genus Schistocerca; species Schistocerca cancellata. The sequence continues at coordinate 318,336,749 of NC_064629.1, forward strand.
CCTATTTGTCGAGCTCAGCAGAGGAAATATTGAATCTTCAGATTTAACTCAGGAGAAGGAGAAAATGAAGAGAAAATTTGCTGAAATGATTGACACAATATCTTTTCTGGGGCAACTGGAAGTTTTAAAGCGCCAGCTGTCAAGCTTGAAAGCTACATTAGCTGCTGTTGACTCCAATAAAGATCATAAAGGAACTCTGGCCCCTACACTGCTTCATCAAGAAGGGAACAAAATATATAGCCTCAGAGACGATGGTTCTCTACAAAGAAGACGAGGAAAATAGTGCACCATTTCGAGAAACCAAATACAGCTGGGGCACAAGACATTATTGTTTCTCTATTACAAGACGGTCAATAGATATTGACTTTTATACAGTGAAAATTTACCTTACCTAATTCCTTTGTTTGTGACGTTTCTTAGTATTTTGTAGTTCACATCGTAATTATGCTGTTGCTATTAAACTTCAGTCAGTGGCATAAGAATGACTATCATCCCTTATTAAATATGAAGAAATTAATTTAAATCAGTACCGTATTGTATGTTTGGCTTTCTTGTTTAATAGTTTTATTTTCTGCTACATTCGGAATTAAAACAGTAAAAATGTAGAGTACAGTAAGTAAAAGGTCTCCTTTTCACAAAGTGGCTCGCTTGTCAGCCGCAGTTGCGTGTCATCTGCTACCTAGTGCATCTTCAGTTCTTTCCGTGAAAGGTCGCTCGGCTCCAGTGCCGTAGTTGCTTGTCGCTCTGTAGACTCAAGTGAGCATCACAGTACCCTCTATTCTTACTGGCTGAGGCTGCTCACCCACAAAGATCTTAGGAAAGACGCAGCAGTATAGCAAGAGCAGCAGTTAATATGAAATCCATTATGGATGCAAATATGACAGCAAAGAATCCTCACAGATTTTAGACACTTCACAACATAATATATGGAAGTCAGCAAATTATAGCAGACAACTTTCGATATTCCTTTTTATTACTTGTGAAACATAATCAGGATATTCTTAGAACAGAATATGTTTGCACTCTTTAAGTATTGTGTAGTAGGATGTATTATCAAATCCAAGTTTTCCTGTAGAAGTAGTAAACAGTCAGTCAGGGGAAAGTAGGAGGTTTATTAAAATCTCTTTACCATGGTTTCAATATTTATGAAAACGTTTTCTTCAGGAGAAAATGTAGAAAACCTGATAACATGTTGCGGCAGCTAATGCACTAGCTAGTAGATGTACATTGGTGAGGAAATACCATATGCCAACAACCATGTTATGTATATTTTATTTTATTATGGTGGCGAAATTTTATATTTGCCACAAGGGGTAGCCGCACAGTCTGAGGTTCCTTGTCACAGTCTGTGAAGCTCCCTCTGTCAGAGGTTCGAGTCCTCCCTCAGGCATTGTTGTGTGCGTTGTCCATAGTGTAAGTTAATTTAAGTTAGATTAAGTAGTGTGTAGGCTTTGGGACCTATGACCTAAGTAGTTTGGTCCCATAAGCCCTTACCACAAATTTCCAAATTTTTGATATTTGACTAATGCCTTTCGGCTGTATTTCAATGAACCTCTACCGCAACATGTAATTCATTTAACTGTATTTCCTTCTCAAGAAGACGTTTTTATATACGTTTGAATCATGGTAAAGGGATTTTAATACATATTCCAATTTGCAACTGATTGACTGTTTACTGTTTCACAACAAGATTTTCCTTATGCCGTGGCTGCTCCAGCCACATACAAAATTTTAAGAACAATATCTAAAGATGAACAGTGTTAAATGTAGCAGATAACCAATACATGTTGTCCTACAGTATCCTTCCTTATCCTGAGTCCCTTTTTCTTAATTTTAACAGTTTTGCTGAAATTAATTTTTTATTGTGAAAGTTAACAAACGCAGCTGGATTTGAAATTCAGCATAATGCAATAAATACTGAAGCACACCATAGTGCTGTACAAAAACATGCATCATATCTTTAAGGGGTGCTACTGCAGATAGTTATACGATGTAGTACACCATATCCCTTACGAATTGATTGCTCTCTGGAACTTCCAGATCTGAGTGCATTTCCAACGAAGATAAAGTCTTGCTGTTATGTTTAATAACGCCCAAAAGTAGTATATGGGTACGTTGAGCACAGTAGCGGTTGTTTGGAAAACGATTAAAAAGGAAACAATGCAAAACCGTTATTTGTATACAATTAATTACATATTTAGATATTTATAGGTTTACAGTTAGTGTCCATATGAAAGAGTATCATAATTTTCTAGAACTATTCTTTTATCGTACTGAAACGAGAATTCTTTTTCAACATCTTTGTTTATTAAATTTTTAGTATTTACATCTCTAGTTATCTGAATGTATTCTAATTGTACCTTTTCTTTTACTTCGTTTTCGATTAATCTTATCATAGTTTCACCATTCAACTTTCAGAGATTCTTATAGTTTAATGTAAATCCTTTTATCTTTGTTACAGAGCTTTTGTCATTTGATTCATAATAACATCTTTTAGGGCCAGTTGAAGCCCAGTTTGTAACCCATTTATTATTTCCTAACTCATCTGTCCACACTCCTGACATACAACCTGTCTCTATTGTATTTTCCCATTGTCAATATACACTATAGAATCAGTATCAAATTAAACATCTTTTCCTAGTTTATGTATCATTTCATATAATCTAAGTCAAGCATTTGATGTAGTAAATGCAGCTATGAAAATATTAGTTGCTGTGTTATTTTCCACATAATAATCTTTGAAAATGTAGTTAATCTGAATCATCTTGTCATTAATAAAATTTATATCTATTTTATCTAATAGATCATTTATTATTATTTCATAGAATTTTTGTGAATCTGTAACACACTCAGTTTTACTCATATTTTGATGTTGTCCAAATTTTGCCCATAATGCAACAAGACATATCTTAGAAACAGCTCTTTTTCCTGCATTTGATTTTATATTATTAAGGTCTAATTCAATATCTATTTTTTCTTTCACATATTTTTATACTGTTTATTGTCTTTGAAATTATGTGGTCTGGTTTCTAATTTTATTTTCATAAAGTCTTTCATGTAATTTTTAAACAACATGTTGCTTTTATTTCTAAAATTTCATGCTTCATATATTTCTATAATTTTATATCCTTTTTCTAATACTTTATTTACTTCGTCAGTTGTCCAAGTACCAATAACACTTCTTTCATCATTATTGTGATTACATTGTGATTAAATTACTAAATTTATCTTGTGAAAAATTCCAAATTTAAAATAAGAGAATTAAATATGCTCCAAAATCCAATATTTCTGAAAACACCTAGACATACTAAAAGTGTATCCTTAATATTCTTTGTCAGATAATGTGCATACGAAATATTTGATAGCTCATGAACTAAAAACTGTAAATACAGAAATGTTCAATGCTAGTTGTAGGGAGAAAAATGTGCTGTGCACATTAAAGAAAAAAATGGCCTTTCAAGGTGTGATAGCCATGAAGGGTGAAAAGGGGAACAATTTACTGTTGCTTAATAAGTCAAAATATATTGAAAAAAAATTTTACTTTACTCAACCCTGTAGAGTTCCGTGAGTTACCTAACAATTCCATGATTAAATGTGCTGTGGGAGTGAAGAACCTTATTAAAACCTGCAAATCCATATTTACTGATAGCGAAGCCACATACCTCATAAACAAGAATCCAGTAGCTTTCAGATTATATAGGTTATCTAAGCTTCACAAACAAGGTGTTCCAATAAGACCTGTAGTGTCTTCAGATTCAGCAGCTTGTCATAAGATAGCAAAACAACTAGATATACTAATTAAAACAAAAACTAAATTTCAACAACGATTTAGAATATATAATTTATATCTATTAGTGAAAAAACTAAAATATGTACCCATTCCACCTAGTACAAAATTAGTCTCATTTTATATTAGCAACCTGTTTTCTAATATTTCTTTTGCAAAGGCAGTGGAAATTTTAACAGAATGGTCGCATGAAACCAGAACACATCCAGTGCAAACAGAAAATATAAGGATTGAACTCAAACATCCTGAAAGCAAGTTTATTTCCAATTATAACAGTCTCTTTACTGGCAGTCAAATGGGTTGGCAATGGGGTCCCCAGTCTGTTCCTTATTAGCTGAAATGTTTATGAATTGAATTGATCTGCCTGTAGACAACTGTTGTGTTGTGTAAGGCATCATCATTTGTTACATAATTATACAGTTGGTTACACAAATTATGCAAAGGGTAGATACATAATTCTAGAGATGGTTATACAAATGATTATACAAAAGGTTAACATATATAGATATGATTACATAAATATTGCATATCTTGTACTCATCCATAATTAGTTACATCAGTTGCACAGACAAATTTTGTTGTATGTCGTAAGTTACAATTTTGTTAGTTCACAATCACAAATTTTTTTAGTTCAGAATTACATTCGTTTTTCGTTGTATAAAAGAGCATCATATTTTTCATTATATAAAAGAGTATCATATTTTTCATTGTATAAAAGAGTATCATATTTTTCATTGTATAAAAGAGCATCAAATTTTATTATTATGTATGAATTCACTTGTACTATAGAATGCTTCCTGTTTCAGCCATGTCTCAACCACCATTTTAAATTTATTTTCATGCAGCTCCCTTGTGCCATGGGATATAGTGTTAAAAATGTTTTGTCAGCATGTACAAAATCATTTTGGACTTTACTCAAACGTGTCCATGGAATGTTTAGTAAGTTCCAGTTTCTGGTTTCATATGAGTGCACATCTGACCTGGTTTCACACATGTGGGGATTCTGTTTGGCTTGCATAAGTGCTTTGAGTATGTATCTACTGGGGACTGTAAGTATTCTGTGCTCAATAAACTATCGTCTGCAAGAAGATAATTTGCTCAAATCAAAAATACATTTAGTGGCTTTCTTCTGCCAGAGGAAGACATCTTTTTCCCCAGCAGAGTTTCCCCAAAGAAGTATTCCATAATGCAATGTGTATGGCAAAAGGTGTAGTATGCCATAAGCATGCACTCCATAGTGACACAATCCTTAAGTTTCCTAAGGATATATAATACTCTTTCCAGCTTAGTGCAGAGCTCTTCTGTGTGGGTATTCCAGCACAATTTAGTATCTAGATATATGCCTAACAATTTTATTGCATGTCTGGGTTCATTTAGTTAGCACTCCATCTTCAGGCCACAAGTGGCCCATCAGGACCATCCGAGCGCTGTTTCATCCTCAGTTGAGGATGCAGATAGGAGGGGCGTGTGGTCAGCACACCACTCTCCCGGTCGTTATGATGGTTTTCTATGACCAGAGCCGCTACTATTCGGTCGAGCAGCCCCTCAATTGGCATCACGACGTTGAGTGCACCCTGAAAAATGGCAACAGCTCATGGTGGCTGGATGGTCACCCATCCAAGTGCCAGCCACGCCCGACAGCGATTAACTTCGGTGATCTCACGGGAACCGGTGTGTCCACTGCGGCAAGGCCGTTGCCGGGCTCATTTAGTCCATCACTAATATCTCTAAGGGAAAAGAAGATGTGTTCAGTTTTGTTTTTATTTAATGACAGTCTATTTTCTTGGAACCACTGAGCTGCTTGTTCCATCATTGAATTGTTCATTTGTTTGACTACATTTGTGCTACTATGTGATGTGATAAAGGTTGTGTTGTCTGCATACATTACAGATTTATATGGTAATAAGCTGGGCAGGTCATTCACATACACAATAAATTAGAAAGTTCCCAGCACAGATCCTTGTGGGACTCCATATTTCACCTTGAGGAGGTTAGATTTGTTATTTGAGTTTAAAACTACCATTTGGTTTCTGTTTGTCAAATATTTTTCCAGAAATAATAATTCCACATCAGTTATTGCATATTTTTCAAGTTTTTTAATTAAAATGCTGTGTGGGACAGTGTCAAGTGCCTTGGTTAAATCTACCAAAGTTGCATAGGTGTGTTCCTTATTTTCAAAACCATTTAATATTGATAATACAACTTCCTGAACTGTGTAGCCCACTTCGGAATCCATATGGTGCCCTATTAGGAGGATGTAAGACTAAAACAAATCATGCAACTGGTCTTTGATTAATGTTTCAATAATTTTGGATGAAATAGGTACTATGGCAATGGGTCTGTAATTTTGGGGTGAATTTCTTTCTGCTTTCTTGAATATGGACAAGATAATTGTCAGTTTAAGACAATCTGGAAATGTTCCTTTGGTAAACATCCTACTGATTACGCAACACAGTGGATTGCATATGGTGTCTATTTCTTCTTTATGATAAAATTAGATAAACCATAGATGTCTTCAGTTCTGGACTTGCTCAATGATTTGACTGCATTCAGTATATCCTTAGGATAAATACGTTTCCATGCAAATTTAGGAAGCTCTACTGGTAAGTCTGTTTCTCACAAACTGGGAAGTCTATCTACATTGTCCTCTAAATTTCTTTCATTTGTTGCAGCTAATTCCCCAGAATTTCATAAACTACACTCCTGGAAATTGAAATAAGAACACCGTGAATTCATTGTCCCAGGAAGGGGGAACTTTATTGACACATTCCTGGGGTCAGATACATCACATGATCACACTGACAGAACCACAGGCACATAGACACAGGCAACAGAGCATGCACAATGTCGGCACTAGTACAGTGTATATCCACCTTTCGCAGCAATGCAGGCTGCTATTCTCCCATGGAGACGATCGTAGAGATGCTGGATGTAGTCCTGTGGAACGGCTTGCCATGCCATTTCCACCTGGCGCCTCAGTTGGACCAGCGTTCGTGCTGGACGTGCAGACCGCGTGAGACGACGCTTCATCCAGTCCCAAACATGCTCAATGGGGGACAGATCCGGAGATCTTGCTGGCCAGGGTAGTTGACTTACACCTTCTAGAGCACGTTGGGTGGCACGGGATACATGCGGACGTGCATTGTCCTGTTGGAACAGCAAGTTCCCTTGCCGGTCTAGGAATGGTAGAACGATGGGTTCGATGACGGTTTGGATGTACCGTGCACTGTTCAGTGTCCCCTCGACGATCACCAGTGGTGTACGGCCAGTGTAGGAGATCGCTCCCCACACCATGATGCCGGGTGTTGGCCCTGTGTGCCTCGGTCGTATGCAGTCCTGATTGTGGCACTCACCTGCACGGCGCCAAACACGCATACGACCATCATTGCACCAAGGCAGAAGCGACTCTCATTGCTGAAGACGACACATCTCCATTCGTCCCTCCATTCACGCCTGTCACGACACCACTGGAGGCGGGCTGCACGATGTTGGGGCGTGAGCGGAAGATGGCCTAACGGTGTGCGGGACTGTAGCCCAGCTTCATGGAGACGGTTGCGAATGGTCCTCGCCGATACCCCAGGAGCAACAGTGTCCCTAATTTGCTGGGAAGTGGCGGTGCGGTCCCCTACGGCACTGCGTAGGATCCTACGGTCTTGGCGTGCATCCGTGCGTCGCTGCGGTCAGGTCCCAGGTCGACGGGCACGTGCACCTTCCGCCGACCACTGGCGACAACATCGATGTACTGTGGAGACCTCATGTCCCACGTGTTGAGCAATTCGGCGGTACGTCCACCCGGCCTCCCTCATGCCCACTATACGCCCTCGCTCAAAGTCCGTCAACTGCACATACAGTTCACGTCCACACTGTCGCGGCATGCTACCAGTGTTAAAGATTGCGATAGAGCTCCGTATGCCACGGCAAACTGGCTGACACTGACGGCGGCGGTGCACAAATGCTGCGCAGCTAGCGCCATTCGACGGCCAACACCGCGGTTCCTGGTGTGTCCGCTGTGCCGTGCGTGTGATCATTGCTTGTACAGCCCTCTCGCAGTGTCCGGAGCAAGTACGTTGGGTCTGACACACCGGTGTCAATGTGTTCTTTTTTCCATTTCCAGGAGTGTATTATTTAGTTCATTATTAACCCTGTTTCTGCTTTAATTGCTTTCCATGCTGCTTTACATTTGTTGCTGGCCTGAGAAATATAGTTGTCATTTGCTTTTTCTTTGCAGAAATGATAACCTTTCTGTAAAGTTTTTTTTTAATTTGGCATATGTATGTCTATATTCATTATTTGAACAAGAAATGCCATAGTAAATTCTTAACAGAATTCTCAGTTGTTTAAGTAAGGTGCAAACCAGTCAGTTACATTACTTTTGTGTTTTCTCCCTGTATTTAGTCTATTGTGTTTAATGATGAGAGGGCAATCAAAATCATCACTTAAAGGCTCAATCTCCATGACAGTGTTACCCCAATCAATAGTCAAAAATCTTTGTGTGAAGTTTGTTACATTTGATGGATTTATCTGCCTCACTCTCCAGGAGTCTATTGGTTGAGCATGATTTCTTTTGAACGCCAATAATTTCAGGGAAATTCCATCATGGTCAGAGAGCATTGGTTTAACTACATTTAAGACTACATCATCTTTGTCAGTGTTTGATGTGACATTTATGTAGACAGGCATTCTGCCTAGTAGGCTTACAGTTAAGGCAATTGTAACTGTGTGATCTGAGGGTATATAGCAGTAATATGCTTTTAGAATTTAGCACCATCACATCTACATTAATGTCACCAAATATTAAAATTTTATGACTCTTATATATAACCTAGTACATTAAGATATTATCTACACTTTGGACAACAACTTTGACACCCATTTTGGGGACATAGTACATAGATACTACAACAATCTTGATTTGATGAAGTGAACAGCAGAAATTTCAATTTTTCATTCATGCACTAAATCCTTGAGATCTATAATCTTAACTGCATGTTTCAGGTTACTTTTCATTAGCATTGACACTCCTCCATTTTCCATAACTGAACTAAAATAGCCAGTTAAAAATATAAAACCAGGAGAAGTGTACATTCTGGATTCATGTTCTTTAAGCCAGTGCTCATTCAGGCACAGAATATCACACAGCAAGTCTTTTAAAACTAGTTCACGTTCATGCAGTTTATTTCTCACTGACTGTATATTTATATGAAAGGACAGGTGGTCACAGTCTTCTTTTGATTGTAGCACTGGTTCTCATAATCCAATTTTGTAGTTAATGGTAGTGGTTGAAAGTAAATAGGCCTAGACCAAGATTTGTAAGAACAAGTCTTGGTTATCACTGTAAGTTTCCCTGCTGGGGACATTCATCTTCAAGACTGCAAATTTTGAGTAAACGTTTTTAGATAAAGAACCTCTAAGTTCTAAAATACAATACTGGACAAGGTGTGTGGATGATGTACTGTGCTTATGAACAGGAATCACCAGTTAATTAAATATATTTTTTTCAATATTTTAATTAACACCACAGTAAAGTCAAGTAATGGAGTTGGGAGGAGACTATCAGTTTTTTAAACCTCACCATTGACATCAGTAACCAACAGCATTTATTTAAAATATACAGGAAAGTAATACCAACCAGTTCCCAGCATCCCATAACACATATACATACAGCTTTCCACTCCATGGTGCACTGCCAATTATTTGTGCCCCAAACCAAACCAGATTTTGGAAATAAACTGAATATAACTAAAGAAACAGCACACAGTAATGGTTATAGTACTACACTGATTTACAATATGTACAGAAAAAAGAAGAGACAGTGGATAACAGCTCTCCTCTATCCACCTCAAACAGCACAAAATGACACTGGTAACAAATGGACCCCATACTAAAAGGGTGATTTGAAAAGTTCTCAGAATGGAATAGAAAAAAGTATTTACATCACTGAAACTTTTTTTTATTTCTCAATGTAGTGTCCTTGCAGATTAATGCACTTGATCCCATCTCGAAAATGAGTTTCCTCCAGGCCTGCAAAATAGTTGTCAACCCCGACTATCAATTCAATGTTTGAAGTGAATCTTTTCCCACCATGAAAAATTTTCAGTTTTGGGAAAAGATGGAAGTCTGACAGGACCATGTCAGGTGAATAAGGTGGGTGTGGCAGCAATTCATACCTTACTTCATGTAATTTTTCCATGGCAATGGTACATGTGTGTGGGCGTCATCAATAGTTGCGGCACACATCTTGCAGATGATTTTTCATTTCTAATTCTTCAGTTAAAATGTGATATACCCTTTCAGATGACATCTGGAAAGAGTGAGAAATATCATGCACTTTCAATCAGTGATCCTCCATGACCATTTTGAGCACTTTTGCAATGATTTATGGAGTAATGACACATCTTGGCCAACCACTGTGAAGATCATCATCTAAGCTCTCATGACCAAATTTAAATTCAATTCTCCATATGAAGGGCTTATTTCAATAGTGGTACAAGTCCATTACCTCCAAATTTCTGCCTATAATGCTTCTGAAATTAATTATCCAAACAAACAGAAAGAAAGCTTCATCTCTAGCAAGAAGCCATATGCTTGAATATTTCTGGTATCTCAACTGCAGATGTTATAGCGCTCATTTAACTTTACGACTCTGTATCTCAACATGAACAGAAATGGACTTGTACCACTATTGAAATAAGCCCTTCATATGACAACAGTTGAATATGAAGGAGTAGAGTCCTCCAGTGTATTCTGGATATCAGCATGAATGTCCTTTGCTTTCATGCCTTTTTTTACAAAATACTTCATCACTGCTCGAATCTCGATTTTTTGCATCTTCACAAATTACTACATGGGAACAACAACAGAGCCACATCACCACTACAGCTCTCTTCCAAAGGCACTGATATGGCAAGTGTTTACGGGCAACAGTTGAGTGAATATCACATGAACAACTCTTTGCCCAAATACTGACCTCTTGTGGTGAGCCCTCATGCTTTTGGCTTGTATAGCTATGGTGAAAGTTTCTCTAGTCATCAGGATTTAAGACATCTAGACAACTGCAGGCAGGCTGCGATGCATGATGGATGCTGAAGCATAATGCTGTGCGAATGTATTACAGCAAGTAGCTCTCTAGTGACAATGAGCCCTTATACTTTTGGTTTGTATAGCTATGGTGAAAGTTTCTCTAATCATCAGGATTTAAAACATCTAGATAAATTTCATATGCAACCACACTAGTGATCTTAGCAATGGCACCTGTGTTGGTTGGATGTTTAATTAGGATATCAGAACTGTTATTTTTCTCCACTCATTACAGATACATAGCAACATAGATTCCAATAGAGTGCTCTTCCTACTATTTGTAGTTATGGAATGAAGAAAACACATAAAAATTGATGTAAAGGTTTTCCTAAATGTTGTCTGAGTATTTTACCTTGATGAAATGTAAAAAGCTATACTGGAGAAATCAACATTTCATCCATGGTTAAGTGGCCTTCTTCTGGGTCAACTAATAGTAGATTCAGCAATGGACCCAGAATAAGGTTGCAGTAACTGCGGCCAAAATGTTGCTTTCTCCAACATAGATTTTTACATTATGTCATGGTATGAATGGAATGATATTCAGAAAACTTTTATTTAGACTGACTGGCTGCAAAAGCCTAATCAGTTATGAAGAGTATGTTGTTTGAATACATTGTGGTCTTGCTAAATCACTTCAGAGTCTTGTTGGTCATTGTTATGCTACTAGACAATCATTAGACTGTCTATTTGACCATAACACAGACACACAAAATTTATAATAGGTATATGTTCAATCATTGAAAGTCTGGAGCAGCAGCATCTCATTGTCGAGAGGAGTTGACCATGAGAGTTGTTTCTGAGCTGACATAAGTGTGTTTTGTGGGAATGTGATGGACAAGTGGAAACCATAAACATCACCTTAACTCTGGTGTCCAGCAAACATTATATATTTGTGATGAGTATCTAGTTCCATAACTAGCATTTACCAAAGGGATTTTTCAGTGTTGGTTTACTGACTAAAGAGTATAATAGTAGTCAACCAGCCAGCTGCATATTCGACATTTTTTGCATGCTGTTTCCAGCAGCATTAATGTATTTTTTGAAATACATGACATCCTGCTGTATTAATACAATTGTGTGTCACACATTAAAAAAGGTCCAATAGGTGTCTCAAAATAACATAGATAGAATATATAAAGTATGCTTGTGGTGTAGGCTGAAAGTATTTCACTGGGACATATGCACTGTAATTGGATGACTGACAACTAGAAAAAGCTCTGTTGGTGGAACAATTTATGGTTCTAATTGTATTTTAAGGACGGCCTAGTACACTGCTACAATTAGTTATATGAGTTCAGGGACAGCTCATGTTTGATGTTTACATTTCTGACCCATTGCTAAACCAAGCACAGTAGCTGTGTGTAGAATTCACAGTGACTTGTAAGATGTTTCTACTTTTATGCTTAGGAACTGTGCAGCTCTGAGAAGTGCTGGTAAAGAGAGCATTAGGCAGGCAGTGTCTATCAAACACTCGACACAGCTGAGTTTCCCTTCCCTTTCTAGTTCTCAGAGCTTCCTTTGTAGAGACATTTTTTTATCCTGTGCCTTTTGCCCATTTTGGTTTAGTGTTTGGGAAGTATTTTGTTCCATTTAGTATCATGTCTTTCTGTTGTATCATATCATTCTACCAGTGATGATTCTTTTCAAAATGAGTTTTTGAAGCTGCAGATCATATCATAATACTAATTTTATGCATCAAGAAGTAATTTTTTTCATTTACTTAAGTTGTTACATATGACAAGTACATATGTGACTTCCACTGTAATTATATATCTGATTAGTTTTATATTACATGTAATGACAACTTAGTTTAGAATTCCCCTTTGGCTCCAGAATCTAAAAAAGGAATTGATAAAAATTACACTGTCAAGCTTGCTAAGATATTGCTTGAGCAGATGAGGTACTCCAGTAATTTTGCGTGTTAAGTGTCTCAGATCAAACAGCTAAACTAAAAAGTCAATTAAATGAACATTTGTAAACTACCACTTTAATGAATAAATTATAGTTCATTGTGTTCAAGATCAGCCTTTCCTAAACATTTTTCTGAGGTAGTTCCACTTTAAATTGTTGCAAATTTTATATACTTAGCAATAGTGATTGTTTGCGTAGAGTGGCCAGTGATCATGTAATCAAACAGCTGCAGCTCATACCACCCAATATAGTCAATTTGATTATTTTTGAAAACCTACACCAAGCATCAATTGTGTGTGGGCATCCGTGTGTTTTGTTACAATTTCCTCGTAAACTGGCTTCTTGATATTTACTAGCATCATCGTTAAGCCAGTTGGCATAAATTCAGGTTTGGACTTGCATTCAGTAGGATATCAGTTGACATCACCACCAAGCCGTGTACATTATGTTCTCCTGTGACTCCTCTAAAACACTCAAATGCTCAGATGCTTCCTTTGAAAGGATCCAGTCATTTTCCTTCCCTTTCCTTCTCCAATTCCATCTTGTGGGCCATCTCTAATGATGTCTATGTGGACATCAGCATGAACTATAACCTTCCTTTCTTCAATAGCATCATCTACAAATAGCCTGATGGAAATTCCACCTTTATCTACCAGATAATCTGGCAACTTCTTGTCATTAAACATTCTGTGCTGAGTTGTATTGACAAGGAGGCCTTAAATCTATATTGAAACTGTTCCAACATTCTATAAGCTTATTTTATTCATTACATGATAGTGTGGAACTGTATTGAACATCCCATGGATGTCAAGAAACTTAGAATCAACCTCCACACAGTGATCTATTGTTTCCTGGATCTGGCTGACCAGTACAGCAAGATGAGTTCTACAGAAGTGTAATTTGTAGATTCCATGATGATTTTTATAGGGGATACTTTTCCCTCATAAAATATCATAATTCATTTGCACAAATATCATCCATACTCCCATAATAGACCAATATCAGTGATATAGGCCTATAGGTATTCTCATCTCTCTGACTACCCATTGTTTTCCTTCTGCTTAAGAGTGTTTCATTATTATGATGACATCCAATAAGCTGCTGCTAGAAGGGGGGTAAGCTGTTTAACATAATCTATATAAATTGTACTGGTATCCAGTCAGTTTGAGTTGCCTTTTGCCTCATTAACTAATGCTTTTGATTTTCTACTTTACAGTCACCTGTCAAAAATTCTTAGGGTTTTACATCAGGTCAATAGGCACAAATTTTGTTTCTGGTTCATTGCCCTTGGTTTGAACTGTTCCTCACATTCCAGCTTTGGCATAATTAGACATTTTGTTTGCCAACAAGTGTTTCACTTTCAGTATAGCTACAATAGAGCTGTCTTACCTTATGTAGTATCTTTCTACCTCGGGTATAAAATCATGGCAGGTACATCCTATAGCTCATAATCTTCTATTGCATATGTATGTCTAAAATGTTGTACAATACCAGTACTCTAAAATTTTAGTCACTAATATTTTCAATTTACAGCCACAGGAATTTATATTTGTTATTGACTAGTCAGACAGCCAGGAGCCATCTTCTAGTTGTACTTGTTACACAGAAATATTGTCCTACATTTCTTAACATTAATATAAAACACATAGTCATTTTTACTTCAATAGCTTGATGGTTACTGATTCAGCCCCTTACATTTACTCAATCAATAGTTTTGGCACGTTCATCACTGTAAGGGGCAAGATGTTATCACCATTAATCAGTTCCGTATGTAACCTACCCACTCAAGATAATTGTAAGTAACATACAGTATGTCATGCAGTATCAAATGAATCAATGTCTCAACATGTACTGTAATCACAGAATTACTAAAAACAACATCTTGAAAATATGCCATATTTCCATAACATGATCATAAAATTTGCACACAACATTCTGCAAGCTTTCCCTGAAGCATCCTTCCCCTATATCTGTGAAGTCTGTAAATTGCCCTATTTACTGTGTTTGACCCACGTTTGACACATACCCTCAACTACATTTTTGTAATTTGGAATCTGTAAATTATGATTATTTACATTTCTGTTCAAAACACCTGTAAATACACAGTCACTTTTTGTGTCAAGCCTGCCTTTTGATACATCTTAAATCTAGGACTTAAAATTTGTTTGCTATTCACATATGGTATCATCAAGATTTTCTCTTTTTGGATAACACCCATCTGCACAGTTAAGAAAAGTTATCTCTGCAACAAATCCTTTACTCCCATAAGCATTGTGGTCTCAGTCTCCATTAATCCACTGTCTCCACATGCTCTTCCCAACAGTTTCCTCTTCCTCTGTGCCATGACTCTATCACAATCAGTCCCGTGCAACATCCCTCCAGCTCCAGCTCCAGCATCTATGTATCACATCCCTAGCCTGTGCACTTGACATCCCTCACTCCAGCATTCCTAGCCGGGAAAGTTGATGCCACCTTCCGAGCTGCCAGTCACCCCGCACCAACCCCTCTTCCTGCCTTCCACCTCTCTCTCGCCTCTACCCACTCCACCTGCCAAAATGCAATTCCAGCATTGTGTGTCGAGTCAACGCAATGTAGAAGCACAGATGTGTGTGTGTGTGTGTGTGTGTGTGTGTGTGTGTGTGTGTGTGTGTGTGTGTGTGTGTGTGATGGGGGAGATCATTTACAGGAACTATCTATCCTATGCTTTAGCTGCTACTATTAATTTTGAACAGCTCTGTCTATATCCATAAAATAATATGTTTCAATACAGCAGTGTTCCCAAACATTTCCTCTGATAGAACACTTTGAGAATCCTGGTACTTTGATGGAACACTTTATTTATTTTGAAGGTTAAAAAAATTAGTAAAACTTTAAAAATGGGGAAAACTTGTTTTAATCAGTAATTACTTCAATTTTATATCATAGCTAAGAACACAGAAATCACAGAATTAAAAAAAAAAAGAATAAATATTGAAAAATATGCCATGTTATTAACTGATTTTTGTGGAGTACTTATTCACTTCCCACAGAACACCAGTATTCAGGAGAACACAGTTTGGGAAGCCCTGCAGTACACTGACAGTGAATATGGATGTTATGACTGAATCATTAATCAAGGAATTTTGTTGCCCTAATTCAAAAGAACTGAAAGGAATTTTGTTAAAGCTAATAGACTACAATTTAATAAGTATGTGAGAGAAATGAAGTAAGTAACATACAGTATGTCATGCAGTATTAAATGAATCAATGTCTCAACATGTACTAAGAAATTCTTGGCAGACTAGTGAATGTAAATCTAAACGATACTCAAAAATCTTATGTGATATTGTACACACTAGAATGGGCAAAGTAAATCCTCCACCATAGGCACCTAAATAAGAAATTGAATATAAGAACTCAATTTACAACTTGTACTACTTTTCAGAGCATACTGACTTTCATATACATATGTAGCTCCACTGTTCTAATGCTGTTTAACTAAGGCCACAGCTACAATACAACGTATCTGCATGTCCTGATGAAGAACACTGCTTTATAACCTGAGCTCCCCCAACACAGCTTAGATCAGATGTGGGCAAATAGCAGCTCATGGGCCACATGCAGTCCACTAAGGGTTTTTTTATGGCCCAGAAGAATCGGACTTCAAACAAAATTTGCTTCTTGTGCGCAACCAAAGATTTTCTCTTGGAAGGCCCCTTCAATATGCATGCACACTGCACAGTGTAGATACTAACTGCCAACAAAATTGACACTCTGTGCACTGACTTATGGGAGTAACCATCAAGGCATTTCCCATTTACTTATTGACATGCTGTCAGGTCACATGTGAAAGAGATGTTTAATGCTGTGACATTAGTTGACTTTCAAAATCTTTGTCTGCTGAAGATTTTCTATATATGAAGAAATTGCTGTGAATATGTTCTCTATAATTGGTTGCACATATATTTGTGAGCAAAGGTGTTCTTACTTGAAGAAAAACAAGAGTAAATGTATGCTCCTAGATGTTCTTTGACAGACATTGACCTGCAGGCTGTTATGAGGATCTCTACTAGCAATCTCACTGTTGGTTTAAAAAAAGACTTGTATTATTAAATTGATTATAAAATTAAATTTTTTACAGCTACAGATGATGTGTAATCAGCACAATTAAGAAATTGATTAAAATGTCCAGTATTTTATTTTATGTAGTTGTATTGATTTTATTGTAAAATTTATAAATATTCTGAAATTCAATGGTAATTAGTGAATACAGTAATTTTAGTAGGTGTGGCCCTCCACTAACCTCCACTTCCACAATCAGGCCCCTGAGCCAGAACAATTGCTTTCCCCTGCCTTAGATCTTCTTAAGTACCATGTAGATCATTTACTTCAATGACTTACAGTGTTAGCTGGTTTTGGAATATTCATACATGTAATTCTAACTATCTAACAGCTGGTAACATGAGATGTTTTAACTTTAGCATATAACTTTAAAAGTATTAATATGCCATTGAAGAATTAATTAGGGAATTGTTATTTGTGGGTATATTAACCCATTAACTCCTCTGGACATGTCAATGCATGTGCCTTTGCCCCTGTCCCTATGTGCTCTGAACGTGTTTATGCTTTCCACCAGTCCTTCTATCTGATACTCTGAGTGTGTCTACATGTAGACATGTTCAGAGTATCAGGTAGAAGGACTGGTCGCATGCGTAAACATGTTCAGAGCACACAGGGACAGATGCAAAGGCACACGTATTAACAAGTCCAGAGTAGTTCAAGGATTATAGTTGTATTTATTTGATGAAAGGAATTTTTGGCTTTTGTTGTGTTGGAGTATTGAAGTAATTCAATGGTGGCAAATGAAAATTTGTGCCAGACTGGGATTTGAACACAAATTTCCCACTTTACACAAGTGTTCACCTTCAACACTTCAGCTATCTGAGCTTATCTCCCATCTGACACAAATATTCGTAAGCCATAGACTACAGAGTAGTATCCTCTGTCCATTATTCCTCTTCACCTACAGCCCTACTGTGTTCCCATGAGAGGTCAGACATTATAGTGCATCAGCACTCAAAGTTTAATATGCCATCTGCCCCTCGTGGTCTCGCGGTAGCATTCTCGCTTCCCAAGCACGGGGTCCTGGGTTCGATTCCCGGCGGGGTCAGGGATTTTTCCTGCCTCGAGATGGCTGGGTGTTATTGTGTCGTCTTCATCATCATCATTCATCCCCATTACGGTTGGAGGAAGGCAATGTCAAACCACCTCCATTAGGACCTTGCCTAGTAAGGCGGTGTGGGTCTCCCGCATCGTTCCCCTACGCTCTGTAAAGAAGCATGGGACTTCATTTCCATTTATTTCCACATATATTGTATGGGTACAGTGTCTGTTCTTTTGGACATGCATTTCTGAAAGAACAGACAGCAGTTTGTCGATCTGCAGCCAGGTGTATATACTCGATGAAAGAAATTTCCAAGTTTAGCTCCATTGGGACAGAGGAATAATTCAATGGCAGTAGGTGAAAATTTGTGACAGACCAGGACTTGGGCCTGAATATCCCACTTTATGCGGGATGTCAACCGACTGCTTCAGCTGTCTGAGCACATCTCCCACCTGACTCAAATCTCCTTATGTCAAACACTGCAGAGTATTGTTGCCTGTCCATTATTCCTGTTCACTTGGGGCCCCTGAGGTCAGTCATTATTGTGAATCTGCACTGAAAGATCAATGTGCTGTCAGGCACATATATTATATAGGTACGAAATCTATTATTTTGGATGAGCATGTCTGAGAGAACAGTCACGATACCTACATACTTATATAAAGTTGTATTTATGTCAGCATTTCTCCTCATATAAGGCTAGGTGCTAAACTGTCCATGTTATTATGTACTTACAGTAAAATTTTGGTCAAAAATAAAAGGTCATAGTGCAACTGCTATTGGTGTTATCTCCATAGCAGTATTTAATACACTGGTCATCATCCTGTATAGTTAGACTCTTGTAGCTGAGCCATTACCATATTATTTTGCATAATATTTAATGAAGCTGTGAAGAATGATTGCTTACATGTTTTTATATGCTCCATTGTTAGTCAAAGTTATCTTCATGCATTCTATAGTTTACATACATGAGGGGATACAGACTATCCATTGTTTATGCTCTGGGAACTGGTTTCTGGATATTTCAAATTGCTTTCTTATGAAAAAATGATGCTATTCTTTGGGTACCAGCCAGGTAAGATTTTCCAGTATTTTTCTAACACACTCTTACAAGTCAGGCTCCTCTGTCACCATTTACAGCATTCTTTCCTATGTAGCAATGACAGCAACAACTGTTTGATGATAAATTAAAATTTGGTTGAAGTGAGAAAGATTCCTGCATGACCCAAAAATCTGGCTTCTCAAGAGGCAGGAATAAGAAGTACTTTGATTTTCCAGACCACATTACCTATTGTATGTATGGTGTGCTGTGGCACTTATTGAATAAAATGGTTTTCTTGAGTGTACTAGTGTGTTGTATTTACCACCAGAAATATCTGCAATGGCTGAGGAGCTATACCTACATAAAATGTGTTTCATATTACTCTCATTGGCATGACCTAGTGTGTTTAATATACTTGACTAGCGTATCTATCAGCAGTCCGATTTATCTACAGCTCAGCTTAAGTGACTGAGTTAATTCATATATGTACATGTTGAAATCCCATGTATTTTTATGGAGTGGCAGACTCAAATATTGATTCTTGCAAATTTTTAAGTATCACTAGATGCATAGTTGTATATTTACCTACACTGTGATTTGGAAGCCAATCTTGTATCATAGTGTCATTGTATAGCTGAATATTTACTGATTCGGTGGTTAAAGGCTACCAAGTAACTCTGTAGACTCCCTCAAAATATTATTACTTTTTTTAATACAGTGATCCACTGGGAGTAAAATTTTTTTAAAAATGTGTGGAAGAGAGTGCACATATTGTTTATTAAATAATCAAGTAGAGCAAGAGAGATACTTATTTAATTCATAGGCCTAGTCAGAGTGAAGAACTGTAACAGGACTATGAGTGTCACTGTATAGTTACTCACTGCAGCTTTAAAGAGGCAAAAATATTAGCACATCATCAAAATTAGAAACTAAGAGAATAAAGCAAAATGGTCTATGTGAACAGTCTCTGATAATGTCCCATTACCATCTAGCACTTTCCAAATATTCCTAAAGTTATGAAGAAATGCCACTATAAGCTGTTGTAAGACCATTAATGTTCATGGCATATACACTGATAAGCCACAACATTATGACCATTGCCCACCGTGATGTTGGATGCCACTTGGTGGCACTGCAGGCATGAGATGTGGTAACAAAAGTATGTAATCAGAGAAGACATAGATTTGCATCACCCTAGCAAAGATATAGGTTGCAAATGGGGAAATCCATTGAGATAAGTGACTTTGACAAAAGGCTGATTATTACTACATAGGGCCTGTGAACAAGTGTCTCAAAACTAGTGAAGTTGGTTGAATGTTTATGTGCTAGTGTCTTGAGCATCTACAGAAGGAGGCAGAAGGTCAGCTAAACTACCGCTAGGCACTAAATGGTTGGATGTTCACAACTCTTCACGAAACATGGGGTTTGGAGGCTTGTCTGCTCTGTAAAGTAGGATAGGTGGTGTCCTGTGGCATCTATTCTAAAAGACCACAATACTAGTGCACACAAAAGTGTTTCAGAGCATACAGTTCAACAAACATTGTTGAAAATGGAGCTCCACAGTAGATCACCTGCACCTATTTACATATTGACCCAACAAAATCTTCTATTATAAAATGAGTGGGCATGGGACCATTGGGATTTGACTGTCAATCAATGACTATGTGTCAGCTTTTTGGGTGATTCACATTTTGCTTCTTGGGTGAATCACATTTTTACTACACTAAGTTGACAGTTGCCTTTACAAATGCCATCATCGAAGTGAACAGCACCTTTAAACATGCAGCACACCATGGACATAAGCTGGTGGGAGCTCTATTATGCCATGGGAGACATTCTCCTGCACTTGTATGGTCCCTGTGGTAGTAATCAAAGACATTCTGACAGCTGCAAATCAGTTGCATCCCTTCATACTTGATGTCTTCCTCAAGAGGGATGTCATCTTTCAGCAGTTTAATAGTCCATGTCATGAGGCCATATCCATGCTACAGTCGTTTGAGGAGCATTACAGTGAACTCACATTGATGTCTTGGTAACCAACTTTGACTGATGTAAATCATATGGCTCTCATTTGGGTCCCTATCAGGTGCCATCACTGTGTATGCATATCAGTGGCTCATTATTTATGGGAATTATATAACATGTGCTTAGACACGTAATGCCACATAACTCCACAAACCTACCAACAAAACCTCCAAGCAAACTGTCAGATACCTGAACTGCAGAATCAGAGATGTATTTCACTCTAAAGGAGGAGAAACAAGCTATTAAGCTGTTGGTCATAATATTTTAGCTCATCAATGTATAAATGACATAGTGTATTACATTGGAAGTTCCATTAGCATGTTTGCTGATGATGCTGTTGCACGTGAGCAAGTCATAAAACTAGAAATTTGTAGCAAAATGCATGAAGATAAGCATGGGATTGACACTTTGTCTAGTCACAGGCTGTTGACACTAAACATAAACAAATGTAACACAATGTCCCTAACTCTGCAGAAATACACAATAATATTAATTTTGTCTACACAAATAGCGATCAACCTCTGGAAATGGTCAAAATCATTAAATATGTGCAAGTATGCATTCAGAGTGATATTTGTGCTATTAAGTGGGATGTACACGTAATGTGAATATGTGTGGAAGGCTTCTAGATTTACAACTACACTCTGCAAAGCAACTGATGGCATGTTGTAAATGCTGTTTCTTGTACCCTGTCACTTCCCCTTTCCCTGTTCTGTTCACAGAGAGTGCATACTGGTAACCTCACACATGACCTTGAATCTCTGTTACTTTACCATCATAGTCTCTTCACATGGTACATGTAGGAGCAAGCTATATGTTAGCTGAATTTTCTAGGTGCTTATGCTCACAAAAATTTAAAAATAAAGTACTCCTGGATGCATAGCACTTCCTTTGCAGTATTTACCACTGGGGTTGCATGTTCACATCTGTGGTGCTGTGGCACTTACTAAATGACCCAGTGACAATGCTTGTTCCTCTTCTCTGGATCTTCTTTATTCCTCTACAAATTCTACGTGGTAATGACATCAACCTCAGGAGCCATACTGGTCATACGAAAGTGCTGTAAGCATAAGGACAGGTGTACTCATCATCAAGGTATTGGCCAACCATGTCTAACAACAGGGGTGGATTGCCATATTGTGCACCACACATATTGTAACGCTTTCACTTCTACACTCCTGGAAATGGAAAAAAGAACACATTGACACCGGTGTGTCAGACCCACCATACTTGCTCCGGACACTGCGAGAGGGCTGTACAAGCAATGATCACACGCATGGCACAGCGGACACACCAGGAACCGCGGTGTTGGCCGTCGAATGGCGCTAGCTGCGCAGCATTTGTGCACCGCCGCCGTCAGTGTCAGCAAGTTTGCCGTGGCATACGGAGCTCCATCACAGTCTTTAACACTGGTAGCATGCCGCGACAGCGTGGACGTGAACCGTATGTGCAGTTGACGGACTTTGAGCGAGGGCATATAGTGGGCATGCGGGAGGCCGGGTGGACGTACCGCCGAATTGCTCAACACGTGGGGCGTGAGGTCTCCACAGTACATCGATGTTGTCGCAAGTGGTCGGCAGAAGGTGCACGTGCCCGTCGACCTGGGACCTGACCACAGCGACGCACGGATGCATGCCAAGACCGTAGGATCCTACGCAGTGCCGTAGGGGACCACACCGCCACTTCCCAGCAAATTAGGGACACTGTTGCTCCTGGGGTATCGGCGAGGACCATTCGCAACCGTCTCCATGAAGCTGGGCTACGGTCCCGCACACTGTTAGGCCGTCTTCCGCTCATGCCCCAACATCGTGCAGCCCCCCTCCAGTGGTGTCGCGACAGGCGTGAATGGAGGGACGAATGGAGACGTGTCGTCTTCAGCGATGAGAGTCGCTTCTGCCTTGGTGCCAATGATGGTTGTATGCGTGTTTGGCACCGTGCAGGAGAGCGCCACAATCAGGACTGCATACGACCGAGGCACACAGGGCCAACACCCGGCATCATGGTGTGGGGAGCGATCTCCTACACTGGTCGTACACCACTGGTGATCGTCGAGGGGAGACTGAATAGTGCACGGTACATCCAAACCGTCATCGAACCCATCGTTCTACCATTCCTAAACCGGCAAGGGAACTTGCTGTTCCAACAGGACAATGCACGTCCGCATGTATCCCGTGCCACCCAACGTGCTCTAGAAGGTGTAAGTCAACTACCCTGGCCAGCAAGATCTCCGGATCTGTCCCCCATTGAGCATGTTTGGGACTGGATGAAGCGTCGTCTCACGCGGTCTGCACGTCCAGCACAAACGCTGGTCCAACTGAGGCACCAGGTGGAAATGGCATGGCAAGCCATTCCACAGGACTACATCCAGCATCTCTACGATCGTCTCCATGGGAGAATAGCAGCCTGCATTGCTGCGAAAGGTGGATATACACTGTACTAGTGCCGACAATGTGCATGCTCTGTTGCCTGTGTCTATGTGCCTGTGGTTCTGTCAGTGTGATCATGTGATGTATCTGACCCCAGGAATGTGTCAATAAAGTTTCCCCTTCCTGGGACGATGAATTCACGGTTTTCTTATTTCAATTTCCAGGAGTGTATGTTTGCCATTCTGGGAACATGTACAGGATTCCCTTTTTTTTTCTGTGTCATCCTGCGCTATTGGTCAGAGATTGCCTGCAGCCAGCCTGGGAAATTACTGACCCATTGATAGCTTGCCATTTACACTACAACACAAATGACTCTGTTTGGAGTGGTGCCTTGACTGGGAAGCATGGACTGCTTTTTTTTATGAATGGCTTTGCATTGTGTTTAGTGATGAATTATGGTTCTGCTCTACCCCAGATGACTATATCAGTAAGAGTGATGACTCCCTGGGGAGAAGTTCCATCCTCCACAGTGTTGGACTTGCACATCATTGTTACTCATCACCTTATGGTGTGGAGTACCTTAAAGTATTAGGTTAGGTCACAGATGGTAGCGATTCAGGGAACTCTGATAGCAAATGGTACATCATGGACATCCTGCATCTCATATGTTACCTCACATGTGACAGCAATATGCTGCCATTTTTCAACAGGGTCATGCTCAGCCACACATGGCACTTGTTGCTTTGAACTATCTGCATGGTGATGAGATACTCCTGTGATGACCAAGATCCTCAGATGGACATCATCTCCATCCCATTGCCAGTATCCAGGATATTAAGGACCAGTTGCAACAGTTGTGGGTCAGCTTGCATCGACAGAGGAAACAATGGCTTTTTGATACCAATCAACAGAGAAACACTGTAAACATCCAGGGCACGGGGGTCCAACATCATACTCATAAGTAGGCTCACACTGCCAAGTTCTTTGTAAATTGGACTGGATTTTGTAATCACTGAAACAACAACTCATTCTCACTCAATCCACGAAGTTTCATTTTTTGTCTTCTGCCAACTCTGGATGCTTCACTATTTTTCTCATATGGTTCAATGCATAACACAAATCCCCACACACTTATAGTGACTTCATGTGCATAGATTAAGGTGTTGATGTGGAGTTTCCTTGTCAGTGCTTGTATTCTTTTAGATGAGTTTAAATGAAATGAAGAAGGTATTATAGTCACAACATCCAAAATATCTAAAAATCTTAAATCTAGAAACAAAGTCTGACAGTAGTTGCACTACAAACTTTTATTTTTTTTACGAATTTTAATGTAAGGAAAAAGTAAACATGGATGTTTATGGCTCTAAATTAACAAGACCAGTACTGTCTGAAATAACATCAACTATAATGTTCCTGACATGTGACTCCACTCCAATCATTACTGTTAAAAAATTATTTACACACTTCATAATTTACTTATCAACTTTCAGATAATCTATGTTTGCGGCATTTACGCAATTAGAACTGTGGATTTAAATCTACCTAAATTCACTAGCATGATAGAGCATACTGAGAACAGTTTTATGTATTAATTTTTTTAAATTCGTAGCAGTTACCTTTATCTGTGGTATGGATACACATATGTGAAGTATCCCCACTAACCCTTGAGTGAGCACTTCATTTTCCATAATACAATTAGGTGTGAAGCTGATGTAAAGTATAGCTGGGTTTAAGTTACTAAGGTAATCATGTATGAGCAAAATCACAGCTTAATATCAGTTTAATTAAACAATGATAAAATAAACTTCCATTATGAGCCAAAGCACTGTTTAATTAAATAATAATGATATAAACTTTCATTATATCACTCTGTTGCCACAAACAAGTGTTACCCCACAGTAATGACCCACTCAAAGCATTAAACAGTGCAGTTGCATTAGATTCCAGCCAACCACCTACTTGATTATTAATTATCATGTAGACAATTGCCTCATTGTCGGATTGTGCTGCTAGCTTGTAATCGGGCTCATTTTCTTGCATGGGTCATAAATTTTTCTCACTTAGCTCACTGTTTATTTTATATTACTGATTCCCACTTGGACATATGAGAACATAATTTATCACTGTGTTAATTGAAGCAATAGTGAAGGAATAGATATGAGCTTGAAGTTGTAAAACAACTGTGGGATGTTACAAGACAATGTTATTTGTGGTTGGCACACTTTATGCATACACACACAGGCTCAATGATTAAGCTGATCCCATACTAAACTCTAGATACCACTTAACTTGGTTTATAATCTAGAGGAAGCAAATGGATACTGACTCTTATATGATCATACCCAGTAAAGGAATATTCAAATAAACCTTAAGAATACTGACACAAATGGAGATATCCTTTTATATAAGTGATGTTGGCAAAGGAGAGATTTTTATGACTTGGCATCTGGAAATGATCCTCCCAGTGATGGCAGAGTTGATTGGCCAGTTGTCTGCTGCTGTTATGAGCACCTATGGAATGAGGTTGAAAAGTGGCGAAACTGTGAGTAGGTGACAAGGTGCTGTACAAACACACCTCAACATCGACTGTGGAGGCTGGAGGCCTGCCAGCTCTGCAAGCTGGAAATGCACCCACCTGTTGCTGGTCAGACAACGGAGTGCAATGCTTGTGCAGGCACAAGTATTTTGGACCACGTCATTGCACTCATATTGTTGACCATGAGGACCACCGCAGATGTTCCCATGTTGAGACGATGACATTGTCACTTACAGTTGCAATGGGAAGGAATCAGCTACATTTAACCTTGGATCAATGAAAGCATGTCACCTTGTGGAAAAAATCATATTTCATGTTACACCAGGTCAATGGCTATGTCCAGCTTCAACCTCATCCTGCAAAACAGATGCTGAAAACATGCATCACACCATGGATCCAGGCTGGTGATGGCAATATAATGCTATAATGGCCTTCTGTAGAACCTGTGTAAGTAATCAAAGCCAAAATGGCAGCTGTGGACTACAAGAATATTATTTTAGACCACCTGCATCCCTTGTCCATCTCCATAGCTATATGATCATTACGTCTGACAGCTTTTCGGAGCATCTGTGTTTCATTTCCAGTACCGCCAGAGGACTTTCCTTTGTGGGAGAATAGGGTGTTCCCAGGCTCGTAATTCCAGGTGAGGAGCTACTTGAATGACAAGTAGCAGCTGCATGGTCCGGGAAGCCAACACTGGCTAGGAGAGTGTTGTGCTGTACTCATGCTCCTCCTCACCACATTTGAATGACAGCATTGGCAGAGAATTACACAGTGGCCAGTCAGTACTGGAAGGACCAACAGGGTCATTAGACAGAGCCTTAGCCTTAGATTTTGACCATCGTATCTCCATACTTGATGCCTTCCCCAATGATTATGGCATCTTCTAACAGGATAAATCTCTATTTCACAAGGCCAGAATCATGCTACATTTATTGTAGGAGCATGACAGTCAATCCACATTGATGTCTTGGCCACCAAATTTGCAGGTCTATATTCTAGGGGAACTGTGTGACTTGTACATAGATATCTAGTGCCAAATACCTCTGAAAACCTACTAAGAGATTATTAAATCCATGTCATGCAGAATTACTGTTGTATTGAATTCCAAAGACCAACATAATATTAGCAGGTTGTCACAATATTTTGGCTCATCGTTGTATTACATCATGTTGCTAATATTCATGTAACTTAAGGATATGCAGATGGGCAGTGACTTTAAAAAATATAAATTACTTCAACAGTTAATACACTGGGAGAGTCAAGTTTCATATTGCTAATAGTTTTCCTTGTGCGATAACAAATGAAACTGTTGCACGTCTTCATTTTTTAAACGTGGACAGCAAATTGGAAGCATTACTTCCTCACAGAAAAAGAGGCTGTATTGTGTGATAATAAGATTTTTAACTCTTTGTTACCTGTTGGTACTTCTCAGTACCATCTCTTTCGATCTTTGTTTATTCTTATTGCACACATACTTCACACATCCTGGGCTGATGGTATGTTTAAGGACATGTTAATGATAGGTCAGAAACACTTCACTGTCATTTGCCACTCAGTGAGAATGTTTGTATAATCTTTGGTGACACTTGAAGGTTTGCTTTGGACAGAATGTTCAAATGGTTCAAATGGCTCTGAGCACTATGGGACTTAACTTCTGAGGTCATCAGTCCGCTAGAACTTAGAACTACTTAAACCTAACTAACCTAAGGACATCACACACATCCATGCCCGAGGCAGGATTCGAACCTGTGACCGCAGTGGTCGTGCAGTTCCAGACTGTAGCACCCAGAACTGCTCAGCTACCCCGGCTGGCAGGAGAGAATGTATTTTTTTTTTTTTTTTACTGTCATAGAATTGTTAGAAATTTTTGTGTTTACTAGCATAGATATTATGAAGGTTAGGTCCCTTTTTATTATCATGTGGCTCTTTTGTTAAATCTGTAGTTTGTCAAATCTGTTGCTTCATAGAGATGTACCATTATGTTAGCATTGCCAATACTAATAAATGACAGAATTGTTGTAGCTCTCCTAAAAGACTTTACACATGACAGTTATGTTGTGGAAGTGAGGGATGATAAAGAAAATGATACTGATGCAAGTGATCTTATTTGTCCTGCAGGTTTATATTCTGACAATATATTTTTTTTAACTTTGGATTTTGATGCAATTTTTGAAAGAGGTTTGATAGAATGTGCACAACTAGAGCCTGAAATTAGTTTACCTGAAATTGTAGAGCAATGTGAAAAACAAGGGGCAAATGACTTCTTACATGAAAACCCTCTTAAAAGACTAAAATTGCAACTAAAATTGACAGAAGGGAGAGGAAAAGTAGATAACTGAACTATTTTCTTCAAAGGAAGAACTCTGTAAAACAACAGGTAGCAATGAATCCTGTGCAATGCAGTTACAACCTGGGTGTACTGCAGACCTGAAAGGCTACACTCTTGTCTTTGATTTTTATCAAGAAAGAAATGAAGCTCTGGAAGGAAATCTGAAAATTGTGTGTTAGGGTAGTTTTAGGTTTTTCATTGAAGTTTTGAGGAAAAAAAGAAAGACAGGACTTGATAACTTTTTTATTTGCTTTTCCCTGCCTGGAGGTCAAAAATTGAGGTAGTTTTGGTTTGTGGCATAATGAGGATAGATAGGAAAAGTTTCGCATCAGGCCTCTCACTTTTCAAGGAAAAGAAAAGTGGTAGCTTTCATTATAGGATGTCATCCTCTGTAATTTAGGTTCATTTTTGAAAGACAGCAAAATTGTGGGTCTGGCTTCCAATTACCATGGAACAGGAGTAATATTTGTCTCCATAAAATAGGAGGACAGCATTAAAATCAACATTCAGTATTCTTCTGTGGTAAAGGACTAAAGTTGTAGTACAGGATTTGTGAACCATGCTGGTAGACATAGATCTGCTCATGGGCTGGTAAGAAGATCAAAAAAGTATTTGTGACTGCTTATGTACAGTACTGTGGGCTGTATAGAGAGATTCCACTTCTGAAATTTTGGAGAAATGTTACTCAAGGAATGATGGGATAGATGAATGCAAAGTATGACAACCCCATTGCTGCAAGCCAACTTCTGACACAAGGTAAAGCATGCAACAAAAGGAAGAAAATGGTCCCAAATGATGTAAAATTAGGAAAGAATGGTGTTAAGTGCTTTCACTTTTGCAGTAAATTTAGGAAGATTTGATGTACGTAGTTCAGTTTGGGCCAAACTTCAAATGATAAAATGATAATTTTCTGGAGTACTTCTCTGATGCAATGAAAATGTACTCTGTACTCTGTTTAGTAACTGTGTAAATATCTTTCTGATTTTCAGTGATTCGTAGCCTTAGTGCATTCTAACACATTTACTCAGGAAAAGTGCTATACTGAGAACTGTTGGTCAGCAAGCAAGCCAGATGGTACTAAAAATTATCACCTTCATCAAATGGTAATAAATACAAATAGCAATGCTGACAAACAATCAATTTTGTTATGCTACAATTTGCTATATCAATACGATATCAAAAGTGCGCCTGAATGCGATTTTCCCTACTGCTCTGGTGGACTAAGTGATGAAACTACTACATGTGTGTGCTGTCTCATTAACAAGGGTATCTGTGGTAAGAGTTCTGTCTCGCAAATGTTTCCTACCTAGGGAACAAGTCACCCTCCCAGTTCCCTTGTCACTACGTCTGCTCATCTTCCTACACCTCAAATGGCTAATACCAGTTGGAATTTATTTCAGTATTGCACACCATGGTATGGTGTTAAATATCCAGGAATCAGCCGATATGGAATAATGCTAATTGGTTAGTGCCTAACAATTATTGAGGTAATGATGACTTCAATGTGATAGGTTGAAATTATAACGACTTGGGAAACATGTGGTCTCAATCCTTTAGTAGCCATAAGGCTCGCCTGTACTTTCAGGCTTTGTTTCTGTTATAAGTCAGGAGTTACCAGATGTGCTGATTTTGAGATGTACCACAGGAAAGATACAAACTGATTGCCAGAATCTTGTATCCCTAAGGGAAAGTGGAATGAACACTTCACGGGTTGCTCAACAGATTCTAAAGATGTGCGAAGCATGTGACGCTCACGCTCTGTTATGTAGCACTTGCAACTTTTGTATCTTGTCTGAAGCAGCGTACGTCCATTTGGAGCACACATGCTCCAAAATGGACCGATATCACTTCAAACAATAATTCACACTTATTACACAATGTATATGTAGAACACTATTGTTAGGTTCTTTCAACGAAGCCTTCACTGCAATGAACGTAATTTTGACCAAGATTAAAGAGTTGAAATTTCCTGTTTTTTTTCTTGAACTTTCAGTTGGATTCAGAATGTGTTTACCGTATGAGTAACGAATATTACGCAAAATAAACATTAAAATTTATTTTCTTGTGCTCAAAAAGATTTTAATGGGAGGAAAACAATTTTGTGAGGGAGTAGAGCTTATGACAGGATCAACATAAAATAACCTAAATGGCGGAAAAAAAATCTGAATAGGGTAACCACATAGAAGTCCAGGGCGTGGAATGTATTTCAGTATGGAGAGCCACTCCACAAATGTTGATCTTAGTGTACTACATACAGATGATTGAGGAGTCAGAAGCAAAGGGGTACGGGTGACCTTCGCCAGGAAAATGGAATAAGTGCATTTAGAGCATGGTAAAGCATGCAAAATTGTTATGGCAAAGAGATACAAGTAAAGTCCGACTCTAAATTGCTCCCAGGTGAACAACAAGAAAACAAGTTACAAGATGTCACAAAACAGTTGGCACCAAACACATACATGTGCACTTCTATATGAGTTTCTCTCAAATGATCTAACGAAACCCACTAGAAAAGACAAAATTCGTACGAATATCATCTTGTCACGTCTGTACAACTAACCTCCAAAGATTAAGCTTCCTAAATCAATGACAATCTGAGCTTGATTCCATTTATCCAGCCTATCCATCATGGCTTCCTCCGCTCCACATGAATAAAGACAATCTAGAACAACAGTTAGGACTGACCCGCTTGAAGGACTCTAACGAGATGATAAGAAAGGCTTTCTGGATTCGGATTATAAGTAGATTCTTTCTTATTTTGTAGCAGCACTTTAAATGTTGTATCAACAAGTAGCATTATATTAAAGTAGAGTTATGTTGACGTTTTATGTTGTATATTATCTATCTAACAGTTTTATGATATATGAGAAGGGGGAAGTGGCCCCATTGGTGAGAAATATTTTCAATAATGGGATTATGCATTAAACAGTATTCTTATTTTGTTTCAATATCGTAAGTGGTGTAAATGTAGTATTACATAAATGTTCTTTTATAGCCCTAAATAGGAAATTTATATTTACTATATTGATAACAACCAATAATAGCATAAATCACATTTTTCTTACTTCATAATATTCTGAAAGCAAAGGGATACAAGTGCACACAGACTTCAATGGATTGTGATATAAAATTGGTCATTTCTTTTAATCTGTTATTCCAACATGCAAACGGAATATCCTACAAAGTATTTTTATGTCTAATATGCACAAAATAAATATGAAATTCCATTTTGCAATCTCAAGACAATTCTGAAACTTTAACTTCAGTTTTCTCAAAACTACAAGAATTGTACTTATATGCCTTTGCTTCTGAACGCCTAAATTCTCGTTGTGAGTTTGTAGCGAAGACCGTGCCTGCATACGTCATAGGCTGCTGAGAGATCCATAAATGCAGCTGAAGTTTTTAGAATCTTTTGAAATTCTAGTTCTGTATAGGTCAAGAATGGCATTATCTGGTCTGTACGTTTTCTTTTTTTCGTGAACAGGAGCTTGTTCAATAGGAATTTTCGCAAGTATTATAGACGAGATTCTTTTGTAGGTTACTCTTTCAGGAAGCTTTTATACTGACCTTTTCAGTTCGTTACTTGGTTTTCCTGGCTCAAGGCTAGCGATGACGTTGGACTTTTTCATTCCATCGGGATTCTTCCTCTCGTCATGATATCGGTAAAAAAGACTCTGCTAGCCATTTTTGGTGTAGTTATCACAGTTTAGCAAGAATTCGGCATGAAATCCACCACGCTCTGGTGTCTTTACCAGGCTAACTTCTTTGAGTGCCGCTGTTATTTGATCGATACGAAGTGACTGGGGAAATACGATCTGGTCGGGGATAGATGTCTACAAGGCCGTGAATTCATATTTGATACTGGTGGAGTGTGTTCTTTCCAGTGTTGTTTCTGGAGTAGTCACAACGTGATTGGTAAGTCTGTCTAAATGCAAGGCGTTTTCACCTCTCGCACCCGAAGGACTCCCACCTAATTACTTTAAAAGTGTCCAGGTTTTTCTATTAGATATTTTGAAGTCCAGGTTCACAGCTGTTTCTGACCATTCTTGCAGCTTTCTTATGAAGCAAAAACCAGGGTTGTACTCTAGGTTCCATGCTGAAGATTTGAAAGGTCCCTCCTCTTTCACATCAGATAGCGACAAAGGTGAAGTTGCTACCATTGGTCCTATATTGCCATTTTGTGTGGTGACTTAGAAATCCCCCACATAGACCGCTAGATGGGCAGCAAATGCAGGTTATACATATTACTGATAACCATTTCTCCCAATCTGATTACGACTTCAGGTGTGTGGTTGGTGATGGATGTATTACGGAGGCGGAGGAGCGAACATATGTAGTGACTCCGTAAGTATGATGATACACATATAAGGCCCGTAACAAGTCATATCCTGGTATTTTCATTCTTTTCGTAAGGTGATCTTCACTGTCAATATGGGTTTCACGAATGGCTAAAACATCAATGTCAGTATCTCCCATTTTTTTTCTTTTACATAAATTATTTGTCTGTCAGAGTGGGCAGTAATCTTAGACAGTTTGCTGATGACGTTGTGTACACGAAAGTGTTGATTTTCAGTAAATGTGTGGGTATTCAGAATGATTTGGACAGAAAATTGTGGTAAGTTCCTATGGGACGAAACTGCTGAGGTCATCGGTCCCTAGGCTTACACACTACTTACTCAAACTTAAACTAACTTACGCTAACTACTGCACACACACCCGTGCTCGAGGGAGGACTTGAATCTCCGACCGACGGGGGGGGGGGGGGGGGGGGGGGGGGGGGGGGGGGGGGGAAAGGGGGAAGGAGCCACGCGAAACGTGGCAAGGCGCCTGAGACCCCGTGGCTACCCTGTGTGGCGATTTGGACAGACTGCCTATATAATTTTTTCACAACTTTCTTAAAAGAAGGTCTCCTAGTTCTGGACTATCTCTAGTCCATACCAGTACTCGACCTCGGGCTACAAGTATTTAGTGTCGCGGTTGCCAACATTGGTGATCTAACAGTACCTGAGTGAACCGTAACCGTTACGAAGTATTTGGGCTGTGCCATACCAAACTGGTAACCACATGTGTAATGACTAAAAGCGTGAAAGAAGCATAGCTTGTTGCCCTCACAGAACCAATATAACTGTGGTTGTTCATGTGTTGGGCTTTGGTAAGCCTTATCCCCCAAAAACTTGGTCAGGAGGTCGTGAGATAACGACTTTGTCTTGGATGCTATGAATCACAGTTTGTTTTAAATATGGGTATATGTAAGCTAACGCCGTTGGCTGGGGAAAACATCCCAGTAATATTCGAATAGTATGTTGTTTTATTCGGTCACTTCATTTAAACATCGGGGGACATGAGAGAAGCCTCCACGAAGGGTGTGTCCTGACAACTAAGCCTTACACATCCGGGCGTTCCCTGGGCGTCTAGGTATACCTAGACGGCTGATTCTCTCACACCAGAAGCAAACGAACATGCGAGTAAATAAACGGTCCTTATCAGAGCCAACTTTAACTATCATATCTATAAATATTGAAGGCATATCATCAGCCAAAGAACATCTGTTACCCAACCTATGCCGTGACAAAAAATGCGACGTCCTGTGTATACAAGAGACGCATAGAGATGAGCGACGGAGACGACCAAAAATACCGGGCATGAAACTAGCTGCAGAAACACCGCACTCTCAGTATGGGAGTGCTATATTTGTAAGACCAGGGCTTCAGTTAATCAGTGCTCACTGCACCGTAGAAAATAACATCGAAGTCATCTCAGTGGAGCTGAGTAACTGCGTGGTTACCTCTGTGTATAAGCCCCCTTCGGCTGCATTTTCCTTCGCACCACCCAGGAAGTTCCATAACAGCAAGACGTCTGTAGTAATCGGTGACTTTAACAGCCATAGTCATTTGTGGAGATACTCTGAAGATGACGAAAATGGGGAGGCAGTCCTCTCCTGGGCTGAATCCTGGCAGTTGTCTCTTATACATGACAGCAAGCTACCCCCTTCCTTCAACAGTGGCAGGTGGCAACGTGGATTTAACCCTGACCTCCTCTTTGTGAGTGAAGACATCACACAGCTTTGCTCCAAATCAGTGTGCTCGCCCATACCAAAGACGCAACACAGGCCACCACTGTGTCAAGTTCTTCCAGCAATAAGGCCACAGGAGGTGAATTTCAAACGGAGATACAATTTCAAGAAAGCTGATTGGAAGAAATTTGCTAAGATGCTGGACAAGGAGATTAAGTCTGTGCGACCTATTCCTGAAGAGTATGACAGCTTCGTTCAAACTGTCAAACATTGCTCCCGGGCATCAATTCCAAGAGGGTGTAGGACAATGTATCTGCAGGGTGTGACACCTGAAACAGCTGCTCTGCTGGACGGATACTATCGACTATATGAAGAAAACCCTTATAGCGAGGAAACTTATCTGGCTGCGCAAAATACTCTATCCTCAATCTCTGAGGCGAAGAGAGAACAGTGGATTAAACTGATGACAGAATGTGAGATGAGTAGAAGTAGTCAAAAGGCCTGGAGATTGTTACGACACCTTAACAATGATCCCTCCCAACCCAATACGCATACAAATGTGAAGGCAGACCAGATCGCACACCAGCTTTTGAAAAATGGTAAACCTGACCATACCAGTAAAATCGGAAGACCAACCCTGGAAAGGGAGCCCGAACAAGAGGGAAACATTCTGTCTAGACCATTCAGTTTGAATGAGCTCGACTCAGCTCTAAAGAAGTGCAAAGTCGGAAAAGCACCAGGGGTAGATGACATAAGAAGTGAACAGATCAAGAACTTTGGTCCAGGCGCAAAGTGCTGGCTACTCGAGCTAATGAATAATTGTGTCAAGAGCGGCAAGATACCAAAATCTTGGCGGAAAGCAAAATTTATAGCTATACATAAACCAGGGAAAGACCGGGATGACCCCAAAAGCTATAGGCCAATCTCCCTCCTATGCCATCTGTATAAGGTATTGGAAAGGTTGATCCTCCAAAGAATTACAGATATGATAGAACCATTACTGATACCTCAACAGGCAGGATTCAGACAAGGGAAGAGCTGCACAGCACAGGTGTTGAGTTTCACACAGCATATAGAGGACGGCTTCCAAAGGCGGCAGATAACAGGAGCGGTGTTTATAGATCTTTCAGCCGCTTACGACACTGTCAACCACAGACTCTTGTTGCTGAAGCTATACAACCTCACCAAGGACTACAAACGAACCTGTCTAATTAGAAATCTTCTGCAGAACCGAAGATATTTTGTGGAATACCAAGGACAAAGAAGCAGATGGACGCAGCAGAAAAATGGGTTGCCACAGGGCAGTGTACTGGCACCCACCGTCTTCAATATATATACTAACGACCAGCCGTTACAAAAGCTTCATATATGCAGATGACCGAGCAATCACAGCACAAGATCACAGCTTTGAGAGGGTGGAGCGGAAGCTAACTGATGCTCTGAAAGAATTAACTGCCTATTACAGGGACAATCAATTGAAACCAAATCCTTCTAAGACCAAGACCTGTGCTTTCCACCTCCGAAACAGACAGGCTAGTAGAACCTTGCAGATAGATTGGGAAGGAACCTCTTTAGAACACTGCAAGACTCCAAAATACCTCGGAGTCACTCTGGACCGTGCTCTTACATATAAGGGACACTGCTTAAAAACAAAGCAAAAAGTGGCTGCCAGGGACAATGTGGTTAGGAAGCTGACTGGAACAACACGGGGAGCACAGCCAGACACAGAGCGCACATCCGCATTAGCCCTCTGCTACTCTGCAGCTGAGTACGCTTGCCCAGTATGGTGCAGATCTACACATACAAAGAAAGTTGATGTTGCTCTGAATGAGACATGTCGTATCACTACGGGTTGTCTAACAGCCACACCTGTGGAAAAACTGTACTGCTTATCCGGCATAGCCCCCCCCCCCCCCCCCCCGGACATCCGAAGAGATACAGCAGCACGGAGTGAAATGAAGAAGGCATTAACATCCGAAGCCCACCCACTACATGGCCACCAAGCGGCACAGCAAAGACTTGTGTCTAGAAAGAGCTTCCTTCACAGTACAGAACCACTCGCTGACACTCCACATCAACACTGGGAGAAGAGATGGCAGGTCAGATGCCAGCATCTGGAGGAGTGGCTGATCCCGCAAGAAGTTCTTCCCCCAGGCCACACAGAGAAATGGTCCACATGGAAATCACTCAACCGCCTGCGTTCTTCTGTCACAAGATCCAAGAGTAATCTGGAGAGGTGGGGCTTCCAGGTGGACTCTCTCCAGTGTGACTGCGGAGCTGCCGTGCAGACATCAACACATCTACTACAATGCACATTACCTCCAACTGTGTGCATCATGGAGGACCTCGTAAACGCTACACAAAGTGCACTGGACGTTGCAAATTTTTGGGCATCCACTGTATAGATTAAAATCACGTTATGTTTGACAACACAATCTGTGTCTAATCATTTATTTCATTCTTGACTAGTTTAATTTATAAACCATAATGTATGTATGTATGTAGTAATGTATCTAATATTGTTTTTTTAGTTTGCTTCTGACACGATAAATAAATAAAATAATTTAAACATGTACCTGTAAAGTGGTGAAACCATACACTCCGGGGAAGTGTAGCACAACTATACAGATAACTGTGTACAGGTCGCTTGTGCTTCCCATTCTTGGGTACTGCTGAAGTGAGTGCAACACCTATTAAGTAGTCTTAAAAGAATACAACGAAATCATTCAGAGGCGTTACAGGTTGGTTGAATCATTACGACTATGTTGTGGAAATGCTCTTTTTCCTGACTTCGAAATCCATGAAGGGAAGAAGACGCTGTTTTAAGGAAACACTACACAGGAAACTTATAGAAACATTTTCCACAAACTGCAGCAAGATTATATTACCTCCAGCGTCAGTATCGTGTAAGGACCAGAAGCACAAAACATAGGAGACGTTTTACGGAGGCAAACAAGCAACTATTTATCGAACACTGCACTTCTATGAGGAATAGAACAGGATATGACAGAAGAATGCTGAAGATTAGATGGGTAGATCACATAACTAATGAGAAAGTATTGAATAGGATTGGGGAGAAGAGAAGTTAGTGGCACAACTTGACCAGAAGAAGGGATCGGTTGGTAGGACATGTTCTGAGGCATCAAGGGATCACCAATTTAGTATTGGAGGGCAGCGTGGAGGGTAAAAATCGTAGGGGGAGACCAAGAGATGAATACACTAAGCAGATTAAGAAGGATGTAGGTTGCAGTAGGTACTGGGAGATGAAGAAGCTTGCACAGGATAGAGTAGAATGGAGAGCTGCATCAAACCAGTCTCAGGACTGAAGACCACAACAACAACATGACTAGCGATGGTACAAAATAATCTCTACTCAGAAATGGGCCGTAGCTTAGGAAGTATGTTTTTAGATGCAGACAAAAAAAACCACACAAATGACGAACATTAAAAGGAAAATGAAGAGTCTGGTTTTTATGTACTCACATTTATGCTGTGGGCATCTGCAAACATTAACCAACATTTGTGAATATCAAACTAATACTACATTATTTCTCTTGCAGGAACGGACTTATGCTACTACCGCATATTACAACAGTAATTCATCGGTGTTAGATGGTGCAGACTCTACTTGGCACACTGAGATCAGTCACAGCAATAAAAAAGTGACAGCCACTACTCGACCGGTCACTCTCACGGCCGTGTCTGACGTAATCACAGAGTTGTCAGGGCAGTCAAATTCGACTCTGGAAGCGCATGTAGAAGCTGTGTCCTTTGCCAACATTAGTGAGGCAGTAACTTCGGAGGAACCACAAGTCTCGATCCCTGCAGAGAACGACAAAAAAACAGTGAAACCTGCTGTCATAATTGTCATTTTTATTTGTGTTATCATACTGACAGCAGGAAGTATTCAATGTTTTAGAAGGTATAACAGGCGAGGTGTAGCCGTTATTACAATGACGATTGAGTAACTACGAATATCTACGCTTACATTTTATGATCCTTTGTTCTTCCCTTACTTGCTCTTCCCATCCTACCCACGTAGCCCTCTCTTCTCCTGTAGGCAACTTGATACCAAACGCTTCTGTACACGTCATCTACCTTACGTTTGTACTCCTAAGATAGTTACTAGGTAATCTCTTCTGGCAAATGAACTAAAGTAAACTGGCCTATTAAAGTAATTTGGAAGCTGTTATCTCATGTTTATAAATCATTTAGTACATATCAAATGTTAGTAATTATCTTGTAATGATAACATTAATTAAAGAAATTTGTACAAACGATGTTGCTATGTTTATATTGTATACTTACATTCCCTATTTACATATATTCGCATGTAGTATGAAAATGTAAATACTCTTGACATGATTCTGCTAACTTCACTATCACAGGAATTATTACACGAATGTAGTAGTTCAAGAATAAAATGTAAAAGAAACTGAAACTAGCAGAAAAGTAAATACAACTTTTCAGATTAAAATGGTTTGCCACATGTGACTTGAACTAGAAAATTCCCCTTCGAGGACTACTCTGTTACTGATTGAATAATCCACGCACGACGCATGACCTGCCCTCACAGTTTCAGTTCTAGCAATACTTCTTCCCAAGGCAAAGTTATAGTTTCGATCCAATTAGATATACGGTTGGAATCTGTCAGGGTTTTTCGAAACTGTGCACACTACGCTGCTTGGTGAGAAATATATTCCAGACTCAAGCTCTAGGCCGTGGCTCAGCACTTGTCAGCAACATTGCCTCTTTCAGAAGTGTCAGTCCAGCATTGTATGGATAAAAGAAGGAATTATGATTTCCATAAGAAATATAATGGAAAGATAATGTTCAAACCTCTAAGTTAAAATCGTCTTTGGCCTCGAATAGAGTGAACAATGATGGTTCTGAGGTTTCAGTCATTTTCGTAATGATATAAAAATCCAAGCTAAACGAGAAATACTAATTTAGAGACAAACTAGTGATTCTGATCACTCCCTTAATTCCATAGGAGAGGAAGTGTAGTCACTTGTATATATATTATAGTGGCTGGCAAATTTCTGTTTGAGGGTTTCAGATATTAACATAGTTTCTTCACCATGGTTCAGTTAAGACTGCGATGAATCCATTTTGTCGCATTCATATTCAATTGATTTATTTGTATGCAAACATTTGTGGTGTTCTGCAAGTCTGCAGGCTTCCACAGCCATTGTCATTGAAGGTAAAGTATCTGGGAGACTACGTTCCAGGTAAGATATTCCTTCATCACACATAGACCTAGCGAAATGACCACAATAAGAAAATCTGAGGAATAAGAGCTAATATGCAGGTTTTTACAGTCACTCATTCGAAATATCATCCGCTAATGGAATGGGAGTAGGGGTTAAGTGAATGCTGTAGGTATAAAGTGAGATCAAGTTTACCTATGCATACTATACACACGGTAGGACGCATACACCACAAATCAAACAAAATCAATGTATCAAGGTTAAACTATCATTTCTCCTTAACAATAACAATAATGTGACACATACATGAAACGAAACATAGATATCATCGCCACCTAGTACAGAGTCCGGAAATTCGTGTTGTTCCTCTGATGGTACCAGCACGTATCTTTTATATGGACGTAGATTGAATTCTCTGCATTGACTGCATTTGTTAACAATCTTCATATTATTATTAAAATATGATTAACTAACATTGTGATGTACACAGACACAAAATCAATGCAATTAAACTGATTTATTGAGTACTACACCTTTAAATGATAGTTGACAAAAAGACTTAAACGTGGTATGCAGCATTCGTCAGTTACGCTATTGGGTAAATTTAGAGAAGCTGAATTGAGCAAGGACTGTAAGATCTTAAGACTCCACATCTGTATATGTAATGTAGCGTTAATATGACTAAAATAATAGAGATTAGGGCATGTACAGATGCATGTTTATAATCATTTTCCCACTGTTATTATGAATGTTGAATAGAAAAGAGTATGGCGTACTAGAAATTTATGGTTTTACTTGGTTTCGTTAAGTGATATCTGTCGTTCTAAATGTATCAGGATTCACTTCACAACTGTTGATCGGTTGTCTATTAGTGTGTTAAAAAAATGGTCAAATGGCTCTGAGCACTATGGGACTTAACGTCTGAGGTCATCAATCCCCTAGAACTTAGAACTACTTAAACCTAACTAACCTAAGGACATCACACACATCCATACCCGAGGCAGGATTTGAACCTGCGACCGTAGCGGTCGGGCGGTTCCACACTGAAGCGCCTAGAACCGCTCAGCCAATCCGGCCGGCCAGTGTGTTAATAATATGTGAAAAAAATCAGAGGTTTATGGCTCTGTGATGGGAAATATCGCATGGTAGTAAGTGGACACACCTTAAATACATTGACACACACATGGATACATAAATGTTTGATGTTGGCATTGAGAGAAGGTTGTCATTCTGTAGCCATCGAAAGTTATTTGCTATGTCCAGGGATAATTACAAAACTATAACTGTTTACAGTACAATGTGAGGAAAACGTCGAGTTTTAGTATATAGCACAATTCGTATAAAATGAATTTATATTTTTTTGTTGGCTTTGTTCTGCATCACGCTGCCAGCTCGCAGGAGGATATTGAAAGAAGGTATTGCTGTCTTCCTACGTACATCTGGACAGGCTGGGCGTCACAAGAGGCTGGAGCAATGAGCTGAAACCAGCAGACCATAATGGATACTGGGAGGTGATGAGACAATGTCAGATGTCAGCAAGGACTGTGCTTTTTGTAGCCCTCGCGGAGGGGTGATAGTGGGAGTGGTGGTGGCAGTAAATTGCCTGTGAGGTGATATGAGTTGGCAGGGTGCTGTGCGGTGTGGGAACCTTACTGGTAGTGAACTTTTTGACGTGCATTGAAGAGACCTCGCACATTTTGCTTGCTTTAAATAGAGATCCAAGTGCATACCTGTCTCAGACTCTGAAAATTTCCTAACTAAACAGACGATGTTATCTTACCATCTCCACAGTGCAACTGTTTTGTGGCAATTGTGTGCCTGATATTTTATGTACAGTTTATATGTAGGCAATGTGGTAATCACAGAATTTCATCCCTTACCTTACTTTATATCACACTGGGTGGTACAGTGTGACAGTGTAAGAAGACATTTGTGGTAACTGTTAAACATAGAGTGAGGTGCTTTCAGCGTAATTTGACATGAATCTCCACAGTGTAAACGTTCTATGGCAAGAGTGTTCCTGATATGTTATGTGGAGTTTGTGTGTAGGCGTTGTGGTAATGGAATGACAGCCATTATTTACACTGGCTTACGTCGACTGTGATGATAATACTGTGTTTAAAAATACGATAAAATCCCGCATATTTTTACCGATAGCACTGCCCAAGGATTGTTTAAAGTCGTACTGTGGTATTTTATATGAGTTCGAGTTTGCATAATCAATTTCCAGGTTGAATAATTACAATTTTAAATAGATGGATAATAATTTGCATGAGACCCACATCTGTCAAACACAGTTATTCGTATCGGCAGCAAAAACCTCTGAGTAAAGACGCAAGTTGGCTTCAATTTCAGGAATAAGCTAGACGTATGGATGTATATGCGATTGCAGTCTCTCTCGGCGTATTCCACTGATGAATTCTTCTCGGGTTATCAGCCGAGTGATGGCGTCGTCTTGTCGCAACGTTTCAATCAGTTTCGTACTGGCCAGAAGATGATAGGCACGAAACTCATTGAAACGTTGCGACAAGATGACGCCACCACTCGGCTGATAACCCGAGAAGAATTCCTGTGTGTGGATGTAATTACACTACTTTGTGCCGGTGCTGCAAAGTGGGTACCCCAGGGCCAGGAACAGGGTGGATGCGATTTTTTTCTATGATAGTGTTATTCACCACACAAAAATGCATGCTAATGGAGGAATATTATTTTTAATGCTGTCGAGATCCACATTAAAGCGACAGCATAACTGCTTATTTTCTTTAAAAAAATTCATGACTTCCAAGACGTTAAACAATAAAAACAATAAGACAGTGACAGCTGCTCGCTGTCTAACGAATAACGGTACAAGACAGCTCTGAGATAGAGTTACCGAGAGGCAGACCTAACATTCCTCACCACAGCAATGAAATATGAAACAGTAATCGCGCTGACAGCATGTCTGGACTACCTCCTCTCCAGTGTACGTTCATTCTCCTCCAAAACCGTCAATTTTTATATTTCGAAACCACATACGTAACACATCTGATATTGTGAAAGTGAACAATTGAAAAAATGGTAAAAAATATAAATTGTTAGAAAATTACACAAATGCCGATAAATAGTATTAGGGACTAATATATGTCATGTAGGTAAAATGTATGTTATCCATATTGTGCACAGAGCACTTGTGTCTTCTACCAGGAAAGTTCTAGAGATTATATGTGTATCGCTTTTTCTTATCATACCACTTTATGCTACATCTAAATATTTTTCCAGTTCCAAATACACATGAACTTCCACACATATGTGTTGGGAGAGATTTGTCACCATGTCTCTCTAGACTGAATCGTCTTTCCACTATTAAAGCATACGTGGTGTCAGTCTCTCTCATATACATTGTCGGAACATTGAGGACATACAGTGCAAACCTACCGATTATTCCATCTGTATATTGCCTTTTGTATTTATAAGTGTATGTGTGACATCAGGTCTCTCTCCCTCCCTCTGTAAAAGTAACAAACTCCATATACCTTCTTTTTTACAAGAGGTCTGCCCGATCTCCCAAATTTTCGCACATTCTTCTCAGTCGTTTTTGCAGTAGATAATGTTCTGATTCTAATAGTTATATTCCTTGGTACAGACTTGTAGCTTTCTAGGAAAATACTCAAGATATCTCCAGACGCTTTGATCTAGTGCTTATGTCACTAATTTCGACTACTTCCTATGTATAAATAAAGATATCCTGTATGGCCACATTGTATCCGAGTTTTAGCAAATTTTTGACATTTTTAGCATTTATTTCACATTATTTCCGTTTTTTCCAGACTTTCCACATTTTCTGATTTGTTTCATATGTTTCCAAACTGTATATGTACAAGTGTATATTTGCTCCTATAGCTTACATTAAGACCTGTGGACTGCTATTTTTACCATACAATTGTGGTACAGAGTCCCATTCCAGCCAGAGTATCTATGAACTATACTTCTTCCAAATGTCACCACACGTAATACAAAGTGCCAAAGCTGGCATTAAAACGTATGCATCTACATGGAATGCTGTGGGATAGAGTGTTGTCGTTATTTTTTTGGAAACACACACTTGGCTCACTTACACTATGCTGTGTGTTGGTTTCCTGCAAGGGTCTCCGTTGTCTGGGCTGCGTTTGGAGGCATCAATAGTGGGTTCAGAGTTGCGTCCAAAAGATGCAACAATGCAGAGTCTGGGATAATGGTTGAAGTGACACCATC
This sequence comes from Schistocerca cancellata, assembly GCF_023864275.1. NCBI lineage: Eukaryota > Metazoa > Arthropoda > Insecta > Orthoptera > Acrididae > Schistocerca > Schistocerca cancellata. Next base: position 318,380,418 of record NC_064629.1, read on the forward strand.
TGCATAAATCCCAGAACTAAGTCCACCTGGTAATGTTAGCAATAAGAGCACATATATACTTGTACATTTATATACAGAATATGGACATATATTGAATAAACTGGAAAATGTAGAAAAATCTGAAAAAGGGAAATAATGTGAAATAAAAGGTAAAAAGTGTCAAAAATATGTTAAAATCCGGATACAGCATGGTCATATAGGAAGTAATTGAAATTACTGACATATGTGGAGGAGTTTAGTTTTTTTGTTTGTTGTGCCATGGTTCAGAGCTATTACAGTCACAGCATCATCTACTGCCAAAATGACTGAGAGGTCTGTGCAAAAGTTTGACAGACCTCGCAGACCCCTTGAAAAAAGTATGTAGGGTTGGTTTTTTATACAGAGGGGAGAGAAAGACTGTCACACATACACTTAGTAACAAACACATGGAGTAATCGGTGGAGATGGGCTGTGGGTCTTTAATGTGACGACTGCATATAACAGAGGGATTGACACAGCATATGGATTTTATGTAAAGTGATATGGTCATATATATTATCTACACAACTGAGATCAGTTCCTGATGCTGTTGCTCGGCGTTTGTCTAATTACTAACGATTTACCTTGTTTTCAACCGTTTTTTCGACTGTTCTTCATCACATTATCGTTGTGTTATGTACACTGCTTTCGACAAACACAGAACTGGCTATTTTGGAGAAGAATTAACGTACGCAGGGGAGGAAGAGGAGTCCAGAGACGCTGTCAGCACAATTTCTGTTCCATATTGCATTGTTGTGGTGAGGAATACTAGGCCGGCCTCTAGATATCTTTATATCAAGGCTTTACTTTATCGTTATCTGTCAGCCAGAGAGCATTTGTTATCGTGTTGCGATTTTTAATGTTCCACGTTTTATTATCATGCATTATTACTTTTCTAAAAAAATAAGCAATTACATGCTTGCTACTAAGTGGATCCAGACCACGTTAAAAATGAATTTCCACCCATTACTACACAGTTTGGTGTGTTCAGTGACACTATATACATAAAAACAGAAGATAAACACAACTGCTGGCCCTGGGGTGTCCATGTAGTAGCATAGACACAAAGTAGTGTAAGTACATCCACACTAAGAGGGTAGAGCCTCAAGTGCTGATATCTTGGTTATTTACTCACAGGATTTTCCTACCTTAATGAATAATCGACTAAACTGTGTTTAGTAGGTGAGGGTCTACTGAAAAATGTTATTCGTTTGTCTATAATTTTAATTATTTAACATGGAAATCGATTATGCAACTTTGTGCTGTTGATGTACTCACATAAAACACCAGAGAACGATTTGTAAACAATCCTCACAGAGCGCTGTTGGTAAAAACATGTGGGTGTTTATCAAATTTTTTAAACGTACATCAGAAGATACAGCCATCTATGCACATCTACCTCCAGACAGCACACACAGGGGCCGTAGGAGGGGTGTGACCAACGTCAAGTATCCGGTACTGGATGTTGTGCAGTTCTAAGGTATTGTCTCTCTAGCAGGGCAAAATCTTGTTCCCGTATTAAAGAACACCCATAGGAGCAGTGTAAGACAGCGTCTCCTATGCAGAGCTGAAAGCCGCTGCTATCCTACCTAAAACCATGTGACTATAGATAATTATACTCGTTCCCTGTTAGTTGAAATAAGCAAAGGAGTGTGGTTTTCCACAGTAAAGACGAGTCGTATTGATACGAGAAACTATTTCAGTTTGAGGCTTTCTAGCACTGAATGCGTCAACAGAGACGAAATCCCATAATGAAATGGTTATGATGGTCCATCAACTCTTAGGCGCTTACGATTTGCCTCCAGTGGTATACAGGTATGTATTTAAGATGATTTTCTTGTTCTACCCATATTCGTGTCTGTACGTTATAGCTGGAATCTGATGATTAATTTGTGCTTTTTCTTCTTTTTTTTTCCTTTTCTGTTGCAGATGGAATGGACAGTTGCAGACTTGGTGTTGTGCCAGCAACAACTATTCCACGACCTGACAACATGATGATGCATTCGTGGCCGAACCCGGTTCGTCGATGATGTATTCATCACATCTGCAAACACCACAACAGTGTAATCCGTCATCATCACCGTGGTATGGGCTGATGACACCTGCTCGATTGCAAATGGAAGTCGTGCCCCAGAATGTTTTGCAATTATCATGTACCTTCATTTCTAGGTGCACTCGATTATAATATTTAGATGGATTTCCAGGATATGATAACTCAAGATCTCACTGCAAATAAAAATGTGACAATGGTTTCGTGGACTTATTTCGAAGCTGCCAACTTTGCATTTAATTAGTAATAGTATAGACATATGCATAAATCATTTTATTATGCATGATACCAATCAATCTTTTCTTCTCTTTTTGCAGATGAGATGGAGACCATATCCAGAATCTGGCTTGCGCCTGCGTCTACTCGACGACTTTATCTGAGGCTGACGCATTCATCGCCCAAGCCTGGTTCATTGACAATGTGTTAGCCACACACACAAACACCACAGCAGTCTGGCTCGTGACCATCAACATGGTACAGGCTGATGACACCATCTTGTTCATCAATGCGGCCATGCCATGTACTGTCTCACAACCGCCACTGTCCGACAGTACTTCAACATCACTCTGGGCCAAGCAGCAGCAGTACCCCTGCCTGCTGTTTTTGTTACTAATCACTAACTCCTGCAGCTGCACTCGACTACTCTGCGGTTGTTGGCACTTTTGGTGACAGAATTTCATAAGCCCATATTGAAAACACAAGATTGTGGAGCTTTTCTCTCTGCCTGCCAAGGTGTTTTCGAGTGGATGCTCCCCAGAATCGTTAGCAACCTGCAGTATCCTGTCGTTAAGTGTGACACAAGTTTATACTACGAGCTCACGTAGTCCTTATCCTCCCTTCCCGAAAGAGGATGATGATTCTGGCGAGAAAAAATTCATCGTTGAAATTTGGATGAAAACTGGCATGATATGACAGGACGATTCAATCACAGAGTGGTTCAGAAATCATGTCATGACTGTCATACTTGGTCATTTTTCCAACATGCAAGAAGGAAGGGTGTGTAATGTACTCAGCCATGTACTCAATGTTCACTCGCATGTCTATGATCCACTTCACTGTGGATACAGTTCAACCCCTTCTGTAATATATTGCTGCTAAAAATGCTTTTATTAATGTCTAGACTATAGATGAGTGGGATGAATATTGCTTTGCATGGCCTCTTCTACATTGTTGTTGTTGTGGAATTCAGTCTATAGACTGGTTTGATGCAGTTCTCCATGCTACTCTATCCTGTGCAAGCTTCTTCATCTCTGAGTAACTACTGCAATCAACATCCTTCTGAATCTACTTAGTATATTCATCTCTTGGTCCCCCACTCTTCTAGGTAGCATTAGAAATTACCTGAAACATGCCCAACACAGACGTAAATATGAAACAAATGATGTGCACGAGAATTATAATTTCAAAGGCATTTGATTTCCCTTAAAACACCAAGTCCAACGAAAATTCGAGAGCCAAAATCCAGATTATTCAGTTCAGTTATCCACCCTGGATGTTGATGATATCAAGGCAGAATATGATTACCAAGAGCACAATGTGCAGAACAAAGATGTTAAACTTAAAGTAGTTCGACCTCTACTTTTCCAAATTAGTTAGTCAGCGCCTAAACGTGAAGATTTGCTACTGTTCTCTGAAGGCAAGAAGCTACAAAAAGGTTGTCCCACTTACTTTCTTCCAAACTGAGTGCAAAAGACTGTGCAAGGTATTTTCGCCATAGATGTCTCTACTCGTTTGCCATGAGCAAATATCTTGAAAGGTACCTCATGGTTACTCGAGCCAGGAATCGGTACATGGGGAAATTAGGTTCTTAGATTTTAGAAAGACCTGCCACATGCAGCATCCACGCCCCTTCGTCGTATACAGTGACTTTGAAGGCCTTGTTGCTCCTGCGGTGCAATGTGAAGACGACTCCACAGCCTCCCATACTACCTTCATAGAATGGCATGTACTGTATGTAGCTGTGTATCAAGCTGTACACTCGTATGAGTCTAGTCGCAACAAATTCAAATCACACATTGGGGATAATCGTGCGAAAAGGTTTCTTGCTGAGCTAGGAAAACTTGCATAGGAGTTTGATGGGATTTACTGCAATGATGTTCTCATGTCCGATTCACAGGGGAATGATGTCGTATGCGAGCAGGCAGTTGGTTGTCTTATTTGTGGATTGCCATTGGATAAACAAGCAGAAACGAACACAGAGACCATTGTCCTGTAACTGGGAAGTTCCATGGTGCAGCTCACAATGCAAGCAATTTGATTTACCAACTGCCGCGACACATACCTGTCTTCTGTCACAATTTGAGTGGGTATGATGCCCACTTTCTCATTCAGGAGTTGGGTGATTTAGGGTTGAATGTGATAAGGTCAGTGTCATTCCTGATGCCGTTGAAAAATACAGCTTTTTTCCAATATGCTCATGTCAAGAATATTGCTCCACATCCTGGATTTGCTTCGCTTCGCGCATAAGTCTCTTCTTAATCTTTTTGACGCACTGCTTCAGGCGGCCATGCATATCTGAAAAGCCATGTATTCTTCTGATGCAAAGTTTCAGCTTGTCACAAAGAAGGGGTCTTTCCATATGAATACGCTGATTCGATGGGGAGACTCCACAAAACTACATTGCCTGACATAACCACATTCTCCAATAATCTATTAGACACTCCCATAACGGATGCAGAGTGTGACTTGGCAGTAGTTAAGCATCTCGGATTTAGAGGAATGAACACTGACATGCATCTGCTCACAGTCATTTTCGAGAAATTCTGTGGTGCATGCCTGAGCATATGCTATCAGGATCATGTCTGCTATTGTACCATGCCAGGGCTTTCAAGGGACGCAATGTTAAGAACAACACATGTCAGTATCAAACTGACGACTGATGTTGACATTCTGCTCTTCCTCGAACTTGGGATTCACAAAGAACTTTGCCAGTGCATACATATATACGACTAAGCAAATAACCCATGAGTAAGTCATGAAGACTACAGGCCAACTGACAATTTAAGTTATATCCCTAACCTGGATGTAAACAACCGCTATGGGCAAGCCATGCAACAAAGTTTGCCATTTGGAGGGTTGCGATGGATGTGCAAAGGGGAAATCGCCACATTGAAGGAAAACGTTCGTGATGTGGCTGCAGATACTGGTGATGGATATGATGTGGAGGTAGAACTAGTACATCTCACTCATTTGCATGATGGGCACAGTGACTTGCTGCTGCGTCCAGAGCGCTTAGTACCTCAAAACGATTCCATCCCAAAGATGTTAACCACGCTAGGAAATAAGCAATAATATATTCAGCACTACACAATAATCCATCCACGTCGCAGTTTGGGAATGGTACTTGTAAGAATCACCCAGAGTGTCTCCTTCAAGCAGCATTACTGAATTTTTACAAATTAATGAATAATTGAATCTTCAGAAACACAAGGGAATATGTTGGAGAATAATACGAAAATCATATATTTTACTGGTGGGAGAGGGATTTTTATGGTGCAAGAGATTATCCAAATTTTGAGCGGATAACCATCTTCAGTGATGGACTAACTGCTGTGGAAATGGACAAGGTTTCAGTGCAGTATCGGATCTCTCCAAAAGCCATTTGTGCTGATTCCATTATGAGTTGGTGAAGCTATACTTCACCTATCCAAAGATACTTTATATGGATGCAGACAGCTTTATCTACTGGGTGAAAGGCTGTGATCCACGTGAAATAATTAGGTTCAGTCTCAAATAACTGAACACATCTGGATGCGCGCCAGATAATCCCTTTGGAATAACACCTGAAAATTAGGTTATCGGTGTGATGAAAGACGAGGTGAATGCGTCACAGATTGAGGAGTTTGTAGGGCTCAAGTTCAAAATGTAAGCATACTTCATAGATACATAAGCCAGCCAAAGGTGGGCTAAGGGTGTGTGTTGTGTGATCTCAAAGGCTATCCAATAGACGATTTCGTGCTTGAGGGCATTGGCGCTGCTCTACATATGGTGCACCAAGTAGTCTTTCTGTTGAGTTATCATGAGGTACATACTGCACTGCAACTGAAAGTGAGGCTGTCGCTTCATGATGAGAAATGCTTAATCTGGGAGGATGGGACTGGAACCCTCCAGCACTCTCACAATTCACCGAGTGACTGAATGTGTTAGTGGTTAATTTATTTGTAAATAATGGATGCGTGTGCAGAATCGTTGAACGAATGGCTTGTCATAGCTGCGTATGTGTGAGATGCGTACCTGATTGTTTATTATGTGTGTGTCTGTGTGCGTGTATTGTGTGCACACTGTGTTTGCATGTGTGTCTTGTATGTAGCTTTATGTAGGTGTATATGTGACAGCGGTTTTTTCATCAACTATAGCTGCTTATCCTTCGTCAACAAAAAAATTAGCCTTAGAAATCACAGCATATAAGAATGAAAAATCTTTGTAAAAAGCTACCATCGCATCAGAAACAAAAAGCTTTGTAAACAGAAAATCATTAGTAAACAATAAAAAATTATTGTAAAAGTGTATTGCAGAAAACCAAATTTTTCAAATCAAACAATTAGTTGATTATCTATATCATTGTTCTTATCGTCAAATCTTACCACTATAGAATTGTTAATTTGTATATGATACATCTAAACCTCTCTCTGTATTGCACAGACTTTGAATGAAGAGGCCTATGCAAACTGAACTAATTATGCATAAGGGTAGGAATGGGAAGATTTTCCTCCATTTTAATTTGTTTCTATTGGTCCAAGGATTTCCCACTAATTCACACAACCTGCGTAGAGTTATACGATGCCCTAATCAATTTGCCTGATTTGCATGGGTAGGAGAAGACTTCCTCTGGAGGACCTTAATCAGTTTCCAGGGGTGGGGGAGGGGAGTGCGGGTGTCTTGGATTATATATACCACTAGTGTGTAACTTGACACTGGAATTCCTTTCAGTGACCTTGAGGTAAGATCCTTATCTGTTCCTGAACTGGCATGATAATCTGCTGCCCCTTTTAGCTGCATCTCTTTAAATCACAACCCTGGAAATCGTATTACCTTTAGATGCATGTCCCTTGAGTTCTAGAATCTGCGTTGCTATCTTAGTCATAGGATTATTGGATATTTTCAGTGCACTGGGAATTACAGAACATTGATATAAAAACGTGTATATTTTCGAACATTTGAACAAGACCTTTAACATATAGCTACTTTATGTGTCTCAAACTGCACACAGGAGCTGTATTTATACGTTCTGTAGCACTGTAGACTCCTGTGCATAAATATGAGCTTGCTCCACAAGACTGGCGAGACAGATTATTTGCTTTACATTATTAACAAACCTCGCATAAATCCGTTTACTCATGTATTCTCACAACAAAGGACATAGGCGTCTGACAGCTTCTCATTTGAATTAAGGTTGAGATGATCTTTTTTTTTATATTCCTTTTACTATTTATGAGTTGTGGGGCAGTGTATCTTTACAGAATATTAGTGCACCATTTTTCATGTACTTATGTAGAGTTTTTTGCGTCCATTAATTTTTAATACACCAGAATTATTCTTCTTCGGTTATTGTTGTAGTGTTATGTTTCTAGCTTCCACCACTAACAAGTGAACTGTCCATTTCGGCATGTTGAAAGATGCCCTCAAATTTTTTATACAAAAAGGATACATCAAAGGAAACATAATGTCAAATTTTAGCTGTTAAGACGAACTGAAAGTATTTATAAAAAGGATGTTGAAATTTGCCAATTTCCAAGCTCGTCAGGCGACTGAAAAAATTAACACCCCAGTAATAGCTGCAGCAGACAGTGCATGTGCAACATGGCAGGGGCACATTCCCGGATGACGCCAAATCAGTAAACAGATGATATGGCGCAACGTGATCGTAATTTTGAAAGCGAATTTCAGTTTCCCTTAATTCTCTAAAACAATTGTTCTCAGTTACTATTTGACAGAACTTGAACTCATTTAATATTCATAACAATTAACAATAATCTTTGCGGTATCGCTAAGTGTTAACAATGGATTAATTAATCGAATTAATTTTCTTTGAAATTTTTTGGTATATGCTTCCCAATAGCATCTGTCTTTGTGCAGGTTCCAGACTTTCACAGTACTGTAGAATCCAATTCAAATTTTCATCATTGCAAACGTAAAATATGAAGAATGTGTTAAGCGATCAAATCACATTATTCTCCTGAAGACATATGTGTTATTCTTTAGTTTCTGAAAATTCATTCCAAAGATGCCGGCATTTCCTTAGAAATTGTGGAAACATTAAAATAAACATGAACTAACTTAGGCACGCGCACGTCTGTGAACTGTGGTTTGTACGACGATTGTTGTGCTAGTTGCATTCCAGAACAAAAATAGAGTACCTCCCAAGCCCAAAGAAACCATGTACAGCAATAGATTTCAGTGGGAAAGAAAAGGCTGTAATATTTTTGGTTAAGCAAAGGAGGGAGAAAACGCTTTAACTTAATCAGTGTCCAAAACTGGTATTCATTTCGTAAAATCTGAACACGAATTGCGTAAATGGAAGGAAGTACCTAATATGAACCACAATGAAACTCACAAAATGTGAAAGAAAAATTTTTGGAAGATTTAGAATTGCTTGTGAGAGTATGTCCACCATTATCAAGGGAGATCTACGAGACTGGGCACTCTGAATTACAGTGAGATGAACATTAACTATTTCCAGGCTTCTTTGACCTGGTTAAACAGATTCAGGATATTATGTGAAAAAGGAAGTCGTATCATTAAGAAGTTTACCTCAGGTAAATGTGAAGAGGAGATCTCATTATCAATAGGTAATAGTACAGAGACGTTGACAGCCGACATGAAGGCGAAGCTTTTTGTTATTGCCAAAAACCTGCATATTAAGTCAATCAGTCAGGTTTCATGGAAACCGCACTTTATCATTTCCGGCGAAAAAAAAAGACACAATCGCTTCTGCCGTTGGTAGATACCATGAATATTCGTATACAAGGATGTCACTGATAAGTATTAATTGATTACTGTTTCCACAGCTTTATCTCTGTTTTCAGGAATATCAAAGCAAGTCAGAACCAAAAACTTAAAAGAAGAATTCTTTACGTGTCAATGTCTTGTAACTGGCATAGGAAAATTTGGAGAAAAGGGTGAGGACAATTGTCAACGTGACATCCGAAATGGACTCTTTACCTCGACATAACAACACCTCTGTCTTCAGGACGACGAAAAGGGTGTTACATAATTCGGGTTTCACTCATAATTAATAGTCTGATTCAGCGCCTCGATAAAAAAAGTCTTTCAACAGTGTAAAGGATTTTTCAGAGAATGGTTGCACAATATAATTTCCGATAGCACTTTTTTTTCATTTCAGGTGTATCAGCGGAACAGCATTTGTCAACTTCAGTCATATCTGCATTGTCAGTTTGCATCACCACGTTTTACAAATTAGATTAAATGTGCCACAATATGCAGAAGAGCAGGAACGATCATTTCTTACTCCATTCGTGTTTTGTCTAAATAAAACATGTAATTACTGTGAAGTACCTGGATGCATTAATTTTTCTTTTATCAGGTGTGTCTGATCTAAGGAAAGTGTTAGTTTTCGTCATCCAACAGACATTTCGCATTTTTGCGACGACAACAAGGAATAAACAAGATACCGTTTTATTGGTAGCAAAATTTACATTGTTTAAAAACTATCGTAAGACATGTCAACAAAATAAAGTTCCGATTGATGGAAGTCGTCTGTAATGTAACATCATACACTGCCTTGATTTTCTTGCCTCTGCTATTCACTTATGTAACAGTTACATCTGCAACAGTTAACTGTCGATATGAACTACTAGTTATTGAAAAAATAAATGATTTGAGACATTTTTGGTAACGTTTAAGTGCTTAAAACTCACTTGTGTGCAATTTTTTAGACATCGAAATACACGGCGCTACGTCCTCTTGTCACTGCTGCATCTGCTTATTCGCCGATTCACGCACTAGGCAGGAAGGTCACTGAAAAATACGTGTGAAGTGCCCCATGGTGAAGGAAAAATGTAGTGGAATATACTGCCAACTATGGTTACTTGAAATTTAAAGGACGCTTATACTATTTCAGTATAAGTTTTATAGAATTATTTCTTCTTAAGTCGAATTTTCCCAAGTATTGCATTTTTATTTTGTCACTGTTCTTGCCGGAATGCGATATTATGTGTTAGTAAAATAATAAATTTAAAAATTCCTGACTACGTTGGGGCCCCACAGCCCATCAGTGTTACAGACACCATAACTTCTTCGTCTAAAACCCAGTTACACATGAGTCACACGGCGTTAGGAGCCACTCACTCATATAACATAGATTTGTTGCCCATTTTAATATACCCAATAAAATAAGTCGTTTTGAGTACAAATTAATAATCAGCTTAGTGGTCGATTGTGAATTTGAGTGTTCGGTACCGCCGTGGAGATGGCACTTCGGATAACTTAAACTAAGCACGTGTGTCCAGGAGTTCCTATAGATTTACATCTACATATGTACTCTGCAAACCACCATAACGTGCATGACGAGCTACTAAGCAAGGCACCACATTTTAGGCTGTCTACATGTGCCAGTCGTATGTGGAGAGTGGAAAGAATTACTGGTTAATATCTCTATGCTCGCTAAATTATTCTAATCTTCTCTTTACGATAACAACAGAAGAACTACATAGAATGATAGATTCGTCATGATGTGGAAGCCTCCTTACGCTAATCAGGCTTTCCCCTCGTTTATTAATCAGTGCTACTACTATATGTATGAGTGTTATGATATTAACTCTACGTGATTTTTGTGTAATGTACGACAGTACTGTTTGTTACTACGATTGCTTCCGTCAATTAACCACAATGGCAGCGGAAGAGGAGCTCCGGGACCTGACCTCGAGTCTTGTCTCCCCGAAGGTCACTTCTTATCTATGTTTTGCGCTTGTGTTTGTGTATTTACGTCTTATTTACTGCGTATGTACTTTTATGCACAATTTTATGAAGTTCACATGTTTTACAGTTTGCATCCTATACATTTAACGAATTACACATTACATGTTAGAAAATAATGATCCAAAGAACTAAATTATTACTTGTTTTACTTGTAGAAACAGAAAAATTAGTTATTTTATTTCTATTACTAACTTATTTCTGAATTCCATGTTCGTATTACTTGTAGTACTGTTGAAGTCATGTGATCTGCTACTATGCCCATATATGTATCTGGTAATATTGGAGTGTTCATGTCACCATTTGTGTCTATATGTTCATCTGTTTCCATATCAGTGTCTGAATCTCTGTTGTCCCATGCATCATGTTGCGGTGTAGGGTGGGTTTCGGGTCTTTCTCTTGTGCACTCCTGGAAATGGAAAAAAGAACACATTGACACCGGTGTGTCAGACCCACCATACTTGCTCCGGACACTGTGAGAGGGCTGTACAAGCAATGATCACACGCACGGCACAGCGGACACACCAGGAACCGCGGTGTTGGCCGTCGAATGGCGCTAGCTGCGCAGCATTTGTGCACCGCCGCCGTCAGTGTCAGCCAGTTTGCCGTGGCATACGGAGCTCCATCGCAGTCTTTAACACTGGTAGCATGCCGCGACAGCGTGGACGTGAACCGTATGTGCAGTTGACGGACTTTGAGCGAGGGCGTATAGTGGGCATGCGGGAGACCGGGTGGACGTACCGCCGAATTGCTCAACACGTGGGGCGTGAGGTCTCCACAGTACATCGATGTTGTCGCCAGTGGTTGGCGGAAGGTGCACGTGCCCGTCGACCTGGGACCGGACCGCAGCGACGCACGGATGCACGCCAAGACCGTAGGATCCTACGCAGTGCCGTAGGGGACCGCACCGCCACTTCCCAGCAAATTAGGGACAGTGTTGCTCCTGGGGTATCGGCGAGGACCATTCGCAACCGTCTCCATGAAGCTGGGCTACGGTCCCGCACACCGTTAGGCCGTCTTCCGCTCACGCCCCAACATCGTGCAGCCCGCCTCCAGTGGTGTCGCGACAGGCGTGAATGGAGGGACGAATGGAGACGTGTCGTCTTCAGCGATGAGAGTCGCTTCTGCCTTGGTGCCAATGATGGTCGTATGCGTGTTTGGCGCCGTGCAGGTGAGCGCCACAATCAGGACTGCATACGACCGAGGCTCACAGGGCCAACACCCGGCATCATGGTGTGGGGAGCGATCTCCTACACTGGCCGTACACCACTGGTGATCGTCGAGGGGACACTGAATAGTGCACGGTACATCCAAACCGTCATCGAACCCATCGTTCTACCATTCCTAGACCGGCAAGGGAACTTGCTGTTCCAACAGGACAATGCACGTCCGCATGTATCCCGTGCCACCCAACGTGCTCTAGAAGGTGTAAGTCAACTACCCTGGCCAGCAAGATCTCCGGATCTGTCCCCCATTGAGCATGTTTGGGACTGGATGAAGCGTCGTCTCACGCAGTCTGCACGTCCAGCACGAACGCTGGTCCAACTGAGGCACCAGGTGGAAATGGCATGGCAAGCCGTTCCACAGGACTACATCCAGCATCTCTACGATCGTCTCCATGGGAGAATAGCAGCGTGCATTGCTGCGAAAGGTGGATATACACTGTACTAGTGCCGACATTGTGCATGCTCTGTTGCCTGTGTCTATGTGCCTGTGGTTCTGTCAGTGTGATCATGTGATGTATCTGACCCCAGGAATGTGTCAATAAAGTTTCCCCTTCCTGGGACAATGAATTCACGGTGTTCTTATTTCAATTTCCAGGAGAGTATATGGTCGATGCTGCTTATAAGTCTTGTGTAACGCTCTTGATATTTCATTAGTATGCGGTTAAGCATGCTCCAGTTATCTGGGTCTCTTAAAGTCTGTCCTGTCTTCGATTTCTGACGTCGGCCTCACGTTTGTGAGCGTGCCACATTTTAGTGTTACGTGTTCGGGGGATCCATGTTGCCCACATTCACACATATCACTTTGGCTAAGGCCAAAGTGGTGCAGATGTTCAGTGTAAGGGCCATGGCCCGTCAGGTAGTGTACCATACCGCGACTTGTGTCAACGTATCTGAGCCTCAACCATTCCCAGATGTTCGGGAAGAAGGAGAAAACCCGACGGCCCTTGTCAGATATTTCCCATTCTTTTTACCATATCTTAACCTTCCAAAGATTCAGTTGGTGTTTTTCCGTAATATAGTCCCATGTTATCTCACATACTTTACCCAATCTTACCGTTTTCAACCAGTATGCTGTTGCTCTGTGTCTTTATGTCAATAGAGTATGTTGCAAGTATGACACATAGGACTTCCATGGACGTGGTGCCAAATGCCCCTGACATTCAGAGCAGTACTCCTTTTTGTCTACGCTCCACAATGGTTTTTTGGGTCGTGACAGACAGTCGATGAGCCCATACACTTGCTGTAAAACACATTATAGATTCGAAGGAGGTTATATGATACATTCACAGCGTCTGCAATGGTAGTCTGTAGTTAGTTTGTGAATTAATCTTGTCGCTTTTTCAGTTGTAAGTCATATGCACTCGTTAAATGTCAGTCGTTCGTCGAGGTGTATCCCTAGATATCATGTTATTTTCCTCTGTACGCTAGTGTTGTTCAGCCTATTTGTGGGGTTTCTCTACAAGGCATCTTTTATCAGTAAATATACTGTCTTGTCTGCCGCAATTGTGAGCTTGTTGTGGCTGCACCAGTCACTTACTTTTTAAGGAATTGTGTAGCCCTGCCTTCGAGTTGCATTGTCTAGTTTGCAGTTATTACTACTAGCAAGTCATCAGCATCACCCTATCATCTTAGTGCAGATTGTGTAGGAGCGGTTCTATGGCAATATCCCAAGAAATTGGCCCACAGATTAAGCATTGTGGGCATCCTTTTGTTATTTACTTGACAACCTTTTGTGCTTCTGCTTGCCATTGCACACCCTATCTTTGCCGTAGCCGAGCAAGCTATTGCACAAAACTGTTGGTGTCTGCATCTCTCGTAGCCTTGAGAACGAGGCAGGCCTCCAGAGCTTGTCGAAGGCCCCTGCTATATCTATTGCTATTCCTACTGCGTATTTTTCTTTTGTATCCTGCTGCACTATTTCCAGCTCGTGGTTAACTACTTACTCTATTGAGCGTCTTGTGTGACTGTAGTCGATTACACAGGAGCCTCTACTGCTCCTTAGCCAAAGTGTTCAAGAGGCAGATGGCCTGTAAGTCTTTGGGTCTGTTGAGTCCCGATCCTCTGATTTTGTGATGATTACTACGTTTTCAGTTTTCTACACTGCAGGGACGCTACCTTACAGCAGTGCTTCATTCAGTAACTCTGTTAGAAATGGGGTGACCTATGTGTTTCTGAGTGTATGCCACCTGGACCAGGAGTCTTCTTACTCTTTAATTATTTTATTGATAACGCTATCTCTTACTGCGCAAATGGGACAGTAACAGCACTATTTGTGTAGGTGTCCTGCATTTGTTTTCGTACGTCTGTGTGATGTTGCTAGTCATTCATCTTTTCGCCATCAGGGAGAAGCTGGTTCAGCAGGTACTGTGCTGAACATCTCCCGCTCCTCGTAGTAGTTGACAAGTTGGCAGTACTGTCGCCGTCTTTACCTTACCTGTTAGAATGTTAGAAATTTAAATGCCCCCCCCCCCCCAAATGTATTGTTTTGTAACTGAATTTTGCCAAATTGTTACAGTGATCCTGTCTGGTCTTGTATCATTTATTTTTATATTTTTACTTTCTATCACGGTATAGTTTCAAACTTACCGCACTCTCTTGTGCTGTTTTTTCTCTTTGGTAATGTTTCCTTTTCTCTGTAGCATTTCTCCTTAGTTTTGTTAACTTAGTGGACCAGGGGAGTTTCTGTTTCGGTGCACAGTCAGTCTTTGGGATAACTAATTGTTGTGCTCTTTGAAGTAAGTCCGTCAGAATGTGAGCTTCATAGTCTATGCTACGACTGACTGTATGGAACGAAAATTCTTCAACCACATCCCATAATTTTTGCCAGTCAGCCTTGTTTAGAAGAAGTCGTTTGTTTTGTTGATTTGAAGATTGTGTTCGCGTTTGTGTATGTGTTCGTGTGGATGAGTGGCTTTTTCTAGTACTTCCCATTTGTTTACGTACATTATGGACTAGGGATTTGCTAATGAGATGTCAATATTTCTGGATCCTCCTGCACTGAACCAGTATGTTGGTGTTTGTCCTGCTTTATTTAGAACAAAGAGGCAGCATTCATTTATTGTGTCAACTAAGATTTGTTCTCAGTTGTCTGTTCTGTCTGCGTGCCATGGAATCGTCTATGCATTGATGTCACTAAGTACGAATAGTATTTTGTCCCTAGAAAATTGTGCTATTTCTCTTATTTGGTCAGCAAAAGGCTCTGTGTCATAGGAATACTGTGCACACACAGATGTGACAATCCAACATTCTTTTCCCGTAATTTCAGCTGTGGCTACATATTTAGAACAAAGTTGTGTTATTTTTGTGACTGTGTAATTTATGTTCGGTACTACAATTGCAGCTGTGGCATTTTTGGTCCCAGCAATTGTTATGAGACGTTTGAGAGGGTGTGGAATTCTCCCACCATGGATGTATGGCTCTTGGAGGCAGCTCTACTTCGTTCAGAGGTCTACCCAGTTCCACTCCAACCAAAGTGCTCCTACTGCCATTTAGTTGTAATATCTTCACAGCGGGGGGTATCTAGCTCTTAGATGTTGACTCATTAGGCGCCCATGCGCCCTGACGAAGTCCTTATAAACTTTATCTATGTTTAAACCTTCACCTCTTCGTGCGCACGCTG
Organism: Schistocerca cancellata; assembly: GCF_023864275.1. Taxonomy (NCBI): domain Eukaryota; kingdom Metazoa; phylum Arthropoda; class Insecta; order Orthoptera; family Acrididae; genus Schistocerca; species Schistocerca cancellata. The sequence goes on from NC_064629.1 coordinate 318,396,265, forward strand.
GTCCTAGGAGTCTGCAGAGCTCACGATAGTCAGTTGACAAGTTCTCTGTCCTATGTATCATTCTGTCGGTGTAATCTGTTGTAGGGGAACATATCTTTTCCCCTGCCTGGTGATTGAGGCGTATCACTAGGCACAGAGCAGTTTGGAATTTTTCCCTTTTTTCTTACCTACTTATGCGTAAGTTACTTTCAAGATTATGATAATCAGTTATGTTATTATTGTGTTGTTTGGTGGGGTTTCTGTGTGTGTCCTGTGAAACATCCTGACATTTGTCTTCCCCTATTGCTTCTGTACACTGGGAATTGTTTCTGAAAGCAGTAGTTTCAACTGTATTATTAGGTAGATTGACAAAGTGCCTATTGCCTTCTGTCTCGGGTTCTTCGGCCGACGTTCATCTAATGATTTTACTGACTTTTCGCCAGCACGAGTGGCTGGCATTGTCAAAGCTTCACCCCCCAGTTCCATCATTACGAAGTGTCGTATTCATGATCTATGGAACAAGTACTAATCCAATCCAATCTAATCTGTGCTGCGTGTGCTGCCACCAGTTGTAAAACGTATGGGTTTTATGTACGGTTTGCTTTTGCTAAATGTCATATTCTGAATGTAATTTAATGATATGTTTTAACCCAGTGAACAGTTAGCACGTGTTGTATCTTTTTGTGTTTCTTGTACTGGAGTGACAATATGCCTATCTGTTCCTTGTTTTTCGGCGTTGTGAGATGAATATGTGTTGGTATCACTGAGGTTCCCTAGGGCATCCTTTTGTGTTTGCTTTCTGATTGTTTTGTTACATTCCCTACTATACTGGTAGGAAACGTCCCCTTTCAGCTCTTACACTCGTAGCAGAAGTCCGGTCTGGATGATGGCCCACTGGAACATTTCGTATTTTATCTTCCTTCCTATGTAGTAGTCAATGGTTCCTAGCACACACATGTCGTCTACGTAATCAATGGTGTTAAAATATCTTTGCTGTAGTATGTCACACGTTTGCAGCGATGTAACATTGTTCGTTTCCAGATCTGTTAATTGTTGTTGGAGACTTATGTTTGCGCTTGCATGTACTGTTTCTCTGCATATCGATGCCTGTGTTTAAGGAGGGCTTTAGTGCTTGACCGTTGTACTTGTACTCAATGTTAGTGAACATTGTCGGTAATGTCATATTCTGTGCGCTCTATTTGCCTCTCGTACGATTGCTTTTAGGTTTCGGCATTCTAACTTCTTGTGGCCTGGTTTCACACATTTTCCACAGACTGGTTCTTTATCACAACGTTCTGGCTGGTGACCTAGGCTTCAGCAGCTGAAGCATTTCTGAACAGCCACCATATCTTTGATATTTTTGATTGACTGGAACTGAGTATAAACCCTTTCCCTTTGCAGCAGCAGAAAACGAACTCTTGGAGTGACTTCCAGGACGTTTTTAACTATTAGTTTACCCTTTGGGCCTGTTATGAACTTTATTTTGACTTCCTCGTTGAATTCCTCTAATTCTGCCTAAGTGACGACGAGTACTCAAAGTTTGTCTTTCACTGTTACTAGTATAACTGTTGAGGTTCTTTTATGTCTCAGTTCGTTTTGAAGCTCCGTAAGAACATCGTCGACAACGGCGATCTTTTCCGTAGTTGACGCATCTCTAAGTGTTACCGATGATGCAATTTCAGGAGAGGTACTTCGTTTTATAGCACCTGCTTTTCTGCCTTTCGGTGTGCTGACATTCTGTTTTCCTTCTGGAGTAACCGTGACTACTATTTTCGATGATCCGCTGTCGCTGCAAGGACTAGCGGCGGCTGCGACCAGCAGAGACTAAGTAGTTTTCTGCAGTATCCACGCTTTCAGGTGGGTATGCATACAGTGCAATCAGAGAGGTACAAAGCGCGTGTCCCAAACTCTTGACAATGTGAGGTGTTGGGAGCAAAAATCACTTCTATTTTTCTAAAATATAGTCAGTTTCTTATCTATTTGGCTGTGGCGCAGAAACAGAAAACAGGACGCACAAGAAAGTCACTCGCCGTCTGAATGACGTTTCGTGGCCCTGTTGTTACTTTGCTTGTTGCTACTCACATACAAACGCCGTTTTTGCTCACGCGTCTGCTGTTTCAGCAGTCGCCGACGCCACACGCCGCCTCCGCCGCTGAAGCCGATGTGCTCAGTGAGCGGTGGTGTATCAGCTGGTAGCGGTGCTGCCGCTACTGCTAATGTAAGCCGCGCTTACGTTTCGAAAATCGACGCTCAAACGGACGCGGCGAGCCACGACCCGAGCCACGGATTGATAACTGTTACACACGGACGAAATCACGAAGAGTGTTCACACATCTTTTATGATTACAGTGTCAACCACATTGACTGCACCTACAGCCGCATCAATGGCACTACATGCACTCGCCAACCGGGCGCCAAAGTCAGTGGACTCCGTTTTCCACCATAAATATGTGATAAGACCGGAGCGGACGTTAGCGCACTACCGACACGGCGGCAATCTTGAACTTTCAAGAGTTATAATGCAGTGAAGATCGATCCATATGTATCAAGCGTGAGCACTGAACTGCCCGGCTATATGCTGTGTAGCTGCCTAAATACAGGCCACGTTGAACTGTATTGGCCAGCTCACGCACGTGGTTAGACGGTGGCGTGGTGCCCTCTATCGGATGTCGAGGTCCATCTCCTCCGGCGGGCATTCAGCCTCCGCGGCGCCTCGTATCACGGCAATTCCAATACACCCCACAACACAAATCACAACTCGGCACAGAGTAGTTAAACAGAGGAAAATCTTGTTACTGGATACAACAATGTCAGCGTATTAGGTCACAGCAATGAACTTGCTTGCTGGAAGTCGTACGCCAACTTCCGACATCTGTCAGTTTAGCTACCATTACTCCTGTGAGTGTTGATAGCATCTTAGAGTGCATGTACAGTGCAGTGCAACAGCTGGCCACAGGGCCGGTTCGAGAACATTTTTCCACACAGGCGACTTATCATTTGGTATCTCCGTCTTCCCTCCCCTCCTTTTGCCTCGTATACTTCGTCCCGTGTCTGTTTCCGCTTCTAATTGTGATTACATACAGTATACAAATCTTTCACTTGAGCGCCTCGATCTGATTGGTACCCCAAGCGGCCGCTACAGATTGTTATCCGTCTTGTATAGAAATGTCACAGCTGTCACCCTTCTGGCACCCCTCCAAACCTGATCTACATATCTACGTCTACATCCATACTCCGCAAGCCACCTGACGGTGTGTGGCGAGGGTACTTTTGAGTACCTCTATCGGTTCTCCCTTCTATTCCAGTCTCGTACTGTTCGTGGAAAGAAAGATTGTCGGTATGCCTCTGTGTGGGCTCTAATCGCTCTGATTTTATCCTCATGGTCTCTTCGCGAGATATACGAAGGAGGGAGCAATATACTGCTTGACTCCTCGGTAAAGGTGTGTTCTCGAAACTTCAACAAAAGCCCGTACCGAGCTACTGAGCGTCTCTCCTGCAGAGTCTTCCACTGGAGTTTATCTATCATCTCCTTAACGCTTTCGTGATTACTAAATGATCCTGTAACGAAGTGCGCTGCTCTCCGTTGGATCTTCTCTATCTCATCTGCCAACCCTATCTGGTACGGATCCCACACTGGTGAGCAATATTCAAGCAGTGGGCGAGCAAGTTTACTGTAACCTACTTCCTCTGTTTTCGGATTGCATTTCCTTAGGATTCTTCCAATGAATCTCAGTCTGGCATCTGCTTTACCGACGATCAACTTTATATGATCATTCCATTTTAAATCACTCCTAATGCGTACTCCCAGATAATTTATGGAATTAACTGCTTCCAGTTGCTGCCCTGCTATATTGTAGCTAAATGATACAGGATCTTTCTTTCTATGTATTCGCAGCACACTTGTCTACATTGAGATTCAATTGCCATTCCCTGCACCATGCGTCAATTCGTTGCAGGTCCTCCTGCATTTCCGTACAATTTTCCATTGTTACAACCTCTCGATATACCACATCTTCATCCGCAAAAAGCCTCAGTGAACTTCCGATGTTATCCACAAGGTCATTTATGTATATTGTGAATAGCAACGGTTCTACTACACTCCCCTGCGACACACCTGAAATCACCCTTAGTTCGGAAGACTTCTCTCCATTGAGAATGACATGCTGCGTTCTGTTATCTAGGAACTCTTCAATACCATCACACAATTAGTCTGATAGTCCATATGCTCTTACTTTGTTCATTAAACGACTGTGGGGAGCTGTATCAAACTGAATGGACATCCAAATAGGGTGCAGCCGAGCAAACTCGTCTCACCCACAGCAAGTCAGAGAACGATAAGTATGGAGTTCCGAAGCAGACTCATGATAATGGCTTCAAATTTGTCGACAGCAGCTAATATAAATGGCTCTAGACTGCCGACAGGATAAAGAGCCTCATTTTCTGTATGACAGGAGAACAAACACTATGCAGCCACTGCTAGAATAACAAAGCAGTAGTGTCAGGTTTATAGCTTCGAAAATGTTTTCATGCTCTTCTCTGGAGTCAGTCATCCACGTGCAGGTGACTCGGTTGATTTTGTTACGAATGCATCCTCACAGTTTGCACTCACCCTTACATGTTCACTGGAATCTTTTAAACGATAATGCACCTTGCCTCATAGCTAAATGTGTTCTCAAATAGTAATGCTCAATCAGTATATAACTGTACTTTCCGGCCACACAGTATCTCGGAGTAACCATCAATTGAACTTCTGTGGGATCATGTTAAAAGTTCGTATCAGTTTCTTGATAGTGTGCCAAACATCAGTAAACAGCTGTGGAGTGAATGAGTACAGTGTTTACTCCAGATATCCACTGAGAGTCATAAGAACCTGACTGAGCGGCTTACAGATCATGTAGGTTCACAGTATAGGCTAAAAAAAATGGCAGCTATAGTATTTACCGCCTGATGTCTGTAGTAATTTGAGTCATCAGTGAATATGGCCAAGTTTTTGACTTTTAAATAATGGTTCAAATGGCTCTAAGCACTATGGGACTTAACATCTGAGGTCATCCGTCCCCTAGACTTAGAACTACTTAAACCTGACGAACCTAAGGACATCACACACATGCATGCCCGAGGCAGGATTCGAACCCGCGCCCGTAACAGCAGCGCAGTTCCGGACCGAAGCCCCTAGAACTGCTCGGCCACAACGGCAGGCTTTTGACTTTCACAAGTTTTTCAAACTATCATATCACTTCTTGGAAAGTCAGGTTTTCTATCGGCAATCCGCATCATACTTGCACGATATTTTGATCGCTTAACTCGCAGTCAGGGAGCAGCTGAAGGCGATTGCGAGTTAGGCGATCGAAATATCATGCCAGTACGACGCGGATTACCGGCAGAAAACCCGACTTTCCAAGATGACAACACTTCGCTGAGGAACCCTGAAGACCTACCTTATTACTGCTCCTCATGGCTATTGTTCGTAATTTCAGACCCAATTGATTTACTCGCTAAAGCTACGCTACAAATTCTGAAGCTATTTTAAACTGTCATTGTGAATTTTAGTATGTCTGTCTTGTAACATCCATAGCCTCCATTAATGTTATTAACTTCTCGTATTGCCATGACGGGGAAATCGAACTCCTAACGTATTTGGACCATTTAAGTTTTGGGTCATACGATCAAAGCACGCGCTAGTACTCATATTATTTCTTAATGAGATACAGTGATATGTATTCGTCACTTTGTGATCCACCGACACCATTGTTCAAATGTGGGAATTGCTAACTTCCTTCCATCTAAAATTAGATTTTTCATTACATCTGTGAGTATTGTTACCGTGACTCAGAATACAGTTGCTTTCTTCTCGTGGAAAAAGAAGAAAGAATATAATGCGCTCTTTTCAGGTGCTGATAATTTTAATTATTACATCATTTTGATGGAAATTTATAACTAGAAATCTATTTCATAGTGTTTGTTGTACACATTTATAATAGCTACCCTCACTCAAGATTATTCACTATATTTCCCACATCTATTAAAATAGGTTGTTTTGTGGATAACGTAGTATCAGAATTCACTATCAGCGAACTGTCTCCAATTCTGGGTATAACTTCAAAAAATGTTGTCTTAGGCACGATGGATATCCTAGATACAGTTTTAGAACATCTCAAGCGTACAGCCTAGTCGCTCTGGATTTTTTGAAATTTAATTTTTATTGGTGAAATCTTTGTTCTTGTTTTTACTGCATTGTAAATCTCCTAGACAGTGACGGTGTTCGGGAATTGACTGACGAAAGAGCGAGGTAGTACGCTGCCACTACTGCTGCATCTTTGACGTTGGTTCCTTGATATTCAAAATTTATCTGTGGGCGCGCTTCTGTAACCAATTCTGCAGGACCGTGTCTTGCTACTGGTCGATGCTGTGTGGAACTTGTTATCTCCAGGGAAGTCAGAGGTGGGTTGGAATGCTGTTATTTGCTATGATAGCAAAGCTGAAGGGTTATGACACCGCTGTTTTCCAAATATTAAATTGTATTTCTCTTATTATTTTTCAGATAACTTTCGAGAAAACCTTTAGGTTCGGTGCTTCCAACAACCGAAATTGAAGGAAAGGTGCCACGTGCCACGAGTTACGCACAAAATATTGTTTCTCTAGGTAAGACGTATCATTATATTCAGAAATAATTTGAAAGGTATCAATAAACTATCTTCAAATTGTAAAATATGGATAATAATTGACATAGGGGAAAAGTAAACGATCGCCGTTTCCCAGTGTATTTACAACAGTAAATTTAGGTTTTACACCCTTACGAATGTAAAAACCCTGTAAGAATCTTGTGACAGACTTTTTAGTGTGTTCGCCAGACATTTGTCCGACATAGTGTATGTGCCATTGTTACGTCGCTTGTTTACTTGTCTGGGCACATCATGTAGTTCAATTGTTGGACTCTGTAATTAATGGTGATGAATTAGTTTGTTTTCTGCTGGATATGTTGCAATGTGAGTACGGTACTTACTGAGTATACGAAAAAACACAGTCGAGCACATCTGTTTACGCATCATATTATAGCGTATAAAAGTGGAACCTGTTACGTTATGATTACGTTCTTAACGGAAGAAGGCTAAAATAAATATATTTATCCAGCAGCTGTAATAAGAGGTACGCTACCTATCTTACATTCATAATAGCACGGACCTAAGCGAACCTTTTCGTTAAGCTTTTGTGCCACTGCTTGTACCAAGATATTTAACGAAAATATTTTAAATTTTGAAATGTGTGTAAGTTCATAATTGCAAAACCACATGACACTGATGTCAGCTGAGAGCATCGTGTACTATAGAGATACTTCGTAATTAAATGCGTCAACGCTTTTTCTTCACTTAATTTTCGGTTTTAAGTACGGTACTTAAGATTTTCATAAATGCGTCAGTTCTCAAAGAAAAAATCAGCTTCCACCTATCACCATGAAATTATTTTCTTGCGTGACGAATTTTATATTTGAACTGGAAGAGTGCAGATATGCCTACTTGAAACGTACGGGATGCAGTATAACCTACTGCAGAGACTGGCTACGGTACACTACGCTTCCCCGTCCCCGTCTCGACTATCCTTTCGCGATATGGGATTCCTACCAGATAGGATTTACAGCTATTGAAATAGTTCATAGAAGAGGAGCTCGATTTGTATTATCATGAAATAGAGAAGAAAGTGTCACTGATATGACAAGAGAGCTGGAGTGACAGTCATTAAAACAAAGGCGTTTTTCATTGCGGCAACATCTTTTTACGAAATTTCGTTCACCAGCAACTTTCTCCGCCGAATGCCAAAATATTTTCTTGACCCCCCCCCCCTCTCTCCCCCTCATACACAGGGAGAAACGACCATCGTGGCGAATTAAGAGAAATCAGAGCTCTCACCGAAACATTTAGGTATTTTGTCTCGTACGGTAATCATTTTCCTCAAGTGCAATTCCAGAGTTGAACGGTCGGGAAGTTGTCTGAATGGGGTTCTGTGAACCCTATTCCTAGCACTTAGGTTATCTATGATTTACAGAGTAGTGTCATAGATCTAGACGTAGACTTGCCGTGCAGTACTTATAGATACCGCATCTTAACAGAGAATTTGTTTACTTACATCCTTCTTTGTTCCACGTTTTATGCACTCTGCAATTATTACTAAACTCTTATCCTTCATTGTATTAATAACTCGTGAACACACACTTTTAAATAAAAAAATTATCAGCTTCGGTAAACGCAATAGTACAGTTTTGTTGGCCTATTTATTTCCAGAAAACTGTACTTAAACTCGACAAGATTGTGTAATTAAGCATGCTGTGCTGAGCTGTAGTCCTACTGGCTAAATTGTTTTTAGTCCTTAACGAAGCTGGTCCACCATTCCATAAACATATTTTGTTCACTGTGTGACAGTATGCAACGGAACTGAAAATCTTCTAGACGGGAAGAAACATAACATCAACCTCCACACAGTTGTCTATTGCCTTCTGCATCTGGTGGTCCAACACAGTGAAATGAAATAACCAAGACTGTTATTGAGGGTTCCTTGTTGATTCTTACAGATGGTATTTTTGTCTCCAAAGAGGTCAGAGTTCATGTGTTTAAGTACAGAAAGCTTGCGAAAAAAATATTTGTCACCACCTGGAGACATGATACTAATAACCTATAACAAACACTCTAGCCATGAAATGGCCTCAATTTGGCAACAGAGAGACTTCACAAGTTTGTTGAGATATGCCATGTGAAGTTGAAGACACCCGTTCAAGATTAGACCCAGAAAAATTACAAAATGCTGCAGATTCTGAATGTCATATACCGTACTATCCTCTGTACAAAATAATCTGAGATTTTTCTATGGGAGTAAGATCATATAATTTAGCATCCACTTATGGTGTGACTGTGTGAGTGTTCATCAAGCTAAGAATGTATGAGCCCTGTGAACATGACTGTCAGTATCCTAGAAGAAGGGAATACCCACAGTGTACTCATCATGAATATGTGGCACAAAAGGCAACCCTTTGTCACCAAGAATGTTGAAATAAACGTCCTGCTTTACATTCATTGTAAATTGAATGAGTAGATCAAAGTCACGGTGTGAACAACACTCTTGAAACCTCACAGAACCACTTTCAGTCTGAACTACACAATCCACACATGGTGGGTTAAATGTCTCATTGGGTACATTTGCAGCATCTGAAAAGGCAAAATCATGAGTCATTGGACCATACTTAACACTTCCATTCAGTTACTGACCAGTTTATGAGCAGTTTGGCCAATTAAAGACATGCAGCTATATATGCCACTGTGAGTTATGGCTTTTTGCAAGTTCCTCAACTCCAAAGGCAATTGAAGGCTAAACTTTTACAATATTTGTTTGGAAATTGCCTGAGGTGGACCTGGAATCACTGACAACAGCAATTCCCATTTCAGTATGAAACTATATGTCACTGACAAGATATTCATTCCTGGCCCCTATCTGTTCTTACATCACATTACAGGAATGCACAATTCCTTGTAGACAATGAAAACCCCTTTCTTCCATTCTGTGATGTGTCCTCATCAAAACATCTTAGTGTTCTGATACCATTCAACCAGCTGGCTCCTTCACACTATGGCACTGTCATGATTTAAGTCAGTGGTGGAGGGTTACGTGGTCACCTATTACCAGTTATACACCATCTACAGTCTGTTAAAAAAGCCCTTTGCTCTTTTAAGAGGTTGACCAAGATTTCATCCAGTTAACTTACTATCGTAATTCTACATCAGACTAATATCAGTGATCAGCAATGCAGGCCTACAGCTATACTCATCTCTTTTTCATGTTCCTTGAAATGTTTCATTAACCCGCTGACTTAAAATAACGTGGTCTATAAGAGGAGGAGGCCAGTTCACATGTTGTTGTTGTTGTGGTCTTCAGTCCTGAAACTGGTTTGATGCAGCTCTCCATGCTACTCTATCCTGTGCAAGCTTCTTCATCTCCCAGTACCTACTGCAACCTACATCCTTCTGAATCTGCTTAGTGTATTCATCTCTTGGTCTCCCCCTACGATTTTTACCCTCCACACTGCCCTCCAATACTAAATTGGTGATCCCTTGATGCCTCAGAACATGTCCTACCAACTGATCCCTTCTTCTGGTCAAGTTGTGCCACAAACTTCTCTTCTCCCCAATCCTATTCAATACTTCCTCATTAGTTATGTGATCTACCCATCTAATCTTCAGCATTCTTCTGTAGCACCACATTTCGAAAGCTTCTATTCTCTTCTTGTCCAAACTATTTACCGTCCATGTTTCACTTCCATACATGGCTACACTCCATACAAATACTTTCAGAAATGACTTCCTGACACTTAAATCTATACTCAATGTTAACAAAATTCTCTTCTTCAGAAACGCTTTCCTTGCCATTGCCAGTCTACATTTTATATCCTCTCTACTTCGACCATCATCAGTTACTTTGCCCCCCAAAAAGCAAAACTCCTTTACTACTTTAAGTGTCTCATTTCCTAATCTAATTCCCTCAGCATCACCCGACTTAATTCTACTACATTCCATTATCCTCGTTTTGCTTTTGTTGATGTTCATCTTATATCCTCCATTCAAGACACTGTCCATTCCATTCAACTGTTCTTCCAAGTCCTTTGCTGTCTCTGACAGAATTACAATGTCATCGGCGAACCTCAAAGTTTTTATTTCTTCTCCATGGTTTCCTTTACTGCTTGCTCAATATACAGATTGAATAGCATCGGGGAGAGGCTACAACCCTGTCTTACTCCCTTCCCAACCACTGCTTCCCTTTCATGCCCCTCGACTCTTATAACTGCCATCTGGTTTCTGTACAAATTGTAAATAGCTTTTCGCTCCCTGTATTTTACCCCTGCCACCTTTAGAATTTGAAAGAGAGTATTCCAGTCAACATTGTCAAAAGCTTTCTCTAAGTCTACAAATGCTAGAAACGTAGGTTTGCCTTTCCTTAATCTTTCTTCTAAGATAAGTCGTAAGGTCAGTATTGCCTCACGTGTTCCAGTATTTCTACGGAATCCAAACTGATCTTCCCCGAGGTTGGCTTCTACTAGTTTTTCCATTTGTCTGTAAAGAATTCGTGTTAGTATTTTGCAACTGTGGCTTATTAAACTGATTGTTCGGTAATTTTCACATCTGTCAACACCTGCTTTCTTTGGGATTGGAATTATTATATTCTTCTTGAAGTCTGAGGGTATTTTGCCTGTTTCATACATCTTGCTCACCAGATGGTAGAGTTTTGTCAGGACTGGCTCTCCCAAGGCCATCAGTAGTTCCAATGGAATGTTGTCTACTCCGGGGGCCTTGTTTCGACTCAGGTCTTTCAGTGCTCTGTCAAACTCTTCACGCAGTATCATATCTCCCATTTCATCTTCATCTACATCCTCTTCCATTTCCATAATATTGTCCTCAAGTACATCACCCTTGTATAGAACCTCTATATACTCCTTCCACCTTTCTGCTTTCCCTTCTTTGCTTAGAACTGGGTTTCCATCTGAGCTCTTGATGTTCATACAAGTGGTTCTCTTATCTCCAAAAGTCTCTTTAATTTTCATGTGGGCAGCATCTATCTTACCCCTAGTGAGACAAGCCTCTACATCCTTGCATTTGTCCTCTAACCATCCCTGCTTAGCCATTTTGCACTTCCTGTCGATCTCATTTTTGAGACGTTTGTATTCCTTTTTGCCTGCTTCATTTACTGCATTTTTATATTTTCTCCTTTCATCAATTAAATTCAATATTTCTTCTGTTACCCAAGAATTTCTACTAGCCCTCGTCTTTTTACCTACTTGGTCCTCAGCTGCCTTCACTACTTCATCCCTCAAAGCTACCCATTCTTCTTCTACTGTATTTCTTTCCCCCCTTCCTGTCAATTGTTCCCTTATGCTCTCCCTGAAACTCTGTACTACCTCTGGTTCTTTCAGTTTATCCAGGTCCCATCTCCTTAAATTCCCACCTTTTTGCAGTTTCTTCAGTTTTAATCTACAGGGCATAACCAATAGATTGTGGTCAGAGTCCACATCTGCCCCTGGAAATGTCTTAGAATTTAGAACCTGGTTCCTAAATCTCTGTCTTACCATTATATAATCTATCTGATACCTTTTAGTATCTCCAGGGTTCTTCCATGTATACAACCCTCTATCATGATTCTTAAACCAAGTGTTAGCTATTATTAAGTTGTGCTCTGTGCAAAATTCTACCAGGCGGCTTCCTCTTTCATTCCTTAGCCCCAATCCATATTCACCTACTATGTTTCCTTCTCTCCCTTTTCCTACACTCGAATTCCAGTCACCCATGACTATTAAATTTTCGTCTCCCTTCACTATCTGAATAGTTTCTTTTATTTCATCATACATTTCTTCAATTCCTTCGTCATCTGCAGAGCTAGTTGGCATATAAACTTGTACTACTGTAGTAGGTGTGGGCTTCGTATCTATCTTGGCCACAATAATGCGTTCACTATGCTGTTTGTAGTAGCCTACCCGCATTCCTATTTTCCTATTCATTATTAAACCTACTCCTGCATTACCCCTATTTGACTTTGTGTTTATAACCCTGTAGTCACCTGACCAGAAGTCTTGTTCCTCCTGCCACCGAACTTCACTAATTCCCACTATATCTAACTTTAACTTATCCATTTCCCTTTTTAAATTTTCTAACCTACCTGCCCGATTAAGGGATCTGACATTCCACGCTCCGATCTGTAGAATGCCAGTTTTCTTTCTCCTGATAACGACGTCCTCTTGAGTAGTCCCCGCCCAGAGATCTGAATGGGGGACTATTTTACCTCCGGAATATTTTACCCAAGAGGACGCCATCATCATTTAATCATACAGTAGAGCTGCATGCCCTCGGGAAAAATTACGGCCATAGTTTCCCCTTGCTTTCAGCCATTCACAGTACCAGCACATCAAGGCCGTTTTGGTTATTGTTACAAGACCAGATCAGTCAATCACCCAGACTTTTGCCCTTGCAACTACTGAAAAGGCTGCTGCCCCTCTTCAGGAACCACACATTTGTCTGGCCTCTCAACAGATACCCCTCCATTGTGGTTGTACCTACGGTACGGCTATCTGTATCGCTGAGGCACGCAAGCCTCCCCACCAACGGCAAGGTCCATGGTTCATGGGGGGGGGCCAGTTCACATAACTCGTGTAAAATAATGCAAGTATCCCATAATATTGAGTTGTTTTTCACCTCCTTAGCAATTATGCTCAATTTTTCAATGTATTGTAAGATACGTCAATCCTTAGCATTTTACCTTGTCTTCAATGTTGCTAGGAAGAACCATAGTACAATTTACATCAGGTAAAAATTTTAAATGATGGATGTTCTTATTCTGTAATTTATCTGTGTCATTCCTCATTTTAGTGTAAGTATGACTCCCGAGGAAATGAATAGTTTACATCAGCCTGTTATTTTTGCATATCACTAAACAGAACTTTGTTTTGAAATTTACTGAATTCTTCTTCCATTGCCCATCTTATGTTCACTTTATTCATTATATTGTTAGTAAACAAGCCATTGCCATCATTTATATCTGTAATAGAGTTTTCTTAGCCTTTGTAGCAACTAATTAACAAGGCAGTTAAAGCACATTCAGTCTTTTCCATGGCTCTCGATGTTCCTTGTAATACAGATGTCTAAAGTATTTTGTACAATCCTCTTGCATTTTGGTTATTGATATTTCACATTAATAGCCACAGAGATGAATATTTGATATTCATTGCTCAGGCAGTCAACAATTTGTTTCTTGTCTCACTTGCTATGCAGAAATTTTGCCCTACCTTCCTTAACACACATTTAACACGTAGAGTAACTTATACTGTAACAGCATTATGGTTGCTGACTGCGGCCTCTACATTTTCAAAACATACTTTGTACACATGGCTTCATTTTATAGACTAAAATAACTAATTATGAAATATTCTCTATTGTAATAAATAGTGAAGTGATCATTCAATAATCACCATGCAAATTAACAATAACAATATTCAACTATACAGTGGAAAATACGAAACCAACCACATCCATGTATTCTGGTGGTCACGAGCTGCTGTGCACTGTCACAAGCCACTGCGTACAGTTACAATGACTTGCTGATATTTTCATAGTTATGTCCAACAGTTGGCAACACTTGTGAATGATGAAAAGGCTCAACATTCACAAATGTGTACCTCAGGTTTCCAGTGGGGAAAAAAAAAAAAAAAAAAAAAAAAAAAAAAAAAAAAAAAAAAAATATATATATATATATATATATATATATATATATATATATATATATATATCTGCCACAGCTAAGAGACAGTAAAATTTAATGTTCACAATTGTAGCCAGAGGGTCTGAAAGAGTCAATGTAATCAAACAAATCACTGTCCCTCTCAACTACTGTAATCATGCATATCCTACAGTCCTTAGCTGGGTGGTTGACACCATGATTACCATAGCATGGTCAGCAAATTTACGTATGATATTCTCCAAATATCTGTGAAGCATTCTGCCACTACATCTCTTAAGGCAGGTAGTTCATATTTGACCCACCTGTGATTCATACCTTCACCTGACATATTTACATTTGAAACATGGAATAAACTGACTAGACTTGGTTGATTTTCTTATAGCAATAAATACATCATCATCATTGCCATACAATGATATATATTTCATTTACAACTCATTCACAGCAAGTATTAGCCAGTTTTCTGCCTACAGTGCAGCATGGATACTATTGTTGTTAACTGGTGAAACTAATTATGAAACCATTGAAGTTCCTGAAACAGAGTCCCACCTGAAGATGGCAGCTATATGGACCACTGAAATATCATGTCAGTATGACAATATGATGTGGCTGCAGGCCTGACTGTTATACCAGTTCACATGCCAGGAATATTTAAATAGTCTTAAATTAAGTTGCAGCTTACTGAGTAACACAAACATTTTGCTCTCATCATATTTGGACTGATGTATGCTGTAGGAGCCTACACCAGCTTGTGAAAATTATTTTTTTATCTTTTTTACATTCAGTCTAGTAAAGCACAGCCACTGAATAGAGATGTGCATGTGTACAATAAGCATTTAGTGGGAAATAATCCACCACAAAGTAAAATTTTTTGTTAATTACTCTCCTTTCAAGTATATTACAGCAATGTCCATTTGCCACCACCAGAGTGGTTTTAACATTTTCCGCTATTCATCCATTTTCCAACTCAGATGTTTTATTTTTCCAGAATGAGAAATTCTTCTTATCAGTACACCATTAAATATGAAAAAAGCCTCTAATTAGAGTCATCACCTAATTTTTCCAATGAACTGAAGATGTTGGAGATCAAGATTATCATTTTTGAAATTTAGAGGGAGGGAAAATATAATTGTTCATTTATACCTATAGAGTAGTAACACTTTTAAGAACATTGACATTTAGGTGCTTCAGTGTCAGTGGAGAACAATGTATAATAATATGTGAGTAATAGTTACAATTTTTGATGTAATACACGGTCCTTGATTGATATGTGGAACTGATTTTTTCAATGTAACTACTTAATGTTACTTAATTACTGTAGTTGTTTCTTCTTCCACAGATTATTTAAAATAATATTGGGCATATCAGCTTAATATAGTATCGGTAGAAATCATTTGCATTCAAACACTTTATTACTACTCACTACCATTCAGCTACATGCTTCAAGAAACAGTGCTCTGATCCCAATGTTGTTGACACTCAGTTTGTGGTATACACAAAATAAAATAAAATATAAAGTAAATTTCAGTGAGGATATTTGTATCATTACTTCCTTGGAATACTAAATATTTATAATCATTCATCTGCATTGAAATAAATCTAAATAGTAGTTATCTCATACTGTTATTATTGATTTGCCTACAATGAACTTTGTTGAATTTATTCTCGTGAACATCTATTTCTAATTCTTCTACCAATTTGACAAATCTTTCATTTGCCTAACATCAGGACTGTGATTGTATACTTGTCTTCGGCTACATATGTCGTCATTATAATTTGTCTATATGAAAAAAAGGCTCAAACACCATGTCTCCAGTATGAAAAAGATGCTCATCCCAGGAAGGTGAAAGGAAGTTAGCACTTTCCATCATTGATCTTGGGCAACAGTTTTCCATAATATGCACAATACTTTGGAAGCATGTTGCAGAATAACAGAGATACTTTATTTTTTCACTCTATGATGCTTTTTAACCATCCTTATTTTGCATTATTTTAGTAATTCTTCAGTTTGTAGCATGCATTATTTAAGAAATAAGCCTTACTCCTGTTTTAAAACAGGTTATGATTGATTGTCTGCCGGCCAGTGTGGCCGAGCGGTTTTAGGCGCTTCAGTCTGGAACCGTGCAACCGCGACGGTTGCAAGTTCAATCCTGTCTCAGGCATTGATGTGTGTGATGTCAGGTTAGTTACGTTTAAGTAGTTCTAAGTTCTACGGGACTGATGACCTCAGATGTTGAGTCCCATAGTGCTCAGAGCCATCTGAACCATTTTTTGATTGTCTCCTTGGGTGACTTGTTATATGGCACTGATGAGATGACTCAAAGGTTGCATTGTGCTGATGACATTCTCTTTCATAGTACGTTAGTGTGATTCCACTTCAGCTCACAGTAAATTTCACTCTAAAAATTTTGTGTATTGCATCTGTGGAATTATCATCTGAGTTTAATGTGACAGTATTACTTTACGTCTGAAAATTGGAAGTCATGCTGTTTGTTTTTCTTTGTTCAGCTTTAGTGTGTTGAATATTGCCATTTTCCAAACATTCAGAGTGATTCACTTGTCTTTTCTTTCTGGAGGTCTGGAGTTTTATCCGTAATTACAATGTTGCTGCCATCTACCAGGATGTTTCATCAACTGAGAAATGTATCAGCCACAGTTATAGTCATACGCTGTACCTAGATGAACTGATAATCTAATGTATTTTTGATCTGATAACTATTTTACTAAAACTTTTTCTCCATTTGACACCTTCACTACCTCAACCATCCTTATGCTGTTTCTCATACAAGGTGAGACCCCTCGTTTGCTAATCCTCTTATTCCTAATAACTTCTGCAGTAGAATTTAATGCTGAACAGCGTCAAAGACCTGGGAAAAGTCTAAAAATACAGGGTGTCTGGGCTAGAAGTATACACAAACAAATCCTTATAATGAAAGAATTCAACATGTTATGTTGTTGAGAAAATATACAATTGATACATACATCCTCCAAGATCTGATACTTTCTCCATTTCATGAATAGTGCTGAGTGAAACAGTGCATGTGGACCATTGAGAGGACACACATATCTTTGACATGTTGGCGATCTATGCAGTTCCACAGATGCCTCGCTCAACATCGTTTTTACAGCAGGATGGTGCCCCCTATACCCCCTCCCCTTCCCATTGCCACTATCATAGGGATGTTACCACATTTCTCCATTAGTACTGTATTGGAAAGGCAGGTGGGCCCCATTGTTCTGTACCCTTGATCTCCCAATCTAACCGATTTTCAGTGCATGGGGTTTCATCAAGGAAGCTGTTTTCAGAACAAGGGTTCAAGATCTAATAGATTCAGGACAACAGATCTATGCCACACTAGAGGCCATAATGCCTGTCATGCTGATGAACATGTGGCAAGAAATGGAGTGCTGTTTTGATATCTGCCAAGCCACAAACAGTGCCCACATTGAACTGCAACAACACGCATAAAAATGTTTGAGCTGCTGTCTGTAGACAGTGTTGGACAAATACATTTATAAACCTTAATATGTACTGAAATATAAACAAATGTTTTTGAATATCTCTAGCCCAGATAACCTTTGTGTCTGTTATGCAGTTATTGTCGTCTAGTACAAGATGTAGCACTTTTGTAATCTTTGATATGGCTGATTCTTTATTTCTACACGTCTGGAAACCATACTCTCCTTTGCTGAGGAGTTTATATTTGTTCAATTAGCATTATTTGCTTGTCTTACCTGATGGTATATTATTGAAAATCATGATTGCAGTGAGACAGGGTATTAATTTTTTATGTCTCCAGCAATATATTTCTTTAGTTGAAATGACAATTTTGCTTGTTTTAGGTGCTGTGGAAATTATTAGAGCTTAGAGACTTATTCTCATTGTCAGTTTGTCAGTTACCAGGACATGTATTTTATTTTAAGGAGGTGAAGATTCATGGATTGTACATATTTTTGAAAAATCATGAGAGAGAGAGAGAGAGAGAAAAGGGGGGGGGGGACTTTTCTTAAAATAATATACTTGGATTTAAATAACAAATTGAATGACAGCTAGTTGTTTACAGGACAGCTGCCATAACAACAACCAGTTGGTTGGTTTGAGGGGGGTTGAAGGGACCAGACTATAAAGGCCATTGGTCCCAACAACCAGTCAGAGCATTATCTTGATCACACTTTCTGTGCTGTGCTCAGTTGTTACATAGCTGTGCGACCTCAGGTGTTGGTTACCTCTTACCTGTGGATGACATGTGCTTTCTTTTACACGATTTCTGTGATTTGTTCTCATATACTTTATCTGTCTGTGTGTTGTGCTTCTGTTTTGGATTGTGTGAAGAATGAGGAATCTCACAACCAATGTTACTGGAGCCAAATTTCCCTTGCATGGAATAGCAAACTGAGAACATTCCTCCCTTCCACACTCAGCTGTTAATCATATTGGCTTTCTGATCAAGTTATAGATTTGGTCGAACAAAAGATCATACTCACATAAAAAATCATGGTCATTTGATCCAGATACAAATAATAAAGATTGAACACATCTCCTGTAATAAATGTGGCTTTTAGATACTGATGGTTTTCGGTAATTTATCTGAAACAGATAGTTTTAATAATGTGGCATACATCTACCTTGTCAAATCACAATTTTTAAAACATGTGGTATGTTGCCTATGTGTGTTTCAAAATATACTATGGCATTGTATTGATGTCTGCAGAATTTTAATTTTGTACTAGTTTCCTGACTTCAAGTTCTGTGGTGGATAACACCATCACTGTACTTCTGGCACCATTTTTTTACACAAGTGGTGTCTGTTTCAGTGAATGCAACTTTTCTGCAAAACTGTGTGGAACTCAATCAGGTACACACTTTATGTAGATATCTGTTAAATTTTGAGCATTAATGTTATTAGTTTGTTCAGTTGTGACCTGGATGGCAACATTAGGAGACTTCAGAATGACTTTTCACTTTGCAGCAGAGTATGTACTAATCTGAAATTTCTCATCATAAAAACTGTTCCGGACTGGAACCTACACTCAATACCTTTACCATTCATGGGCAAATCCTCAGCTGATTGAGCTATCTATATTTCCCAAACTTCAGAAAAGTTCTCCTGCATACCTTCTGAGACTAGCACTCCTGCAAGAAAGGATATGCAGTGGCCAAGCCATTTCTCTAATCTTCCTTCCAGAAGTGCTAGTCCCAGAGGGCTTGCAGGAAATTGTGAAATTTGAAAAGTAAGAGAGATACACTCACAAAATTAAAGTTGTGAGGGCAAGTCTTGAGTAATGGCTGTGTAACTCAGTTGACAGAGCGTTCGCTCGTGAAAGGTAAAGGTTCCTGGTTTGAGTCCCAAGCCATGACACAGATTTAATCAGCCACCAGTTTTCGTTTTGAAGGATGTCATACATTGGCTGAGGGAAGACAGAAATAGTGAGACAATGAATTTAAATTTCTGTGTACAACTGAAGATGTTATTTTAGTGCTACTAAACAATGCTAACAAGACGGGGAAAAAAGGAGAATTATGGTCCCAATAACCATACAACACCCTTTCATATGTTCAACTTGTGATGTATGTTTAAACAGGGAATGTGTACTGGAATGACATAATGGATTAGGTGTTGTATGTTGACCTCAGATAGTTTACTGTAGACACATGTAAATGAAAACACACAATAGAGTCTAAATCTGGTTGTTACATTGGCCTGATAGTTCTGATTATCTTCTTCATGTATCTTTATGGGACCAAGTTGTAATAAGCAAGCCTGCCAGGGTTATCCTGAATGATTAAAGTAATGACATGAAAGTGTTCTTTTGCCATGACTGCATAAAATAACAACTGCAGGAGTAGGTATGAATGCTAATGGTCTGTTATTATTTTATATGCAGCCTTTGACATTATGCATTCTAGTAACTAGGGATAAAGAACTTGTTGTAAAATTGACTGCACATAGAGAAAAGTAATTTTGTTATCTGCACTCCACTTCCCTGTAAAGTACATAGTATTCAAATAAGTAACTACAACTAAATTCAGGCTTTTGCATAATGGATAGCCTACAGATTAACTCTGACAACTAGTTCTGCTAATGTTAAAAAACTAGAACTGCTCTAATTGTCGAAAACACAAATGAATGCTGTAAGATCTGTTACAATTCAAAAGGAATAAGACTATCAGAGAAATAAAACTACAAGGGAAGGCTAGGCAGATAAATGAAAGTAACAAGCAGAATGTCTTACAATTTATAGGGAAAACTGATATGGGGGTAAACATATGATGAAGAAAACTGGAAGGTTCCTGTAAATACTGGTGTACAAATAAGCTATCTGTGAGATAATTGGGAATGTATGGTTGCAAGTTATCACTTACTTTAATATGAAATAGTGTGCTAATTAGTAAATATGTATTCAAAATGTAAACTCTTCAATTAGGTCCTCATGTAATGGGACTCAAATTTCACCTATGGCCCATGATTAAGAACTGTAATACATTCATGACAGGGCACTGAAGCATTTTACTGTGGTCATAAGACAACATGTAACATACCAATACTGTTCAAGGTGGATAGGTCAGGTAGCATCTGTACCTTGGCTTCCAAATCATTTGAATCTTCTGCATTTTCCCATCTGGGAATGTCTCAGAACTGAAGTGAACAACACTCTCACTGATAAGGTTGAAGAACTGGAGCTGCAGATTGTGCACTTTTGTAAAGATTTATGAGATTATTCATGGGTGTCTGGAAAAATTTGTAACTCACTGTAGAGACAAGTGTATTATAGCATCCAAATTTTAGCACAGCATTTGGACCACCTCCTTTAACAGGTTAACAGGTACAAGTGTACAGCAAATTGTAACACATGCTGAAATAGTATTGCACTTCCCCTTCGGGAAGGCTGTGAATAAAATCTGAGTGCAGGTAATTAAAAATTTTGGATTTCAAATACCAGTGCATTTGTACTAGCTTGGGCAATATTTTGTAGTGAAATCAGTAGCACGTGATAAATACACATTCACAATTATTTCCCAAATGACTCATCTGCATACCTATGTCTACTTGAATGTTTCTGCACTTGCGTTATATCATTTCACTCATTTAAGATTTTCCTATTAATTGTGATATGTCCCATGTACAGTAGTGGACAATCTCATGAGGTATAAAATACTGGAATGAGCAAACCGAATCTCTGTCTATACTGTTGAAATATCAACAACATAAGACAAATGTAAATTGCTACTTAATGAAACTATGACACTTAAGTTTCAGACAGGCACAATGAAAAGACACTTACACATTAGCTTTCAGCCAAAGCGTTCATTAGAAATGGGAGTGCACACAGATTCATTCATACAAGCAAGCACACCTTAAGCACACATGACCATCACCTCCGGCAGCACAGACCAGTCCTGTGCTACTGACTACATGTAAACATAGACAAGCACATGAACACAGTAGCTCAGTTTAAGAACTTGTATTGATTATTAGAGCACACTGTGTATACAGGCACTGTTGAACTATTGCAGCAGTGTATGGTGCCAGGCCACAACTAAAATGCAATTAACTATATATGCCTCTGTATGTCTTGGATAATATGACTTTGTAATATCAGCTCTCCCATCATTCCTTATATCTAATAGATGTGTCATTATTCTAATTGTAAAAATTCATATAAAAGGAATGTTTTTATTTTCATTAGATAGTCAAAAAGATTGTTAATAGTCATCCTCATAAATAGCTGTGTGGGCCTTGGATCTACGGTGGGAACATTTATGTATATTTTATGACAAATAGTACAGGTCATGTAAAGTTGGATTGTGAAGATGTAAAAGCCTACAGTGTGGTTCACATAAAAATTGAAGGTTGCAATGTAACTGCTGTCCTGTTTTTTTTTTTTTTTTTTTTTTTTTTTTTTTTTTTTTTTTTTTTTTTTAGTTATGTAACAGTGTTTAATATATTGGACATTACGTCTAATAAGCTATCCACATAAATTACGTCTATGTAAAAGACTAAAAGTAGTGATGTAGAGAATTTGCATCTATGCTCACTATCACCAGAAATTGTATAGAAGAACATACTTTTTTCGTAGGGTACATTAGTATTTCTTCACCTTACATGTCATTTATAGTTGGAAAACAACTGGCTTCTACACTTATGTGTACATTATTGATAGACTCACTTATCTTCATGGTTCCTACAGTCTCAGTAGCTGGGTTTTGGAATTTTAAAATGTATTTTTGTGAAAAACTGGTGTCTTTCCATGAATGCTTACCAGTTATGTTTTTTGGGATTTCTAATACACCCACCCTAAAGCTAAACATGTCGGTTGTCATTTACACCACTTTTTATGTGAAATTTGTTTTGTGTTGATCTGACTGACATGACATAATATGTTTTTCACCTATTTCAATAGGTTTCATAAAAAGCCAGTTGTTTGTTTTATGTATGCATGTTCATTTTATATCACTGCTTTATGTTACTCCGAGGTGTTTGTATCATATGGCAACTCCTACTACATTTTTAATTTCACTGAGTGTGTAGCTTAGTATATTAATGTTATCTTTATTATGAGTTAACTTCTGATCTAGGCATCTTTAGTCAATATTTCCATAAATGGAGGTTGCACCCAAATTCAATTAAAATCTAAGGTGCATACTTTCGTATGTCTAATGTTTAGTGTATAGAACCCGTGATATTTGTCTTGAAGGAGAGAAACTTCATTACAACACACATCAAAAATACCTTGGTAGCATCTAAGATTGTTGTTGTTGTGGTCTTCAGTCCTGAGACTGTTTTGATGCAGCTCTCCATGCTACTCTATCCTGTGCAAGCTTCTTCATCTCCCAGTACCTACTGCAACCTACATCCTTCTGAATCTGCTTAGTGTATTGATCTCTTGGTCTCCCTCTACGATTTTTACCCTCCACGCTGCCCTCCAATGCTAAATTTGTGATCCCTCGATGCCTCAGAACATGTCCTACCAACCGATCCCTTCTTCTAGTCAAGTTGTGCCACAAACTTCTCTTCTCCCCAATCCTATTCAATACCTCCTCATTAGTTACGTGATCTACCCACCTTATCTTCAGCATTCTTCTGTAGCACCACATTTCGAAAGCTTCTATTCTCTTCTTGTCCAAACTAGTTATCGTCCATGTCTCACTTCCATACATGGCTACACTCCATACAAATACTTTCAGAAACGACTTCCTGACACCTAAATCTATATTCGATGTTAACAAATTTCTCTTCTTGAGAAACGCTTTCCTTGCCATTGCCAGTCTACATTTTATATCCTCTCTACTTCGACCATCATCGGTTATTTTACTCCCTAAATAGCAAAACTCCTTTACTACTTTAAGTGTCTCATTTCCTAATCTAATTCCCTCAGCATCACCCGACTTAATTTGACTACATTCCATTATCCTCGTTTTGCTTTTGTTGATGTTCATCTTATATCCTCCTTTCAAGACACTGTCCATTCCGTTCAACTGCTCTTCCAAGTCCTTTGCTGTCTCTGACAGAATTACAATGTCATCGGCGAACCTCAAAGTTTTTACTTCTTCTCCATGAATTTTAATACCTACTCCGAATTTTTCTTTTGTTTTCTTTACTGCTTGCTCAATATACAGATTGAATAACATTGGGGAGAGGCTACAACCCTGTCTCACTCCTTTCCCAATCACTGCTTCCCTTTCATGCCCCTCGACTCTTATAACTGCCATCTGGTTTCTGTACAAATTGTAAATAGCCTTTCGCTCCCTGTACTTTACCCCTGCCACCTTCAGAATTTGAAAGAGAGTATTCCAGTCAACATTGTCAAAAGCTTTCTCTAAATCTACAAATGCTAGAAACGTAGGTTTGCCTTTTCTTAATCTTTCTTCCAAGATAAGTCGTAAGGTCAGTATTGCCTCACGTGTTCCAACATTTCTACGGAATCCAAACTGATCTTCCCCGAGGTCAGCTTCTACCAGTTTTTCCATTCGTCTGTAAAGAATTCGCGTTAGTATTTTGCAGCTGTGACTTATTAAACTGATAGTTCGGTAACTTTCACATCTGTCAACACCTGCTTTCTTTGGGATTGGAATTATTATATTCTTCTTAAAGTCTGAGGGTATTTCGCCTGTCTCATACATCGTGCTCACCAGATGGTAGAGTTTTGTCATGACTGGCTCTCCTGAGGCCATCAGTAGTTCTAATGGAATGTTGTCTACTCCCGGGGCCTTGTTTTGACTCAGGTCTTTCAGTGCTCTGTCAAACTCTTCACGCAGTATCTTATCTCCCATTTCATCTTCATCTACATCCTCTTCCATTTCCATAATATTGTCCTCAAGTACATCGCCCTTGTATAAACCCTCTATATACTCCTTCCACCTTTCTGCCTTCCCTTCTTTGCTTAGAACTGGGTTTCCATCTGAGCTCTTGATATTCATACAAGTGGTTCTCTTCTCTCCACAGGTCTCTTTAATTTTCCTGTAGGCAGTATCTAAGATATGACACTTTATTTTCAGAAACACTTCATTTGAAACGTTCTTGGTGTACAAAAGCTCAAAAGCAGAAATAACATCCTCCATAATCTCTGTAGCACTAGTTGGGGATTGACAGTAGACACATTTTGAGTATCAGCACTCAAATTATTACACTCAACAACAAAGTACTGTGCTTCTCTCTGGCTTAATAGTCCGCACATTAAATAGGTACATATACAGCTTAATAAAGCCATGCACACTATTAGTGGTTTAGTACTGCCTACCCCAAACCACTAGTTACCTCTCTTGAGCCACATTCCAACTCCTGATGTAAGGTGGAAGAAAATACTACTATGTGACGACCATAAAATTGCTGATGACCATGACCATCCAATAGTGAGTGAAGTATCCCACTGTCATCACAGCCAGGGCTCTTACAGAAATTGAATTCAATTGCATTGATAAATGCAAATGCTGCTGACCTTCACAGTGCCCGAAACTGCCCTGCATCCAGCAGAAACCCCATGGATTTTACCATCCTTGGGCAATCTGAACTATCCTGAACCACATCTAAATGAGCCACAGAGGACAGACACTCCCGAAAAGTGGAGCTAATCTTTATCACCATGTTTTGGCTGTGGTGTGGAATGATAGACAGTTGCTATGTTGTTGCAACATGTCGTGCATGTGCCAAAAGGATCCTTTCAAACATTTGCTCACAGTGATCACTGGTATACATAAATGATCTTGATATTTATTTAGAACTGTGGTCATTTGTGTTTTATTATGCTGGACTGCTGTGTTGATATGTAGTAGTATCTGTGTATGTGTGTAGGTATTTTTGTGACTCAGAAACTAATAATGTGTGCCATACGATAAATTAATAAATAAATATGAGTCAGTGTCCCAGGAGACTTTTTCTGAAAGACTTAAATATTCTGTGCATACTTATTAAATTGCACATAAGCAAAAAACTTCTAGTAATATTTGCAACTATCCGTATTTTCCAAATTCTACCACAGCAGTGTTGTGAGACCATTATGATATTGGAAGTTCCATGGTGATGTTGACAGATGACGCTGTTGCACATAATCACAATTGTAGAAAATTGTATCAAAATGTGGGAGCAACTCCAGAGTGCCAACATTCAATGTAGGAACCTCCATAAGAAACGTAATATTTTGTGCAGAAGTAGGTGTAATATACACTGATCTACATCTACGTCTACGTGATTACTTTACTATTCAAAATAAAGTGCCTGGCAGAGGGTTGAGTGAACCACCTTCATGCTGTCTCTCTACTGTTCCACTCTCTAACGGCACGCAGGAAAAACGAGCACTTAAATTTTTCTGTGCGAGCCCTGATTTCTCTTATTTTATTGTGATGATCATTTCTCCCTATGTAGGTGGGTGCCAACAAAATGTTTTCGCAATTGGAGGAGAAAACTGGTGATTGAAATTTCATGAGAAGATCCCGTCGCAACGAAAAATGCCTTTGTTTTAATGATTGCCACTCCAATTCACATATCAAGTCTGTGACACTATCTCCCCTATTTCACAATAATACAAAATGAGCTGCCCTTCTTTGTACTTTTTTGATGTCATCCGTCAGTCCCACGTGATGCGATTCCCACACCACACAGCAGTACTCCAGAATAGGGCAGTCAAGCATAGTGTAAGCAGTCTCTTTGGTAGACCTGTTGCACCTTCTAAGTGTTCTGCCAATGAATCACAGTCTTTGGTTTGCTCTACCCACAATATTATCTATGTGATCATTGCAATTTAGGTTCTTATAAGATTATGGTAATATGTTCCTTGAAACAGTCATAGTCATTAAAAATGTAGGAGTATGTGTTTAGAGTGACATTAATTAGAATGTCAATGCAAAACAGGATGTTTGAAATGGAAATGTGTGACATGAATTGTTTTTATGAGTCCTAAGTAAATGAGATGCACCAAGAATTGAGATATACATCCAGTTCTTTGTTCAACCAATGCTAAGATACTGCTTTATCTGGTTCACTTATAAATTTGGGTTAACAGTAAAAATAGAGGTGTTCTTAAGATTAGCAGCATGTTTGTAACACATTTGTTTTGTGAGCATAAGATCATTATGGAGGTGCTCATTGAATTTGATTCACTAAACTGTAATAGAGACATTTTGCTCTACATGACTGTCAAATATTTATGAACTATCATCACAAGTAACCATCATGATCAATTTGTGTAATCTTCTGTGGATTGGTATTTGTTAATGTAACTCACATCAGTCGGATTACCACAGAAAAAAAACTACATTAAGCATGTTAAATCCAAATTGTGAAAGACTTGTTTGATTCATCCGGAACTACAACAAAAATTCTGAAAAATGTGAACTGGAAATCAGTCGAAGGCAGTGTCATTTCTCTCAAAAATTCACTTGAAAACTTAAAGAAATCAGGTTCGAAAATGGAAATCATGGCTGTTCTACATTAACTACCCTACATAATGTATTGAGCCTGTAGAATTTATGGAATCTAAATAGGTTAATAATAATGGTCAAAAAAGTATGCAAGCAATAATTCTTAAAATATTATACAGTGACATACAAAGAAATCTTAGTATAGAGTACAATAAAAACTACCTACTTAGAACACTTTCTGTTGATATTATGAGAATCAGCACTGATGTAAATGTCGTTTTTATTCATCAGTACAAGCGTTAATCTAATTGAACTGTATAACTCACTAAAATATTAATACCGACTATATGTCAATTACTGTTATACTCAAGACAAGCTTTAGCAGCAGCTACACTATAATCTTCCCATTTTTATAGTAATTTCACTGTAGGAGGTATGTGAAACTGGACACCTCTGTCTCTAACATCACATGTTCAGTATTATCCAATATAAAATCAATTGTAATGTTCCCACATTTAATTCTCTACTGATTGTTTTAGTGAAAAATTATTAATACTATTTTGAATTGGTTATTAAAGTTGAAAAGAAAAGGCAATTGCGACTTTCAGACGAAAGTGTTGATTGTAATATGTGGTAATCCACAAATTATGACAGGGCATACGAAGAGCAGCTGTACATTGTATTTGTTTAGATCTAAGGGCTGAAATTTAATTCTTCCTTACCACTTTTTTCTGTGGTAGTGATATACATGTGCAAAGAATACTAAATATTCCTGGTTAGTGGATTCTAGATTAAACTGTAAATTTCCCTAAAACATTCCAAGTCCATAGTTAAGAGAAAAGACAATGTGTACCAGGCTCTACAGGACCATACACAGTACAGCAAACTTCAGATCAACCCAAATGATGTTAATTGCCAAACTATTTACTTACAGGCTACAGTAATAAAGACTAGTAGGTAATTAGAAGAGGCAGTGCAAATTAAGTTAGATACACCTTCAGTTAATTTCCTGTGTAAAGACTACCACACACTGCAAGACATTGGGCATGGTGTTCAGGTTTTGCACTTAGGTTTTTTCCTCTTCGCACTACACACACACACACACACACACACACACACACACACACACATACACATGCATGCACACAAGCTGCAGATACAGCCATATAACCATGAACATAGTGATAAAAGATGGATAGAAAAATGAGTTCAAGAAGTTTTTATGCATGAATTAATGCATGATGCTGCTACACTCATGTCTGCGGCTAGAAAAAAATGCTGCTGCTTTCCTGCTTCTTTGTTTGTATGGGCATTTAGTTTAGAAGCCTAGAACTCTGGGCAGTTTTATAAATAATTTCGAAAGAAAAATATATGTATAAGTATAGTATTAAATTCCTGAAAATGTGAATAATGTACTAAACTGTCAGAGACATACAGAGTAAAGCTTCAGATTTACATAATCTACCACAGGTACAATAATTACAACTAGCTTAATCACTGTTGCACTCGACTGACTAAACATCTAAATTGTAACATTTAGGTGAGTTATTTTGTTTGCTCAAAAATTAATTAATGGTAAGGAATTCGGTATTACTAAGTATTTAGTACTTAAATTCTATTCAAGCCCTTTTTTCCTCAGAAATTATTTACTCATCTTATATTTTCAGTAGGATTCAAAGACTTAAACTTAAATCTAATGATATAGATTTTTCAGGAACCTGCTCATATTACCAAAAGTTGTACCTTGATCCTGTGTTAGACTGGTCATAACTCATAAAAATACTAGAAAGCTGTGGCCCTAAAATATGGAATAGTCATTTATTTAAAGCAGAATGTTTTTGCTGCAAAATTGAAACATGCCATTGTTAGGCCTCACCATAAAATTGGTGGCTCCATAATTGTATGTAACTACCACATCACTTCTGATTTCATTTTCTAAACTTTTTGAGAAAATATTGAACGTCAGGATCATCACTCACCTGTGTAGTGGTGGAATACTCGATGAGTCAGAGTTTAGATTTTGAAGAGGCCATTTACTAAGCATGTAATATAATCTTTGAATGATTAATCATCACCAAGTGGGATCATCTGTCAGGGAACTTAAGTTTTTATGTAATACATAGTTCAGCAAACACCTGGTT
Source organism: Schistocerca cancellata (assembly GCF_023864275.1). Taxonomy (NCBI): domain Eukaryota; kingdom Metazoa; phylum Arthropoda; class Insecta; order Orthoptera; family Acrididae; genus Schistocerca; species Schistocerca cancellata. The sequence goes on from NC_064629.1 coordinate 318,425,503, forward strand.
TGGTTTTTATTTAAGAAACTGAGTTCCAAAAGTTACTTTAAGCTATTTATATAGTTCAAAGAGAGACATCACATTATTTTCATTGGGAGAAATTACAATCGAAATCCCACAGGGTTTGATCACTGGCCCAATACTGTTCTTCATTTGGGTTAATGAGCTGCCATTTCATTTTAATCATCAGGCAAAATCAGCTCTGTCTGCAGATGAAACAAGCATAATTGTCAAACCCAGCAAAGAAACATCAACAGAGATAGTATTGTTTTTGTGGATGTTAGTGAATGATTTTGCACAAATACACTAGCTTTCAACTTTGAGTAAACAAAGTTCACCCATTTTTCTGCTATCAAAAATATTCTCCAAAATGGTTCAAATGGCTCTGAGCACTATGGGACTCAACTGCTGAGGTCATAAGTCCCCTAGAACTTAGAACTACTTAAACCTAACTAACCTAAGGACAACACACACATCCATGCCCGTAGCAGGATTCGAACCTGCGACCATAGCGGTCACGCGCTTCCAGACCGTAGTGCCCAGAACCGCACGGCCGCCCCGGCCGGTAATTATTCTCCCCCTATTTACCTAGCATTCCTACGAAAAATGAAAATAAATGAACAAGGTAGGAAATTGTAAGTTCTTATGTGTGCCTGTTAATGATAACTTAAACTGGAAAAACCATATAGTAGACATGCTAAAATGTTTATGTATTATTTTTTATTTAGCTGAATGTAAGTGTTCTATATTTCTTCTATTGAAACATACCAAATCATAATGTTTACATTAATTTGTTCTACTGAAAATGTAACTAACTCATATTAGCTTTGTAGAAAGGAGAAAGAATGGGACAAAATGAAGCACACTTTTCTTTCAAAATAAAACTCAAAACTACTGAAAAACTATGTTTGTTAATCAGCAAAGATTCTATTGCCATCATTTTACAACAGTTACATGTACCTGCAGTAGACCTGTGGTAATTCCAGTCCTAAGGATGACGTGGTAGAGGATAGAAATCATCAAGTGATTCATTATCAATAACTTTAGTGAAACACAGGAGCACAATATAACTGAAAACTTCATAATAGCACACAGACACCAAGACAAAAGAAGCAGAGTTAAAGATCATATCATTAAAGATGAATGATAGTATTGTAGTGGTCAGTGATTCACATGTACTAAATTTAATTATTTTGTTGCCAGATATGTAATAAGCAGATACTTGGGAATACTTCCTATACTCCACTTCTAGTACCACTTTTTTGACATCAACTGGGACCTTGAGAAAAAATCATTGCAAATTGTTGGTGCAATGTAACCAGTAATTTCTAGAAATTAGAGCTCTTTGGAATTTTCAGTCACAGTAGGAGTAGTAGTACGTAATAAGATTGTTATGAGGTATCATTACATATGTACATCTGTCTGTGGGACAGGATGGAATGCTTGTAGATGGTGGAGGGATGCAGGCAGTATGCAAGATGCAAGATCCTTTGGTGAAAATCATTTTTTTCTTTGAAAGGGAGGGGGGCTGAGGAAGGACACACTGCTCTTGTAGTACTGTGTAGCGTAATGACTGTCAATAGTGTTAAGGCACCATGTTTATTTTCTCGTAAGAGAAAACTGAATGTGACAGAAACAGATGTCACAATTGACGTTCTCCTGCAGATCAAGCTAAAGTCATATTTTGACCAAATGAAGAGCCACTAAGAACAGAAGGACATACTCCATTAAGAATGACTTAATGCATGTTAGTCACACACATTCAGTAGTATCAGATTAAACAAATGTGCAGGTATATCACCCAAAATGACAACACATAGCATAGTTAGCAGTTGCATATTTTGGAAGCATTAGCTATGTGTAATGACACAATTGCTCAAAATTAAGTGAACAGCTGATTCACTCATGTTTTACACATTTATTAGGAAATAAAATACATTTTGTTAATCTAATTACATTTCTCTTGTTATTACACTTATGCTGCCACATCATCATTCTAGACAATTGTTGATGGTTTTTCTGTATGATAATAAAAAAAGTTACATTGAGGTACAAATTCTTTCAAATGCCCTATACCAAGAGGTTCATTGAAACTGATGAGTAACTGTTTAGATTACTCAACAGTACATTAACACAATGTATTCCTGCTTGAACTACTTTGTAACTTTGCCTTATGTAAATATGTGAACTGTGTCACATTTGCTGTGAGTTGTTCATTTGCAGCTTCTTACACTATGAACAAATTTGTTAGATAGGTTACATAACTATTTCAAACTACTTAGCTTTCTCTTAGTTTCATAAGATTGATTTATGTCACATGATCCAAATTGTCCTTCTACTTTAAAAATTCAAAGGTGATATTTACTGGGCTCTTAGCTCTTACATATTTATATTGAGCTGCGTTCCATTAAATAATGGAGAGATAAGTCCTGGAAATTGGTGGACTCTACATGGACATAGAATACAGAGTTGGTTTACTTGTTAAATTTGAATCCAACTAATTGTATTGATTTCATGTTCATATGTGTTGTATTTCCACCGTTTCAAGATGATTTTGGTGAGTCTTCTGCAGATCCAGTGTATCTGTCTTTTTAAGTTCCTACATGTCCGTTTTTGACTCTGCACTTAAATGTCAAACAATGTATCTGGGGGGTCATGTTTGATTTCCAGTTGTAGTCGGTACTTTCCCTTACAAGTGCTCTACAAGTCCTTTGTATGACTGGAAATAAAGTTAATTAACATTTTGGCTGACATTACACACTGCACTGCATGCATTGCTGAAACTACAATGAAGAGCCAAAGAAACTGGTACACCTGCCTAACATCATGTAGGGCCCCCGCGAGCACACAGAAGTGCCACAACATGATGTGGCGTGGACTCAACTATTGTCTGAAGTAGTGCAGGAGGGAATTCACACCATGAATCCTGCAGAGCTGCCCATAAATCCGTAAGAGTACGAGGGGGTGCAGATCCCTTCTGAACAGCATGTTCCAAGGCACCCAGATAAGCTCAATAATGTTCGTGTCTCGGGAGTCTGGTGGCCATCACGTACAAACTCACATAAATCTTGATAATATGCCACTGTAGCAGCAGCAAGCGATGTAACAACTGCACCAGACACTTGTTGTCTTATATTGGCGTTGCCGACCGCAGCTCCATATTCTGCCTGTTTACATTTCACTCTATTTGAATATGCGGCATGCAGTTTCTTTGGCGGTTCAGTGTATATAGCTGATTTTTTTTCAGTACAGGCCACGTATATACACTCCTGGAAATGGAAAAAAGAACACATTGACACCGGTGTGTCAGACCCACCATACTTGCTCCGGACACTGCGAGAGGGCTGTACAAGCAATGATCACACGCACGGCACAGCGGACACACCAGGAACCGCGGTGTTGGCCGTCGAATGGCGCTAGCTGCGCAGCATTTGTGCACCGCCGCCGTCAGTGTCAGCCAGTTTGCCGTGGCATACGGAGCTCCATCGCAGTCTTTAACACTGGTAGCATGCCGCGACAGCGTGGACGTGAACCGTATGTGCAGTTGACGGACTTTGAGCGAGGGCGTATAGTGGGCATGCGGGAGGCCGGGTGGACGTACCGCCGAATTGCTCAACACGTGGGGCGTGAGGTCTCCACAGTACATCGATGTTGTCGCCAGTGGTCGGCGGAAGGTGCACGTGCCCGTCGACCTGGGACCGGACCGCAGCGACGCACGGATGCACGCCAAGACCGTAGGATCCTACGCAGTGCCGTAGGGGACCGCACCGCCACTTCCCAGCAAATTAGGGACAGTGTTGCTCCTGGGGTATCGGCGAGGACCATTCGCAACCGTCTCCATGAAGCTGGGCTACGGTCCCGCACACCGTTAGGCCGTCTTCCGCTCACGCCCCAACATCGTGCAGCCCACCTCCAGTGGTGTCGCGACAGGCGTGAATGGAGGGACGAATGGAGAAGTGTCGTCTTCAGCGATGAGAGTCGCTTCTGCCTTGGTGCCAATGGTGGTCGTATGCGTGTTTGGCGCCGTGCAGGTGAGCGCCACAATCAGGACTGCATACGACCGAGGCACACAGGGCCAACACCCGGCATCATGGTGTGGGGAGCGATCTCCTACACTGGCCGTACACCACTGGTGATCGTCGAGGGGACAATGAATAGTGCACGGTACATCCAAACCGTCATCGAACCCATCGTTCTACCATTCCTAGACCGGCAAGGGAACTTGCTGTTCCAACAGGACAATGCACGTCCGCATGTATCCAGTGCCACCCAACGTGCTCTAGAAGGTGTAAGTCAACTACCCTGGCCAGCAAGATCTCCGGATCTGTCCCCCATTGAGCATGTTTGGGACTGGATGAAGCGTCGTCTCACGCGGTCTGCACGTCCAGCACGAACGCTGGTCCAACTGAGGCGCCAGGTGGAAATGGCATGGCAAGCCGTTCCACAGGACTACATCCAGCATCTCTACGATCATCTCCATGGGAGAATAGCAGCCTGCATTGCTGCGAAAGGTGGATATACACTGTACTAGTGCCGACATTGTGCATGCTCTGTTGCCTGTGTCTATGTGCCTGTGGTTCTGTCAGTGTCATCATGTGATGTATCTGACCCCAGGAATGTGTCAATAAAGTTTCCCCTTCCTGGGACAATGAATTCACGGTGTTCTTGTTTCAATTTCCAGGAGTGTAAATTAATCTAGAAGTTAAGCTTTCAGTAAAAAAGCCATATTTGTAGAAGAAGCTTAAATGTTCAGCAGTCTCTTCATTGTGCCTGTTTATGACCCATTGACTCCTCTACTTGGTTAGTAGTAATCTATCATTTCCATAATGCTGTTGATACTATCTGAGTACATGGCATTGCCCAATATGTATTTATTCCTGTGTTCTTTTAATCCTTCTCTTCTTTTACCCTCCATCCATTCATCTCCTCCTGCTCCCCCACTTGATTCATCTGCTACCTCCACTCTCTGTCCACCTCCTCCATCCTACAGTTTGTCCATCTCCTGCTCCTCTCTCAGCCCATCTCCTTCTTTCTTCTCTCTGTCAATCTGCTCTTCCCCCTCTCTCAGTCCATCTGCTCCTCCCCCACTGACATCTCCTCCTCCCCACTCTAACTCTGTCTCCATTACCACCCTCTCTTTGTCCATCTCCTCCTCCCCTTTCTCCCTGTCAATCACCTTTCCCCCACTCACGTTTGATCTCCCCCTCCTTCATCTGTCTGTCCATCTCCTCCTCTTTCCTTTGTCTGTACACTTGTTCCTCCCTCTCCCTCTCTCTGTCCATCTCCTTCTCCTCCATATCTCTACCCATCATCCCCCTATTTTTGTCCATCTTTTCCTCCTTCTTTCCTTTGCCCATCGCCTCATCTGTCCTCTGTCTGTTCACTTCTCCTCCCTCTCTCTCTGTCCATTTACTCCTCAGCCCTATCTCTTGTTTGTGTCCATCTGTTCCTTCCTCCCTTTCTCTCCATGTCCTCCATCCCCACTCTCTGTCCACCTCCTCCACCACAAACTCTCTGTCCATCTCCTGACTCTCTCTTTGTCATTTTCGTCCTTACCCTCCTTCTGTCCATCTGCTCTTCCCCCTTCTCTCAGTCCACCTGCTTGTCCCCCTCTATCTATCTACTTCTTCCCCTTCTGTACATCTCCCCCTCACCCTCTTAGCAATTCCTCCTCGCATTCTAATTCCATCTCCACTCCCTTTCTCTTTGTCCATCCCCTCTTCCCCCTATCCCTATCCATCATCTGTTCCTCCCGCTTTTTGGATATCTCCTCTTCCTTCGTCTGTCTGTCTATCTCCTCCTTGTTCCTTTTGCTGTCTATTTCCTCCCCCCTCTCTCTGTCCATCTCCTCCCCTCCTCTCTGCCATCTTTTCCTACCCCCTGTCTTTGTCTATCTCCTCCACCTTCCTTTCTTCTCCCTCCATCTCTCAACTTCCCCTCCCCTCTATCTCTATGGTCCTTCTCACTGCTATCTGTGTCCACCTCCTCCTTCCCTTTCCTCCTTGTCGGTTGAACTCCTCCACTCCCACTCTCTGTCCGCCTACTCACCCCAAAATCTCTGCTCTTCTCCTGCTCCTGTCTTGGTCAACCTCCTCCTTCCCCTCTCTCTGCCTATCTGCTCCTGCCTCCTCTCTCAATCCATCTGCTCATCCACCTCTGTCCATCTGCTCCTCCCTACCCCCCCCCCCCCATCAGTCACCTCCTTCTGCCTCCTACCAACTCCTCCCCCACTCCCAGTTGCATGTCCACCTGTCCCTGTCTTTGTCCTTCTGCCCTCTTCCTGTCCATAACCTCTTCCCCCCTCTCGTTGTTCATCTCCTCCTCCATCATCTGTCTCTCCATCTCCTCCTCTTTCCTTTCTATGTTCATTCCCTTGTCACTCCTCATCTACACAGATACTCCACGAGCCACCGTACGGTACACTGTACCACTACTTCTCATTTCCTTTCCTGTTCCACTTGCAAAGAGAGTGTCGGAAAAACGACTGATTGTATACCTCCGTATGAGCTCTAATTTCTCATATCTTATCTTCATGGTCGATACGCGCTATGTGTGTTGGCGGCAGTAGGTTCTTTCCGCATTCAGCTAAAAACACCGGTTCCCTAAATTTTCTCAATAGTGTTTCTCGAAACGAACGCCGCCTCCCCCCCCCCCCCCCCAGCGATTCCCATTTCATTTCCCGAAGCATCTCCATAACAGTTATGTGTTGTTCAAACCTACTGGTAACAAATCTAGCAGCCCACCTCTGAATTGCTTTCATGTCTTCCTTCAATCCAACCTGGTACGAGATCCTAAACACGCGCGCAGTACTCAAGAATAGGTCGCACCAGTGTTCTGTATGCGGTCCCCTTTACAGGTGAACCACTCATGTTTTACTCATTTATTAGGAAATAAAATACATTTTGTTAATCTAATTACATTTCTCTTGTTATTACACTTATGCTGCCACATCATCATTCCAGACAATTGTTGATGGTTTTGCCGTATGATAATAAAAAAAGTTACATTGAGTCACAAATTCTTCCTAAAACTCTCCCAATAAACCAAAGTCGATCATTCCCCTTCCCTACCACAGTTCTCACATGCTCGTTCCACCTAATATCGCTTTGCAACGCTATGCCCAGATATTTAAACGGCTTGAATGTGCCAAGCAGGACACTAGTAATGCTGTACCCGAACATTTGATCTTCCTAAGCATCTGCATTAACTTACATTTTTCCACATCTAGGGCTAACTGCCATTCATCACACCCATTGGAAATATTATCTAAATCGTCTTGTATCTACCTGCAGTCACTCAACTTCGACACCTTACTGTACACTACGGCATCCTCAGCAAAGAACCGCAAATTGCAGCGCACCCTGTCAGCCTCCATCGGTAATGCTGAAATTCAATATGGTGTTGACCCAAATTGGAAATTTTGGAAATTTGTGGTAAGGACTACGGGGCCAAAGCGCTAAGGTCATCGGTCCCTAGGCTTACGCACTACATAATCTAACTTAAACTAACTTACGCTAAGGACAACACACACATCCATACCCGAGGGAGGATTCGAACCTCCGACGGGGGGAGCCGCGCGAACCAGGACAAGCTGCCTCGGACGGCACAGCTACCCCGCGCGGCCGGTGTTGCCCCACCTTTAGCCTCGATGACAGCTTCTACTCTCGCACGCATACGTTCAATCAAGTGCTGAAAGGTTTCTTGGGGAGCGGTAGCCCATTCTTTACGGAGTGCTGCACTGACGAGAGGTATAGACGCCGTTCGGTGAGGCCTGGCACGAAGTCGGCTTTCCAAAACATCCCTAAGGTCTTCTGTAGGATTCAGGTGAGGACCCTGTGAAGGCCAGTCCATTACAGGGATGTTACTGTCGTGTAACCGCTCCGCCACAGGCCGTGCATTATGAACAGGTGCTCGATCATGTTGAAAAATGCATCGCCATCCCTGAATTGCTCTTCAACAGTGGGAAGCAAGGTGCTTAAAAGATCAATGTAGACCTGCACTGTGACAGTGCCACGCAAAACATCAAGGGTGCAAGCCACCACCATGAAAAACACGACTACACCATAACACCACCGCCTCTGAATTTTACTGTTGGCACTACGCACGATGGCAGATGACGTTCACTGGGCATTCGCCATACCCACACCCTGCCATCGGATCGTCACATTGTGTACCGTGATTTGTCACTCCACACAACGTTTTACCACTGTTCAATAGTCCAATGTTTACGCTCTTTACACCAAGCGAGGCGTCGTTTGGCATTTACCGGCGTGATGTGTGGCTTATGAGTAGCCGCTCGACCATGAAATCCAAGTTTTCTCACCTCCCGCCTTACTGTCATAGTACATGCTGTAGATCCTAATGCAGTTTGGAATTCCTGTGTGGTGGTCTGGACAGATATCTGCCTGTTACACATTACGACCCTCTTCAAATGTCAGCGGTCTCTGTCAGTCATCAGACGAGGTCGGCCTGTACGCTTTTGTGCTGTTCGTGTCCCTTCACGTTTCCACTTTGCTATCACACCAGAAACAGTCGACTTAGGAGTGTGGAAATCTCGCGCACAGACATACGACAAAAGTGGCACCCAAACACCTGACCATGTTCGAAGCCCTTGAGTTCTGCAGAGCGCTCCATTCTGCTCTCTCGCGATGTCTAATGACTACTGAGGTCGCTGATATGGAGTACCTGGCAGTAGGCGGCAGCAAAATGCACCTAATATGAAAAACGTATGTTTTGGGGGGTCTTCGTATACTTGTGATCACATAGTGTACATCCAGTGTTATATGTGTCTACTGTCGGCGAAATGCATTGTGAATACAATTATCGCTAAAGAAGTAAGAAATTAAAATGTTATGTATGATGCTGCAGTTTTCCACGCGACACAGTGCTATGACGTCATATATCCTGAACTGTTTAGTCTAGAGTGATATATTTTTGTAGGTACATTCAAAAGTGGATGTGGACACTTTCTGCGAAATGTGTTGCCAATAGAATTGGAAGTCAACAGGTAATAAATTAAAACATTATCCATGATGCGGAAGTTTTCCTTATGCCTCACTGTTTAAGAAGTCATATGTCCTGAACTATCTGTTGTACATTGATATACTTGGTGACCCAAAAGCGCACCACCATTTGAAAATTCAATACTTCACGGGATGATGTAGCTAGAGGGGTAAAAACTGATACACATGCTTGAAAAGACATGGGTTTTATTGAAACAAAAAAGGGCACAAATGACCAACAGATGGCGGTTCATATGATACAAAAGCAGTAATTAGTATAACAGAAGATTTTTAGTAAAGAGGATGTAATTTATAAAAACGCTCAGCATATCGGCTACCATCCGTCAACAATATCGTGAACATTACTTTAGTATGGTGACAAATTGCTGTCGGATTTGGTCTTTTGACATCCCGAATGAGGTAGGACGATCGTGGTAGACTTGCGACTTCAGATAATCCCACAACCAATAATCACACGGATAGAGGTCTCGGCACCTGGGAGGCCAAGTATTCCGGAAGTAGTGGCTCAGCATGCGATCCTCACCAACCAATGTGCGCAAGAAATATTTCACACGTGTAGCAGTACTGGGTGGAGCGCCAGCCTCCATAAAAGTCGTACCTTGCAGCAGATCTTTATGAACCAGGCTAGGGATGATTAGAGTCTTTAACATATCAGCGTCCCTCACATCCGTCATGGTGACAGTAAAGCGGCACACTGCATTTCCTCGAAGGAAAAGTGTCTGATCACGACTGATGTGGTAAATCCACACAACACCGTAACTTCCTCGTTCCGCAACGGGGTTTTGGCAGCAGTTCTAGGATTTCCGATAGTCCAAATACTGCAGTTGTGAGTGTTGACAGACCGTTGGAGTGTGAAATACGGCGGGACTGCTACGGTCGCAGGTTTGAATCCTGCCTCGGGCATGGGTGTGTGTGATGTCCTTAGGTTAGTTAGGTTTAAGTAGTTCTAAGTTCTAGGGGACTTATGACCTAAGATGTTGAGTCCCATAGTGCTCAGAGCCATTTGAACCATTTGTGAAATACGGTTTGTTAGTCCACAACATGTCGGACCCCTGTCCGCCCCAGTAGCTGAGTGGTCAGCGTGACGGATTGCCGTCCTCCGGGCCCGGGTTCGATTCCCGGCTGGGTCGGAGATTTTCTCCGCTCAGGGACTGGGTGTTGTGTTGTGTTCATCATCATTTCATCCTCATCCGGCGTGCAGGTCGCCCAATGTGGCGCCGAATGTAATAAGACCTGCGCCAAGGCGGCCGGACCTGCCCCGCGAGGGGCCTCCCGGCCAATGACGCCAAACGCTCATCATCATCATCATGTTGGACCCCCATTTTTGAAGTGTCTACACTACGAATGCTCTTCCTATCTCAAAATCGGTGGCTAACAGTTCATGAGACCGCTGGATTTTGTATGAATAGGATTCAAGGGTACGTTTTAGTGCGCTCCAAATGGTAGTGCGTGGGATGCCTTTGCGATTTCACAACTGCTGACAGCACATTACGGAGATTCACCCGCTAAAGTTTCCCGTTCTTCCTGTTTTGACCGAGCAGCAATAGTACTTGTGTCTGGTCGCCCACTACGGGGCCAATCATGAATTCGAACTTAGTGAGTGATCATTCTTCACAGTGACACTTATCACAAGTCCTTTACTCATTTAAATACCCTACATATGGCGATAATATCGTAAAGTTGCAGTAGCACTTTCTCCATTCTGATAGTAGGGTCTAAAGCTTCAGCAACAGTACCTTTTCTAGTAAATTCAGCATGCCACGACTACTGGCGCATGTGACTCCCTCTCTCAGTACACTTCCTTTTATATACGATTCTGACGTGTTGCTGTCCAGTGCCATCTGTTCGCACTCTTTTTTCGGTTTCAGTAAAAGCCCATGTCATTTCAGGCATGTGTGCTGATTTTTACGTCTCTGCCTACATTATTAAGTGAATTAGTGCATTTCCAAATGTTAACGGACTGTTGGATCACTCTGTACTTTTGCTAGTATATTCGGTGGTATACATGAATTCTGTCTCCAAGATGTGTCGCGAGTATAGTTAGTAGTAAAGAAGTAATACTTTGAGACAGTATGCCTCATGCGGCAGTTTTACTGTATGAACAGTGAGAATGTAGTAAGTGATAAACTTTCTTCCTTTCATCAGTTTGTGAGGGTTGTCAGCGAGTAAAAGTTAATTAAGGATCTTAAGTTAGTCATTAAGTGCTTTCTTTCTCAAATACTGACTGAATAAAAGTTGGCTATTCGCGAGTCGTGGGCTACAGCACTTTTTTACACCCACCCCCTCTAATTGATAGTTGGTTCTTATTCCAACAGAGTTCCATTCTAGATAGTAACTGATATAAATTCCAAGTTTTGTTGAAAAGAGTTCAATGGTTTAGGAGATGTGGAACATACGTACCTACATATAAACCCACATAGGTTTATACACTATATGATCAAAAGTATGCCAGCCGTTGTGGCCGAGCGGTTCTAGGCGCTTCAGTCCGGAACCGCGTTGCTGCTACGGTACACAATTTCGAATCCAGCCTCGGGCATGGATGTGTGTGATCTCCTTAGGTTAGTTAGGTTTAAGTAGTTCTACGTCTAGGGGACTGATGACCTCAGATGTTAAGTCCCATAGTGCTCAGAGCCATTTGGACCATCAAAAGTATCCGGACACCCCCAAAACAAAGGTTTTTCATATTAGGTGCATTGTGCTGCCACCTACTGTCAGGTTCGCCATATCAGCGACCTCAGTAGTCATTAGACATCGTGAGAGAGCAGAATGGGGCGCTCTGTGGAACTCAAGGTCTTCGAACGTGGTCAGGTGTCACTTGTGTCATACGTCTGTACGCGAGATTTCCACACTTCTAAACGTCCCCAGGCCAACTGGTTCCGATGTGATAGTGAAGTAGAAACGTGAAGGGACATGTACAGCACAAAAGCGTACAGGCCGACCTCGTCTGTTGACTGACAGAGACAGCGGACAATTGAAGAGGGTCGTAATGTGTAATAGATGGCTCTGAGCACTATGCAATGTATAATAGACAGACATACATCTATCGAGACCATCACACAGGAATTCCAAACTGCATCAGAATGTACTGCAAGTACTATGACAGTTAGGCGGGAGATGAGAAAACTTGCATTTCATGGACGAGTGGCTACTCATAAGCCACACATCATGCCGGTAAATGGCAAACGACGCTTCGCTTGGTGTAAGGAGCGTAAACATTGGACAATTGAACAGTGGAAAAACGTTGTGTGGAGTGACAAATCACGTTAAACAATGTGGCGATCCGATGGCAGGGGGTGGGTACGGCGAATGCCCGGTGAACGTCATCTGCCAGCGTGTGTAGTGCCAACAGGAGGCTGTGGTGTTGTGGTGTGGTCGTGTTTTTCATGGTGGGGGCTTGTACCCCTTGTTGTTTTGCGTGGCAATATCGCAGCACAGGCCTACATTTTTGTTTTAAGCACCTTCTTGCTTGCCACTGTTGAAGAGCAATTCGGGGATGCGATTGCATCTTTCAACACGATCGAGCACCTGTTCATAATGCACGGCCTGTGGCGGAGTGTTTACACGATAGTAACATTCTTGTAATGGACTGGCGTGCACACAGTCCTGCGTTGAATCCTATAGAACACCTTTCGGGTCTTCTGGAACGCCGAATTCGTGTCAAGCCTCGCCGGCCCACATCGATAGCTCTCCTCAGTGCAGCACTCCGTGAAGAATGGACTGCTATTCCCCATGAAACCCTCCAGTACTGATTGAACATATGCCTGCGAGAGTGGAAGCTGTCATCAAGGCTAAAGGTGGGCCAACACCGTACTTAATTCCAGCATTTCCGATGGAGCGCACCACGAACTTGGCTTTTCTTCCGTCCCACAACCCAGTGCTGTTCTCCTTTGCTATTATTCTCTATGAAGAGGACCTGTTGGCTGAAATCTTAAACGGTTAGCAGTCTTTTCATTCTGCCTGTCTGTGGCCAATCGCTCAACAATTCATGTATGTGGCTGGCTCTGAGCACTATGGGACTCAACTGCTGTGGTCATAAGTCCCCTAGAACTTAGAACTACTTAAACCTAACTAACCTAAGGACATCACACACATCCATGCCCGAGGCAGGATTCGAACCTGCGACCGTAGCGGTTGTGCGGTTCCAGACTGTAGCGCCTTTAACCGCTCGGCCACTCCGGCCGGCAATTCATGTATGTGGTTAGTAGCAATGTACGCTCTTCATAATGTTGTTAACAAATTTAGTGAACAGTTATTTAGATACAGTCTTTCCTTATATTCTAATCTAGTCATTTTCTATGAAGTTTTTGCATTCTTCCTTGCAAGCTGCTGTAGAATAATCATTTCGTATCTGGCATAGCTCGTCTATTGATCAGAATTCTGATCGTCAGGTGTATTTTGATTTTTCCTCTTCTGTTTAGCTGTTTTAAATTTATTATGAATTATGAATTTATTATGAATTACGAATGTTATTCTAACAGTTCTTTGTGGAAGTGGAAGGAAAAATAAACAAACAGTGCCACTATGTCTAATATTATCCATTACACTGTAGGACCACTCTTGATTATTGAGTTAGCTGATTCGTAGATTGTAATACAACAATACAACACTGGCTTCAGCAGGTCTATCCATGTACAGTCATGTGTTAATCAGATTATTCTTACTTAAATTTGGTAATCTGCGTTAGTAATACGTCCAATATATTGACTGAACAGTTACTTTAAGACAATGAATTCATTCTTTCTATCAGGGGATTATGTTAGTTCGTTTATTTTATGTATAGTCTTTTCTTACGCATTTTATTTTATATTAATTGATGTTTTCGAATGTTTCTATAACTGTAGCAGCTACTCATCGTCATGGAAAAGACAATGATTAAACGATTAAAGGTAATCTCATAGCATTCTTCCCGCAAAATATTGACAAATTCAGGTAGCTATGATGGAGGTGTATAGCGATCGCGCACTCTTCTATTAGTCCAGTCAGATAGCAGATATACCTTGCAAAAGGTGGGGTAGAAGAGTTTATTTTTTGAACTTGTTCATATGGTTGGAAAGATTAGAAAACCGAGTTTTGCCAACAAAATTTCGCTTGGGAAAACTTTCTGCGGTCAAAAAACTTGGAAAATTTCTGCCTTTTTTCAGTTTTTTTCAAAATATCTCAGTTTTTTGCTCCTATCGCTTTAACGTCTATTTTCTTTTTTAAAGAGCACAAAATTCTCTACAAATTTGATTCGTGCTATTTTTTTCTACTCCCAATATCTAAGACGCTACAGCGCCTCAAAAAATACCAACTTTTCAAATTTTCAGCATAGTGGCAAGATACCTTATTTTTGAACACTATTTTTTCAGTTTCTGTTTGTGTAGTATAAATACATTATACATCATGTTATATGTTGGAATTTACCACCTCACTTTCAGGTATTCAATTTCTCTGTATGCAACATGAGGATTGCTGGGCACCCAACTATTGTGATTATTACATCACTACCTGCCAAGTTCACTATAGGCCACCTCAGCCCTGGTGTTTGTAAAACTATAAATATAAAAATACATCATTAAGAGACATAGACACACACACACACACACACACACGCACACAAAATATATTGTCTCAGGAAACCGAACTATTATTAGCTGCAGTAGGCAACCTAATTAGGTAGGTAATTATTCTTATGTATAAAAGCCACACAGTTGACATTAAAAATAAGTAGCTTTATTACAATTAAAATGCATTGTCAGTTACTAAAAAACGTTGACAGTTCTGGGTGTGTAATACTTGTAATATCGCACTTTAACGCACTTGAGACAGATATGAGCATCACTTCCATCGTTTTGCTGGGCCAGGTTCCTCAGTGTCACCAGAAATACCTTGAGTTACGGATTCAGGTTCAAATGGCTCTGAGCACTATGGGACTTAACTTCTGAGGTCACCAGTCCCCTAGAACTTAGAACTACTTAAACCTAACTAACCTAAGGACATCACACACATCCATGCCCGAGGCAGGATTCGAACCTGCGACCGTAGCGGTCACGCGGTTCCAGACTGTAGCGCCTAGAACCGCTCGGCCACTCTGGCCGGCTACGGATTCAGGGTCTGTACATAGAGTTGATCCCAGATTGACCTCTTCTTTAAACAGCGATCCAGACTCAGCAAGTTCGTTGATTTCGTCAGTGGTTTCCTCAACATCCTCCATGACATTTTCTTCACTGTCTCCATATAAAAATTTTGGCACGTTTTCACTGTTGACCCCAATACATTTCTTGCAAATTGAAGAACATTTCAAACCCGCTTTTCTGCAGGAGCACGCTCCGCCACAATTCAGCTTGCATGAGCATGAAACAATGTGAAGAAGTGCTTCAGGTGCTGGATCTTGGCTCATTATAACGAGTATTGGACCGTGGTCACTGTGATTCCAGCCCCATTTCTCAGGAGGTTTCCAGTTTCCCATCCAACATTGGACTTGTAAGTCCGCAACGAATGATGTTGTGCAGCATCTAGTGCAGGTGGCAACCGTGCAAGGTTCAGTTTGCTTTTTGTGGCAGACTTGGCGAATAGCTGGTACCACAAATGGTCTAGTGTGTGGGAACTGCTGACACCTCCACTATACAATGCGATAGTAACCTGTTCTCCTGCTGTTATTATTTCTTCATGGGTAGCATGTGGTTTATTGAACGTGCAAAGCGCTGAGGTTAGGTGTTCATTTTTCGCAACAATATTGCAGCACTTAATTTTTCCTTGACCAAAAAAAAAAGCGGATGTTGTATCACATCCGCTAATGGCGTGAGTGAACAGATCATATTCACTGTCAAACTTGTAAGATGCAGTGGAAAACCACTTGTCTGCTGCATTTCCTCTTCCTGGCTTTAAGGAAAATAAGTTTTCAATGCCTTGCCCCAAACAGGTCATGAGCACAAGCAAGTCGACATCTTCTCCTACAATGAGAACACTTCCAAAATCTTTGGTTCTTGAAATGGCAGATGTTACAATCATAATGTCAGCATCACCTTGTGCCTGGTGCACTTCAATGCTACACTCCAGAAATTCCTTTTTAAGAAGTGTGATCAAACGCATCTTGTTTCGTTCGTTGTACAAGAACTTGTCCTGAGGGACTTGGTTCACCATTTCTGATTCAACCACAACGTCAACCGAAGAATGTTTTTTGGACCTACGAATCCTCTCAGCACTCTTTGTGGTATATTTGTCTCCCTCACATGGATACCCATCAAATAAAATAGCAAATTGAGATCCAAAATGACGTTGCAAGTAAAAAACATAGCTTCGTATTACATATTGTAACACAAATAAACTTCACGCAATCCGACGTGCGTAGTTACTGAATATGATGCTGTTTGTCCTGGCCCTGCAGCAGAGTGAGATGGTAAATTCCAATGAATAACATGATGAGTAATATGTTTATACTACACAAATAGAAACTGAAATAACAGTGTTCAAAAATTAGGTAATTTGCCACTTTGCTCGAAATTTTAAAAATTGGTATTTTTTGACGCGCTGGAGCGCCTTAGATACTGGGAGTAAAAAAAAATGGTAAGAATCAAATTTGTAGAGAATTTTGTGCTCTTTAAAAAAGAAAATAGACGTCAAAGCGATAGGAGCAAATGAAACTGAGATATTTTGAAAAAACTGAAAAACGTTCGAAATTTTCGAAGTTTTTTGACTGTAGAAAGTTTTCCCAAGAGAAATTTTGTCGGCAAAGCTCGGTTTTCTAACCTTTCCAACAATATGAACTAGTTAAAAAAATATAATCTTCTACCCCACCGTTTGCAAGGTACAGGCTGTTTTCTGACAGTTTCACTGGACTATATCCAAAGTATACCACAAAGGCTCAATAAAACGTGGTGACCAGAGGAGGTGTGACATTTCATCCTCATGCTCACAAAACCCGTAGTGGATGATGCGGGCTGTGTGAACTGCAGGACACAGCGTCGCCATTTGGAAACATACATTGAACCATGGGATGGATCTGATCAGCCAAAATAGTCACATAATACATGGCAGCAGTGCGACCTTACAGAGTCACCATGGGGCCCATGAAATACTATGATATGGTTGCCCAAATCTTCACCGAACGCCCGCCATATTTCACCCTCAGGACAGAAACTCCGCCAGTAGTTGGAAACAATGTGAAACAAAACTCATCGGTCCAAATGACTTTGCTCCATTGTTGCATTATACAGGCTTAATGGCTTTGGCACCACATTTTCATGGTACGGGCATTTGCGTCACTGGTGAGTGAATTTGGGGATTTGGAATTCCACCTCTCCTGGCAATTCCCTGCTTATTGAGATCCCTTCATGTTGTTTCGGTTCTGACATCATCCGCGTGTGAGACATTCACCTCTGCATGACCTCTGCAGCAGTCGTCCTCTTATTTTTCGTCATAATCCTCTTCAATGGCTGACTGTCAAGATCAATCTGCACACATTTTCGTTCACGTTGTGACGTAGCAGATGATGTTTTCCGTTTTTCCTGTACGCGGTATAAATATTCGTACGTTGACTCTTGAAACGCCCAACACTTCGGCTACCTTCATTGCAGAAGCAACCACCATTCGAGCACCAACAATTTACCTAAGTTCGATTTCACTTCGATCCGACATAACGCAGTCACAAGTACATAGAACACTGTTCTGATCACGACTAACACTTGAAACATACTGAGGACACTGCACTGGTTCTGTTCGTGATGAGATACAGCAGCACAACCTGCATGCTTGGCTAGCATATGCATTTATGTTCAAGCATGCATTTCTCGCCATGTTTCCATAATTTTGTCCGACACCTGTAGGCTCTACATGATTTTGTTCAAATGGCTCTGAGCACTATGGGACTTAACTTCAGAGGTCATCAGTCCCCTAGAACTTAGAACTACTTAAACCTAACTAACCTAAGGACATCACACACATCCATGCCCGAGGCAGGATTCGAACCTGCGACCGTAGCGGTCGGGCGGTTCCAGACTGTAGCGCCTAGAACCGCTCGGCCACAACGACCGGCCACGATTTTGTGATTAATATCCTATTCTGTAAGTTCTTCCCTCTCTTTCTCTCTTTGTTTGTCTCTCTCTCTCTCTCTCTCTCTCTCTCTCTCTCTCTCTCTCTCTCACTCTGTGGTGTGTGTGGGGAGGGGAAGGAGGGGAGCTCATAATGGTACAAAATTAAAATACGCCAACCATATGAGCAGCAAAATTCCTCATGAAGGGTACTTACCTTAGTGGCCTAGGCGCTTGGTGATACCACATAACATAGATTAACTCGGAAAGTATGATAATAGCTTATAAGTTTGTGGGACAAATGTTGCATGGGACAAGGGGGGCCATAATATGACGTTGGTTTTTTGTTGCTAAGTGGGGTCGCGTCAGAGGCATGAGGGTCGACTTTGATTTTTTTGAATGGGATTCTATAGTAAGGTCTTTGAAGGTCAACGAAGGTCAAAAAGGTGGCATTAATGTCTTTTTACAGAATGTGTTCGAATTGATGACCATTGGTATCAATGCAGTGCTGCAGTCTTCTTATTATGGGTTGAATGGTATTCCTTATCACTTCGGCACTTATCGAAGCATATGTTCTGACAATTCTCTCTCTTATATCGTGCAGTTGGTAAATATTCGCTGAATACGGTGTATCCATCTAACGTGCCGTTGACATGTAAACACCATTCGACGGTCTCGCAATACAACACTAATAGGAACGGTGAGACTAGTACCGTCGAATCAAGCGAAAGTGAATGATGTATTCCTTCGTAGAACACGTCGATATGTTTCTCATTTACGGAGAATACCATCGAAATTCAGTGAGAGCTAGAGACTTATACGCTGAAAGATATTCTCAGCGTATTCGCCCTACATGTCGTACATTTAAATATGTGTATGATAAATTGAGAACAATTGGATCTTTAACGCATCGGAAACATATCTGGCAAAGGAAAGTTACTAACGAGGAAACGGAACTTGGTACTCTTTCCACTGTGGTTTCTCGATCCCAGTGTGAGTTCACGTCAAATCACAATGGAAGCTGGCGTGAGACAGAGTAGTGTTGTTCGTGTTCTGCATCGCTATAAACATCATCCTTACCATATCAGTCTTCTTCAAGGATTAATTGGTACGGATTATATGCGTCGCATTGAATTCTGCCGATTGGCTCAACTTCAGATTCAGAGGGATGACACGTTTATTAATTTGATTTTATTTACTGACGAGGCTACACCCGCGAACCATGGAAATGATAATTTGCATAACATGCATTATTGGGCAACTGAATATCCATGTTCGCTGTGGCAAGTTGCACACTAAAAACGCCGGCCGGTGTGACCGAGCTGTTCTAGGCGCTTCAGTCTCGAACTGCGCGACCGCTACCATGCCTCGGGCATGGATGTGTGTGATGTCCTTAGGTTAGTTAGGTTTAAGTAGTTCTGAGTGGTAGGGGACTGATGACCTCAGATCTTAAGTCCCATAGTACTCAGAGCCATTTGAACCATTTTTTTGATCAGTGTTCAACACATTCACAGTTTTCGGTAAGTCACATGTCTGCTCGATATATGGCTTGTGTATGCTACGGTCGTGTGTATCGTAAGTAGTCAGTCCAATGAAGGCAGCCTCCAAAAGCAGTTGCTGAAGAAACCCTTATATTTTATGTCGCCATGCAGTCACACACACACACACACACACACACACACACACACACACAGAAGTGACTTATAGAAAGGGACACTGTTTACCCTTCTGACATACCTCGTAATCCTATTCTCTACTTCCTTTCCTTAGTTACTTCAAAATGGTTCAAATGGCTCTAAGCACTATGGGACTTAACATATGAGGTCATCAGTCCCCTAGACTTAGAACTACTTAAACTCAACTAACCTAAAGACATCACACACATCCATACCCGAGGCAGGATTGAAACCTGCGACCGTAGCAGCAGCGCGGTTCCGGACTGAAGCGCCTAGAACCGTTCGGCCACAACGGCCGGCTCTTTGGTTATTTCACAATGATGTAGCGGAAGTAATAAAACACGAAATTCCCTGAAACTATCCTCACGAAGCAGTCATACGAAAGAAACTAAAACGTACGTTTTTTCTCTGTACAGACATTCCAGATTCCACTGAGAAGATCGGAAGAACTGCTGGCCAGAGAATCAAAGCGTGCAGCTTGCCGCCGGGACCACAGGCAGCGGCAGAAGTGCGCTGTCGTGAGAACTAACTAAGAGCTATTACCAAGTCAGTCTCTCTTGGACGCTACATTTGAACAATGCGAGTTAAAACAATGATGTACTTCAGCATAGCCTTATGGCTGATAATATGCAACTGTAATTTTGTCCATGATCTGAAACACCACGCGAAAACAGAGTTGGAGGTAAGTAACTTTGTGTCTATTTGCTAATAATCTAGTTGTTGGCACTAGCGGTACGCGAACTTCCTTCTTTTATGTATATAAGTCTAAAATTGAAGATGAGGAATAAGACGACCTGTACTTTTACATTATAACTACGTGGTCGGGAGGATGTCTATATTTGCACGGTTTCTAAACATTTTTCACGATAGTAAGTCTGAGGATGACCTGAATTAATCAGAATTTTATAGAAACATTACACAGCAATCTTCGTATAACTCCTTATTCAAAGAATGTAAAAGTTTCGTATGACAAACATTCTGTAGTTAAGTAATGTAGAAGCTCTTTCCCCTTTTTATCATTCGCTTAACACGCGATATCTCAAATCCAGTAAATATACAAATAAGGGTGAAAAGCTTCTCACGATTCATATTATTTTTTTACTCTGGCAGACTTGGATTTTGAGGTGTCCTACTGTTCATAGTAGCCGAAGCGTTAGTATTTCTTTTTGAATCTCACTGTTACTTTTAAACTGTTCAAAAATTTATCTCCTGTATGTGTCTGCTGTCGTGCATGGGGTTGGATTCATGAGGAATGAGAAATGAATGAAAGAAACAAAATGAATGGAACTAAAAAAATAACTTTATTGTGAATTAAAAATTAAACTCTAACAAAAACGATTACCAGTTCTAACATTCACATCTATACACATCTGTAAAATCAAAATCCTCTCTTGTGTAAATTTTAATACCTTGTTGCTCAACCCCGCGGACACTAGATTCTTGGACGCTCCTTGTCACACTGTCCATACGGTAGCTGAAGCATTGCTGCTGAGGTCTGTCTCCCGCGACGAAGGCGGCCCTCCTGAGGTAAACTAGTGTCTAGCGAAGCAGTGCAAGTTTCTACTTGTCCCAA
The DNA here is from genome assembly GCF_023864275.1 of Schistocerca cancellata. Taxonomy (NCBI): domain Eukaryota; kingdom Metazoa; phylum Arthropoda; class Insecta; order Orthoptera; family Acrididae; genus Schistocerca; species Schistocerca cancellata. The sequence goes on from NC_064629.1 coordinate 318,446,774, forward strand.
GCATACTCACTACGGTTCGTGTTAGCATATGTGGTAGGCATTCTCTTCAGTGGATCCCTGCCACCTGATAAACTACATTGCACAAATGAACTGAAGAGTAATTTTTTGTATAGCTGTCATTTTCCCCCATTGCGACGCATAAGTTTAATATTGGTCTCACGGGTGTCTCTGTAATAGCGCAAAACCGTGGCACCCTGTGACGTCACTCTCGGACTCGGTGATGCTTCATGCAGGAAGCTGTCGACACATGCGGAAAAAAAAGCCAAGAGCTCAGAAGTTCATATGACGTGTAAGGTGGGTTAATAATGCCACACAGGCATCAAATTCCAGCACACTTCTTCCCTTCGCCATTGTGGACGTGCCACACGATGGGAAGATCACCCCCCCCCCCCCCCTCAATCAAATTCTCGCCCCTTCTGTTGAGCCTCTGCGATGGTGGTCAACGCTGAAATAACGCCGTTTTCCTGTGGGTGGCCGAGGAAAACATTGCAGACACACCGCCGCTCAGAATCTATACGAAAAGGCCTTAGCAGTTGGAATAAGGGGCGTTAATGAAACCACTCCTTCCCCTGGGGCGTTTATTCACCCACATTTCGCAGTCGAAAGCGACCCTCTGTCGAAAGTCTTTATACAGAACAGATCATTTCAACAAGCTCTTCCGTCCGTTAGAAAAAGTCAGGTATGTCAATAGAAAGTGGCTTGTCCAGAAAAAGTTTTCACACTGCAAATGTATGCTCACTGATTTGAAACTGCATGGCAGATTAAAACATTGTGCTGGACAGGGATTCGAAAATGGGACCTTTGACTTTCGCTGGCACGTACTCTACCAACTGACCACCCAAGCACGGCTTGCGATCCACCCTCACAAATTTACTTCCGCCAGCACCTCTTTTCCCACCTTTCAAATTTACTGAAGTTCTCCTGCGTTTCACGTGGGTCTAGTACTCATGGCAAAATAGATTTTTCAGAGACATGGCTTAGGCATACCTTAGGGGAGTGTTTGTAGAATGAATATTTGTTTTATGTTTGTTTGTTAATGGAGATGATGTCCATTGGATTAATCTGAGGACGATCAAAGTTTTTCCTCTATCTTTCGTTTATTATTATTTATTTCTTTTTTTATGATTAACACCTATAGCAAGAACAGTAGAGATAAACCAATCGACCAACGTACTTTAGACAAAACTGATAAAGAAATAGTGTCTGGATAGGTTGTATCATATTGGTAATCCCGTGGGGGTAACAGGCCACACTCGCCGCAGGACACATGTGTCACGTTTTACCACTGACCAGCTCTGCTCACACTAGGAGGAGACGAGAGGAGAGATGTTCAACAACAGTCAATGGCAACGACCGGATGTGAGGAATTATATTACAAAACTGAAAATTTTAATTGGTATAAACAATCAGTGTGTCTGTCGGTATATCACCCATTATCTACAAGTAATTCATCAATTCACTATTACATCAAATAAAGCAGGTATGTAACCAGAAATAAAAAAGCAGGTATGTAACTAGCTCGATCAGCTAACAACTGAAGAGAAAGTCGGTGAATATCGATCCAGTACAGTCATCTGATTTACAACTGTTCGGGTGGCAAGGCGATCCGTGCGTCTCCCAGTAACTACTCCTAACCCACCAACAGTCCACCATCACGGTACTGAAATACACTCCTGGAAATGGAAAAAAGAACACATTGACACCGGTGTGTCAGACCCACCATACTTGCTCCGGACACTGCGAGAGGGCTGTACAAGCAATGATCACACGCACGGCACAGCGGACACACCAAGAACCGCGGTGTTGGCCGTCGAATGGCGCTAGCTGCGCAGCATTTGTGCACCGCCGCCGTATGTGCAGTTGACGGACTTTGAGCGAGGGCGTATAGTGGGCATGCGGGAGGTCGGGTGGACGTACCGCCGAATTGCTCAACACGTGGGGCGTGAGGTCTCCACAGTACATCGATGTTGTCGCCAGTGGTCGGCGGAAGGTGCACGTGCCCGTCGACCTGGGACCGGACCGCAGCGACGCACGGATGCACGCCAAGACCGTAGGATCCTACGCAGTGCCGTAGGGGACCGCACCGCTACTTCCCAGCAAATTAGGGACACTGTTGCTCCTGGGGTATCGGCGAGGACCATTCGCAACCGTCTCCATGAAGCTGGGCTACGGTCCCGCACACCGTTAGGCCGTCTTCCGCTCACGCCCCAACATCGTGCAGCCCGCCTCCAGTGGTGTCGCGACAGGCGTGAATGAAGGGACGAATGGAGACGTGTCGTCTTCAGCGATGAGAGTCGCTTCTGCCTTGGTGCCAATGATGGTCGTATGCGTGTTTGGCTCCGTGCAGGTGAGCGCCACAATCAGGACTGCATACGACCGAGGCACACAGGTCCAACACCCGGCATCATGGTGTGGGGAGCGATCTCCTACACTGGCCGTACACCACTGGTGATCGTCGAGGGGACACTGAATAGTGCACGGTACATCCAAACCGTCATCGAACTCTTCGTTCTACCATTCCTAGACCGGCAAGGGAACTTGCTGTTCCAACAGGACAATGCACGTCCGCATGTATCCCGTGCCACACAACGTGCTCTAGAAGGTGTAAGTCAACTACCCTGGCCAGCAAGATCTCGGGATCTGTCCCCCATTGAGCATGTTTGGGACTGGATGAAGCGTCGTCCCACGCGGTCTGCACGTCCAGCACGAACGCTGGTCCAACTGAGGCGCCAGGTGGAAATGGCATGGCAAGCCGTTCCACAGGACTACATCCAGCATCTCTACGATCGTCTCCATGGGAGAATAGCAGCCTGCATTGCTGCGAAAGGTGGATATACACTGTACTAGTGCCGACATTGTGCATGCTCTGTTGCCTGTGTCTATGTGCCTGTGGTTCTGTCAGTGTGATCATGTGATGTATCTGACCCCAGGAATGTTTCAATAAAGTTTCCCCTTCCTGGGACAATGAATTCACGGTGTTCTTATTTCAATTTCCAGGAGTGTATTTGCAACCCATTTTCAATTTCTTGCATTTTCTACAGTCCCGCTAAATGTAATCTGGTCAGCTATGAAGTTTTACTTTATGTAGGCAGACATCAGCTGGTACAACACTACGGCATTCAGTGTGATTATGTTCATAATAGTAGTTGAACAGGGCCAGTTCCACCCACGTAGGAATCAGGCGATGAAGCACCCAAGATCAGGATATAGGCCTAACTGATACCCTGGCCATGCCTTGTGGGCAAATGTGTGCAGTAAATTCTATGTCCCGATGTAACCTGAGACCCATCACACTTCAAGATAAGCACCCCGCCCCCCCAAAAAAAATCCCTCAAGGTGACCGACCGACTGTGGGTATAGAGGGACCAAAATCAAATTCAAACTGCCCCCTCTACGCGAATAGGATGACATAAAAATGACATTAAATCAAGGTCCCCTCCTTCTTGGTTCGTGCATTATAGTCGAAGGATGATCCTGAAGTGCTAGCGGCAGAGATCAGCCACAGCTTCTGGAACTGCAGTTTACGTGTATCCTCCACCCAGTCTTCTACATGAAATATCTGAGTGTGACATGCTGTTGGCCTACTTAAAAATGGTGACAAACATTATCTTAATTTGTGATCTAAAAGTATATAAGACATTACTGTGTGTGACTAAAATACTGCAGAAATTGGGAGGTGTGTGTTGTCTATTGGCTGAATTATTGTAATTTACTGACTTAGGGTATTTTCTGTAAACAGTCCTATGTATGAACCCCACCCATCGCTGTTTAAAATTTTAGGGTAATTTGTTACATTTTTTGGCCGGTTTCTCCACTAATATTCAAAGTACCAACTTTTCGAGATTGCAGTTCAAGGACACAAGTAAAAATGAGACTTTTTAATATTTAACAGTTACCATGGTGCATTATTCAAACAAATAAGTTATTGCTGTATAATAAGTCTACATTGCACTGTAAGAAAATTGTGCCTGCATTATTTATGTGAAATGTCATATAAGGCTAAGAAAATGGGATTTGCTGTAAGGAGTCCAGCATATGATCACCTCCCACTTATACTTACAATGTTGGTGTAATCTGTAACATTTTTTATTGATTTTCTCCCGCTTTTCAAAATCACCAACCAAAGACACATTTAACATTTGACTTCAGATGTTTAACGATTAAAAACAGTGTCATACTTTAAGAATTACACAGATAGCTCAATGTAAACAATTACCATAGTGCAACATTGTAACAAATACTCTGATATTCCATGTCAAACAATAAGCACTCTGCAACAAAAATGCGTTTAATATATGCCAATTCTACATTTCAATGTAAGAAATTTATCCTTGTATTATTAATAGGTTAAAAATAATGAAACCGCTATCAGGATGCCTTGGAGGGTTCTGGCATTATAAGGTAACAGTAGACTTGAAAATAACGACAGGGAATCGGCGTAGGAGGTTTCCTACAGACGAGACATCGCTAAAAATTCTACAGTAAAACGATTTCCAGCACTTTTGCTGCTACCACCACCTCAGGCAATGTAATGGTAGAGGAATGCATTTTATTTAAAAGGAGCTGAATATCTTACATGATCCAGTCCAAAATTGCGTGCAACCTCTGTTCTACCCAGCCGTGCTGTAATGCACTGCCTCACCGCAGGGCTGTCCAGGGTCAGATCACTAAAACTGCCTCCAGCGTGTTCTTGCCACAAGCATGTGATGAGTCCAACATCTGTGAGGGCCGTCGGTCAAACTGTTGAAAACTGCCCTCAGATGATAGATAACAAACAGCAGGCTGTATAACAAACAGCAGGCTGTAACCCACAGAGCCACAGTAACCATATGTGGCGCCCCCTCATAGGAGAATAAAGCAAATGTCTGCTGTAGAGTAATAATTATTATGCCCGCTGTAAAATATACTAAAAGCCATTATTCTCTGATGGCTGACACTGTATCTTCGGAAGCATCCAGGCACTAGCGGACATTATTATGTATTCCTCTGCACGCTGCGAGGTTCGTTAGTATATACAGGAGCGAGAAACAGATGCTGTTTGTGAACAGAGGATTCAGATATTAATTTATTCTACATCTAATATAAAATAGTAAAAATAATTCATAATTTTGTAGCAGAAGTGGGACCGCCAGTCGCTAACAGCAAATCTCAGTGTAGAAACATATGCGGACACAAAAGATTTATAAATCTCACTTTTTAATACAATGTCTATTCAGAAAATGTCGGGCCCAGGCCACTATGAAAGTCTGTAAACGTTATTCAATTGCCAACCACACAAACAGGGGTCAGTGTAAGAATGTTCGAACCCGCCGCTGGAGCTCTGTCAAGTGAATGTTAGCATCTCATAGGCAGCGGCGTAATCGTTAGTGACAGAGCCCTTGTGCCACAGTGGCGGCTGTGAGAAACTCAGCGGCGTAACTGGCGGTGTGCGTATTTGAAAGTGCGGCCGACCGGATGACAGCCAGAACCGCAAACATTAGATGAGAGATTACGGAGGATACGATGCGAGACAAGGGGTGAAAATTTGCTTTCCAGTGCTTCCCTGTACTGTGCTGGACGAAATTGACGTAACGCTTATAACATTCAACAGATGGAGCACCATACTCTCTATCTGATCAAAGCTACCTGGACGCTCACCATTATGTTAACAGCAGGAGATACAACGTATCCTTCATAAGAGCCTTCAGATGAATTTCCTCAGGTGCTTCGATGTATATATCAAATTTTGTGTTTTGCGATTTGGAGCTGCAGTCGACCGAAAAAATACTGATCATTGCGCATTAAATGCTACTCGAAATGTCAACGGCAAGTGTCGGCTTGCTCTCCGTTACAAACACAAGTATTTTAAAGCTGAATTTTACGGGGTAATTTGATACAGATGTCGCAGATTTGTCAATTTAGATATTCGTTTAATCGCAATGTATTAACACGGACATTGAAAACACGAATACTATGTTGTACTCCAACATTGCACAGTGGTTATCTATCTACGTCAGCTTTCCAGTTCGATACTCCCTGAAAAATGTCCCCCTAAGCGTATTGCTCGTTTTTAACCTTCGCATTCCTTAGTATAACATCTTAGAACACTTCACTTTTTTTTAAGGATTACTTTCTTGCAGTTACTAGGATGTTATGGCTGGTAGAGTGCTATGAGAAATTTTGAGGTGAGATGATTGCCAAACTGTGATGTTAAAGTTACAGAAATAGTGGCAGTGTATATCTCAATGAAAAGGGTTTTTTAATGCTGAAAATATAGAGTAAGGGAAATTGACAGTTCTCCAGAGACGTGATCAAGTAAGTCTCACTTCTGAACCTTTAATTACACTGAAGATCCAAAGAAACTGACATAGGCATGTGTACTGAAATACAGAGATACGTAAACAGATAGAATACGGCTCTGCGGTCGGCAATGCCTATATACGACAACAAGTGTCCGGCGCAGTTGTTACATCGGTTACTGCTACTACAACGGCAGGTTATCGAGATTTAAGTGAGTCTGAACGTGGTGTTACAGTCGGCGCACGAGCGATAGGACACAGCATCTCCAAGGTAGCAATGAAGTGGGGATTTTTGCATACGACCATTTCACGAGTGTACTGGTAATATCAGAAATCGGTAAAACATCAAATCTGCGACATCGCTGCGGCCAGAAAAAGTTGCTGCAGGAACGGGATCAACGAAGACTGAAGAGAATCTTTCAACGTGACAAAAAGTGCAACCCTTCCGCAGATTTCAATGCAGAGCCATCACCAAGTGTCAGCGTGAGAACCATTCAACGGAACATCATTGATATGGGCTTTCGAAGCCGATTGCCCACTCGTGTACCCTTGAAGATTGCAAGACGCAAATCTTTACGCCTCGCCTGGGCCCGTCAACACCAACATTGGACTGTTGATGCTTGGAAACATGTTTCCTGGTCGGACGAGTCCGTTTGAAATTGTATCGAGCGAATGGACGTGTACGGGTATGGTGACAACCTCATGAATCGATGGACCCTGCATGTCAGCAGGAGACTGTTCAAGTTGGAGGAGGCTCTGTAATGGTGTGGGGCGTGTGCAGTTGGAGTGATATGGGGCACCTGATACGTCTAGGTACGACTCTTGACGGGTGATATGTACGAAAGCATCCTGTCTGATCACCAGCGTCCAATCAAGTCTGTTGTGTATTCCGATGGACTTGGGCAATTCCAGCAGGACAATGTGACACCTAACGCGTCTAGAATTGCTGCAGAGTGGCTCCAGGAACAATCTTCAGAGTTTAAACACTTCCGCTGGCCACCAAACTCCCCAGACATGAACTTTATTCAGCATATCTGGGATGCCTTCGAACGTGCTGTTCAGAAGTGATCTCCACCCCCTCCTACTTTGACGGATTTATGGACAGCCCTGCATGATTCATGGCGTCAGTTACCTCCAGCACTACTTCAGACATTAGTCGAGTCCATGCCACGTCGTGTCGCAGCACTTCTGCGTGCTCGCGGGGGCCCTACGCGATATTAGGCAGGTGTGTCAGTTTCTTTGGCTCTTCAGTGTATATGTTGCTTAGGTTCTTATTGTTGTCACATATTCTTCTTCTCAGGTATGTGAAATTCTAATTTTAGTGTGCCATCGTTCTTAGGAGAGACGAGTCAAACTATTACATTTGACTCTGGACTTCCACTGTTTTATAACGCACCATCCAAAAGCTACATGTAGATCACCATAAACAGAAGATTTTTTAGAATTTCTTTGTTTTGGCACGGCAGAGAACAGGAAACAAATAACTGAGTAGAAAAACTATTAATTTTTGAATATACACTTATGTACAGCAAGCAAATCTATGTTTGTTTGGTGTTTTTTTTTTTATTACGTACAAGTTTAGTTTCAACTTATAATTGGAATATGTATGCGAATCATCTAAATCTTTCTCCAAAAAGTAATATGAGAAATGCAAGGCAGGTATACTATCTGATTCTAATGCGAATCACATTTTTTCCTATAAAGTATTTCAATTTGTGGCTTTAACAATTAGGTCTGTTCCTTCTTGCAGTTTTTCTAGCCAAGAGCCTTTCTGAATTTTAATGTTGCCTCTTATTTCCTGCATAACACTACTGTTAAAACATTCTACATCATCCTTGGTGTATCTTGGCATCTCTTCCACCCCTCATTCTTGTTTAATTTATTTATAAAACTATAGTTTCCAACTTTTGCAAACGAATCGCCATTAAATGTAGTAATTCCGTCATTTTGTAACTCATGAAAGGCTCTTGTGTTGCAAGAAGCACATCATCTGCTCTTACACACTTAGATAATGAGTAACTATCCTACCTAAGCTGACTGAAATGGGAGTAGGTGTCTATAAAAAAATTGTGTATCCTTTAGTATAGTAGTCATTCACTGATCCAATGACTTCTACAAGCACTCTAACGTTTGGCCTTTCTCTATCGGTATTTGTAGTAAATGACAATATTTTGTACACGCTATCGGAATGCAGAGTTTTGCTTGTTTAAAGTAACAAGCATGCCTTGCATGCAGATCTACAATAACTTGTTATTTTTCCAATATCAGTTTATGTTCCTCTTATGTGGCAAGTGTTTTCACCATAATACTATATTTCAGTTTTCGTTTTTTTAATAAGACCTCTTTCCATTCCAGTTTTCTTTTTCACATGCATAACACATTAATTGCACTTAGGGGTTGAATTTCTGTAATAGGGTGTTGTTTAAGTTTGTTCGATTTATTTCTCATTTTTAGTTAATACTTTTAGAGTAACGTTATTCATGGTAATTAGACCTAATATCTTATTATTTACATTTGATGGTATAGCAGAAAACTACGTCCTAGTTTGAGAAAAATATGTTTTCTTCGCATTTAATATATAACAAACATAAAGTCGTTTTTGTAGTTTGTATTATCAACCTCCATCTAATTTAGAGAATTAAAACTATAGGCAGACAGAAAGTAGTTTATAACCTTTTCTTGATCATGACTGTCTGGAGGGTATACTTTTATACCAGTCTACTTTAGTGCACCTTATTTCCGCTCCCCCCCCCCCCCCCCCGCCTCTCCCAGTAGACAAATTACAAAAAAAAAAAAAATCGTAATAGAGAAATGTTTAAGTCTCCTCAACACATTCCTTCCTTTCAGTATTATCTGTCTCGATATTTAGATCAAAGATATATCACTTTGACGAGGTCCTGGACCGAGAAAAATTTGTTTCCCAGCTTTAATATTGCACTTATGTATAGTGCCTATGTCGTCTGTATTGAACTCTGGGTTAACCAAGACCGTTTACACTATGCCTATCAGCCCAATTTTCTAGTAAGATTATCGTACCAATTGCAAGATGTACAGCTGTCAGAATCCTTTCTTATTTAGAGTGCTGGTGTGTGTTACTGCCTCCCCCCATAACCAAATGTCCCATTAAAACTGCAGTCTACACGTTTCCCCCCTGCCCAACACAACCATTTCCATTCTTCTGATTTTGAAATGCAATTTGCTTATGACAAAGAGCCATTACTCTAGCCGACAAATTGAATCGGATGTGTAATAAAAATTTCCACGAAGAGATAGTGTAAAATACAACCGTCTGTCCCTTCCTTGACTTTAGTAGAGTATTTCTGAGTGGTACGGCCTCCTTTCATTAACACAGTGTTCCAGTAAAACTTATATTCTATGGCATACACACACACCTTCCATCCTCCTCATTTTCAGTCCCTACTGGCTGATGAAGAGTAGAGCAGAGCAATGGAGTCTCATCTGTAACGTAGATCCCCACATAGTTTCAGTCAAATGATGAATACTATAGGCAGACAGAGCATAGTTTATAACCTTCAAGCCGGCCTGTTTGTCTGGAAGATGTTTGTTCTCATTACCCCAACAGAAAAAAATTTAGAACAACACTGTCCCTACTAACATATGTTTCATACTCGAAATCCTTAGTAGGGAATGGTTTAAATTGACTGTTTTTCTTAAGGCATTTGGAGCAACATCTTTTATATTAACCAATCCCAATACGATAACACGTATATTTGATGGTATCGTGGAGAATATCTTGGATTATATACATGTTTTCTCCAACTTTAATGTGACTCTTATGTAAAATACATGTGTCGTCTTTTTCGGAGTCTGAATTATGATTTACACCACCATCGGGTGTGTATCGTACAAAGTTCAGTGAAGAAAGTTTAATAAATACTGTTTGTCAGCATTTAGTACATTTAGAAAACGTTTCCACAGGATGAAATACACAGTTTTTTCCATAGATAGATATCGTAGCTTATGGTACGGTAATGCCATGATCATTAGCCAAGGAAAATCATTGCTTGCAATAACTTTACCAGTTTCCTGACAGACATTCTCATGCACGAAGGTGGCGTGGTTTACTGTTACTTACAAACACACATCCAGTTTGTTAAATATCCACATCCATAAAGTGATTATCATCCACACGAAGTTCATACAGTAGTCCAGGCTTTTGATCTATTAGAATATGCATTTTAAAGTCAGCCAGTTACACTTTATATGACACAGGCAAAGGACTTTTATAGTTCCTCAAAATGATTTCCGTTACTTCCCAGCTAATTTTTTCCGGATATGTCTATTGCTGGTGTAGTATTGCTCTCATACAGGGGAACATGGTAGCTTCGTCCTAATACCATGGCTCTGGAATGCTCCATCTTTCCACTATTAAAGCCCTCATATGTGGTGTCATCCCTCACCCGTATCTAAACACTTACATCAAAATCCTACAGGTTGTTTTCTACAAACGATTGTAGGCAAGGAACAAGGAATTATAACTGGTATGATAATCAGATTTTTTTCCCATGAAGTACACCCCAATACAGCATCAAGTCGCTACTAGTGTAGAGGAGTGTCCAGCACAAAACCTGCCTCTGACGTCGTATTTATACATTGCGAAGGACATGTTGACAGATGATACAGACCCGAATGTCTTACCAGTAATACTCAAGTATTCCATATTAAACCTGAAGAAACAGATTTTTTCCATTGTGGGATACTGTTCTCCGCAATAGCGTCACTTATAGATATGGTTGAATTAGAGTCGATTCCCACGAATAATTTTGTGCCAAAATCACAAGAAAAGGAAGAAATGTATTGAATAGTATTAAACCATACCCTATTAAGCAAATTCATCTCCTAAGTACACTCCATGTGTTTTGTGTACGAAAACGAGAACTGGTAATGAAAGAGATCGGACTGAAATAGCAATAACTGTCGTGTATACATAAGGTGGAAACACTTGCTATGAAGAACGAATATAAACTGGCATTGGAAAAGTAAGAGAGTATTGAGAAGTGCACGCAAGGCTCATTGTAATTTAAACATAGTGCAGGGAAAAATCTGGATACGAATGGGGTATACATCAGATCAATATTTACCGTAAACACCGATGGAAAGTGGTCTTCAGTTGGAGTGGTTGCAGAAATCAGTAGATCAATGGACGTTTATTATATGAAAGGATACACAAAAAAATTGTAATCACCCTCTCCCATTTATATTAGCTTAGGAAGGCTGCCTAAATTGTATTTAAATGTGTCAGACTGGACGATGTGTACCTTGAAACTGAAGAGCCTAATACCGATTTAAAAAGTGATAGACAAAATAGACAAACTACGTCTAACGGGCATTTGTTTGCAAAAGTTGTATATTTAAACTTTAAGAGGGGGGGGGGGGTGAAAGAATTGCCCACACATACCCAGGAAAAAGTGGGGTGTCTTAGCGGTAGTGTAATGCTGGATTATAAGAGCAAAAATTAAAATTCGTCATTCCTCTCAGATAGATGAATTGCAAGAAGGAACAGAGACAATTTTAAAGCCATAAAAAAGATATTTACAGGAACAAAATAAGATAGATGTCAGAATTCGAGAACATTCCAGCTTTGTATTTGGCAAATTATTGGGTGGAGAAAATAATTTGACGATTAACATGTACATGATAAAAGTTTTTGCATTCACTTATTTGTTTCCATAGTTGCCACACTGCCAGAAAGAAAAAACCCTGGAAGGTCTCCTACTTACGGTAATCTACATGTGTCTCTGAGATGGTGACGTGGACAAGTAGTGGAACGTCAGTCCTAGAGTCAATTATATTTGTTTGACTCGTCTCTGTGAAACACGACGTCACAGTAAAAGGGGAATTACTCCTACGTGAGAAGAGTAATCTGTGACCAGAATGGAAACTCAGTATTGTATAATTAAAGCTTGACCATTGTGAGTAGTTTGATCCCTGCTCTGGAGAATACTTAATCGGTCTCCCTCTAAATTCTCACCATTAAAAAACTATTGTCTTTGAGGTATACAGTGTTTCTATTTTTTATATCACAATTTGGCTATAGTCCCATAAAGTACTCGACTTGTACATGACGGACGGTACTTGATACCTCAAACCTCCACACAACGTGTTGCCAGCCATAATATTCGAGTAACTACAAGAAAGAAATCTGTTAAAGAAAACGTGGAGTATTGTAAGTTGTTATACTAAAAAATGTGAAGGTGATAAACGAGGAATACGTGTTGCTGGACGCTGGACGAGGATCTAAATGGGAAGCTGACACGGATATATTAGTACTTTGCTATGTTTGAGTACTGGCCATTCTTTAAGTTTTAATGTTTCCTTTAATGCATACCGATGAAACGAATTTCTAACTATACTAATTTGGGACCTCTGTATCAATTGGCCTTGTAAAATTCCGTTTTAAAGTCACTGTGTTGGTAATGGGAAGCAGACCGACACTTTCTGTCGACACTGGGACCAGATTTAAGATATGAGGATCAGGATTTGCTTCGGTCCATACCAGCTACATACTGCAAATTACCAAATTGCAAATGTGTACCGAAACACCTTATAAAATCCATCTGTCAAATCTTACAAGGAATACGCTGTATCTTCGTCTGCTAAGACAGGGCTAGATGTCCATATCCTTTTCACCAAATAGTGGATGGTGCAAAATTTCATGGCAGTTCCAAACCTCCAAAAATGTTTTTCAGTGTAGTGACGAGTCCGTAGAAAGCAGTATAGGTGACATACAGTACAACTGGTCGTTCCTTTGCGTTCATGAGTGCGTAAGTTGTGTTAACCCTTTCTTGGATTACCTTAATGAATGGAATTTAAGATTTCCCTCTACCTGTTCTTCATAGATCTCTGGTTGATGTTTTTCCCTCGAAGCAATGTGTTTAGCACACTGGATTTTCTAGAAAATGCACGCAGGGGAATCTGTGATTATAAGTGGAAGTGCGAGTGGCTAATATACTTGAGAGAAGTCCTGGGAGGCCATTACGGTGCATTTATCAGAGATCACCGTAAATCAGTTTGTAGTGAAGTAGTTGAAACAATTTATCGTAGAAAGTTACTAAAATAAGAGAGCGTGGTCAAGCCGAATATAACAGAGAACAGATCCAGATTACATACTGTCGCCGACTAGTGCGGAGGAACAGAATCTGAGTACCCTCCATCGCTGACTGGCAAGATCCGCGCGTACCCAAAATCTCTTGGACAGTTCGTAAGACGTCGTAGCTTTTCGTACATTGTCGGTAGCTTAACAATGTTCGTATTTTCACTCTTTTAAGTGGTTCACTGCATAGTGGTATTGTCCGCATTACCGTTCTGGTGAAACATGAGTGCCTCCTGTTATATACTGTGTCTAAAGCGGAGTTTGGGAACTAATATGTAAGAAAGAAAATGCGTAAATGCATGTGTTTCCCTACCCATAGATAGCCAAGAAAGATACTTTATCATGGTCGCCTACTGCAGTGAATTATTATTACGCCATGTCACCTCTCCTTTATCAATGCCTGTGTTGGAAAAGAACTTCTCACCCCCTGCACGTCTATTTCGCTGTGCCACTTAAGGGAGCGAACTACAAGGGCGTACTGAAAACCAATGCCTCCGAATTTGTATGTGAAATCTCTTATAGATTTTTTAAAATAAAACAAACGTTAATAACAGTCTACACATTTTTTCTTTGTGGTTGCATACTTGTAGCCCTCTACCGCTAGACGGCTCCGAACTATAGCGTGTTAAAAGGCAGGTTGTAACGTCAACTACGTTGGCACGTGAGAAACAGCGTGCCGCAATCGTGTTTCGAACTCGTGGAGTTCGTCCACACATGGAGTACCCTCTTCTTTAGCATGACAATGGCTGCGACAAGCAATGCCACATCTGTAACAATCGGACGTCCTGGGTTCACTATCCTCGATCATTCTCTATACAGTCTTGACTTTGCACCATCCGATTTTATTCTGTTCGTAAAACTTAATGAACACCTTCAAGGACATTACTTTGATGTGATGAAGCGGTGTAAAGCAGAGGTGAGGTTGTGGCTCTGTTAATGAAATCATTCTAGAGTGACGATCTCAACGAATTGGTCTCTCGTTGGAAGAAATGTGATCTTCACCAGGTTAACAATGGTAAGAAAAGAACTTGAAGACATGACGAGTAATGTACAATGTTAATAAACGTTTGTGTTACTGAAAAGCGTTTAGAGTTTTCACATGAAAAATTCCGAGGCTTTAGTTTTCAGCACGCCCTCATACTTCTGCTAGCTGAAGCACCTCAATAAAGTATAAAATTAAGTAACTAAACTGCTCTCCAAAGTACGAGAAACCTCACACATCTTCCCCTTCCCCCGGTGATTTCTATTCAAAAATGGAGTGTTTTGAAACAAAATTCGTTTTGAAAATTATAGGGTTATCATATTTTAGTTCATACGCCGTGCCTGTACACTTTGGTCATTAGTTTTTTGTCTTTTTTTCCATGCAGTAAACTTATGCGTTTCCTAGGCATCAAGAAGAGATACAGAAATTCGTTAGTAATTTTCCAAAACAGCGATTTTGCACCCAATGATGTTGTTGGAAATTTACCATAAGTAAATAAATCATATATATGTATGGAAATATATCAGAGGTGAATTAATTTCCTAATCTTTCATATGATTGCATCATTCGAAGCCAAATTACCATGCTCTCATAGTATTAATATTCACATCCATTCACTATTTTACCAAACAAGTAACACCATAAATTTAACACAGAACATGACATATTTCATTAACAACCGGAAAGCAAGTAAACACTTTTAGCAAACAAAACGTTTCTCTTATGCAGCATGAAACCATGTAATTATTTGTAATAAAGTGCTTCTCAAATTAAGTGAAGATTCTAAATACTCTCACTAAATAAAGTTTTGGTTGCATTCGTCACTTAGGTATCATTTTTACACTACTGCAAATACTGGTATACAAAATAAATCTTCCACTGGCGTTTTTCTGCAGCTTGGTTACCATCCGATAAAAATTTAAAGGGGCATTCTGTAATATTTTCGCATTTAATAAAAACAAAATATGAAGAAAAATGCCTTTACTATTGACTCATTATCGCTCAAGATACGCAGATGTATTACACAGGGGATATTAATTTTTCTTTTATCCCATTACGCCTCATGACTGTCTACCTGAACTCTTTCACAAACACCTACGTCGTTCTTTTATAGCACACACCACTGAGACTTTATTTTATTTATTTATTTAAATCACTTCTCACTCTTTTATCGAATCTAGTGATCCTGGGTGCTGTGTTTCCGTCATGACTCATGGTTTGTTCTTCATCATTATGCAGTTTCCAACCACATCTTTTTCTTTATTAACTGGAGCTCTGATTATCACGATTTCAAACTGCCGTGACTCCAAGCATCATCAAAATCAATTTTATTATATTACGTGTAACAAAGAAACACGTTTTAGACACAACATGCTAATAATGTTTTACCTTTCCTGTCTCTACGTATGTCGTTAATTATTTTCCTTCTCTGCTCAGGTGCCACACAAACTTTGCTCATATTCCCAAATAATTTGTTAAGGCATGCACTCTCTTTTAGTCATAAAAAATACTCCTCCGGTAAACTAACCATTTCATGAAAGCTATACTGTTTATAAGATATGTTTACAGACATCCCACGACCACAGAATTATTTACAAATTCTGTTCAACAACGTCTCGTACCGCGAGATGCCCGTGTTTACCGTCACCGTGATATTCATATTCGCATCGGCATCGACAGCTGCCCGGCGCCTTTTAAAGAGAGTATTAACATCGGGTCAACCACGTGGCCGTCGCCCTTTAAATGCTTTGTAAATTCCCCTCGATTCATTGTCAGCTTGGCCGCCCACCTCAGGCGGCCTCGTATATGTCGACAAACATTTCGTAAAACACATTAGACACAGTTATCAAATATTAGTTGTCACTTCGCAGTCATATTTCCATACTCTACTATGTACATTTAATTCTGTGAAGTATCTTGTCTTTTTGATACGTAATTATCATTATATTCACAAAAGGGGTGTTTTTTCCGGTATCTTGTATTCACGCTTATCATAGCCAAACGGCTTCTACGTAATTACCATGGTATCGGTTACTTTATACGCCCCTTCAACTAACTGGTACGTAGGATATGACCCCTATACTCCTTCTGGATGGGGTATTCTGCTCATAATATACTGCTTTTCAAAAGTCTCGTAAAATATCTCTATCTTGTCATTCATATTGGATGCTTTCTCGTTCTTTTTGACGAACTACTTGGAAACGTTTTCTAGTGCTTCATTAGCAAACTCTCTAATCGTCTTTCTACAGCTTTGTAATTTACTTTTATCTTGTCAGTAGCATTACATGCCTCCTCATCACTCTCGTTATGCTCACACTGTTGGAAAAAAGCTCCTGGAACTTCAAAATCAGATTCTCTAATTTTCCTTTTACAAATCTATTATTCTTTACACTTTCATTTAGTAACTCATACTTAACAATTTGATAGTCTGTTGCATTAAAATTCTTACTAGCATTTTCTTTCTGTGAGATATTTTCATCTTTACTGGACTCCCATTGAAATTATTCACTCGTCGTCTTCACGTAACATCGATTTTGCACCTTGTAGCAAAGAGTATTAATATTTGCAAACTTTCTATTGTTTATTGTACTATTTATCTTCACGGTCATACTGCCCTCCTCAAAACTTACGCCAGCGTGGTGCAGCAATAGATCCTTTGCCGGGTTCCCGGGTTCGATTCCCGGTGGGGTCAAGGATTTTCTCTGCCTCGTGATGACTGGGTGTTGTGTGCTGTCCTTAGGTTAGTTAGGTTTAAGTAGTTCTAAGTTATAGGGGACTGATGACCATAGATGTTAAGTCCCATAGTGCTCAGAGCCATTTGAACCAAGTAGATCCTTTGCTGTAATAAAACTGCAACCTTGATCTGGTACCAGCATGTCAATAATTCTCAATATAGGCTCTCTGTTCCTTGTGGGGACTTCCCCCAGCAAGATGCAATGAAAGAATGAAGTAGTACCGATATAAGTGACTGAGGATATGTGAACAAAGAATAGTGACTATGTGATAACTTCCCTGTTCAGTTAGTCTGGATTGTATGCCTTTGCGAATAGACGGTCACGTGTATGTTGGTTCGGTTTAAGAGAAAAAAAAAACATTGTTCACGGTTTATGTCAGTTAGTGCTTTCTTTCCGCAAGAGTACTACAATCGATTAGTTTCGGTAGGATCCCGTTTCCGTGGAGCAGTTCGTTCGTCACATTGAGATTACAGTGAATAGAGACGTCAATGAACGAACGGACAGATCATAACTTTGCGAAAAAAAAGAATGTAAACTTTTCACTCGAGGGAAGACTTGAACCAAGGACCTCTTGTTCCGCAGCTGCTCACGCTAACCACGGGACCACGGCGCTCCTGGCCGCCGGCTATCCTTGATGTTGCCTATCTTGCACGTGGACTACTCAGTTTGTATATTTTGCTTTTTTTTCACAGTTCCATACAACTTCTTCCTGTTTTCTCGATTGATCTGCGTTCAGTTCTTCAAGGCCTATCCACTGTGCCAACTTATAACTAAATCTAAGGGGGATGCGATGGGGAGGTTCCCTTGTTAGCACTTGCTACCCGTGGATATGGGGGCCGGACACAACAGCTCCACACGGAGTCTGCTGTCTGTGCAGCGACAAGCACTTCCGACAGCACACGAAGAGGGCCACCGACCGTCGACTCCACCTTCAGTTGACCCCATCGTTTTGTGTGCCATAGCTTCAACGCACCTGCAGATATGCTAGTACCACATATCCTTTGGAGACAAGAGCGCAACTACTCCCTTCTATGCAATTATCCAAACTTAGGGGGTGGTCCGCCGTAGGTGCACCAGACTGCACTTGACCAAGAAGCTGTTATTATGCCACTTGGGTTGTATGAGTACCTTTTCTTTCCTTATGGCCTAAAAATGCCGCACAGGCTTGGCAGCGTTTTATTGATGATATTTTAAGACTTTGTCTTTTTGTTATTTGTGCTTCAATGAAATTTTTATCTTTTCGCCAAATGAAGAAGACCACAAGAAACACCTCCTTTCTTTGATTCTTCAGTTTCTCTCGGCGTATTTGTTGCTCGAACAGTCCACGGATATACTGCCGGTTCATAGTGTCCAACGGGCACAATATTTCGGCTATCAGACATGTCACCATCGTCAGGTGCGCTGAGGAACTAAGCTCCTGAGGGTGGGCGGCCGATTAAAATCCCCTCCCCCCGCGGGCCGCCAGATACCAAATTCCCTGTGAGTGTGGGAAGACTTATGTCGGACAAACAGTACGCACCATCGAAGATCGTTGCCTAGAACATCAAAGGCACACTCGACTGAAATATCCAAATAAGTCGGCGGTAGCAGAGCACTGTTTGTCCGAGAAACACGAGATGGATTATGAGCGTACCAAGATACTGGCTCAGACCTCTAAATATTGGAACAGCGTTATAAGGGAGGCTATCGAAATTCGCACCAGGGAAGATCTTATCAACCGAGACTGCGGCTACAATCTCAGCAAGGCTTGGGACCCGGGACTGAATGTAATTAAGAAGACTCTCAGCAATAAGTACGAACTGGCGACCAGAGCGGACGTAGCAAGCACTTCGACGCTACGACAGATTCCGACGCCCACGTCTTCGGGACCGCCGGCGCGCGGGCGCGGACGGCGAAGAGTGTGGCCCGCGGGGGGAGGGGATTTAAATCGGCCGCCCGCCCTCAGGAGCTCAGCGACATGTCTGATCGCCGAAATATTGTGCCCGTTGGATACTATGAACCGGCAGTACACCCGTGGACTGTTCGTACCTTCTTTCTTTGTTTGATACCCTTGACTGTCACGGCATTGAGATCGATACGGAAAAGTGCCACCTCTACCAGGAGTCACTCAAATTCCTAGGGTACATGGTTAATGCATTAGGGCTCTGACCCACCGCAGAAAAGACAGCACTACCTCAAGCTCTACCTCATCTGCGAACTTACAAAGAAGTAAGGCGATCTTAGGGAACCATCAATAGTAGGTAGGTTGAGGGCGTTCTGGTGTGTTTGGATCAGCGATGACATCTTCAATGATATCATGTGATTTCCCCATCCCTCCCTCCTCCCCATCTGACAAAGGGGGGAAATTCAGAAAATGGTAGGAACTTCAAATTTTGGTGGAGTTTTCCCCCCACTCATATGTCGCTATGGAAGTAGAGCTGTTGTCGTAAGTATAAATTGGCGGGTGATTAAGAATCCCAGGTGGCGATCCAACATGGAGACAACGGATACTGGTGCAGCTCTATAACGCCAGAATCCGAGATGATGGATCCGAGATACTGGTGCAGTCTTCGTATGACGTCAGAATCCAATATGACTGACCTGGAATACTAGTGAAGGTCTATGATGTAAAGAGGCCAAGATGCTAGGACAAAGGAAAGTAACTTACCTGTAGAGACGTGTAAGATTTTGAGCCTCTCTGAACACCATGAAACCATAGGGACGGGGGAGTTAAATTTCAGGGATTATAGAGGTGCATCATTTTCGTGTAAAGTTAACATGGAAAAGGAGGAGTAAAACTTGGGTATCAACTCAAAAATATTGAAACAAGTAATTTTTTTGTTGACGAGAACCTAGAAAAGTGTCCTTGTGAGTTGTTACTGCAGAATACTTCTCTGATAACTGTAAGAGTCTATAGATACTTCCTGCTGTTTATGAGAAATTTAGATGCGTTATTGAGCTACCTGTCAGACAAGAAGAAACAGTAAGTAGCTTGTGGAGATTTCGATGTAGATATCTTAAATGATACAGATAAGAAAAATGAACTAGAATTATTATTTGGGTTTTTCAATCTAATTTCCGTAGTCAGTTTTCCATCTCGTGTTCAGGAAAATCATATGATACTGACTGATAATATTTTATGGACAGTGCTCAGGCTGAAAAATTAATGTCTACCCAACTGCTAATGTACTATCTGATCACAATGCGTAACTAATGGAAATAAACAGTATGGCACCTTACAATCCTGAGGCAAGTTCACACAAAAAATTGAGGCTTATTGATGAGAACATGATACAGTGTTTTAAGAGTAAACTAAAAGTGGTGGTACGGGATGAGGTATATTTAGAGAGAGATGAGAATGTCAAATTCAATTTATAGCATGGTAAATTTGTGAGAACATTTGAAAGTTGCTTTCTTAAAAATTATCCAGAAGATCCATTAAAAAAACCAGTAAGCTGTGCATACTTAAGGGAAGTAAATCTCATGTAAGAGGAAGAGTGATATTAATGTAAGAGCGAGTAAGTCAAGGTCAGACATTAGTTGCAACTACAAAAAATACTGTAGTATTTTAAGGCAAATCATTAAAATGTTCAGAAGTATGCATGTGCAGACAGAAATCAATAATGCAGATAATAAGATTAAAACTATATGGGACATTGCCAGATAGGAGACAGGACAGCCATTCAGTGTAACCTAAATGAGAATGTTGTGAGTGACAATTCACAAGTTGCAAGTACTTTTAACAATAACTTCGTGAAAGTAGCAGCAAATTTGGATTAAATGGTTCAGTTGAAGAAGCGAGAGACTATACTAAAAACGTCACTTCATGTACATCTACATCTACTTAGACACTCGGCAGGCCACCGTATGGTGCGGGGTCGAGAACTTGAAGCAACAAGAAATATCACCAACATCCTTCACTGCAATTAATACAGTTATAAAAGTTCTAAGAAACAAAACTTCTACATCTACATATATACTACGCTAGCCACCAAGCGGTGTGTGGCGGAGGGCACTATTTGCGGTAAAGTCATATTCCTACCCCCCCTCCCCCCCCCCCCCCCCCCTTTGTTCCACTCGCGGATCGCGCGAGGGAAAAACGGCTGTCTGAACGCCTCAGTACAAGCTCTAATTTCCGTTCTCTTTGAATGGTGATCATTGCGCGATATGAAATTTGGTAGTAATAATGTATGTTCTACATCCTAGGCGAAGATCGAATTTTGGAATTTAGTGAGCAGCCCCTTCCGTTTAGCGCGTCGTCTGTCTGCAAGTTTGCCCCACTTCAGACATTCGTGTGGGGCTGATGGAAATTCAAACAGAATTCTGTAAATTTGTTTCAGCTTAACAAGTCATGTCCTTAGTGATATATGCAATTCATCACTGGCACAAGGATTTTTTCCAGACAGATTAAATTATACAACTGTTAAACCACTTCAAAGGAAAGGTGATAAGACAGGTTTAAACAATTATAGTCCATTTCCCATACTGACATCTTTTTTCAAAATATTCGAAGAAGTAATGTACTCAAGAGTAGTCACACATTTAAGTGGAAACAATGTACGTAGTGTATCACAGTTTGAATTCCAGAAGGGTTGCTCAACTGAGAACGGTATTTATACACTCACTCATCAAATAGTACAAGCCTTAAATTATGAAATATTGCAAGTTGATACAATTTGTAATCCTTCTGAGGTGTTTGATTCTGTAAAACGTGTTACTCTCGTAGAAAAACTCAAATTTTATCGAAAAGATGGAATTGCACACAGCCTGTTTGAATCACACTTAACAAAAGGAATGCAAACCAAATTTTTGGGTTCACATACTGATCAAAACTTGAACTGGAAGAAGCATGAAGTTCAGCTACTTTTGTTCTTCGTATAACTGCTGATCTTAGAAACAAACATATCAGCCTGCTGACATATTTTCCATATTTTCACTCAATAATATCTTAGCGGATAATTTTCATGAGTAACTCATCACTTAGAAAGAAAGTACTGATTGCACAAAAGCAAGCAGTAAGAAAAATATGTGGAGCTCATCCAAATATATCATGTAGGTAGCTCTTCAAGGAGCTAGACATTTTAACTGCTCCGTCACCAAACATATATTCTCTATTTAAATTCATTACTATCTGACGACAACAGAGATGACCATACCTATAACAATACAGGGAAAAATGATCTTTATTATCCATTGTCAAAGCTGTCATTGTCTCAGAAAAAAGTTCATATGTGGGAACCAAGCTTTTTGATCATTTGGCCAATAACATAAAATGTCTCACAGATAGAAATGCAAGTTTTAAATCTAATTTAAAATAATTTTTCCTGGAGAACTCCTTCTATTCCATGAAGAATTTCTGCTTAAAATCTGATAAACAGTAAAAAATTAAGTGTAGTGGCATAAGTAGGACTAATAATAATAATATGTTCATTAATGTTAAGGCTTATCATGCATACATATACTGAAAGTAACTTGTTCCACACCATTTCGATAAAAGGATTGTTCAAATGATCTATGGAACATGTATTTACATGCTTTTTTGGTTGATGATTTTGAAAAGTGGAAGAAAGGCGGTCAAAAATGTGACAAATTACCCCCAAATTGTAAATAGTGCTTACAGAAAATACTATGACACCGTTAAATTACAGTAATTCAACCAGCAGAGCAATGTTCCTCTTTTACTTTCAAGCAACATTTTAGTAACACAGTTTAATACCATAGTGTCTTACATAATTTTAGGTCACACATTTGCCATCACTTTACACAGTGTAACACTCCTGTCCCACAACTCACACACCTTAGTTGGTGGAGGGAGCCATTTAACTGCAGCTCCAGAGGTGGTGGCTGGTTTCTGGTGATGGTACTTAGTGATGAGCCTATTACTACAGTGCACAAACCAAGTATGATAAGACTCAGACAATAGAACTAGAGACAGAAGGGTAATGGAAATGGATGGGAAATTTGATTTCCCATCGTTTGTAAATCGTCCTAGTGGTGCAAGGTTGACCTTGCTTTTGGTCCTTGTATGCCCACAGCAGATGTGTGACTTTGGAGGGGAGGGGAGGGGGGGCTTGTTCACACGTGATGGGTATCAGATTGCTTTGTGACCTTGAATTTACCGCAGTCAGTTGCTCTGGGGGGGGGGGGGGTTACTAGGCTTCGTCTTCTGATGCCTACCTGCGGTAGAACTGGCCCTGTTCCACTACTAACGATTTTCTATTGTTTTCATGTACCATAGTGACTAGTAGTTTTGGCTCTATATGCATATGGGGTAAATTAATGAAGATTACTGAGAACAAGCTGAGTTTATACCTTCTGCTACTTGTTGCTGGTTGCGTACGTCACTGCAGTTCAGTTACAATTTGCTCTCCACGTCGACAGACTGCGAGCAAGAGATCACTATTTTATCTGGCTCGTCTTTTCTTAGTAGTGATCCAACCCTTATCTTCTGCGCCGACCTCTCATTCTTTAAAATGATATCCATGGCCATGGTACTACACTAGCGACACTCCAACGGCATTGACTACTTCTCACGGAGTGTCATTGCCTCCCATCTGGCATCCCACGAACAGTTGTCTGCACGATAGATTCTAGTAAACCAGGTTGATGTACCAGTTTTAGTCGTATAGAAGTGAACACTACTATCGAACACTTATAACGGCACTAGCTTCAATCCTTGTCCAACACTCCATCAATCAGTTACATAGATATTTGTTTTGCTTAAGTGAGAAGAAAGGCAGTTTCTGCTTGTGGTAATAATACTGAGCAGTTGCTTTCCAAGTCCCAGATATTGTTTATTACAAATTGTACCCGTCTTGACCAAGTCTAGGAACCGTGATTCTTTGGATTAATTACCTGTATTTTTCTGCTAGCAGTGGCATTGGTTTATTTTACGTTTAATTTAACACTGCAACGCGTTTCGCATACTCATTGCTCATTGACAGCAGTTTATGCATACTGGTGTTCCTTAAGGAAAAATATTCTCAGTCTGCATTAAGTTAGAAGTGTTTTGTTCTCTTGTTCTGCTGCTGGTGTGTCTGCAAGGGCTGTTGGAATGATACCATAAATTAAAGTAATACTAAACTTTCACTACTTCTACTGCAGTGGAGCTCTTCTTCCATTATCAGTGGCTACAACAATGCTTCGTTGATGGTAGTTGATACAGACTCCACTCGGCACATGGAGTACAGTCACAACAATGGGGACAGACAGTCTCTTCTACAACTATGTCTCAAGTTGTTACAAATAGTGCTAAGCCTGTTTAATACGACTGTGAAAGGACTTGTAGATGCTATTACCTTTGGCAACACGAGTGTGGCGGTAACCCCTGAGGAAACTCAGTTTCCGAATACTGGAAAGAACGCGAAAAGAAAGGTGGCTAATTCAATCATAACAGTGATTCTGACTTGTATTATAATGCTGATAGTAAGAATTACTCCATAGTTAAGAGACATAGTAAGCGAGCACTTTCTCTCATAATAACGCTCAAGGAATATATATGTCTGCAAAACTACTAAAACTGTGCGAAAGAGAGAAGTGACAGATGTCTTTTCCTATGATAATGTGTAGTGTATTTTGACACATAACTGACAGATTTGTTATCAAAATGTTATTAATACAGTGGTAATGACATCCTTAATTAAAGTAACACTGCACCATCACTACTTCTATTGCAGGGGGCGTCCTCTTCCACTACCATAGGATACAACAATGATTCAGTGGCGTTAGTTGATGAAGACCCTACTCAGTGCACGAATGGAGAAACAACAAACGTAGCTCTACCAGTGTCTACTACGACCACGTCCGAAGCCATTACAGGAGTGACAAGCCAGTCGAATACAACTCAGGAAGGACTTTCTGATGTTGTTACCTTTGGTGACACAAGTGTGGCTGTAATCTCCCAGGAAACTAAAACTCCGAACCCTGGAGAGAAATGCAATAAACAGGTGACACTTTCTACATTAATTGACATTCTAATTTGTGTCCAATGCTGATAGTAGGAATTATTCTGCACGCATGAAGATATTGCAGACTAGGAATTCTGTCATAATAAAGTGGGAGGCGTAAATATGTCCCTAAACCTACAAAAGCTATTCGGAAGAGTGGAGTGTCCCTCTTGATTTCTTTTTCTAATAAAATTATGTAGTGTATTTTGGCATATAATTGAAAGTTTTTCTATTAAAATGTAGTTCATGTTGTTTTAATTATGTTTTAGTTGAAGTATTACTACACTACACTATCTTTTTGTAGGGGAGGTTCTCTTCCACCTCCATTCGCTACAGCAATGCTTCGTTGATGGTAGTCGATGAAGACCCCACTCACACAGAGTCCAGTCACAGAATCGGGACATCAACAGAAGCAGAGCAGCCAGCCTCTCCAGCGATGATGTCTGAAGTTGTTGCAGAGGTGTCAAGCCAGCCTAATACAACTCAAGAAGTTCTTATAAATGCCGTATACTTTGGCACTACGAGTGTGACTGCTTCCATCGACGAAAACAAATTTTCGAACCCTGGAGAGACGGATAAGGACCCAGTGAAACCTTCTATCGTAGTTACCATTCTGATCTGTATTTTCATACTGATAGGTGGAATGCTCTTTATATATATTAGAAGTCGTAGCAGACCTGCAGTTACTATTATCATACGCCCTGATCCATAAACGATAAAACCTATCCAGATGAGGGAAGTAATCTGTACTGACAACGCTCCTACAGTAATGATGTAATACATTTCAATATATAAATTACAGAGCTACTATTCAAGTATAATTAATCCTGTAGTAATAATATCATTAAACATCAATTAAAGTAATTTAATATAAGTATATAGCAATTAAGGCTGTAATAATAACATAAAGTAATTTAGATAGTAATAAAGTAGTAATTAATGCATAGCTATTAATCGTTTGTAGACTAAACATAGCAATTAAAGTAATTTACATAGATTATGACGCTCTGTGTGTCGTTTTCCTTACATATCCTATATACACTACTGCCCATTAAAATTGCTACACCAAGACGACATGCAGATGATAAACTGGTATTCACTGGACACATATATTTTACTAGAACTGACATGTGATTACATTTTCACGCAATTTGGATACATAGATTCTGAGAAATCAGTACCCAGAGCAACCACCTCTGGCCGTAATAACGGCCTTGATACGCCTGGGCATTGAGTCAAACAGAGCTTGGATGGTGTGTATAGATACAGCTGCCCATGCAGCTTCAACACGATACCACAGTTCATCAAGAGTAGTGACTGGCGTATTGTGACGAGCCAGTTGCTCGGCCACCATTGACCAGACGTTTTCAATTGGTGAGAGATCTAGAGAATGTGCTGGCCAGAGCAGCAGTCGAACATTTTCTGTATCCAGAAAGACCTGTACAGGACCTGCAACATGCGGTCGTGCATTATCCTGCTGAAATGTAGGGTTTCGCAGGGATCGAATGAAGGGTAGAGCCACGCGTCGTAACACATCTGAAACGTAACGTCCACTGTTAAAAGTGGCGTAATTGCGAACAAGAGGTGACCGAGACCTGTAACCCATGGCACCCCATACCATCACACCGGATGATACGCCAGTATGGCGATGACGAATACTCGCTTCCAATGTGCATTCACCGCAATGTCGCCAAACACGGATGCGACCATCATGATGCTGTAAACAGAACCTGTATCATCCGACAAAATGACGTTTTGCTATTCGTGCACCCAGGTTCGTCGTTGAGTACACAATTGCAGGCGCTCCTGTCTGTGATGCAGCGTCAAGAGTAACCGCAGCCATGGTCTCCGAGCTGATAGTCCATGCTACTGCAAACGTCGTCGAACTGTTCGTGCAGATGGTTGTTGTCTTGCAAACGTCCCCATCTGTTGACTCAGGGATCGAGACGTGGCTGCACGATCCGTTATAGCCATGCGGATAAGATGCCTGTAATCTCGACTGCTAGTGATACGAGGCCGTTGGGATCCAGCACGGCGTTCAGTATTACCCTCCTGAACCCAAAGATTCCATATTCTGCTAACAGTCATTGGATCTCGACCAAAGCGAGCAGAAATGTCGCGATACGATCAACCGCCATCGCGATAGGCTACAATCCGACCTTTATCAAAGTCGGAAACGTGATGGTACGCATATCTCCTCCTTAAACGAAGCATCACAACATCGTTTCACTAGGCAACGCCGGCCAGTTGCTGTTTGTGTATGAGAAATCGGTTGGAAACTTTCCTCATGTCAGCACGTTGTAGGTGTCGCCACCGGCGCCAACCTTGTGTGAATGCTCTGAAAAGCTTATCATTTGCATATCACAGCATATTTTTCCTGTCGGTTAAATTTCGCGTCTGTAGCACGTCATCTTTGTCCTGTAGCAGTTTTAATGGCTAGTAGTGTACTTATAAAGTAATTCATTCATACAAAACAAAATATAAATGTCGGATAGAATTCCACGTATAACACACACACACACAAAGCACTAGGAGCGTAACCTGTATAATCTTTGTGTCACAGTGGTCACATTCGGATAGACGACAGTTCAGATTCCTATCTGGCCATCAAAAATTTGGTTTTCTGTGAAGTCCTCAATAGCTCCAGGCAAATGCCAGGATGGTTCCTCTGAAAGGGCACGGTCTACATACTTCATCATCTTGCCTTTATCCGGCTTAAAGTCTGTCTCTAATTATATCGTTGTCGACGGGATGTTAAACCCTAATCATCCGTCTCTTTGTAACTTGTAACCTCTACTTTTATGGGCGTGTGCTTTAATGATCTTTCCAGTTAGGTTCTCATAGCTTTACTTGCCATCCGCTATTATAACTTCAAATCTTGTAGTACCTCTCTGCAAGGCATAGTTTTGGGTTCGAGTCTCCATCATGTACTGAGTTTTAGTCCACAGCGACTTACGAAAACAGCTCTGCTGACTGGAAGATTCATTCTGGTAACAAGCCCTAAGCACTCTGCGATATTCTTTCTAATACGAATGCAAATATAGCAAGGTATGAAGTAGGAAAGTTACTTAAATACATTGATTTTGGCTTAGAATAGAGAAAATTTCGCAGCTACCGAAGTTTTTGATCACTTACCTAACCGTATACACACCTTGGCTTGCGAAAACAATACAACTTTGGAAACAGACGGAAAATCTTCGCGCAGATATCGCCTTACTTTCCTTTCATATGATTAAGGCTCTTATACACAACGAAACCAAAACGATAAATTTATTTAACTGAAGGAACTAAGCATACAATTAAGTTCACTATAATGAGAGCCCTTTCGAGGTTCACATGGGTGTGACAATAGGCACAATTTAAGGGGAGTTTCCAAAGTGATAAACTGTTCAGTTACATATCCACGGTTGCTTTAGTTTGGTTTGTGTGTGTGCGGGTGGGTGGGTGGGGGGGGGGGGGTGAGAGGTCTAAGTTTTTCACTGTAGCCCTGCCCCCGTCACCCGCAACATTTAACACAGCACAGATGTCTACGGTTTTAGTAACAATAATACACTTCTGGAAATGGAAAAAAGAACACATTGACACCGGTGTGTCAGACCCACCATACTTGCTCCGGACACTGCGAGAGGGCTGTACAAGCAATGATCACACGCACGGCACAGCGGACACACCAGGAACCGCGGTGTTGGCCGTCGAATGGCGCTAGCTGCGCAGCATTTGTGCACCGCCGCCGTCAGTGTCAGCCAGTTTGCCGTGGCATACGGAGCTCCATCGCAGTCTTTAACACTGGTAGCATGCCGCGACAGCGTGGACGTGAACCGTATGTGCAGTTGACGGACTTTGAGCGAGGGCGTATAGTGGGCATGCGGGAGGCCGGGTGGACGTACCGCCGAATTGCTCAACACGTGGGGCGTGAGGTCTCCACAGTACATCGATGTTGTCGCTAGTGGTCGGCGGAAGGTGCACGTGCCCGTCGACCTGGGACCGGACCGCAGCGACGCACGGATGCACGCCAAGACCGTAGGATCCTACGCAGTGCCGTAGGGGACCGCACCGCCACTTCCCAGCAAATTAGGGACACTGTTGCTCCTGGGGTATCGGCGAGGACCATTCGCAACCGTCTCCATGAAGCTGGGCTACGGTCCCGCACACCGTTAGGCCGTCTTCCGCTCACGCCCCAACATCGTGCAGCCCGCCTCCAGTGGTGTCGCGACAGGCGTGAATGGAGGGACGAATGGAGACGTGTCGTCTTCAGCGATGAGAGTCGCTTCTGCCTTGGTGCCAATGATGGTCGTATGCGTGTTTGGCGCCGTGCAGGTGAGCGCCACAATCAGGACTGCATACGACCGAGGCACACAGGGCCAACACCCGGCATCATGGTGTGGGGAGCGATCTCCTACACTGGCCGTACACCACTGGTGATCGTCGAGGGGACACTGAATAGTGCACGGTACATCCAAACCGTCATCGAACCCGTCCTAGACCGGCAAGGGAACTTGCTGTTCCAACAGGACAATGCACGTCCGCATGTATCCCGTGCCACCCAACGTGCTCTAGAAGGTGTAAGTCAACTACCCTGGCCAGCAAGATCTCCGGATCTGTCCCCCATTGAGCATGTTTGGGACTGGATGAAGCGTCGTCTCACGCGGTCTGCACGTCCAGCACGAACGCTGGTCCAACTGAGGCGCCAGGTGGAAATGGCATGGCAAGCCGTTCCACAGGACTACATCCAGCATCTCTACGATCGTCTCCATGGGAGAATAGCAGCCTGCATTGCTGCGAAAGTTGGATATACACTGTACTAGTGCCGACATTGTGCATGCTCTGTTGCCTGTGTCTATGTGCCTGTGGTTCTGTCAGTGTGATCATGTGATGTATCTGACCCCAGGAATGTGTCAATAAAGTTTCCCCTTCCTGGGACAATGAATTCACGGTGTTCTTATTTCAATTTCCAGGAGTGTATATATAAAATGTTATAATGTAAACAAAATAATCCGTTTGCATCATGGTACATACAGATTGCCTCACAAAGTATCAAAATGTGTTTCTACTTCCGGTTCAGTAACTACTACAACTGGATGCCTCCCACTTTTTGCTCCCCTGGTCGCATTCTTTTTATTATTGGTAGACCATACTTGGTGTGTCAGCCTACTGTAAGTGTCAAAGATTACTGGAGTTATTACTACATTTCTGTGCTTCTTTCATTATTCATCTTTATTTTTCTAGCTGCTGACACATCCAGGATTTTTTCTAAATGTTTCTGAATCATTCTGTTTGTCTCCAGTATCTACAGTGAGGTTGCTGAGTCTACTACTTGTCAGTCTGGCTTTTAGGGTTACGGGAAATCTTGATTGTGGGCTTACGAAACCATTACAGATGCCCGTTCACTCCAAGTTGGATTTTATGTAACTGAGAAGAACGTAATACATATTCCTGTTTTAAGCTAAATATATTATGATGTACCCATATTTACGAGTAAGTACAATTATGTTTACTAGCCTATATATCCAGCCAAGTAAATCATAATTAAGATTCTGACAACAACAAAGAAATGCCCAGCATTATTTTGTCACTATGAACGGAATGCAGATCAATTGTATGTAATTCCTCATTTTGTTTCAGTATTCTATGACGCAGTTCCCGTCTGTCATGCTCAAATTTCTTTTTTACTGATTAGAACTTGCGACACACTCCTGTAGTGACATTCTGTGGTCTACTTTATAATACCAGTGCTTCTCCGTTCGTTTCTGCATGTAACGACATTTTCTTTTTTGTTCTCTATTTCTGTTCTGTCTTGCTGCATAGAAAATTACTCCATATTATGATCAGTTCTTATTCACTTCTTTGTGCTTGTACTCCTCACGTGACAGTTTTCTCATCTGGTCAAAGTACCACTCAAATTTCAACTATGCTGCCCAAAGTTTTATGTTCTGAATGCTGTCATTGGTTCAATAGTCCACTTCCTGTCATTGATTCGGTGTCCCCTCTTCATTCCATAGGATGCTACTGAAGACGAGGCACTACTAACTACATATGTAAACACGTCTTTGCTTATACACAATTCTTGGGTGTTGGCAGTCTGGGTGACAGCTTCATCAACGTTAGGTACAGTATTTGTCTGCAGATAAGACACTCTATGTAATATAGGTCGTAGAAAATTGCTGACTAATGTGTGCCAATGTACTTGAATAATGAAAACCTTTTTCATCTCACTGCTGAAAATACCCGTTGAGATCTTCCAAGTCGACATGCTATATGACTTTGCTTTATTGGTGTGATGAGTGCAGCCCACAGAAGTTAATAGTAAACATGTCACACTCATATATGCTGCAATATCTGTGCGTTCCATTATCATTTTGCAGAAAAATTGTGCATCCAGTAAGAATCTGAAATGAAGTTGATCTGTAGTTCAACATTTCACGGCAGTTTCTCTGACAAAACCGCATCGTACCGAAATTGAACGGTATTTTTAAATGGACTTTTCACTGTTCTCGATAAGAAAGTTACATAAAATTACTCTCTCACTCGCTATATAGCTCTTGTTTACCAACTTCAACATCCATGATATTTTATTTTTTCTTAGATGGGCGTCCTTCTTCTTGAATAGCATTTCATGTTTGCTACAAGGTGTAGGCCGAAATTATATACGAGTTCAATTGCTTACTATAGTAATGATATCAACAGATAAACAACGATGTAGCGGTTGAGATACTAAAGGACCTCGAACAGCAAGCAAGCCGTAGTACACAATTCACACCCCGTTTAAAGCTAACGAATATGCATTACTCAGAGCGATAGTGATAAACCTCATCACAGGTAAATGTGTGACTAAATTCAAAGGGAAAACATCATGTACCAGAGGAAGTCATTCTTTAAAAATTTGGAGTATGCAACTCGATGATTTTATTTGCTTATTTCGCTTTGCATTTACCAAGCTTTTCGACGCAGAAGCAAGTCATAAGTGGCTGTAAACTGTTTGAAAGCAACCTTTTAAATCGGTGATATTATAGTTCTGAACAATGCAGCAAACATTATTGCGAAATTAAACCACCTATAGTCGTATCACAAATACAATCTCTCAAAAAACTGATTTGTGGTAAGAATGGGTCAGACTACGGTCACTAGTAAAGACAGATGATTCCAGGCGATCAGTATTGCACCTCTTACTGAAGTACCACGATTGGCACTCACCTGTCTCCTGACTACCGGTAAGCAAATTTCTCAAAATTACATTTATTACTAAATCCAGATTACACATAACACCACGGGGTGGGGTTAACAGCCATCGGTTACATGCTCCTGTATACTAAGCCGTTTTGGGGGTAGTTCACAATTTATCTACGCTTTGAGACTACTGGTGTTGATGGGAGTCTAGTGCCTTACCTATCGCCTTGATATACCCGCGCATATACGTTAGCTTTGCGTTAACGTCAACAGTTTTATCATAACATATAGTTCGAATTGCTCTTTCAGCCATTTAAAACCTCGACATTTATAGCCCGTGCCTCGATAAAACTTCCCAGTTACATTACTTCGGCGCTGATTGTCTCGATTTTTCCGTTAAATAAATGCATGCACTTTGCGCCCTCAGAACCAGTGTGCAACAAATATGCAAGTTTGTCAATAGTCTACAGTATACTGATAGAGTTATGTTTTGATACACTGCCTTTTATACAGAATCTCACTGAAGTTTGGTTTATTCGCTTTCCTGGTTTTTCCTATAACCAGAAAGCCATACTGCGAGTTATTCCAGCCAGCCCTCCATACGGTAACGAATTCCTCGAATGACATATTAGCTCCTTCATGTGCTTGGTAAATATGGGTATATAAAAAGGTTTAGAAAGCCATACTGCGAGTTATTCCGGTAATCCCTACATATGGTAACAATTTCGTTGAATGATATGTCAGTTCCTACATGTGCTTGGTAAATATCGAAATAAAAAGGGCATTCAAAAAGTTTTGCACAGTCGTCTCAAATTTTTCTATGTTCTGCCAGAGAAGAATGAAATTTTTTGTGAACATACTTGGAACATTTAGCTATACATTTAGTCCACTCAGCGTAGCCTCCATCAGCTGTGACGCATATGGTTCAACGTTGTGCCCATGATGTAAATGCACTTTGGTAAAATTCTGAGGATTAAGTTTTACACAATTGCTTGACACAGTAAATGCGGTCTTTCTCACTATCAAATGTTTTAGCGCGCAGGTGGCCACTCAGACGACCAAAGAGGTAAAAATCAGACGGAGCCAAGTCCGGACTTTAGGGAGGATGAGGAACAATTTTCCAACCCATTTTCGTGATTTTCCCCTGCGTCATAAGGGCTGTATGGGGTTTGGCATTGTCTTGGTGTAGTCTGATGAGCTGACCCTGAAGCTGTGATCTGTGTGTCTTGGATCTGTGTGTCTTGATGGCACGTCGCAGCTTGTCCAGTGATAAACAGTAACGGTCCCGGTTAATTGTGGAGACAGGTTCCAAAATGTCAATGAAAATGACACCACGCTGATCCCAGAAGAAGGAGGCTATCACCTTTCGGTCTGCTGTTCGTGAAAGTCTTGGTTTCTTCTTCCAAGGGGCACCCGGATGACGCCACTCCATGGATTGGGTTTTGCTCTCAGGTTCGCACAACAACAGCTGTTTCATTCTGGGTAATGACGCCGTCAAAACACTGTTTCCACTCTTCATTAAAGGTCTTCATAAGACCCTCGCACACATTCTTCCTCATTGTTTTCATTTCTCTTGTCAATAATCTAGGCTCCTAATGTGCACAGATTTTTCTCTACCCTAGTGACTGTACCAGTGATATCACACTACCCAATGACAAACGAGTCATTTCAGCAAGCTGTCGTGTCGTCACACATCTGTCGTTTTGGATTATTTGATCAATGGTCTCCTTATTCACATCACTAACTGTCGTCGTTGGTGTACCGCATCGTGGATTGTCCAGTAGAGAGAAATCACCTTCTTTAAACCTCTGCAACCGCCGCTGGATACTGCTACGATCCACTGCGTCCTTCCCATAAATAGGGAGCAACTTCCTGTGAATTGATGTGACAGAGTCATCGCCGATCTTGAAGAGGAACTCCATCACCGAACGTGGTCGCAACCTGACATCTACTTCACGGTCCATTATGGTTCAACTGCAAATAAAAGAAAATACTTTTATATACCAACTTATAGATAAATGTTCCAAGTATGTTCACAAAAAATTTCATTCTCCTCCTGCAAAAATAAAAAATTAGAGACGACTGCGCAACATTTTTTGAACGCCTTTTGTATATTAAGGTATTCATTATCACGAACTAACTGCTTCGGGATCGTTGAGTATGTCTGGCCAAAATAAAGTATATTGATTTGCATAAGGTGACCAAAGCAAAGATATCTGCTGATCTCATTCCGATTTTCCACTACAACGTTGTCAAATAGGAATAGGCTGTTTGGCTTTTTACTTTTTCAGGTGGGAGAACATCACTGCTTTCGCTGAACTTCTGGTATGTTAATCCCTCAATGCTTTGCAGAATCTCTTGCAATACATGATATTTAGGCTGAAACGGATTTTTTGAAAATATACATGCATGCTCGAAATGGACTCCCTCAGAATGTGTTAACAGTGTTAGAACAAGATTAGTTTTCCCATAGCCCGAAGGCCCAATAACCA
This sequence comes from Schistocerca cancellata, assembly GCF_023864275.1. Taxonomy (NCBI): domain Eukaryota; kingdom Metazoa; phylum Arthropoda; class Insecta; order Orthoptera; family Acrididae; genus Schistocerca; species Schistocerca cancellata. The sequence goes on from NC_064629.1 coordinate 318,481,464, forward strand.
AGACACATGAAATATCAGGAAGTGATGATCCGTTCGTCTTGTTCTTCTGGCTTCCAGCTTTATCAATGCAGCTTACTACAAGACTCCTGTGGCGAGGCTGTTTCGTCCACTCGGTCATGGTGGTAACTGTTTATTTACATTGGAATGCAGAGGTTCTTATAAACTCTTATGTGTAACTGGGTATATAAACAAACTTAAATAAGATCGTAGTTCATTGCCCATATCTGGTAATACTGAACCATACGCTTCCACCTCCAAGGATGCACAGCATGCATCATAGAGTTGAGCTATTTTTTCTTCCGATGGGTGGAGAATTTAGTGAGCTAAATCTAGTAGATTATGCCACAATATCTCATAGAATCAGTAGACATATGGCTGCTACCTTTATGCAACCTCCTCCGAATAGAAGACGTGCCTGCCACCAAGGGGTGAAGTACCAGTAGGTGCGTAGACATTAAAGAGGCTGCCTGCGCCAAATGAGTGCGATGCCTCAAGCTTTCGGCAAGTACGTCACGTCCGTCGCTTCCATGCCGTCTCGGAGAAAGACGAAGGTTCCTCTTGCGCCATGACTAGATGGGTATAGCCACAAAGGTCTAAGCGAAGCTCTGGACGTGGAGACACTGACTGTTCCCATATGATAGGGTTTAAACATCTCAAGTGGTAGAGGCACTGTATGGGTGCTGGTCCATGGTGAGGTTGTACGCGATATAGCTACCTGGCTGCGTGATCTGCATTGCCTAATGACCTCAGAAGTTGAGTCGCATAGTGCTCAGAGCCATTTGAACCATGATGTGCATTACTGTGCTGTATGACCCCCTGACACGCAGGGCCCTCCAGGATCAATGTCAGCCATGGGCACTGGAGGAGTTATCGACATGTGCTGCACATAATCTGCCTCCATCTCCTCTGCCCAATCACCAAGAGAGGATTGGGAAGTCAGTGGTAGCTGGCCACTTACAAAGGAGCCCAGATTCTGGGAGTCGACGTGATGCGCCTTGTTTTCAGGGCCATCAGGAGGAGGCGAGTGTTCCATACTGTTTGTCGCCCTCTGTTGAATGATGCCGCTGGAATCCTTTACAACTGTAGACTCTGCAGCAGAGTCGTTGTCTTACACCAGTCTCACACCCCTGTCCAGGCCTTCAGTTGACAATCGTCTCTTCATGTGCTGCTTGGGTGATTTTTGCTTGCGGGTCCGAGACTCGACATCCACCGGAGGGCAGGGCTCGACACGGTCCGCGAGATTCTCTGTTTCTGATCCCGACAGTGACGGCGGCCGGGTGCCCCCGACGCTGCGATGGGCAGAGGTTGCAGGAATCTCTGGACCGTTTGGCTGCGGTGGCGTCGTCGTCGCCGTCGGTGCCGACTCTCATACGGAACATGTAGCGGCTTGAGATGGTATCAGGTATTGATCATCCGTCACATCGTGTCGTGCAGCCTCCACATACGTTAGCGGCACCTGGATGAGGCGGCGCTGCAGACACTCAGTACGGACATGGCCCTCTTGTCCGAAGCCCGAGCAGCTCCTCTGTTGGCCGTCATATATAACAACTGCGCGGCAGCCACCAACGAAAACAGATGGTGGAACGTGCTTCTTAAGTTCTAAGATGCACTTGATGTACCACGTTAAGTACATGGTGCGTTTCAAATGTATTCCATTTCTCCTCTGTGCGGCTCAAAACCATGCCATATGACCGCAGTGCGTCAACAACAAGGTTGGCGGGAACTTCGAACTGCAGTTCAAAGACGCGTATGGTACGCACCCCCAGACGAACATCGTCAAGTGCTACCACGCTCATATTAACGTCAGCGTGGCAGAAGCGGAAGCCGTTTGTAGATCGTTGGAGTCTGTCACAGGTTGCTTCGTCAGTCAGTTTCAGGTTCACTGTGCTGGATACAATAGACAAATGGATGCGTACCAGTTCTTGCGGTTCAATGTGCATGACGGCTCGAAGAAAGCGTCCTATTTCATGGGCCTTCTGTCTTGTCTACGATATGTTGAACGTTAGTTTGAAAAGGGTGAGAATTATACTCGATTAATTTTTACATACCGCGCAAGCGGTCATATTGACTCAACCCAAGTCAGCTAGGAATTAGTCCGTTTTCACATACCTCCTTTTACAGCCTCCTTCGCTTTCTCTACAGTAAAAGGTGCCACAGGACAATAATAATTAAATACACCGAGTTCTTCACTTGAGTGGTTATTACACTACTAGCCATTAAAATTGCTACACCACGAAGATGACGTGCTACAGACGCGAAATTTAACCGACAGGAAGAATATGCTGTGATATGCAAATGATTAGCTTTTCAGAGCATTCACACAAGGTTGGCGCCGGTGGCGACACCTACAACGTGCTGACATGAGGAAAGTTTCCAACCTATTTCTCATACACAAAGAGCAGTTCACCGGCGTTGCCTGGTGAACGTTGTTGTGATGCCTCGTTTAAGGAGGAGATATGCGTACCATCACGTTTCCAACTTTGGTAAAGGTCGGATTGTAGCCTATCGCGATTGCGGTTGATCGTATCGCGACATTGCTGCTCGCGTTAGTCGAGATCCAATGATTGTTAGCAGAATATGGAATCGGTGGGTTCAGGAGGGTAATACTGAACGCCGTGCTGGATCCCAACGCCCTCCTATCACTAGCAGTCGAGATGACAGGCATCTTATCCGCATGGCTGTAACGAATCGTGCAGCCACGTCTCGATCCCTGAGTCAACAGATGGGGACGTTTGCAGGACAACAACCATCTGCACGAACAGTTCGACGACGTTTGCAGTAGCATGGACTATCAGCTCGGAGACCATGGCTGTGGTTACCCTTGACGCTGCATCACAGACAGGAGCGCCTGCGATGGTGTACTCAACGACGAACCTGGGTGCACGAATGGCAAAACGTCATCTTGTCGGATGATACAGGTTCTGTTTACAGCATCATGATGATCGCATCCGTGTTTGGCGACATTTCGGTGAATGCACATTGGAAGCGAGTATTCGTCATCGCCATACTGGCGTATCACCTGGTGTGATGGTATGGGGTGCCATTGGTTACAGGTCTCGGTCACCTCTTGTTCGCATTGACGGCACTTTTAACAGTGGACGTTACGTTTCAGATGTGTTACGATCCGTGGCTCTACCCTTAATTCGATCCCTGCGAAACCCTACATTTCAGCAGGATAATGCACGACCGCATGTTGCAGGTCCTGTACAGGCCTTTCTGGATACAGAAAATGTTCGACTGCTGCCCTGGCCAGCACATTCTCTAGATCTCTCACTAATTGAAAACGTCTGGTCAATGGTGGCCGAGCAACTGGCTCGTCACAATACGCCAGTCATTACTCTTATTGCATTGTGGTATCGTGTTGAACCTGCATGGGCAGCTGTACCTTTACACACCATCCAAGCTCTGTTTGACTCAATGCCCAGGCGTATCAAGGCCGTTATTACGGCCAGAGGTGGTTGTTCTGGGTACTGATTCCTCAGGATCTATGCACCCACACTGCGTGAAAATATAATCACATGTCAGTTCTAGTATAATATATGTGTCCAATGAATACCCGTTTATCATCTGCATTTCTTCTTGGTGTAGCAATTTTAATGGCCAGTAGTGTATTAAATAATTAACAGGCATATTGCCATCTGCCCTAACTCTATTCAACGCTAATGAATGTGACAAAACAAGATCAACCTTAACATATCTACTGTTTTTCTTGGCACCTCAATTATTTATTGTAACTCTTCAAACTCTGTATACGATATCTTACCAACGCTGGCAAGCTTACATCCACTGTTGTTCAGACAGTAGTCCTGGTTGAACAACACTATGTTTACGTCAGATGTTTTCTGTTGCAACGACTTCACCTCACCTGCAAGTAAAACACACCTTAGTAGTTAAGTGTATTTGCTCTTTTTTCCCCTGTTCATCAGCGTTAATACTTAAACTGCCTTGTAGCAGGGAGTGTTGGTATACATTCTTACAGTTTGACGTTTCTCCTAGAAGTGGGTGAACTGTTTATCAGTTGCTGCAAATATATTTTCGCGACCTCTACTACTACTATTATTATTAATATTATTATCATCTTATGTATATCTAAGGTTGTATGGTTAGGACATTTAGGTGGTGTGATTGATAAGCACCTCAGAGCTAGAGGTGGCACGCTGATTGCGGTTTCGCCTGGTCCCGGCGGAGGTTCGAGTCCTCCCTCGGAAATGGGTGTGTGTGTTCGTCCTTAGGATAAGTTAGGTTAAATAGTATGTAGGCTTAGGTACCGATAACCTTAGCAGTTAAGTCCCATAAGATTTCACACACATTTGAACATGTGATTGCGGTTTACATAATTGCTGTGCGGTTTACATAATTGCCGACAATATTCTCACCACGTTTTCTACAATACCATAGCAACAAAAGCAAGTTGCTTGAATATCTTCGTCATCAGCTGCGGACAAAAACTAAATTAATTTAAGGGGGGGGTAGCACGTCAAACGGGCCGACTTGGAGCAGGAGAGGCACCACAGGACATTTTAATTTCCACGGCCTATACTTTTACAAATAAATTCATAAAACTTCGTCAGCATGACCAGGAAGGATTCAGAATTCACACTCCTAGCAGTGGAACTTCGAAAATAATAACGAAATAATTTTTTTTACATGTGAAATTTCATCTTTTTTCATTTATTAATGGCAGTATTTGTGCCTATAGGTACACTTTTCTTAATAAGTAAGAGAGATCCTTAGATGAATTTTGCACAGCATACAAACCATACTTTAAGGTGTATAAAACTTTAGAATTTTCCAAATCTATTAAAAACTGTGGTAAAAATTGAGATAAATAACTATAAAATTTGTGTTTTTTCTAATCATGAAGTTTAAAATATAACAGCTCATTCGTTTTTTCATAAATTAAATAAATTCTAGAGTTTCATACACCTGTAAGTATGGTATGTATGCTGTGCAAAATTCATCGGAGAATTTTTCTAACTTATGAAGAAAAGTGTACCTATAGCAACAAATGCAGCCATTAGTAAGTGAAAAAATGATGAATTTTCACACGCAAAAAAAATTATTTTGTTATGTTTTCGAACTTCCACTGCAATGAGTGTGAATCCTGAATCCTTCCTGGTGATGAATTCATTTGTAAAAGTATAGACACTGGAAATTAAAATGTCCTGTGATACCTCTCCTGCTCCAAGTCGGCGCGTTTGACGTCCTACCCCCCTTAATACAGGAAAACGAATGTTCAGCACCATGATGTAAGAGTAGCGGACATTTTTAAAAAATACTTACGGTCTACATCTGCATCAGTCATTGTCAGTGTCAAGACAGACTGCGGGGAGATAATTCTGTTCATTCATTAAAAAAAAAGCTAGAACATCCTGCTGCCAAATAGTAATAAAACATAAAGATGATTATAGGTAAGTCAAAAAATACACACTTGGACAGTCATTTTACACAATTCCAGCATATGCAACACATCATACATATTAGTTATAGCATCGTGAAGTCAAGAGCGAGGAGGCGCGAGATGTATGGGAGCGCGGGCGCGTAGGGTCGGGGATCTTCATGCATTCTTCCATTTCGGAAATCGTTAGGGAATTCATTTATCCGCGATCCACAATATCAAGAGTGTGCAGAGAATACCAAATTTCTGGCATTCCTCTTACCACGGACAACTCAGCGGTCTTCACTTAATAACCGAGAATTTTTTGGGAATTTGCGGTAAGGTCTTATGGGACCAAACTGTTGGAGTCATCGGTCGCTAAGCTTACACGTTACTTAATCGAACTTAAAGTAACTTACGCTATGTACAACACACACACCCATGCCCGAGGGAGGACTCGAACCTCCGACGGGAGGGCCGCACGGACAGTTACAAGGCGCCCTCGACCGCGCGGTTCAATGACCCAGAGCAACGGCCTTTGCGTAGAGTTTTCAGTGCAAACAGACAAGCAGCACTACGTGAAACAACCGCAGAAATCAATGTAGGACGTGCGACGAACGTATGCGTTAGGACAGAGCGGCGAAATTTGGAGTTAATGGGCTATGCCAGGAGACGACCGACACGAGTGCCTTTGCTAACAGCACGACATAGCGTGTAGTACCTTTCCTGGGCTCGTGACTTTTTCGGTTTGACCCCAGACGTCTTGAAAACAGTGGCCTGGTCATATGAGTACAGTTTTCAGTTGATGACAGCTAATGTTAGGATTCAACGGACCCAATTTTTCAAGAAGGCACTGTCGAAGCTGGTTGTAGCTCCATAAGGGTGAAGGACTGGGTCCTCTGGTCCAGTTGAACCAATCATTGACTGTAATTTGTTATTTTCGGCTACTTGGAGGACATTTACAGCTACTCAATGATGGAAATTTTTGGATTACAATGTCCCATGTCGGCAGGCGACAATTGTTCGTAGCTGGTTTGAAGAACGTGATGGACAACTCGAGCGAATGGTTTGGCCACCCATATCGCCCGATATGAATCCCATCGAATATTTATGGGATTTAATCATGAGGTCAGTCCGTGCGCAAACTGCGGAACCGATAACACTTTCGCATTTATGGACGGCTATAGAGGCTGCGTGGCTCTATATTTCGGCAGAGGATTTCCAACGACTTGCTGAGTCCATGACACGTGGTGTTGCACTACGCCGGACAAGAAGAGAGGTCTGACACGATATTAGGAGAAATCCCATGACTTTTGTCACCTCAGTGTAAGCTTGCTGATTCTCTTTTCATTTATAGGTCCCACATACTACAAGTATTACCAGCAGCCGCTCAGAACTGAAGCGATTTATAGCAAAAACGAGATATCTATCCAATACGACAGCAAAAGCTTGATATAAATTTTGTTGTATGTCTGGAATGTTTTTCAAGTAGCTGTCACTACCGAAGTCGACAAAAATCTACGTTGAAATATATATATACTGCTGTTAAATGAGATAAAATAATGTGACACGATATATTAGTTACTTACAGTGACTATAAATAACGAACCCCGAGTTACGGCAACATAGATTATGAACAATACACGTAATTTATGGAAGGTTCTTGTAAACATACGTTTGCAATATTCCGAAAACAACAGTCGTAACGTCCGGAACATACCTAAAATGTACGTTCATTCACGTTAACATACACTGAAATTCGGTATGAACGATTCTTTGAACACGTATACTGTTGTCCTTTTTAGAGTTCACGCTACATTCCATATCCAACGAATAGTATTCATTCTAAAATATATATAACAATTCCGTGGGAGAGGACACTTTTTTAATCGAATTTGGTAATCATTTTTATGTGTAACGACAAGAGTAGTCTGGGAATGAATTAGATTAAATACTCTAGACGCCATAGCGCAGAGAAGAGCGCAGTAAGCCATTTTTGTGTTCGTTTTTTGCGGTAGTACAGAGTCCAAGGTCGCGGAGCATAGAGGACGCCTGTGCTGTCAGTAGACGTTATGACACGGCCGCGGACAAGGAATTGCTGCCTTAAACACTTTCTCACACCATAACAGTAGCTAAGGCAGATAGTTCGCAATGTGAAATCTGAGAGTAGGTGTAACTTAAGCATGAAACAAACCTCTTGGAATCAAAAAGTTTTACTTTGCCAACTCAAGGTGAAAACTTAAGATGGAATTGTTCAGAACATTTCACTGAGGTGACAAGCCAAGTAAAGCGAATTTATCGGTTAAATCAGTCTCACACCGAAAAATCGCTGTTATTACAGCAGAACTGTCAAACAATGTTACGACGTTGCGACGTCCTGACCACGCCATGCGTTTTTGTAACTGTAATGATCGGATCCGGACATTCAGCCTAGCACGAGACACTGTGCTTTTCAGATTCACTTATTCGGTATTTTCAAATCTCTGTATGGAGCAACTTGCAGCTAAGACGATTTGATGCTATATAGCAATAAAGGGCTTTTTGCATATTGTGACTGCCTGATGACGTAAACCACCGAGTGAGAGAAGTTCGATGTCTAAGACTATGCCGTTATCTTTGTACTAACAAGACCGTTAGGAGTAATCAGGTAGTATACTGGGAGGAAACTGTACCAACGTAAGAATACTGCGTCAACCTTGTTCACACTCAAGATGGTAAACCTGCTGCTCTTATTATTATTTTGTTCATTAGATCTGAAGTGTATTCCAAATTGAGAACTTTATTCACCAGACGCTGTTCGCGTTTATTGGCAAAAGCGTCGTTAGTTACCACATAGCAAACATTGGGTGCAGATGTCACTTTTCCTTCTTTTGATGTGTAGACGTATAGAAGGGCAATAAACTGTAGGCGATGGAGAGGCAGTTTTGCTATGTAGGTAGCAAAATATCTGATAATGTCTGAAGTAAAATGGGCATAAAATGTAGACTGGCAAAATCAGAAACAGCTTTTCTCAAAAGATAGACATGGTAACATCAAAGATAAATTTGAATGTTATGAAATCTTATATGAAAGTATTGGTCAACCTTCTTGTTGGTGTTTAATGGTGTAGGCTGTCGGCAGTACACATAAACACTATCCCTAGCTAAGCGTTATCTGTGATCATAGTCGCAGAAATGTGGATAACATTCGTTAAGGTATTATTCACTATTCTGATATTTTAGAATGCTGACCACACATTATATCTGAAATTTGGAGAACACTATGTCTCGCACTCGCACTAGATTTGATGTCTGGATCTGGTCATACAGAACTCCAGCTACGAAAACACATTCTTCTTGCCACTAGCATAGTCAAGACTTCGCAACGTAGTGTAAACAGTCACGGGACTCCACTGTCCGTCGCCGGATTCGAACGTTGGTAGTCTACTGGCTACTGGGCGTGGGTACACGGATGGCTCCTGATGGCAGAATAACAAGATATATTGATTAACTGCAAAACATTGGTTGTTGGCCCTCTGGGAGAGGTTTGCTTCCACCCATAATATTCTCGGAGGCAACGAAGGTAGCAGGCGGACGCTCACACTTGCGCCAGCTGCTGCGAGTATAACACCGCTGGTGTAACTGGAATCCACTCTTTCGGCAGTGGCGCTACGGCCATGCTGGGTCGTAACGCAGCGGCTGAACCACGCGCCGTCAGGTAGGCCTCTGATGGCGGCGGCGGCGGCAATGGGACAAGTCAGGGCCCCGCTCCGTCTGAGCGACCATTCCCGGCGTCGGTTGTGTGGCGTCTGCGGGCCGGGATCCCCGGCTGCAGCCTCGGTCACGATGTTTGTGGAGGCAGCGTCCCAGGACCATGATGACAGTGTGTCATCGCAGGTGACGACTCCCAATACAGGTGGCTGCTTGCTGACGGTGTTCGATGATAGTGGCTGCGATAACAGTGACGACTCGGGACTGGTGGCGGCGCTGAGTGGCACAGACTCTGCGTGACTCCGATGCCTCATGACGATCGATGATGACGAGCTGGCTGCCGGTCCTCAAATACGGCTTTCTGCCGCTGATGTTTGCGGTTCTTGCTCCCCAGTAGGTCAGTGGAATATTCTGAGGTTGCTCGGGTGGCATAACTGAGCCCTATTACCATCCTCGACGTTGACTCCCTGGCATGCGGTGTACTGCTTCTTGTCCGATCCTCCGCTGGTCGGTGACACAGTGTTCTCCTTTGTGTTACTTAACACGGTGTTCCGCCGACAGTCTTGCATCACGGTAGCATATCACTGAGCTGCGCAACAGAATGTAACACATATGACTCCTGGCCCCCAGTGTTCCTTCACATTTTAAGTAACTTCATTACTGTAAAAGTTCTACATTTAACTAACTTAATCGGTCTAATCGTTCGTCCCTCTGCAGTAGTAACACTGTTAGACAGTTCCGTTGTCACAACAGTGAAGTGCGAGTATGAGACTAAATTTCTTTGACTTTTTCTTCACATCTTGATGATACATTCTCAATAAATTCCACTTAATGCGTCACATTGAGTTAGTAAAGCCACTTATTTGATTCCGAAATTGTGCTAAACGCATTCTTTGAAAATTATTTCGAGCAATTAGTTCAAGAGACCACAATCGATGCCTTCTCCGCGCGCTAGCAATGGAAATACTATTGATGGCAGTGCTTCTAAAGCAGAGTTACTAAACACGGCTTTTCGAAAGCCCTTCACCAAAGAAGACGAAGTAAATATACCAGAACGGGTATCGAGAACAGCTGCCAACATGAGTAACTTAGAAGTAGATATCCCTGTAGTAGTGAAGCAACTTAAATCACTTAATAAAAGCAGGTCTTCCGGCCCAGATTGTATACGAATTGGAGTCCTTTCAGAGTATGCTGACGCAATAGCTTCATACTTAATAATCATATACAACTGGTCGCTCGACGAAAGATCAGCACCCAAAGATTTGAATGTTGCACAGGTCACACCTGTATTCAAGAAAGGCAGTAGGAGTAATCCACTTAATTAAGGCCCATGTTATTAATGTCGGTATGCAGCAGGATTTTGGAACGTATTTTGTGTTCGAACATTATGAACTACCTCAAAGAAAACGGTCTATTGACAGATTTAGAAAACATCGTTCTTGTGAAACACAACTAGCTTTTTACTCAAACGAAGTCGTGAGTGCAACCGACAAGGGATTTCATATTGATTTCGTATTTTTAGATTTCCAGAAAGCTTTTGATACCGTACCTCATAAGCGGCTTGTAATCAAATAGAGTGCTTATGGAATATCGTCTCAGATATGCGACTGGATTCGTGATTTCCTGCGAGAAAGGTCACAGTTCGCAATAACTGACAGAAAGTCATCGAGTAAAACAGAAGTGATATATGGCTTTCCCCAAGGTGTTACAGACCCTCTACTGTTCCTTATCTATATAAACGATTTAGGAGACAGTTCGAGCAGCCGCCTTGGGTTGTTTGTAGCTGACGCTGTCGTTTATCGTCTAGTAAAGTCATCAGAAGATCAAAACGATTTCTAAAAGATATCTGTATGGTGCGAAAATTGGCAATTGACCCTTAATAATGAAAAGTGTGAGGTCATCCACATGGGTGGTAAAAGGAATTCATGAAACTTTGGTGACCCGAAAAATCAATCAAATCTAAAGGTGGTAACTACAACTAAATACCTAGGAATTACAATAGCGAACAACTTAAATTGGAAAGAACACACAGAAAGTGTTGTGGAGAAGGCAAACAAAAGACTGCGTTTTATTGGCAGAACACTTAGAAGGCACAACATATCTACTAAAAAGACTGCCTACACTACGCCTGTCCATCCTCTTTTGGAGTACTGCTGTGCGGTGTGGGACCCTTACCAGGAAGGGTTAACGGAGTACATCGAGAAAGTTCAAAGAAGGGCAGGCAGCAATTTTTGTACTGTCGAGAAATAGGGGAGAGACTGTCACGGTTATGCTACATGATTTAGGGCAGACATCATTAAAACAAAGGCATTTCTCGTTGCGGCGGGATCTTATAACGAAATTTCAATCATCAAATTTCCCCTCCGAATGTGATAATATTTTGTTGACACCGACCTACACAAGCAGAAACAATCATCATAATAAAATAACGGAAATCAGAGCTCGCACGGAAAGATTTTAGTGTTCTTTTTCCGCGCGCTGTTCGAGAGTGGAATAACAGAGAATTATTATGAAGTTGGTTCTATGAATCCTGTGCCAGGCACTTACGTGTGATTTGCTGAGTATACATGTAAATGTAGATGTAGGTGAAAGCATTTGGGTTCATAAGATACGCCTACTCTCATCTTCCAAGTTGCGAATTATATACCTCAGCTACGATTATGGCAATGAGACAGTGTTTACTGCAAAAATGGTTTCTTTGCATAGCTGTAGAGCGCTCACTTTTTAAATCGGTAGTTACTTTCGAAATTAGTTCCGACTCCGCTGCAAAAGCTCTATCTTGTCACTTTCTTTCGTTTCTAATTTAACTGGGCTGCTAATTGTCACAATTAAGTGAGGAATCTTAATAACCCTCCATGTTATATGTCTCTTGGCAACGTTGCAGGAGAAACCATAGTCGTGTGCCTCGTGAATACCAGCATCACCAACTACTTCACTAACAGATCAAGAAAAAGTCTGCGAACAGGTTCTAAGCAACTGTCAATGACACGAATATATTTTTCTCACCATCTCGGCATCAAACAAGATGGGGAGAAAATTACGGAAACAATGAACAAGCTTGTTAGTATGCATTACCTGTGGTAGATCAGAGGGTAAAAAACGTACGAAAGTGTGCAACTGCACGTATGCCAATTTTTTATATTTCGTTCCTGCTGAAACAGTCATACATTCATTACTTTCTTATGAATCCCCAATTTGACTTCTTACTCCGTAGTATCGATGTGCCAGTCTATTATCCATAATATCCCCACATTTTGGTAGTATGCCCAATATTTTGGTTGTGTGTGATATAAGACCGAATATAGATACAGTTCCTTTGAGATCAACAATATGTGGAATGTTACTGTTTATTGACATTTTGGGCAAGGTCGATTTGCTCACATTTTTAGTTTTGTCAAAATAAGCTTTCACCTCAAGCCCAAAAGGATAAGTGTGCGACTCATTTGTATTTTTCAATGGCGAAATCTACTGTCGCTTCGAAGCCGTCCCTTAGATCGGCACATGGGTAGTGCAGGTCCACTGAGGGTTGGCTGTGGATAGCAGTGAGGACATTGTGAACTGTCCATCTTCAATTGATAGAGACTTGGTTGTATTCCTGACAATGTTTGTGATCGTTGATTCACTTCCGGGACTGGTATTCCTGCTAAACTCTCCTAATATACTCTTTCCATACCGATGAGGTGATCTGAATAGTCATCGCGTTTATATCACATCGAGATTGTACATTTAATTTTTCAATCCTACGAAGGTCATTCAATACTTACATTTCCACTGATTTTTTGTTTCGTGCTGTATTAACTACCACCAGAGCAGTGGCAAAGAGCTAAACGAACCTGTGTCATGTTTGCTCCATGGCGCCATGTTCGTCTTGTGATCTAAGGCAAGGATAGTTGCTGGTTCAGGTCTCTTGGATTACCGATGTGTATCAGTTTAGCTTTTTTCCCCTCTACAAATAACCAGAAGGGTATTCAGTAACAAAATGCTAAGAAAACCTTTCGATTGCGCCACCTGAACGATCAGCCTATTTTTATTTTTAATTCCCAACCTTCTTCTGTAATGCAGTTATCTTCATTCATTATTAGTTTGTCACTGACACAAGTATTATTGTTATTCGATCACTCACTAGAACTTTCCTATCGCTATTTTGTACCGACGCACATGACCAGTGAATCTGGAAGAATGGAAAATTACGTTTTTCGGTATTTCGCCACCCGTTTCTAGTTCAATAGGAAAAGCTCAGTCAGAAAAGGTGAAAACGGGAGGCAGATGACGCAGGCAGATCACTGTAACAATTCCTTTTTATTTAACACTGTGATGTCGTCACACTAGTGTCGCAGTACATTACTCATCATTCGAAAACATGGTATGGACTCTGCTACTGCTATAGATAACTACGAATTTTTGATCACTAGCATTGTTTACTATTTGCTCAGCTGCTGGTTATAGTGTAGCAGCTGTACATGGAATAGTATGTTTGATAATTTTGTTCTACTGCTGTTCAAATGAGTCACGCCAGTGGATAAATTAGGGTGTCTTCTAACTTTTATTTACACAGCTACGTAAACTAACATGGAAATTCCAGATAATGAATTGTTTTTCAGGCGGGAAATTCGATTGCGAATACAATTCGTAAGCCTTCTGGTAACCACGGTGCAATACCTCGTGATTTGTATGGCCTATTTTAGCTTTTCAGACAATAAGCTATAATTATGAAGAATAAATAAATACCGTACACTACTTGCAAAGTACATACACCCCTTCATTATGATTGTGTTTCCCAACAGCAGTGACATTTTTCAACAAGGTAATGCTCCGTGTCGCAAGGCCAGGAGTTTAAAGGATGGGGCCCCTCCACGCCCACACCAACGTGGTGACCAAACCAAAAGTTCTACTGTCACCTCCGTAAACATGTTAGTTTTTGAATCAGGCGTCACAGGATGCGGGTTGTGATGTCCATGCGTCTGGGTAAGATTACTCATTAACAGAGGCCAGGAGTGTGGTGGGTGGAGTGATTCGAGGAACGCGGTGACAAGTTCCAATTGATGTGCTGGCTCCCAACTTGCCAGATATGAATCCGATCAAACACATCTGGGGTGTAACTGAATGTGGCAGCAAAGCTCATCTCCCCAGCCCCCCCCCCCCCTCCTCAAAATTTACGGAAATTAGGTGACGTGTGTGCAGATGTGGTGCCAACTCTTAGCAGCGAACAACCAATGCCTCACTGCTTCCATGCCACTACGTGACGCCTCTGTTATCCGTGCCAAGGGTGGATAATCGGATATTAGGCAGGTGGTCATAATGTTTTGACTGATTGATCAGTGTGTATTGTGTGTGTGTTTTATGTGGATTTTTGTTCATCTATTGCTGCTAGTCCTTGTTCCCAATGTGTATATGGAAAGAAATCATCGATTGAAAAGTAAATACTGTAAATACAAAGAAATGGTTAATAAATGTAAGTACTGTATACAGGTTCGTCAAAAAGAAGAAAATGTAAATGTTAATTCATGATGAAATCCATCAAAAATAAATAAACATGGTATAGAAATGTATACAGAAGTAAAATGGAAAATGTGTTCAAGTTCTAAGAAGATATCTTTGCAAACAAAACCATTGTATGTATGTAACAGGAAAGTGTAGCTGTGTAAATACATCAACAAAGAAAACAGTAAAACATTAGCTTTGCCAATTATTGTATACAGGAAACAAAACAATTTTGTATGAAACTCACAGTGAGTTATGTCATCAACAACTATTGTAAATAAAAGACCGTATTGTTAACAAGAAATTATTGTCAATAAACCATATGTTGTCTTTCATACCATTGTTACTTCTTACAAACCCTCTCACTACAGTGTGCAGTTGACGAGGCTCATGCAATTGAACTACACAGAGAAAATTATTTTTGATAATTAACTATTTTTTATAACGAACATTAACCTCTCCCCCATGAAGCTCAAACCTCGAATGAAGAGGGCCATGCACAGTTGAGCTAGTTATAAAACATGATAAGGGAGATGAGGAGGTGGTGCTTGGTTCAAATTGGTCCATAGGGCTCCCGCCACTTTATTGTGCCCCCATTGGCTCCCTTTTCTCGCCATTTGTATGTCACATGGCGACTATAGAGGTAGGTCAAGACTCTGAATGTAAATGACTCAATTGTCTGGGTGAGTTCCCTGGGTGGTCTTTTGGAGTTTTCTGTGGTTTCCCATTGGCCAGGGAGTGAGGATGACCTCGACTGTAAGTCGTCAATGTGGTTAATCTGACAATCGACGGGTAACATGACAGTGGATATGCTAATATCATTATCTATTGCCCTATTCACATGTACTATGAACTCCATTCCTAATAGTTATCTCTATAACTAACGTAGTCTAATGTAGCCAATCAGAAATAAGCGTAGCTTGTGGTAATTAACCCAACGTAGGCTATCATAAATAAGCGTAAATTACGGTAGTTTTTCTTGGTCTGTGAAGATCGTAACAGCGATATCAGTACGTAAGCTATTTCGTATAGCCGTCGCGCGTTACGTCACTTCGAAAGCTCTGTTTGCATATGCCAGCAGTGACTAATGTCTATTCAAATTTCGCGCCAATCGCATAAGAGTGCCGCTAGTAGCGCCACTATGAGGATGCAAATCAGATTTCCTTTAAATATATGCTACAACGATAGTGAGCGTTAGTTACCTTTGAGATTGGACGTGATGGGTTGATGTCAGTCAAGAATGCCTTTAAGGTGACAAAGTCACCATTATCAACACCTCACTGAGTTACAGCTGGGTCGTGTAATAGTGCTACGAGAAGCTCGATGTTCCGTCTGTGATACTGCAGAACTTTACAGGAATGTGGCCGTTGTACATGACTACTGGCAGCGGTGGTCACGAGAATGTACGGTCGCTAGAAGACTGGGCTCCAGACGGCCACGTAGCACTCTGGAGCATCGTACTGCATCCGCAGCAGCAATTTGAGCAGCAGTTGGTACCATAGTGACACAACGAACTGTTACAAATCGGTTACTTCAAGAACAGCTCCGAGTCGGACACCTCGTAGCGTGCATTCCACTGACCCTGAACCACCGCTATATGCGTCTTCAGTGAAGTTAAGCGAGAGCTCATTGGAGGGCAGGTCTGTTGCGTATTCTGATGTAAGTTGATTCTAGTTTTGTGTAAGTGATGGCCGGGTGCGGATTAGAAGGAGGCCGGCTGAGGGATTGCAACTAACTTGTCTACGTGCTAGACACTGGACCTACACTGGAGTTGCAGTATGCTCTGGGGTGCGATTTCGTATGACAGCTGGAGCACTCTCGTGGTAATCACACTCACCCTGACTGCAAATCTGCACGTTAGTCTGGTGATTCGATCTGTTGTGCTGCCATTCATGAACAGCATTCCAGGGGCTGTTTTCCAACAAAACTACTCTCGCCCACACACCGCTGTTGTAACCTAACGCGATCTACAGAGTGTCGACATGTTTCCTTGGTCTACTCGATCACCAGATCTGTCTCCAATCGAGCACGGACCTCATTGGACGAAAACTCAAGCGTTATTAGCGTATAAACAGTATTAATCGTCCCTGTGTTGACCAATCAAGTGCTACAGGCATAGAATTCCATCCCACGAACTGACATCCGGCACCTGTACGACACAATTCATGCACGTTTGCATGTTTGCATCCAACATTCTGGCGGCTACAGTGGTTATTAATGTACCAACATTTCACAGTTGCAATGGCTTATCTCGCTCTTAATATTAACCTGTGATCTTGCAATGTTAACCGCTTAAGTGTGGCCGGCCGGTGTAGCCAAGCGGTTCTAGGCGCTTCAGTCTGGAACGGCCGGACCGCTACGGCCGCAGGTTTGAATCCTGCCTCGGGCATGGATGCGTGTGATGTCCTTAGGTTACTTAGGTTTAAGTAGTTCTAAATTCTAGGGGACTGATGACCTCAGATGTTAAGTCCCATAGTGCTCAGAGCAATTAGAACCATTTTTTGAACTTAAGTATGTTACTTAGACAAACGTATTACCGAAATTTCATTACTCGACATTAATTATTTCTTAGTGTTGCGATTTTTTTCTGTCAGTGCATCAAGAACTACGTAATCTACGGAACATTTTTGTTCTACATAGTTGTCCTCGTGTCTGTTACAAATATACAGTACTTACAGGAAAACTGAAATTTTCCATGTGTATTTCAGCTATTATTCGGAAACGGTTGATTTATAACTGTGGAACAGAAGGATTTTGTGGCAAAAATAGAACACAATACATATTTACCACATAGCGCCACAAAACGCAGTTTACTCAAATACAGAAATAAAATGAAAAAAAAAATGTTCAATACTTTGTCGACCTTCTATAAAACCTGTTTCTGTTACTAAACGGGAAACTCTTGCCTTTCATCATGATGATGAACGTTCCACTGAGTACAAAATAACAACAAGACGTATATAAATTTTTTATGTTTACGTATGTAAGCTTCTTTTACATGAAAAATAATTACTTTTGGTACATAAAGGCGTAGAAGTTACGTGATCAACTAATTGTTAATACTTGTAAAATGCAATTTATACTTTGTGAGGATATAAAATACACTATGCCCTAAAACACTGAATGATGTGCGATTCTAATTATGAGCGAAACAAACAGACAACAATGAGAAACCGTAGGCTCCCTGTTTCTCTCTCACAAGTTCATTTATGTTGCCTTCCCTACCAATGCTACCAATACTACGGGTAAGCCTGCCATTTGCTCCATCGTTTATGAATTGTACCAAAACTATCAAACTGTAGACAAATGATGATGGTGTTAGGACAGCAACCAGCCACAAATTTACTTCAGTTCCTTTATTTAAAGGGTACCGTTACCGATTTCGACTCGTTGTGATTCGTCCTCAGACGGTTTACACGCTTTCTTTATGACATGTGGTGTGTTTTTTACAGATTAATTGTCCTAATATACAAAAAATACATAATTATAAGCCGGCCGGAGTGGCCGTGCGGTTCTAAGCGCTACTGTCTGGAACCGGGCGACCGCTACGGTCGCAGGTTCGAATCCTGCCTCGGGCATGGATGTGTGTGATGTCCTTAGGTTAGTTAGGTTTAATTAGTTCTAAGTTCTAGGGGACTGATGACCTCAGAAGTTAAGTCGCATAGTGCTCAGAGCCATTTGAACTACACTCCTGGAATACAGTGTATATCCACCTTTCGCAGCAATGCAGGCTGCTATTCTCCCATGGAGACGATCGTAGAGATGCTGGATGTAGTCCTGTGGAACGGCTTGCCATGCCATTTCCACCTGGCGCCTCAGTTGGACCAGCGTTCGTGCTGGACGTGCAGACCGCGTGAGACGACGCTTCATCCAGTCCCAAACATGCTCAATGGGGGACAGATCCGGAGATCTTGCTGGCCAGGGTAGTTGACTTACACCTTCTAGAGCACGTTGGGTGACACGGGATACATGCGGACGTGCATTGTCCTGTTGGAACAGCAAGTTCCCTTGCCGGTCTAGGAATGGTAGAACGATGGGTTCGATGACGGTTTGGATGTACCGTGCACTATTCAGTGTCCCCTCGACGATCACCAGTGGTGTATGACCAGTTAGGAGATCGCTTCCCACACCATCATGCCGGGTGTTGGCCCTGTGTGCCTCGGTCGTATGCAGTCCTGATTGTGGCGCTCACCTGCACGGCGCCAAACACGCATACGACCATCATTGGCACCAAGGCAGAAGCGACTCTCATCGCTGAAGACGACACGTCTCCATTCGTCCCTCCATTCACACCTGTCGCGACACCACTGGAGGCGGGCTGCACGATGTTGGGGCGTGAGCGGAAGACGGCCTAACGGTGTGTGGGACCGTAGCCCAGCTTCATGGAGACGGTTGCGAATGGTCCTCGCCGATACCCCAGGAGCAACAGTGTCCCTAATTTGCTGGGAAGTGGCGGTGCGGTCCCCTACGGCACGGCGTAGGATCCTACTGTCTTGGCGTGCATCCGTGCGTCGCTGCGGTCCGGTCCCAGGTCGACGGGCACGTGCACCTTCCGCCGACCACTGGCGACAACATCGATGTACTGTGGAGACCTCACGCCCCACGTGTTGAGCAATTCGGCGGTACGTCCACCCGGCCTCCCGCATGCCCACTATACGCCCTCGCTCAAAGTCCGTCAACTGCACATACGGTTCACGTCCACGCTGTCGCGGCATGCTACCAGTGTTAAAGACTGCGATGGAGCTCCGTATGCCACGGCAAACTGGCTGACACTGACGGCGGCGGTGCACAAATGCTGCGCAGCTAGCGCCATTCGACGGCCAACACCGCGGTTCCTGGTGTGTCCGCTGTGCCGTGCGTGTGATCATTGCTTGTACAGCCCTCTCGCAGTGTCCGGAGCAAGTATGGTGGGTCTGACACACCGGTGTCAATGTGTTCTTTTTTCCATTTCCAGGAGTGTATTTTGAACATAATTATAAACACGCCACACACAGATGGTTGCGTTACAATGTTGTTAAATTAATTATAAAGGTTTTTTTAATTTTTTAATTTTTATTTTTTATTATATATATATGTATAGGTAAAATAGTATATTATTTAATTACATTTAGCATCATGAGAATTATAGTAACATATAAGTTTGCTACTTGATCTGCAGCTAGGCGTACTAATATTATTTGCTTTGGAGGTTGGAAAACAATTTTTGGAAATTTTTCAGGAAAGCGGTGTTAGCTAACTCTGTTTGTTCATTAAGGATATAGTCTGGGGTGCTGTTTTTGGGTGTGTGTATTTCTATTTCTTCTAATATATTCATAGTGGCTCCTTTTTTTTTGCTAGATGTAAAATTTTTAACTTATCCTCAATGTTTCCCATTGAATGGTTTTCTTCAGCAATATGGGCTGCAAATGCTGATTTGTTCAAGTTACCAAGTCTTAAAGCATGAATATGTTCTTTGTATCTAATTTCAAAACTTCGCCCGCATCTCGTGGTCGTGCGGTAGCGTTCTCGCTTCCCACGCCCGGGTTCCCGGGTTCGATTCCCGGCGGGGTCAGGGATTTTTCTCTGCCTCGTGATGGCTGGGTGTTGTGTGCTGTCCTTAGGTTAGTTAGGTTTAAGTAGTTCTAAGTTCTAGGGGACTTATGACCACAGCAGTTGAGTCCCATAGTGCTCAGAGCCATTTGAACCATTTTTTCAAAACTTCTGTCTGTCTGTCCAATGTTGAATTTTGGGCATGTATCGCATTTGAGTTTGTATATTCCCGATTTACTGTAGGGACACTTGGAGGCATTTACATCATGGATTACTTTTTGTTGTAATTTAGTATTTGTGGAAAAGCTGATTGTGATATTTTTCTTTTTGAGTAAGTTTGCTATTTGGTATGATAGTTGGCCTATGTATGGGAGAGTAGCATATTTAGGTTTGGCTTCTGTGGCACACTGATTTGGCTTGAAGTGACTGCTGTGAAGTGGATATGTGGTTTTTGTCTGCATTTTGTTGTGGAGTTTTTCTATTATTGTGGGTTTATATCCATTATTATAAGCAACTGTTTTAATTATATTGATTTCATTTTGTTGGTCTGTGTCACTCATCGGTACTTTTTTAATTCGGTGTAGCATCGTTCTGAAATATGCCATTTTTTGTTGGCACGGGTGGCAAGATGAGTTGTCAATACTGGCATCTGTGGTGACTAAATTGATGCTTATTGTTACTATTGCAAATTTTCAGGTCAAGAAAGTTAATGCTTTTATTAGTTACATGTTCAACTGTGAATTTAATATTTTTGGGCATTTGGCTTAGATCTGCTGCTAATGAATATATTTCATTGCTTGTAACATCAAAAAGCAAGATTGTATCATCAACATATCTTCTGTAGTAGATTATATTGTTTGAGATGTGCTGGTCGATTGAGAAGAATTTTTGTTCTATATGGTTGACGTAAATGTCAGCCAATATCCCAGCTAAGCTACTTCCCATTGCCAAACCATCATGTTGTTGGTACAGTTTGTTGTTGAAGCCAAAGTAATTATGCTCTAGAATAAGTGAAAGTGTTCCTATGAGTTCACAGAACTCTGGAACACTAATTTTCTTATATTTAAGCAGATTGTTTCTTATAATGTTAATAGTCTCTTTGACAGGGATGTTCGTGTATAGATTGACTATGTCTAGTGATGCTAATTTAGCTGTTGGTGGGATGTGGATGTCTTTAATTAAGCTTATGAGTTCATGTGTGTTATGTATGGTGTAGTTATTTTCAAATGTATAGTATTTGGTAATGAGGTCTTTTAGTTTACGGCTTATGAAGTAAGCAGGGCTGTTTCTTGAGTTAACAATGTCCTAACACCATCAACATTTGTCTTCAAACAACAGCCACGGTCTCCATCATGTCATCGTATGACAAAATTGCATATCGAGCTGTAGCTTTGGTGGAGCGCAACTCTAGTTGTCACATATGTTGCAGTACATACAGAGTTACGTTGTCGCATTATAAGAATCAGAAAAAGTATTCTGAGTACTGCGTCATGTAATATGACCCTCTGTTGAGAGCAGTATTACACGTGTCGTTTATCAAGGTGGTTGCGTGAAGTATTCTCCCCGATGAAAGATGTCCCAACAGCAGCCGAAACATTGTTCGTTGCGCCCATTAAGAATCTTTCTGAATTGAGCACCAGTCAGAAACTCCTAACCCCTCACTTTCCCCCTCTGTTTATTCTCATAAACCTACTCTCGGCTTTCATTTATAGTCAGTCTCGTAGCTGAATTGCGGAATAAACGACACGTCATATCGTCTCACAGGAAACTCGAATATAGACGTAGTTTCTCTGTAAGACGGATGTCACTACAAATTCCAGCGGCGGCTGCCACTGAAGATATCGAAAGAATTGCCTGCTTGTGCGTCAAAGCGCTCTGCCGCCGCCGCCGCTTCAGTCAGCTGGTGCGACGACACGCAGCACCAGAGGAACGCGACTGTGCCGCGACTGTCTGAGTGCTCTTGCTGGCACAGTCTGCCGCTCCGACCGCACCATGCCGCTCAAAACTGTCATTGGCTTCAGCATAGTAATTTGTCTCATAGCACACAACTGCATTTCTGTCCACTCTAAGAACGGTCATTGGACATCAGCTTTGGAGGTAAGAAATTTGGTGTGTACTAATTCCCCAGTTGTTGCTACTTCCGAAATATGAGATTTTTTATTTGAATAAAGTGTAAAGCAGAACATAAAGGCTAACGTTGACTGTACATTAGAGCAACATGGTCAGAAGGTTGTCTAAATGTGAGTGCAGTTTCTAAATATTCTTATGAAATTAAGTTTGAGAACACATTAATTGATATACAGATTAGAGACACGTCACGCTACAAACTTCACAGCCGTTGCTGATGAAATAATTCTCTAACATTTACACGCTAAAATTAAGAAATGTAGTAGTTATTTCCCTCTTCGTTGTTTGCTAGACAAGCGATAAGTAACACCTCAAGCATGTGTGACTTAATGCAAAATTTTTCTCGTGTTTCTTCGATGAGAGTTAACTTGTACGTTACATCACTATTTTTGGTGCTGGAAGTAATGCAGAATACAGCGTTCGTAGTTCGTTCCGATTCCTGTTATTTCAAATACTTCTTACGTATAATTTTCTGCTGTATAAGAGTAATAACTTTGTATTTATTATTTAAGTATTCTGTACAGGGAATTAGCGTTGGAGAGCACGTTTTGGTCTTTCTGTGAAAAATCCTGTGATAGGACTCAGTCATGGTATTGGCGAAGGCTTTGCGTATGACGAATGATTGCACACACCCAGTTCTCAGCAGCCTTTAAACATACGGTTTTAAGGAATTGCTGGGAAATACCTTTCTCTCATTCCAGATATCAAACAGCGACTTCTGAAGTCTGTTGTTGTGTTAGTGAAGTGGTTCCTTAGATGTCATGCTGCCGCGCACCGACGAAGTGTATGTAGTTGTAAACTGTGGTAATGTTTGACCAATTCAGTTTTGACCGTTAATAGGAGTCACCAATTCAATTTATTCCTCTGGTTAATAATTTTGTATTCACGCCCAGTTTCGAATGTTATGCAGCGAATATCTACTCCAAAAATGTGGTTCAAAGGGCTCTGAGCACTATGGCACTTAACTTCTGAGGTCATCAGTCCCCTAGAACTTAGAACTACTTAAACCTAACTAGCCTAAGGACATCACACACATCCATGCCCGAGGCAGGATTCTAACCTGCGACCGTGGTGGTCGCGCGGTTCCAGACTGTAGCGCCTAGAACCGCTCGGCCACTCCGGCCGGCTATCTGCTCCATTTTGCACTATTTTGATCTTTTGATAATATCGTAAGCATTTCACTAGTGTATGCTGTTCCCTTCAAACTACTCTCATTATTAACATTTTAATGTTTTGGAAGTGTTTCGTCCACTGCAAAAGGAGGAGAGAAGGACGCTACCCCCCGCCCCCAACACACACACACACACACACACACACACACACACACACACACAAATACACAGCTGATAACGCAGTGGACCGAGTTTGGACAGGTTCTTAGTATGGTCACATGTATTCAGGTTTTCCACAGGATTGTTACTTTGGAAAGCATGCAATCGGTTTCCTACAGAACCTACGTCTTAATTCGAGTTTAATTTTGACTTCTCTTTCCTTCAAATACGAGATGCGTTTGAGATCCCTCGTAATGTCGCCTGCCACTCTGTGCTGATACAGTTGATAGATAGCGACTGCTAGAAAGACACTGATGGCTCAGGAACAGAATGATCAAGTACTATGAAGGTTCAATCACTGACGATCGGGCAAGTCGCCAGGCAAATGTAGAAGCAATATGTGCTGCACGAGGACTACGGTTTGCAAATTCAGAACAACTTCTGGCCGGATGCTTTCCTGCTGTAAGATGTTGCCAACTGTGTGTTGCGAGAAGAGTGCGAGTTCAGTCTTCACTCTTTCGTATCAGGTAGTAGTAGAGCTCGCGTCGAATAGCGTATCACAGTGAACAGTTACCTTTGTAGTGTATGATAAATAATCTTCTGTTTTCATGAAGTTTCTTTTTCCAGCTGCAAAGTTAGGAAGAAGAGAAGAGAAGGCAACTAAAGGAAAACCAGTTGAAAGAAATAGGGGGGTTACCAACGAAACTCATAAAAGGAGGATCAGCTTTGGTTATCACTGGCCAAAGTGGAGAGAGGGGCATGTATGGGTGCGGAATCGAGTAGACCATGGCTGAAGACACTACAGAAAATCTCCAAATTAGTAACTAATTCTACATCTACATGGATACTCGGCAAATCACATTAAAGTGCCTGGTAGAGGGTTCATCGAACCACCTTCACAATTCTTTATTATTCCAATCTCGTATAGCGCGCGGAAAGAACGAACGCCTATATCGTTCCATACGAGCTCTATTTTCCCTTATTTTATCATGGTGGTCGTTTCTCCCTAGGTAGATCGGCGTCAACAAAATATTTTCGCATTCGGAGGAGGAAGTTGGTGATTGGAATTTCGTGAGAAAATTCCTCCACAACGAGAAACGCCTTTGTTTTAATTATGTCCATCCCAAATCCTGAATCATTTCAGTTGCACTCTCGCCCCTGTTTCGCGATAATACAAAACATGCTGTCTTTCTTTGAACTTTTTCGACGTACTCCGTCAATTCTATCTGGTAAGGATCCCACACCGCGCAGCAGTATTCTAAAGGAGGACGGACAAGCGTAATGTAGCCAGTCTCATTTGTAGATCTGTTACTTTTTCTAAGTGTCCTTCCAATAAAACGCAGTCTTTAGTTATCCTTCCCCACAACATTTTCTATGTGGTCCTTCCAATTTTTAGTTGTTCGTAATTGTAATTTCTAGGTATTTAGTTGAATTTACGGCCTCTAGATTTGACTGATTTATCGTGTAACCAAAGTTTGACGGATTCCTTTTACACTCATGTGGATGAACGAACACTTTTCGTTATTTAGGGTCAATTGCCAATTTTCGCACCATACACATATATTTTCTGAATCGTTTTGCAATTTGTTTTGATCTTCTGATGACTTTACCAGTTGATAAACGACATCGTCATCTGCAAACAACCTAAGACGGCTGCTCAGATTGTCTCCCAAATCGTTTATATAGATAAGGGACAGCAAAGGGCCCCTAACACTTTCTGTGGGAAATAATCCAGAACCTCCCTCCCCCCCCACCCCACCCCTCACAAACGCATCAGGGATATGTTACCGGGAGCGTGTAGTCGAGCGCATAAGGCGAGACGGAGTACACGACATTAGAAAAACATGGAAGGAGACTAGCAGTTGAAAGTTATGGGCAGATCACAAATACTGATTTGACAAGCAAGTGAAACCCATTGCCACGTCTATGGAACCATCCCGGCATTCACTTCATATGAATTAGGGAAACAACGGATAATCTATATCAGAATGGTGATATGAACAACGTTACTCACGAATGAGAGTCATATGTCTTAACCACTGAACCACCTCGTTTTCTATTGGTGTTTGAAAGCTTGGAAGCCGGCCGCTGTGGCCGAGCAGTCCAAGGCGCTAGAGGATGGCTATAAAGCCGAAATAATGATT
The DNA here is from genome assembly GCF_023864275.1 of Schistocerca cancellata. NCBI lineage: Eukaryota > Metazoa > Arthropoda > Insecta > Orthoptera > Acrididae > Schistocerca > Schistocerca cancellata. Next base: position 318,507,082 of record NC_064629.1, read on the forward strand.
GTATGAAATAAATGAATAGTAATTTGTAGGCAAATGGCGGAAATATTGTTCAAAAAGTTCTGCATGACCGTGGTTCCCACGAAGGAAAGATCATTAAGAAGAACACATGTCGAAGTTTTATCTATGAAGAAGAGTTGCATTGTCTTCATTGTGGAACCGCGCTGGTGCTACGGTCGCGGGATCGAATCCTGCCTCGGGTATGAATGTGTGTGATGTTCTCAGATGTTAAGTCCCATAGTGCTTAGAGCCATTTGAACCATTTTGAAAGCTTGGAGGAAATAGTGGAATTTCATAGAGGAACATTTAGGCGGGTCAGAGATTTTGTGACGTTTCAGTGTGAACTAGAGGATGGCTATAAAGCCGAAATAATGATTGTATGAAATAAATGAATAGTAATTTGTAGGCAAATGGCGGAAATATTGTTCAAAAAGTTCTGCATGACCGTGGTTCCCACGAAGGAAAGATCATTAAGAAGAACACATGTCGAAGTTTTATCTATGAAGAAGAGTTGCATTGTCTATCATTGTCGTACCTTTGTTTTAGAGGCTGAGTGAAGGGAATAAATATAAAGTTTGACTGGTCAGTAATTTTAATTATAATATCATTTTGTATGATTCTTTGTCGATGTTAATGGTGGCAGGGAATGCTTCCAGCCAGTCTGCATTGATATCAGATACCCTTATGTAAACGCCATGTGTCACATTCAAGGGCACTCCAGACATACACCCTCATTCCTCCCTCTTGCTCTCCGTTATAGGCAAATTGGGTGAGAGGTAAGAGGTGGAAATTCAAATGTGTGTTATCTTATTGGTCGAGAAATCTGGAAGACTGTGTAGCAGCCAAATTTCCAATTTTTTCTGGAGCAAAGGACCCATTATTCTCCTTATGTAAGCGATGACGTCTCTTGTGCTCTAAATTTATGTTTATGTATGTCTTATATGAACCCACTGCTCATTAGGCTTGGCCTGTATGTAAACAAACTGGCTACCAGATGCTTTTAGTCTTATCTTAATTACTATAAATTATAATCCCAAAAAGTGACATCAGACGCTATGAAATTATAGTGGATGTGTGAAAATGGCGGATGTTATCCAAATGGCTGAACTATTATCTTGATTACGATAATTTAATGATGTCGCACTATGGTGTATGCATGATAAGCATGCATCCAGCAGCACAGTAGTAATGTACAATCACAACTTTTTTTAAATGTGAGGAGCTTGTTTCCACAATTCTGTGTGTTAAAATACTTCACACTGCAGTGCGTAGTAGGACTGGAATGATGGAGTATTTATGAAACGCAAAACATGCTCTATGGCACACATGATGAGACACCAGCTGGGTATGCAGCGCTCCTGCAGCCACCGTCGCTTGGCCATCAACACTGCACGCTTCCCACAGCATGCCATGCGGAACAGCCAGCTCAGCCTCCTAATATTTATTAAGGGCTTCACAGCGCACATCAGCTTCTGCGTGGTCCTCATTCACTTACCAACACATACTGGTCAGCAGCAGTAGTGTGGGCATTGCCCAGCACACAGTGACCTCACTGTATAGCATCTCTGTACGCTACCATCGTATTTTTAAAGTGGCAAAGGAGTCAGGTGGCTAACACACGCTGCTGTGCCCTATATCATTCATCATGCTCTTAAAAAGCACGTCCATGGTCTCCTGACACAACAACGTCTGCAGTCAGTTTGGTTCTATGAAACTTTAAAAGTACAAGACATATTCTATACACACAAGTGGTCCCTGGTAGAGACATTGGTAAATCTATAAATTCTGCCAATTGGAATTTATTCATTATACGGGGTGATTGTAATAAAAGTTAAACTTTCAAACCACTTTAGAAGTAACATCGCTGGTCAGAATGACGTCAAATTGCAACGGAATATTATCGGAGAAGGGGGAAGACGTGTGGCAGAAGAAAAATAAATAGTTAAAAAATGTAGCAATAGATGGCGCTGTAAGCATCATAATTTAATAGTGGTTGACTACAAATGACAAATGAATCATACAACAATGTCTAAATTGTACGTTCGGCGTTAAACATACTGTACTATTCAGTGTGCATGGGTGTACAGGTGTTGTACTGTTAGTTACGTAAGCGCATCCACCACGGCAAGGTCATATTACATAGGATAGGAAAAGTCTGTTTTTAATTGCCCTGAGGCCAAAAACCGTATAAAAAGCATCAATCAAAATCAAATCGGATTATTAATTTCCGTGTGACTGGTGAAAAACACGTTCAGTATGCTGTCCACCGTTTTCTGCAATAAGTTCAAACCGGGAAACAGTATGTTCCACAACTGACCTATGTGTTTCCAGGGTCATGTTCAGAATGTGCTGCGCAATGCGTGCCTTCAATGCAGCTTATTTTGCAATCGGAACACTGAACACAACATCTTTCAGATAGCCCCACAGCCAGAAGTCACACAGATTAAGATCAGGTGATCGTAACGGCCAGGCTGTAGGGAAATGGCGGCTGATAATTCTAGTATTTCCGAAATGGCGCTTCAGCAGCTGCTTAACTGGATTTGCAATGTGCGGAGGTGCACCATCTTGTATAAAAATGATCACATCCACGCTCTTGGAGGGCTGGAATGACGTGGTTGTGGAAAAAATACTCATTGCGCTTACCAGTGACGGTACAGGTAACAGGACCGGAAGCAGCTGTCTCTTCGAAAAATATGACTTTATGATAAATGATGCTGTAAACCCGCACCACACAGTGACCTTTTCGGGATGAAGTGGTACTGTCTGATTTGTGTATGGATTTTCCGTTGCCAACATTCGACAGTTCTGTGTATTGACATATCTTGTCAGACGGAAGTAGTCTTCGTCTGTCCACAAAATCTTCCTCGGCCAATCATTGTCCACTTCCATGCGAGCAAGAAACTCTAAAGCAACGGTCTCTGCGCCATCTATTGATAAATTTTCACACTGTTTTTTTTTTCTTCTGTCATACGTTTCCCCCTTGTCCGATAATATTCCGTTGCAATTTGACGTCATTCTGACCAGTGGAGTTATTTGTATAGCGTTTCGAAAGTTTAACTTTAATTGTAAGCACCCCGTATATTGCCTTTAGACAATAAGTTTGTTTACTCTATAAGTACACCAGTGGTCTCTCACATAGGAACCAAAGAACACTTCTTGCATATCAAACAGTGACTGTATTTGTTAGAGTAAGACTCTCTCAGAGATGTCACAGTAAATCAGTAAATTCATCACTTTCTGGTCACAGTGACTGTATTCCATAGTATAAAACACACACACACACACATACATGTTTGCTGTACCTGAATAAATACTGGACCCTCACACACAACACTGTCACAGACATGTCATAATAAGTGTGCTGCGTACCTTACAATGACTGTATTCAGGAATATAAGATGCCCTCAGACTCAACAAAGCAGTATTATAATTTCCTGCTCACTGTCAAGTCCCCAAAATAGTGACTGCATTCCGTAGCATAAGGTACTCTCATACATGAAAGTTTGCTGCACCTTAATAGATAATAGATCCATATAGTGGAACAGTTCGTGATGGATGTATCAGCATCCTCTGTTATCTCCTACTGGTTGGAAAAATGCTGGGAAGTAATTTCATTGGTTGGTAGCATATCCCCTCCACTTGGGAAAATTCAGCATAACTCATGACGGTTATGTCAGCATCCGCTCTCATCTCCTAATCGTTGAAAAAATCACGCTAAGTAATCCAGTTGGCAGGTGGAGAGATCATCCTACCCTGTCCACCGACTATGTATACAGCACGCCGTTCAGTTTTGAGTTCACTTCAGTCTTTCTCCAAGCATCAACCACAGCAACAGTTATGAAGCTCTCTTGTGATCGATCTGGTGATGGTAATGATGGGAACTACTGTACCCATTTAGAAGGTGGCGAGTCTGCAGGTATGTATCTGAAATACTTTATCCATGTTTGTGTGTGCCTGTGTGTTTGTGTATAATTGAGATGATTTTCTTTGATGTTACAGATACCTGCATACTAGCATTGTTGATGGGAGATGGAGCATGAACTCTTTCAATAAAGATAATAGACACACCTGAGGAGGCAGTTGGTTTGGGACGACTGAACCAGTACTGCTAAACAGTGAATAGTATGATCACGAGTACAAGTTGTAAAGTGTGTGTGCGTGTGTGTGTCTGTGTGTTTGTGAATGTGTATGTAAGTAACATGATTCTCTCTCTCTCTCTCTCTCTCTCTCTCTCTCTCTTCATATGGACGTATGCCCTATTCCGAATGGTTTCCGAGATATAACACATTTAATATCACTTTTGTAGGTTTTTCTTGAATAACTCGAAAACCACACCCTGCAACAAAAACGCGTCGCATAACAAAATTTAAGTATATTAAATTTCCTACAGAAAAGGTTCTATTCATTTTTTCTCCAGAACTAATGGTTTGTGCGAAGAGAGCGCCAGTATATTGAAACACTCGCTCCACGCGCATGCGCTGTAGCTTCTTACGTAGTTTATGTTGGGCAGTTTGAGGTAGTTTCTCGACTTGATAGACCACAAGTGTCCCGTATCAAACTGTTCGTCTCAACTGGCTGCCTTAATACGCTACCTCAAATCGGCCTACAAAAACTACGTAAGCTGCAGCGCATGCGTGTCGAGCGAGTTTTTCAACATTCTCGCGCACTCTTCGCACAAGCCATTAGTTCTAGAGAAAAAAAATGAATAGGACCTTTTTGTAGGAAATTTAACATAGTTTAATTTTGTACTGCGACACGTTTCCACTGGATGGTACGGTTTTCGAGTTATTCAATAAAAATGTACGAAAGTGATATTAAGTGTGTTCTATCTCGGAAACCATTCGGAAATAGAGCACACGTTCATACGAAGTTTTTTGTTCAGAATCACTAATACTATCACCTCTCAAAGCATGTTCCTTTCCCCGGGTGTGTGTGTGTGTGTGTGTGTGTGTGTGTGTGTGTGTGTGTGTGTGTGAGTGTGAGTGTGTGTCTGTGTGTGTGTGTGTGTGTGTGTGTGTGTGTGTATATTAACACATGATACTTACACACCGTCTTCTTTCTTTATAGAAATACCACTGGCTGATGTGGTCGCTGATGGAATGCCTACCCCTAGTGTAGATGATGATAAGGATGTTTATTTGATGGCAACGCAATCCATGGCACCATTATCGCCCTGCGTTCTTAAGACTGGGATCCTATTGTATGTGACAGAATATGCAAGTCCTAACTCATATTTAAAGTCTTATAACTTTTGCCTGTATACATTGCTTATGGGATGTTTTTCTTTCGTTTCTAGGAAATTTAGATAATGACATCGAGAAGCTGAAACTAACTGACACCACAGCCGCTGAAACTGGGAAAAATGAAAGGGCAGACATGTTGCCGACACAATCGATGACGCCATTCCCTATCCTAATCTAGTGGGGATTTCCTATAATTGTGGGGGAGCAGATACATAAGGGCTAATTCATGCAAAAGTGTTATAATTTACACTTCCATACAATACCTACCAATATTTGTTATTAATAGAAAATATTGACAATGACACAGAAATATGTGAGATGGCTTTAGATGCTGAGCTTAACGCTAAAATAAACAGCATAGCTAAATACAAACCTCTTGATGAGGACATGATATCCCAATAGAGCAATAGACACGCTGATGAATTTCTCGGTAAATAAAGAAATTATTTACATATGCTTAGTTTCTTTTTAGGATCGTCACATATACAGGGGATGGACAAAAACTTGAAAACACAGAAAACAATACACAATACTATGCCTAATACAGAGCAGGAAAACGGTTGGACTTACAAACAGCTTCCAGTCATGTTAGTATGGATAAATACAAAACTTGTATGCTTTCTATAGGAATCTTATATCATTCTTCCAGCAAAGTAAAGGTAAGTTCAGGTTATAATGATGGACATGGAGAGTGATCAATCACCCTTCTTTTCGAAGTAAACCGCAAATGCTAATTAATATTGAGATCTGGTGACTGTGGTGGCCATAGGAGATACAAAAATTGATCCTCATGCTCACAAAACCAGGTCTGGTCAATGCAAGTTGTGTGAACAGGGGCCCTGTCGTCATGGAACACAGCACCAGCAACCAGCGTTGGGGAGCAAAAATTGTACCATGGGATTGACCTGATAAGCCAAAATGGTCACATAAACCTAGACAGTCATACGACCTTGCAGAGAAAGTATGGGACCCATGGAATAACATATGGCTGCCCAAATCATCAGTTGACCCCTACCACGTTTCACTCCTGGTTCGCGCCGGCCGCTGTGGCCGAGCGGTTCTAGGCGCTTCTGTCCGGAACCACGCAGCTGCTACAGTCGCAGGTTCGAATTCTGCCTCGGGCATGGATGTGTGTGATGTCCTTAGGTTAGTTAGGTTTAAGTAGTTCTAAGTCTAGAGGACTGATGACCTCAGATGTTAAGTCCCATAGTTCTTAGAGCCATTTCAACCATTTTTGAACTCCTTGGACGTAGCTTTTCCAGAAGTTGGAACCAGTGTGAAACAGGACTCATCCAACCAAATGACATTCTTCCATTGCACCATAGTCAAGGTTTTATGGCTCTACACCATGTTTTTCTTTTATGGGCATTTGCATCCCTGATATGGGGATTTCAAATTCCTGTTTGCCTTCCAGGTTAAGAAGCTCACTTTTTGTTATTTGGTGTTCACTGTGTTTCCAAGTATGACATTCAGTTTTGCAATGACTTTTGCACCAGTCGTCCTCCCATTTTTCGTACAAACCTATCCAATGGACGTCTATCTTCATGACTCAGTACACACTTTTGTCAGTGTTGTGACTTAGTGGATAAAGTTTTTCTAATTTCCCTGTATACGTTACAAGTCCTGAGTTGGAACACCAAACACTTCAGCTGCATTGGTAACAAAGTACCCAACATACAAGAAACAACAATTTGCCTGTGTCTGAAGTCACCTGCCTCCTTCATAATGCTCTCACAACTACACAGAACACAGTAATGACTACAACTGACACTTGCAACGTATTGAGGTTTGTTGGTTGGTTTGTGGGGGTTGAAGAGACCAGACTACAAAGTCCATCGGTCTCACGTATTGAGGACATTGCATAGGTGCCATTCATGGTAAAATACAAGAGTGCGACCTGCAGGCTTGGCTAGCATCTGAATTTATGTTCCAAAATGCATTTCACAGGGGTTTTCCATATTTTTATTCTAGCCCTCTATCTCGCCCATTATTCTTCTTCCACAGTAATATCTTAAATGCCTGGAGGTGGGCCTGGAACATCACCCCAGCCGAGATAGTCGTCATCACGTTCGCTTCAGCCTGGTATGTCACCATCACGTTGACCTATATCCGGTCCAGAATCATCAACTTCGTCTTGACTGTCAATCTCACGATCACTGGCTGCTACTTGCAGTCGTCATCTATCAGCTAGCAGCAGTTTCCTTGCCTATCCTGCTAGTTTAGGGCAGCTCAAGGTTAGTAGTATGCCTGTTTTGAACTGCTTGTTAGTGGTTGTATGCACATCTGGGGACAAGGGCTTGTATGCCCACATAGATACCACTACTGCAGACTGCCAAGATCCAGTCCATTTCCTAAATCCTGCTACCCGTTTTGGAAATTTGGAAATTTGTGGTAAGGTCTTATGGGACCAAACTGCTGAGGTCATCGGTCCCTAAGCCTACGCACTACTTAATCTAACTTAAACTAACTTAAGCTATGGACGACACACACACCCGTGCTCGAGGGAGGACTCCAACACCGCGCGGCCCCGTTTTGGAGATTGAGCTTCCAAAAGTCGTTAATGATCCATGATATGCCACTATTAAGAGTAGTGCTTTTTATGCTGCAGATGATGTAGTCTCCAAACGAAGATAGTGATTGTTTTGAAACGAAAACCATTGCCTACATTCAAGGGAAAACTGGATGCTATCGCGCCGTACCCCAACTGCTGAGTCGTTCCGAGAATTCACCTCGAGTGTCATACTGGGACAATTTTCCGAAATGCAGAAAAGAGAGTCTGGTAGGGCAATCAGACGTACACTCCATAAACATATTCACTGACATGTTTATGACCCATTAAATTGGAGTTCCTCCTACATCCTGCTTCCAGAGCATATAGATAAAAGTGGAGCTGTTTAAATGTCCAAAATAAAGAAGACAAATTTTACTTAGCGTGGTCAATCCTGGCTTGTGAAAGGAATTATGAGAATCATCCTCAGCGTGTGAAGAGATTATAACTTGTTATTTACTTTGTTACTGTTTTCGCACACCGAAAGCCTACTATATTTCCCTTCGTTATACATTTAACATCGATTGAAAATGTCACACTGTTAATTTATAGCCCACAACGAGATCTGTCCCATTGTTTAATTTATTGCTGACGTTTCTGTTGTCACCACAATATGCGATATATTGGTAGTACATATAGAGTCTGTATATTGTTAGACATTTCAAGTCTGTACATCATACCTTTTGTCGATGCTCTTTTAACTTACTATAGTATTTTTTATGTTTTTAGTTGCTTCTGGGGTCATAAAAGTAACACTAAACTTGGTTATTTTGTCACTTGACTGGTTTCGCGACTTACATTAGCTCAAAGACGGCTCATGCTTGAAAATAACGATGTTGTCTCTTAATCCGAATTGTTTGAACATGTTTTATTTCTTATAACTCTGTTACATTTTTTATTTTACTTAATTGCTAATTTTTTATGCGCCATTAACTAGCTTCATACTTTGCAATACTGTATGCAGTTATAGTCCACATGTTTATACCGTAAACCCAGAGATGGCGCTAATGTATTTTTACGATCTGCAGTTTACCCCCAAATAGGACAAATCATTTTTATTCCACTATTTTCAACCCTTTGTTTTCCTTATGTGTTCATCTACGCCTCACTGGCTAGCTTCGTACCTTTCGACTCTGTAATGCTACTTTATTCTACATGCTTGTAACGTAAGTCGAGGGATGGTGTCTTTGTATTTTTACGAGTTGTACGATATTAGCTTATGCCCGGAGAGGGCTTATCTTGGTTTATTGTACTATTTTCAACATCGTTAAATTTTAATTCCTTTGGTTCATTATTTTAACATTGTACTTTTTGTGTTCTATGGAACTGTAAACGGATCCTCTTCCATTAGTTTTGTAATGCAAAAATAAATGACATACATCTTGTACTTACTGTCATTGTGTGGGCTGTACTTACAGCTCCACACATGTGATTTGCTTTCCATGTTTAACCATAACTTGTGATTATACTGTTCAATACATTTTTTAAAAAAATTAAAAAACTCTACAGCTTTACTATCATGTAACTATTCGCAAGCACCTCGATAGAGGGTAACACATGGCTATGAGACACTTTTTCATCTCGTTCAACTATGTGAGCAGCGGCATCAGTTCGTGTTAGACTCTGGTACGTTCTAGACCAACTCTATGGTGCTTACGTTTGCACCTACGATACATAGTCAACTGACTATGTAATAATTGAAATCTAGATCTGGTGTAATGAAACGACGGATTATGCAATTGATTGCTGTTCTTTTCTCTATTGTCTACATTCAACGGTCGTTGCACACAACGGGATCACATGGATTCCAAACTGATTGTTACAACTTTTATGATATCCATGTCCCTGTACATACCAAATTTAATAGGCAGAATTCCCATATATCATTTCACGTTTATGGCCTCAAGGGAGAAGAAAGCAAGTAAGAAGAGCACGCTTTGCACATGAAAGTCGTTGAACTTAACATTGTACGACCCCTGTACCTTTACAATCCAGTCATTAGTGATGGAAGCATGTAGACTTGGGCTGTAAACAATACTACTGCTGGATCAAGAATATGTCCCACATAATTTCCTCCATACAGTACAAAACATGAGGTACATAGCCTACTTGCTCTAGGTGTCTGAATCCATTGACGAGAAACGTATTATTAGCAAAGAATCTGCTGGATTGCTCTACAGAGGGGTGGGTACAAACCGCAATACCCACCGAGGAAAATAAATTCTACAATTTAAGTATTTGCATCACCAGGAATATTTGTTCTTTGTAGTATACACTTACTTCAAGTGCCTTCTCACTCACTCCTGTGACACATGTGGGTGGCTCCACTGTCTCGCGTAGTACCTTCAGAGGAAAGCATGAGCCACAGTCAGTATTGTACTAGGCTTTATACACATATGACTCGAGTTATAATTATTTTGATTCATATGTTGGTAAAAATCTTATGAGATGGTTGCTCTCTCAGCTCTGAATACTTGCAAGGGAGGTTGATGTGATTCATCGCACCAACACTGCCGTGATCAAATAGAAAAAAAATGACGAATTATTGAATAACTGAGTGTCCTCTTTGAGGGCTGCCATTAAATAGAAAAGAAGGAACTGTATGCACAGAACACTGTTGTCTAGTGGGGAAATTCCGTACAGCAGTGCACATTTCATGCAAATTGAACTAGAAACTGGGGTGGTAATTCCCCATTTTCTTCCACAGTTTGAATAGGTATGTTCCAATTTTATCATTGAGCACTGCTCTGAATTTCTGCTGCGCAATGATCACTTTGATGTTCTCGCTCAAAAAATTGAAAAATATATTTCGCTTTGAAATAAAATCACCGAGAACATAACGCTGCACTTCCTTTACTCCCTGTCTTTGATGCACGAACTGCTTCAAAAATTGGGGAAAGCATGCATCAGGAGGATATGCACATCACTCGAAAGCAGATACCCTGACGTGAGTGCATTTTCCAGTACATCTACATGGATACTCTGCAAATCACATTTAACCGCCTGGCAGAGGGTTCATCGGACCACCTTCACAATTCTCTATTATTCCAATCTCGTATAGCGCGCTGGAAGAATGAACACCTATATCTTTCCGTACGAGCTCTGATTTCGCTTATTTTATCTTGGTGATCGTTCCTCCCTATGTAAGTCGGTGTCAACAAAATATTTTCGCATTCCGCATTCAGAGGAAAAAGTTGGTGATTGGAATTTCGTGAGAAGATTCCGTCACAACGAAAGGCGCCTTTCGTTTAATGATGTCCATCCCAAATCCTGTATCACTTCTGTGACACTCTTTCCCATATTTCGCGATAGTACAAAACGTGCTGCCTTTCTTTGAACTTTTTCGATGTACTCAGTCAGTCCTATCTGGTAAGGATCCCACACCGCGCAACAGTATTTTAAAAGTGGCCGGACAAGCGTAGTGTAGGCAGTCTCCTTAGTAGGTCTGTTACATTTTCTAAGTGACCTGCCAATAAAACGCAGTCTTTGGTTAGCCTTCCCCACAACATTTTCTGTGTGTTCCTTCCAATTTAAATTGTTAGTAACTGTAATACCTACGTATTTAGTTGAATTTACGGCTTTTAGATAAGACTGATTTATCGTGTAACTGAAGTTTAACGCGTTCCTTTTAGCACTCATGTGGATGACCTCACACTTTTCGTTATTTAAGGTCAACTGCCACTTTTCGCACCATTCCGATATTTCTTCAAAATCGTTTTGCAGTTTGTTTTGATCTTCTGATGATTTTATTAGTCGATAAACGACAGCGTCATCTGCAAACGACCGAAGACGGCATTGCCATAGCGATTGTGGAGTATGGGAATGTGGTTAATGACTCACAGGAATTCAATATCCCTTTAGGGGAGCATGCAGGACTTTATACGGACACGGAAGTGTGCTTAGTTCCAGATATTTTAGAGAAATTCCGGTGCGTAGACATGGAAACATACATGCGCTGGACAAAAATGCGGAAGCACCGCGATAAATGTATGCCTGACATAAATGCAAATGCTAGCCAAGCCTGCAGATTTCGCTGCTGTATTTGACAATGAACAGCACCTGTGCAGTGCCGTCAGTATGTTGCAAGTGTTAGATGCGGTCCGAACAGTGTTCTGTGTAGTTGTGGGTGCGGTAGGTAGGGGTTAGTGACTTCGAACGTGGGCAAATATTTGATGCTTGTATGGTGGGTTCTTCCATAACCAAGGTAGCTCATATTTTTGGTGTTCCAATATGAACGGTTTCGAAATTTTTATCACATTCAGTGAAAGCAGAGAAACATCATCCGCTCAGTCACAACACTTTTATGTCGAGTTAAGTGACTTTGAATGTGGTTAAATAGTTGATGCTTCTTGGTGGATGTTTCCTCAACGAAGGTAGCTGAAGTTTTTGGTGTTTCAAGAGGAAAAGTTTTGAAATTTACGTCTCATGCTGGGAAGGCAGAAAAACATCATCCACTCAGTCACGATTGAAAGTGGGTGCTGAATAATCGTGACGGACAGCCATTGAAGAGAAATGTGGCGAAAAACAAGAGGACAACAGCTGCAAAAGTGAACGCAAAACTGAATGTCGTACTCGCAAACCTTATCAACACAGCTCCACAAGCTAAGCACTGCAGGACGAACTGGAATTTGAAAACCAGTCATGAGTGATACACACTCTAGTAACAGGAAATTCTGGTGCCGAAGCTAGGCTATGGAGCGATAGAAGAATGTCATTTGTTAGGTTAAGTTTTGTTTCATTCTGTTTCGCACTTCTAGCAGTGTTTATGTTCCAAGAGTGAAAAATGGCGGGGCTCAGTAATTATTTTGGCACACACATCATGGTATTCCATAGGCAACATGATTATTACGCAAGGCCGCATTACTGCGAAGAATTATGTGAACATTTTGGCTGATCGGGTCGATCACATGTCACAATATTTGTCCCCCAATGGTGATTCTGTGTTTCAAGACGACAGGGCATCTTTTCACACATCTCATATCTTCCAGGGCTGGTTTTGTGTACGCAGGCATGTATTGTATCTCTCCTGGCCACCACAGTCACCAGAATTCAATATTATCGAACATTTGATGTTTACTTTGCCGGCCGCTGTGACAGACGGTTCTAGGCGCTTCAGTCCGGAACCACACTGCTGCTACGGTCGCAGGTTCGAATCCTGCTTCGGGCACGGATGCGTGTGATGTCCTTAGGTTAGTTAGGTTTAAGTAGTTCTAAGTCTAGGGGACTGATGACCTCAGATATTAAGTCCCATAGTGCTTAGGGCCATTTGAACCATTTGTTTACTTTGGAGATAATGGTACACAATCACTATTCACCTCCATCATCGTTACCTGAACTTAGCAATATTTTGCAGGAGGAATGGTCTAATATTCCCTTGAAAACCATGTAGGTCCTGTACTGAACCATTTCTAGACGCATGGAAGCTGTTTTGAATGCCAGTGGTTTTCCTACACTGTATTAGGCATGGTAATGTTTCGTGTTCTCGGTGTGTCCATATTTTTCTCCAATCAACGTACAAGTCGTATCCTGCGTTCTATCATACGTTGCCTGGGCTTTCGTCGTACACAGAATTGAAAGAGGCATGTGTCAACATCTAACTTTCGATTGATGTCGACATGTTGTTACTTTTCGAACGCTGGAATCTGGGGGACCTTTGCCAACGTGTCCAAAGACACGCCATGGCAAACAGCCTGCGAATGGGTGAAGAGTTCAACACATCCGACGATTTGAGTTGCTTCCTGTACGTGGTTGTAAGCAACTTATACAGACATGCCATGTAACAGTCGACGCCAACTGATGGGTTCCGATGGCTGTCTGATGAAGAAATCGTGAAATTAGGTAAATTCTCGGAAGTGGCAGCGGATTGTGGCGTAGGATATGTTTTGGAGTTGGACACGACACATCCTTTTATCCTGCATGGCACGCACAGCGATTTGCCGCTAAATCCAGAGTGCCTACTTCTGTTCAGCGGATTCTTCCCCACCTGATGACAACGCTGGGGGATAGAATGATGTACCTAATGAACTACGAAAATGCATCAAGTCGGAGATGAAACTGTTCCAGCGCGATTTCCTGGTTCAGCAGCGTGGTTGAAGATATACCTTGACATTAACGCCGAAAAAATTACTTCCGTGATTTGTGACTTCTAAAAACAATTTTTTTAACTTATGAACACTGTAATATTTTGCAGAACAATGGAGAATACTAGAAACCACCGCGGAATTCACATAACAGTGGAAAGGGAGAAGCGATATGATATTAAGGATTAGATCACTAGGCTAAATTTTAAACAGGCCACTATTTTCAAAGAAAAGTTTGTCGCTGTGGAGAAGTCTAATTTTTCGATAGAGTTAACGAAACCTGTTTATGTCGGCGTGTGTATACTGGACCTATAAAAGTCCACATGCACCAGTTTCATTATGAGTTTTCAAAAGCTCATTTCACAGATCCACAGTTACCTTATATGGATAAGGAGAGCTTCATGTACTGACTGAAGTGTTGTGATCAATATGGCGCAATATGCAATCACTCCACCACATTCGTCACATTTAGATATGTGGCCTATAATTCTTGTGGCATAATGCCTGCAAACAATAAGGTTGTCTGCCTAATGAAAGGTGAGGGCGAATGGGTCGCAGATTGTGGAGTTTGTAGGTCTTAGCTAAAAAATGTAGGCATACTGTACTGTGACAGGTGCCACCCAAAGGCGAGGCACAGGTGGGCATTATGCAGCCTCAGTGGCTATAACTATTGATCATGACTTGGTATGGGTGTTCAGTAATGTTTGTGGTACTCTAACTTTCCCTCTGCATATGGTGTACCACGTTATCTTTCAATTGTGATACCATGTGGTATATATTTGATCACAGTTGAAAGTTAGTGTGTCATGTCATGATGACAAAGGAGACTTAGTGAGAATGGAATCGTAACCATACCATACTCACACCATAACTCAGATTATAAACAGTGAGAGAGAGAGTGGGTGTATTTATTTGTTGTATATATAGTGAAAATGCATGGGTGTATACAAAGTAGTATGACACGTTTGTCATAGTGTAAATAGGTACGAGTACATGTTTGTAAGTTGGTTGCACACTATGTGTACATGTACAGTATATATTGTGCGTGTGTACTGTGTAATTGTCAGAGTTTATTGCATGCTATGTGTGTATATATACAAACTGTATGGTTGTGTGTGTTTGTACAAGCATACATTGTAAGATTTTTCACCAGCTGCTAGTCATCTCATTCAGTATTACTCATAGCCTATGAAAAAAATGGTACCTGTAATACTGAAAGAAAAAAAAATAGAACATTGCAACTGCTGTATTAAAAGAAGCGATGACTTTATTAGAAAATAAATGAAAATTTGGAAAAATTTGATAGCACCATTGTAAATCTGCTGCAGCACTCCATCATTGTGAACTTTTATAAAACTTTCATGGGAAATGTACAATGCAGATTCATTTTATTATATATATATATATATATATATATATATATATATATATATATATATATATATATGTGTGTGTGTGTGTGTGTGTGTGTGTGTGTGTGTGTGTGTGTTACCAATTTCGTTTTTGCAACATACTGCTCATAACGTCTTTCACGTGATACCCAGCATCGGTGGAAAGCGTCAGTTTGTTTCCTATTAGAAACAAAATGATCTGTAACCCTAGTATGCTTACCCTGGGTCCAATGGACCCAGATAGAGTTTTTGAGGTATGCTCTTTTTCAATATTCAGTAACACATTGAAGATATTCGTAGACATCTGTGTCACTAACTTTAAGTGTAATCTACGTTTTCCTCTTTATACCACATATTTACATAAGCTGAGTCCGAAGGATCCTGTGACTAATGTTGGAGTGTCATTAAATTAGACTGGATTATAAACAATTAAATTTTGTTGGACTTCAGAGATGATGATGTGTTCCTCATGAGCATAGTGAATGGTATATACACACTGAAGTGATTATATTCACATATCGATACCTCTGTGAACCATCCTACATTTGGGCTTTGTAAACCGTTCAAGTCTGATGTTGAAGTGGAAACATACGTTTTAAGGGTTAATGTTATGTCGACATTTGTAGTCTGGTCAGTTTCGGTATTATTCAGTCTTCAACTTATTTCTTGCCCCATATTTTCTCATAGAATCTTTACACTCATGGTTGCCATCTTACCCACTTGTCTACAACATTCTCGACTGCAGAACTGTTATGAACTACCGTTTTAAAGTTAGTTAGTTAGTTATTTAGTTAGTTAGCAACATGTTCCATGGATCATTTCGCACAATAGATCGTAATGATGAGGAACGAGTCGTCATACATTCACATCGCAAATTACTTTGTACGTACGATTACGTTCTGAACATTTCTATTTTTTTTGTAAAAAGGAAAAAAGTTAAATATCTAAGTTAGTAACTCCTACCCACCACCTTTTACACATTACGGCAACAGAAATTCTTCTACAGAATAGAAGGAACTGTCAAGGAGAAACTTCCTCAATTGGTTGTCAAATTTTACTTTGCTATCTGTCAGACATTCTATATCGTTCGATAAACGATCAAAACTTTTTGTTCCATCATGGTGCACTCCTTTATGTGCTAAAGACAGCCTTAATGTGGAGTAATAAATGTCATCTTTCCTTTTGGTATTGTAATTAAGTAGCTTATTACTCCTCTTGAACTGTAGCGGATTATTTACTGCAAGATTTATAAGGGAATAAATATTCTGTGAAGTAGTCAGACTCCTTAAACAGATGTTTACAAGATAATCGTGTATGACCACCACAAATTATTCTCACAGCACGTTTTTGCGCAATGAAGACTATCTTTCTCAAAGATGAGTTAACTCAGAACATTATTCCATATGACATTATTAAATGAAATTATGCAAAATATGTCAACTTACTGATTTGTGTCTCCCCAAGGTTGGCAATAATTCTAAGTGTAAATGTGGCTGAACTAAGTAGTTTTAGGAGCTCCAAAATGTGGTTTTTTAGTTTAAATTCTCATCAATATGGACACCTAATAATTTGGAAGTTTCCACCCTATTTATTATTATCTTACCATGCGTTTACACTTATCATTGGTGTAATACCTCTAGATGTGCAGAACAGAATATGCTGGGTCTCTTTAAAACTGAGGGTGAGACCATTCGCACAAAACCTGTCAATAATACTTTTAAGAACTCTATTTACCGTTTCTTCTGTTCCTGTATAGTATTAATGTCACCCCCAAAAAGAACTAATTCTGCTTGTTGTACATTATATTGAAGATCGTTTACATATGTGAGGTACAGTAGTGGACCTAAGCTAGAAACCTTGTACAACCCCATATGCGATTCCTCTCCAGTCATAATTATGTCACTGTAGTATATTGCTTGAATTACTAAGTACTACTTTCTGCATTCTTTTGGTTACGTATGACATTACCCATTGGTTGGCTGTACCATGAATCCCATAAAATGTTAGTTTATCTAGGAGAATACCGTGACTCACACAGTCAGTGCTGTTTTATGATTTCATGCTTGTAAAATCTGGTTAGTGAACATATAAATGGCATTCTCAGTAGAGAAACCCTTCTGAAACCTAGACTATGATTTGCTAAGAATGTTGATATTGCTAAGCTGAGATACTATTCCAGAACACATCACCTTCTCAAAAATTTTGGAGAATTGTGTCAGCAGTGAAACAGCTCGGTAATTATTGACATCTCTCTTATCACTTTTCTTACACAGGTGTTCAACAACGGGATATTTCAGTCTCTCTAGAAAAATGCCTTGAGTTAGTGATGCATTACATACCAGATAAGACTGGGGATAATACATTGCAACAAATTTTTTGTACTCTATTGGAAACACTATCAAAACCAGATGAACTTTTATGTTTGGGAGAATGCATAATTTTGTTGATTTCATAAGGAGAAGCTGGTGATACATTCATACGATTGAATTTTATGCAAGTTACATTTTCAACACACTGCTATGATTTTGCTCTTGAACTATTTGTCCCTATGCTTTCTGCTGTATTTAAGAAATGATTATTAAATGCATCTAGTACCAGTGACTCATCATTTATAGCCCTTCCACTCAGTTCAATAGCACTGTTGTGTTGTTCTGTGGCTGGTTGTCCTGTCTGTCACTTCACTACATTCCATACTGCCTTAAGTCTGTTGTCGGAAGTACTGATTTCTGACATTTTGTGCACGTTCTTTGATTTTTTAATAATCTTTCTTAGTAATTTTGAGTATTTTTGTAGTGTGCCGCTACTGCAGGAATCCTACTGTTCTTGCTAGAAGATATTTTCCTTGCGCAAGATACTTTTATCCCTTTAGTGAAGCACGGTTTTTACCTGACTGTTTAGTGTCCTTTCTGACTAGCTTATGTGAAAATTTATTTTCAAATAATGATAGGAACTTATCATGAAATAAATTAAATTTTACGTTGACATTTGGTTAATTATAAATTACATCTCATGTCATCTCCTGCAAAGTATTCTTAAAAACATTTGTCCTGGAATTGCTAACTATTCTATCTGATTTCCGCTGGGGAGTACCCATACCGTAAGGTGCTATGTTATTTATCTTAACTAATTGTGCATCATGATCAGAGAGTTTATTTGTTACTGGATAAACTGTTATTTTCTTACTTTGAGCTCCATCAAAGGAAACATTATGAATTAGGGTCCTACAGTCTTTATCCACCCGTATTGGAAAGTTAATTGCTGAGCCTAGATTGTAGGATCCAAAAAAGGTTTTCATATCATTTTTACTATCAGAATTCTTTAGAAAATTTACATTGAAGTCACCACAGACTGCTTGTTGTTGTTTGACATATAACAGAGTAAGGAATTCAGATTCCTCATAAATAGTTCAAAATTTTCCACTGGAGATCTATATACAGTTACAATTAAAAGTGAACTGTTTTCCAGCATCTGTTCACAAGCACACCCTTCTGTGTGCCGATTAGTACAAAGACTATTTGTCAAAAGTTTTTGAACCTGTGTTCTTTCTTAATGTATGTAGCAACCTCTCCTTTTCCTATGTTATCAAATAGGTGAATCCACTCATCCATGGATAATATGACTTTCACATGACTATATCAAGGATTTTCGAAAGACACCACTGGGTACAACTCACAGCCTAGCATTAATCCCACACTTATGTATTTGCTGTTTCAACTGTTTTCCTAATTAAGCAGTACTGTTTTCACATTAGTTAGCTGTGATTGTTTTACCTCATCTACAGGAAACAAAAAGAAAATTAATTACATGTACATAAATGTTTTACTACATTCTACTTCTGCGACCATTATCACCGCTAATATTTACTTGTTGCCTGCATTAGGGTGGAGGCAGAGAGCTGCTGCACTGCATTCTTCGATATGTTCACGCTTCGAAAGTTCTTAAATGAATGGGAAAGTGCTTTTTCTGTTGCTGCAAATATATAACATTTCACAACAGTGTATGCAATTACAAAATACAAAAAAATTATATCATCTTCACTTTCAGCTACAAGAGAAGCACACACTAAACTTCACACTCGATTCAACGCTGTCGTTATTATAGATACAGTTGGAAAAAAACTCGATGTTGAATGTGATATATGGAGAATTATAATATTAGCCGTTAATTTAAGTGACGATAATGACTTTATACTTCAAGTTCTGAGCACTAAAGCATTATTCAGTATTTTGAACTTGTCAGTTAAGTCATTGCTAAAGGATAATGACGACTACATTATGTTGGCGTTTTCAAGAATTCTACTAAGCCCAGATGTCCTATATATTCTGGAACAAATTATTCCCAAATACGTCAAAATGCTGCAACTGGAACACTATGGATTCGAAGCTGATGAGAGTGTTAATGCTTATTACATGTTTGAATGGCTTAAATATAAAAATGTGTGTAAGCGCCTACTTGAAATGTATAAAAAGTACTGTCGAAGAGTCAAATAATTTAAACGCAATTGATTAGTATTTGTTTATTAAACAACTGATCTCGTTTTGTGTAATATTACCCTCATATCTGATAATTGTTTCAGGGCAATTCTTTTATTTCTAAATATGATTTTTGAGATAAACATTTTCAGTTGGACTGAGAATGTGAAATTGGAAACTCCTGATACTGAACTCCATTGGGATGGTTGTAAAAGAGAACAAATAAAACAATTCTTCTAAATTAATTATACATTTTTTATTTCTTATGAAAATTTTTAGTCATTATAGCTTAGGCACTGGGGGAGGGAGGGGGGGGTATGACAGTAAAAGAGGGACACACTATGTTAGTGCAAGAACGTTACTAACTGAGCTACAATAGCTGCGCTTTTTTACTTGTTATGGACGGTCTACACATCATTGTAGTTGAAATGAAGAGTCGTTTAGAGAGGTAAACATTGAATTACTTTTTTAACTTGAGCTAAAACTGTATTTAATTTGAGCTAGAATTGTAGGGTATACAAATAAACACAAGTTTACATATACTTCTTGAGCAATGTCAGGTAGTGATAATGCTGATATATCACACAGAAGCACAACACTTACCGAACATCGAAATTAGTAACGAAAATATCCTTTGAAGTGTTCTGATTAGTTAGCGGTAACTGTTCCCAGACTGTTGTTTATATGTTCTACCAATTTACAAGCCTCAATCCTACTTTTCTGTGCACATGGTATTGATATGTGCTCCAAATTTAGCCGCTCTTTTCGTGGTGAGTCACTGTCTTGTGGTATTGCTTGTACGTTGCATTTCTGCTGACGTGGAAGGCAATCGCTATGCTTGCAAATCTCGATTGCCTCAGAGACAGAAGGAGAACGGTTTTCAGAATTGATACCTCAGCTAAGGGCCTCCAGTGTCACTTACTATAACGACAGGTACGGAAATAACTCGGTCTAGAGAACGTCTTTCGTGACTGGCATTAAAACTGCTTTGAGGGCGTTAAATGGAACTATTACACACAGTAAAAAGGTAATATGACTTATTGTGTGTACACAGTTTGGTAAGAAATATACGTGATTCAATTTGTATATGAGCTGGAGTCATACTGGGAGCGAAATTTGGTACACAAACAATACTTTCAACATGGCTACGCATCGAGTCAAAGTGAGCTTGGATGATGCGTAGGGGAACGTCATTCCACGCTGTTTTGAATATGCACAAGAGTTCGTCAACCGTCGTGACTGCCGAGTGGTTTCGTGCCACTCTCTTGGCAACCCACGAACAGATGTTTCCGATGAGTGAGACATCTGGAGAAAATCCTAATCAGGGCAGTAGTCAGATACGCTGTCAACCTGTATCGAGGTAGATCAGAACAGCACGAACAACACGCAGTTCTTCGTTATCTGATTGAAAGATAACGTCATGAGGACCTCGAAGAGACGGCAGAGACACCGACCTTAACGGATCAAAAATATAGCTACTTTGTCCAAATTACCACCCATGTGAACTACTGGTGAGTGTGTCGTGCATTCAGTGGCACTTGTACCATCAGTGTTGGTGCTGGACCAGAAAAAGGTGACGAATGCAATCTTGCAATGTGGTGTCACTCCAATGTCCAGCGTCTGGATGAGGGCACCACTGTCAGCCAGCTTCTCACTCATGCAAATACCAACCGTAGGCAGAATATATGCTGTATGTGATGACGCCGTGTTGACCACTAGGTGTCACGAGAGGCAGAAGGGCCAGTATGGAAGGAGGTGGAGAGTACTGTGTTGTCAGTAGCGAATCAGCAACAGCAAAATGAGTCGATCAGGAGAGCTCAAGGACATTTTAACCCTTCTAAAGCTGTCAAAGTGATTGTAAAATGGAAACGTGAAGGAATAACCACAGTTTAACCAGGACCAGGCAGACTTCGTGTACTGACGGACAGACAGCGTCGAGCATTGCGGAAGGTAGTTGTAAAAAAATCTTATCGTAGCAGTGGAAGTGATCACTCGTGAGTTCCAAATTGCTACGAGCTGCCCAGTTACTACAATGATTGAGAGTAGGGCGTTAGGATTGGGGTACAACGGTCGAGCAGCTCATCGTAAGGTACACATTTCTGTAGCCAGTGCTAAGCGACACTTGATGTGGCGTAAAGAGTGGTGCCACTGTAAGGTGGATGACTGGAAACGAGGGACTTGAAGTGATAACTCACTATAGTCTCTGTGCAATCCGATGGAAGCGCTTGGATTTGTTGAAAGCCGGGAGAAAGGGTAGTGCCAACTGTGAAGTACGGAGAAAGAAGCCTTACAGTTTAGGGGTGGTTTTGGGATTTCGGGGTAGTCTCATTATTGTGCTTAAGAAAACGGTAAATGCTGAAGGATATGAACTCCTCTTACAGTATCGTGTACTGCGAACAGTTCGTGGACGACGGATGTTTGCATTCGAACTTCAGTGCACGATCAGTGCACTCTGCCATAAAGCAGCATCTGTGAGGCAATGGTTTGTGGACAATGACATTCCTTAAATGGACTGACCTCCCGAAAGTCCCTACCTGAAGCCAATGGAACATCTTTGGGACGAGTTAGATCGTCGACTTCACTTCAGACCTCAGCGCCCTACATCACTACCTTCCCTGGTTCCGGCTCTTGAGGAAGAATGGGGTGCCTTTCCTTCAAAGACATTCAGACATCTCAATGTATGAAGGGTTGACACAGCCATATTGATGTCTGTTAATAGATAACAGGATTCTACGGATCAGATACTGTAATGAGTGCCGCAGTCTTCTTCTTGCATACAGTCTGTACAGACGCAGGGTCATGGCGAATGTCACATAAACTCTACGACACCGTAAAGCGCTTAGAAACTGCGCGGAGGAATCTTCTGGACCCTGAATGGATGCGTCTTTCGCTCTGTGAGTAGTTATGATTTCACATCAAACGTAATAACGCATTTATTTATGCATGGAGAGAGCGTGGGATGCGTAATAAGCCCAAACATGATTACAAAATGTCCCATTATTGTGCTGATAGAAGGTAATATGAACAGGAATCGATACTGAAAGACCTAAAAAGCTGAAGAACCGGCCCCTCTTCTAGTAACAGCCATCGTAGGTCACTGAAACAGTGAAGAGTCTTACGTGATCAGAAAAGGGGGCAGATCGTTCGAGTCTCCCAAAAGAGCGCCCATACGATGGTTTGTAGGGGGCGGGGGGCTAGACCTGAAGGTATGGACTATTTTTAACATTTTTCAAGACGAATGGCGACCTGTAAGTAGCGATAAAAATTACAGTTACGACCCAGTTAAGAACCTACGTAATACCGACTTTTAAATCATTTTCTTGAAAGAAAAAGGGGAGGGGACAGCCCTCCATTGCCCACGGGCATGGGCTCCCTTGGTCTCTAAGAACCGTCTCAGGAAAGTAATCAAAATAAGTGCTACGGAATGGTGGAACAGGCATGCGAATAAACTGAAGACTCCTTGTAAAAAAGACGTCAGTTATTTTATTTATTCTCGAATCAGAAACATACAAATTTACAGTAGCCATGCACATCAATATATAATCGTATTTATATTACATGTGCCCAGTACTTTGCAACCTCCAAGGCGCTTGGAGTGGCTTGCAGGAGATCAATCTTCGTGCAGGGTGTAGGGCACAAGCCCCATCTCTTCAGGTTGTCTCTGGATCGTCCAACTCCTGATCGTAATCTGTTTAAAGATTTCCACACCAGGCAGCTCTCGTTGTGTCCAGGTGTTACTTCTTCAGCTTCTGGCGTCTCCAGGTGAGGCGTCGACTTCTTCCATAACTCCAGCCTTGCCTTCTCTGGTGAAATGGTGAGCTTCTCGGATGTTCTCAGGAAGCTCTTTCGCGATCTCAGCCGTTGCTGTGGTGGATTATGTCCGTGCAGTGGATGGGCACTGTTCTGTTCCACTTTCAGTCTCTCCTTGTTGGTAGCCACTGTTCTGCGTACCCATGGTGGCGCTATTCCAGCCAGGCAGTAGAGCTTATCAGTTGGGGTAGGTCTTAAGCAACCTGTGATCAACTCGCAGGTTTCATTGAGAGCAATGTCTACTTCTCTGGCATGATATGACCTATACCAGACTGGAGAAGCATATTCAGCAGTAGAAAAGCACAGTGGCATTGCAGAACAGCGAATAGTTTGTGGATGTGATCCCCACTGTGTCCCCGCTAGTTTGCGAATTAGGTTGTTTCGAGCGGTGATTTTCATTTTGGTGTTCTTGCAGTGAGTTTTGAATGTCATAGTTCTATCGAGAGTGATTCCCAAGTATTTAGGTGCGTGATGATGCAATGATTTCCGACCAAGATTAGACTTGCAATCGGGCGTACCCTGGGCGTCAGATTTCTCTGGCGGCTGATCCTTTCACACCAGATACATCATCTTGGTCCTTTTCAGGACCACAGAATATATGAATATAGAAGGTGTATCATCACCAAAATAAGAAGACGTAAGTGAGTCGTTCATACAGGATGGACTTCGTCAGAAGCGACATTACTGTTCCGTGTACCTAGAGGAAGTGTCATCTGCAATAATGAAAGCCTCCCTGCCGAAACAGAACAACTGAAGGAAGTGTTCCGCAAAAATGTATGCAGTACAGCACAGATTAGTAGGACATTCAATAAGAGAAAAGTTGCAGGAAACCAGAAAGTGAAGGAAGAAGGCAAGAGACTGGTTTTCTTTCCATACTTGGACCCGTTCTCAGCCAAAACTGTGAGGTTACTTGGAAAACCCGACATAAAAACAATCTTCCGATCACCGAATAAGACGAAACAGTACCTTGGCACTGCGAAATACCCACTAAAACTGAACATACCTGGGATATACAGCATCTTTTGTGAATGAGGCCACCAATACATTGGGCAAACGCAACTCTGCATCTGTAAAAACGCTGTCGGGAGCATATTAAGCATCTTTCACTCCGACAAAAAAAAGGTTCAAATGACTCTGAGCACTATGGGACTTAACATTTGAGGTCATCAGTCCCCTAGAAGCCGTGCGGTTCTAGGCGCTTCAATTTGGAACTGCGTGACCGCTACGGTCGCAGGTTCGACTCCTGCCTCGGGCATGGATGTGTGTGATGTCCTTAGGTTAGTTAGGTTTAAGTAGTTCTAAGTTCTAGGGGGCTGATGACCTCAGATGTTGAGTCCCATAGTGCTCAGAACCAGTCCCCTAGAACCTGCGACCGTAGCGGTCACGTGGTTCCAAAATGAAGCACCTAGAATCGCTCGGCCACACCGGCCGGCTTCACTGGGACACATAAGACAAATTAGCGATAGCAGAGCGTAGCATAAAGTAAGCCATACTTTCGACTGTCTGAAGACCAAAGTGCTATGCTAAGAAACCGGCTATCTGGACAGCATTATAAAGGAATCCATAGAAATAAGAACTCATAATATCTGACCAACAGAGACGAAAGATACCAGCTGCGCTAGCGGTAATACGCCGAGAGCGTACCCAGCACCGTTCAGCACTCATGACGCAGCCGGAATGCACGGAGAGATATTCGAAAGCAGCCTCCGGCGCACCCGCATCCCCCACCACTACATTCTCACTTCTCTCCGCCCGCCGGCCGGACAGTACCCAGGCAGACAGCAGCCATTTTCAGTCACCATCAAAGCCATGCAGGCCAGACAGGCAAAACCCAGTCATAATTCTATGGAATAATGTACGATGTATGGAAGTTATCTCGTCAATTCACCAGAATATGACTAATATGACACTATTCGAAAACTTTTCTGCAGTAACAATGGCCGGCCGAAGTGGCCGTGCGGTTCTAGGCGCTGCAGTCTGGAACCGCGAGACCGCTACGGTCGCAGGTTCGAATCCTGCCTCGGGCATGGATGTGTGTGATGTTATTAGGTTAGTTAGGTTTAACTAGTTCTAAGTTCTAGGGGACTAATGACCTCAGAAGTTGAGTCCCATAGTGCTCAGAGCCATTTTTTTTTTTTTTTTTTTTTTTGCAGTAACAATGTGAGTAGGCCGTTATACGTCTTGAACTACAACTGGTGTAACATCTGACTCCCTTGCTCCGTAACCAAGAAATACGCCTGAATGTGAATGCACTTCAGTTGTTCCTCATAATATTGTTGTATAAGAGAAGGAAAGTGTTGTGACCATCATTTCTGGTTTTCTGCTGCGGAGCCACCAACTTTCTGTTTCGGATACAGCAGATAAATGAATAAAACTTGTAATGGGTTGTAAAAATACATGGAAGAGAGGCCTCATATCACAAATGCATGACAAACATAATTTCCAACTACAGGTAACGCAAAGAAATGAACAGATTTTAATTACATAGAAATACGAATATCCACAGGTAGGCTTTATATCGCCATAGATATTTCTGATAAGTGTTTGGATATAATATTTAGAGACAATCGAATAGTTTCCGCACATTTTGTTTGGAAGAAGATACAAAAATATTACGTATAGATGTATCTTTCCAGAAATGGCAAAACTGGATTTTGTTCCATTTTTGAACACCAATATGTGAGCTATCACATCTTAAACGCAGCCTCTACGAGCTGTTTGTACTTGCAGGCGTTTAAGTACAGACACAATGCATTTATCCCTGCTACCTTCAGAAATTCCTAAAGTGTTGTCCAGTCAATATTGTCAAACGTTTTCTCTATATCTGCAAATGCTACAGGCGTAGGTTTTGCTTTCTTCAAAAATGAGGTATGAGGTCAGTATTATCACGCATATTTCTACGTGTCTCCGGATCTACATTAAGGTCGCCTTTCACTAGTATTTTTCATTTTTCTGCGAATATTTCGTCCCAATATTTTCAACCACGTTTTATTAAACTGATGGTTTCTTGATACACTTATCCTTATCAGCATTTGGCTGTTTTGGAATTACTATTATGATGTTCTTCTTGAAGACTCTGGGGGGGGGGGGGGGCGGGGGTCTTTCGCCTATGTTTCACATCTTGCATATGAAGTTGAATACTTTTGTCATGGCTGCCTCACCGAGGATCCGAATAATTCTGAAGGAATGTTTCCGACTACAGTAGCTTTGTTCTTACTCGGGTGTTTCAGTATTCTGCAAAATTCTTTTCGCACTGATGTACTGAACGTACATCTCGCGTACTGACCACGACGCTGAAATCAGAGGTATCAGGCTCATTCAGTCTCTCTCTTCCAGTACAGCATCCGCAAATCGAACAGAGATGGTGGAAAACGATGCCGGTTACTATTTACACTTCCCACTCACTGACGAGTGATTTGTTGAGTACAGCTTTAGTTGTAGACATTACATAGTTTCTTATGTCAAATTAAATTACTAAACAAAACAGTAGTATTTCTGTCCGAATATAAGACCAGTGTTTGAACTGTGACGCTGCTCCCAGCTTCCTCAGTTTCGTGTCATTCGTTAGGTTCTGGGAGTATGGAACTGGGCATTAAAGTCCCAATCTTCTAAGCAGAATGGCAATTCAGATGGCAGTGACGATACAATAAACATATCCCGTTTCGACGAAGCAGACGAATGATAAAAAGCCTGAGAAAGAAGTTATTTCAGACCTTTTAACGGAATCTTCTCTTTCTTTTCAAAGCACATACAAAAGACAATGAAGTCTGTTACTATTTTGACATCTCATTTGTTTCTCATTCGTTTACAGTGGCTTATTCGTCCTTTGTCAACGTGTATTTTGGCGCAGCATTCTGCCGTCATGCAAGATAACTGCAGACTCTAGTTACCATTATCTTGGTGTTAGACTTATTGAGTCTAAGCTTTTTATTGATTCCACCGCGTAGCGAGAATGTGGCATAAACGGACGCCTGAGTGCAGACCACACAATTCAGCGGACGATGCTACGACAAGCCGATCATTTATGTGCTGTCGATGCGATACTGTCGTAGCTGCTAGTTGCAACGAATGTGTATTAAAATTATATCAACGTTTTATTGTCTTTGACCATCCCCCTTCTACCAGTATATGCACAGAGCATGTTTCCACAGAAATCTTTGCAGCTACACAAGAAGTTCAACGTTGTCATAACAGGAGACTTTCTCTGGAGGTAAGAAATTACTTATCTGGATGAAGTGAAGGAAGGACAAAGCCATCCTCACACTAAACTGGTTATCTATTGTTGACATGGAGCTATACGACTTTTGTAATGTCACTTCCTTCCATTTCACGTTAAGGAGGCGTTTCGTCTCGTGAATTAGAAAGTATGTTTTGCGGCAATGTGCCACGTAAAGTAGAACCAATATTGGTAGTTAAAGAGTGTTCATGTTTAGTTACATTCGTGTTATAACTCACATGTTATGGAAGTACGACGTTTTAGATCATCGGCACATTGAAGATTCATCCCAATGTGTCGTTCGTGGTAGGATTTTTTATAATGATATGTCAATTAATAACATATCACCCATTAAGGCCTTCAGAATACCCCGACACAAAATACAAGTTCGCTTGTTGTTGAAGTTAAGAGTAGCACAGCAGGTAGAGGTACTGCTTCAGGACACAAAATGTAGCGCGTTCTTGTTTTGTTGTATCCTAATTTTTTTCCATTCTCTCGTTTATTAAAAGGTTGGAGGACTTGCATATTAAATTAATAGAAATATATTTTCGTAACATTCTCACTTTTATTTTCGTACGTTTTATAAGCTTATGTCCTTGCTGGCTGGACGTGGTACTTTCCCTTTAGTCTTATAACGCGTTTATGGATATTGAAATGTTTATTTATGTGTACTACAGACAGAACAACATGACTAACATATGGACAAGGGAGGAAATGTGCATTCAGCCAGAGTAATTTATAAATGTACGCACGTCTATTTTCGTAACCAAACTGTATGGTTTCCGAGCAGGATACAGCCGACAGCTGTCGCTGGAGAGGGACACAATCGCATGTGACGTGGACGGTGTGTCTGGTGAGGTTGGATTTCCTGTCCGCGTCCACGTCAACGTTATGTGCCTCACCCCGTGTGAGAGTAGCTTTGGGAGAAAGACTATAGTCAAGACCCACAAGCTTCAACACTTCTCCAGGCTCGCCCAAATAGGGGACTTGAATATCAAGAAGATTCTACCGAGTGAAAAAGAGAAGTAGTTGAAACATTAGACCTGTATTTGGGAAGAGTGGGGATCAAATACCCGTCTGAACATTCAGATTTAGGTTTTCACTGGTTTTCTTGACGTACTTAACGCGGCTGCTGGATTGTTATATCACGACCGATCAGCCCTCCCATTCTACCTTAATCTGAGCTTCAGATCCTTGACTAATGTCCACGTTGTCGACACCTCATTAAACCTTAATCTTCTATCCTTTAACAGACTTAATTTGTTAGATTTTGGGTTATAGTTTCTAGATGAAATTTCCCCCCATCCCATCACTGAGTGACAGTTTTCCCGAGTTCCAACCACGACTAGTGCGCATGCTAGTATGAATTGCTGCTACACCACAGATTGAATGTTCTCTAAAGCTATGTTAAACCTGTGAGTTCCAGTTTTTCTACTATTAAGATAGCTACCAGACTTACTCATCTCTCGTTACTGAGCGGGAAGCGTCTATGACTACCTTGCGGAGAACCTGAGTTCGTTAATCGTTACTCCGAAAAAATTTTCCTTTATGAGAGTCCACTCACTATAAGGCATAATTCAGTCAATGCATTTGTCAATTGTGTAACGATTATACCAAATCTGACCAACAAGTATTCATGAATAGCAAAGTGCCGACGTTCTGGCAACAGACAGGCCAGTCCGCAGCTCGTGGTCTAGTGACCAGCGTTGCTGCCTGTGGATCACGGGGTCCCTGGTTTGATTCCCGGCCGGGTTGAAGATTTTCTCTGCTGGGGGACTGGGTGTTTGTGTTGTCCTCATCATCATCATTCGTGACATTGGCTAGACTGGAATACTAATAAGTAGACAATAATAAAAGAACGATAAAGGAAAATATTCTTTCCTTTAGAAACAATCGTGACCGATAACGTCTGAATACAAAAACTAATCTTTTACTGCTTCCTTTGCAGGAAAGCCCTTCTGCCTCTGCCACGCGCTACAGCAGTGAGCAACCCGTATCAGCTGGCGAAGATTCTACTCTGCACCCAGAGCTCGTCCACAGCAACGGGTCACCAGTAGCCACAGCTCAGCCAGCCTCTCCCACGGTGGGACTGAATACCACCACAGAGACATCTCACTCTGCAACGTCTCCGGAGGGACAAGTATATAATTTTTCGGTTGGCATTAACGAGACTGTAACCTCAGATAATACTGTTTTCTCGAACACTGGGGAGCAACTTCAAGGACAGATGAAACCTTCTATCATAGCTGTCATTGTGATTTGTATTATCATATTGATACTAGGGGCTATTCAGTATGTTAGAAGAAATTATGAATATGAAATAGAGGAGATGTTACGACGGTGCAGATGGACCATGGATTAAATAGGTCTCAGGAACGACAACAAGTATGGGGTGACAAGAGCGCCTTCACTCATGACTTTTATCCAGAAGAATTCTATATTATACGATGACTTACCACAGAAGTTTGAAAGAAATTGTCTTTGAACGCGTACCTGTAAATATTTAGAGTTTCTCAACATGAAAATGATTAATTTTCTATCAAAATGTAGTGAATTCGTCTGTATTTATTACGATAATTAAAATAATTTGTATTTATGCTATGTTCTTACGTACCAAATTTACTTAAACACACACAAATGGCAATATGGGAAATTCTGTTTTAAAATGCCAGAATTGTCATCTCTTAAGCTCAGTAGTAACTCATCCTTAGGAAAGAAAGTTTTGACTGCATAACGGCTTTCATTAAGTATAACAAGCATTATTTAACGAGCTGAGTATTCAGTTGTGCCATCACGTTACACAAACTGTCTCACAATATTTTAGGAAGTAATCGATAACAGCTGCGAAGATTTCCGTAATAACAGTAATGGAATGAGAAGTGACCTACACTCGTTTTATTAAAACTGAATTTAGCTCATAAAGCTGTTAATAATGTTGCCATTTAATCATTTAACCACTTAAGCAAGTTTGTGAAACATCTGACAAATAGCTATGCTAAAACCGAATGGCCTACAAATTTCGATTTGATAGCTGCGAAGCATTATACAAGGTCTAGGTGAAAAAACTCATCGGGTAGGCACAGCAAATGTGCTGGTGTCCATGAAATATTTTTTCTAATATGTTAGTTCTGGTGGTACAATAACGCAAGTCGAATATCAAGCATGACTAGCCAAATACACTCATAAAAATTGTTTGCATCATCACGGTTCCGAGAGTCCCGCAACCTGTACAGAAAATTGGAATCGCGATCAGCATAAACATCATTTCCGCCCTTTTTGTTGCTCATGAAAACCACACATTGCATATTGTACCACCATACAGCGAGACCTTCAGAGGTGGTGTGCCAGATTGGTGTATACACCTGTACCTCTAATACCCAGTAGCACGACCTCTTGCATTAATGCATGCCTGTATTCGTCGTGGCATACTATCCACAAGTTCATCAAGGCACTGTTGGTGCAGATTGTCCCAGTCCTCAACGGCGATTCGGCGTAGATCTCTCAGAGTGGTTGGTGGGTCACGTCGACCATAAACAGCCCTTTTCAGTCTATCCTAGGCATGTTCGATCGGGTTCATGTCTGGAGAAAATGCCGGCCACTCTAGTCAAGCGATGTCGTTATACTGAAGGAAGTCATTCACAATATGTGCGCAATGGGGGCGCGAATTGTCATCCATGAAGACGAATGCCTCGCCAATAAGCTGCCGATATGGTTGCAGTATCAGTCGGAGGATGGCATTCACGTATCGTACAGCCGTTACGGCACCTTTCATGACCACCAGCGGCGTACGTTTGTCCCACATAATGCCACCCCAAAACAGTGGAGAACCTCCACCTCGCTACACTAGCTGAACAGTGTGTCTAAGGAGTTCAGCCTGACTGGGTTGCCTCGAAACACGTCTCCGATGATTGTCTGGTTGAAGGCATATGCGACACTCATCGATGAAGAGAACGTGATGCTAATCCTGAGCCGTCCATTTGGCATGTTGTTGGGCCCATCTGTACCGCATTGCATGGTGTCGTGGTTGCAAAGGTGGACTTCGCCATGGACGTCGGGAGTGATGTTAGGCATCATGCTGTCTATTGTGCACAGTTTGAGTCGTAACACGACGGCCTGTGGCTGCACGAAAACCATTATTCAACATGATGGCGTTGCTGTCAGGGTTCTTCGAAAAATAATCCGTAGGTAGCGGTCATCCACTGCAGTAGCAGCCCTTAGGCGGCCTGAGCGAGGCATGTCATCGACAGTTCCTCTCTCCCTGTATCTCCTCCATGTCCAACAAGCCGCGCGGAGTTGCCGCGCGATTAGAGGCGCCATATCACTAATCGTTCGGTCCCCCCAGCTGGAGGTTCGAGTCCTCCCTCGGGCATGGGTGTGTGTGTTGTCCTTAGCTTTAAGTTAGTTTAAGTAGTGTGTAAGTCTAGGGACCGATGACCTCAGCAGTTTGGTCCCTTAGGAACTCACACACATTTGAACATGTCCGAACAACATCTCTTTGGTTCACTCCAAGACGCCTAGACACTTTTCTCGTTGAGAGCCCTTCCTGCCACAAAGTAACAATGAGGACGCGATCGAACGGCGGTATTAACCGTCTAGGCATGGTTGAACTACAGGCAACACGAGCCGTCTACCTCCTTCCTGGTGGAATGATTGGAACTGATCGGCTGTCGGATCTGACGGTGATGCACATAAAGTACGTCTCAAAACAGCAACATCAGACGACAAGATTCACTAAGTAGGTAATATTACATTTCCATTACCCAGCCATTCCATAGATATGGAGACAGAACAAGAGATCGGTAGTGTTCCAGCGTGACACCTTGACCGAACGCTAACTCCATTATTTCCGCGCCCGTGGTATACCTTGATTAAAATTTCGTCTTAATGCGAGAGTATGTTAGTTGAAAAAGTTCTTTTTCCATACGATGAGTGGTGTGAGTACATGATGGTTATCACATGTGTCCACCGTTACTGGAACATTTCAGGTGGAGATCCCAACTCGGCATGCCTACAAGACGACCATAAAATGATAAACTAAAACATTATGGCCACAGCCCACCGCGACGTTGGATGCCGCCTGGTGGCTTTGTTGGCATGTGACTGGGTAACAAAAGTATGTAAGCGGAGCAGACACGGATGGCGGATCATCCTAACGAAGATGTGGGCTGCATATGGGGAAATCCATTGAGATAATCGAATTGACAAAGGGCAGCTTATTATTGCGTAGAGCCTGTGAATTAGTATCTCGAAAACGTAGTCCGCAGCTCGTGGTCGTGTGGTAGCGTTCTCGCTTCCCACGCCCGGGTTCCCGGGTTCGATTCCAGGGGGGTCAGGGATTTTCTCTGCCTCGTGCAGACTGCGTGTTGTGTGCTGTCCTTTGTTTTGTTAGGTGTAAGTAGTTCTAAGTTCTAGGGGACTGATGACCATAGAAGTTAAGTCCCATAGTGCTCAGAGCCTCGAAAACGGAAATCTGGTCAAATGTTCACATGCTACTATCTTGAGCATCTACAAAAAATAAAAGGACAGTGAAACTAGCACTAGGAGCTAAATGATAGGATGTCCACGACTCTTCACTGAACGTGGGGCTCGCAGGCTTGTCTGCTCTGTAAAGTAGGATAGAAGGTGATCTGTGGCATCTCAGCCGAAACAGTACAATGCTGGTGCACGAACAAGTATTTCAGAGCACACCGTTCACCTTTCAGTGTTGAACTTGAAGCTCTGCAGCAGACCACCCCTACGTGTTCACATGTTGACCCAACGACGTCGTCAGTTACCATTGCAGTGGGCACGGAACCATTAAGATTCGACCGTCGATCAATGGAAACGTGTAGCTCTTCGGGTGAGTCATATTTTAGCTGCATTAGGTAGCTGGTCGCCTCCACAAACGCCGTCATCGAGGTGATCGGCAGCTAGAAACGTGCAGCGCGTCACGGAAGCAAGCTGGTGGGAGTAGTACTGTTCTATGGGAGACATTCTGCGCTTGTGTGGTACCTGTGGTAGCCATCGAAGGCACGCTGACAGCTGCGAGCCACCTTCGTACTTTATGTCTTCCCCGACGACGACGTCATCTTTCAGCAGTATAACTGTCCGTGTCTCGGAGCCAGAACCGTACTACACTGGTCTGAGGAGCATTTCAGTGAACTCTCGTTGATGTCTCGACTACCAAATTCGCCTTATGTAAATCATATGGAACATATCTGGGTCGCCACTGGGCCCCATCACCGCGTATGAAAATCAGCGGCACGTTATTTATGCGAATTACATGACCTGTGCGTAGGCATCTAATGCCACATAGCTCCACGAACCTACAAAGAAACTGTCGGAGCCCTGATACGCAGACTCAGTGATATATGTCGTTCTAAGGAGGGATAACCGAGGTATTAAAGAGTTGGTCATAATGCTTTGACTCATGAGTGTATACAGAGTATCACAATCTTTCGGACTTTGAGAAAGGTCAAATCATTGGGACGAGAGACATGTGAACATCGTACAGACATATAAATTATGGTAATGCAGCCGGATTACGTAGTCGACAACCATCGATATTTTGACCATTATCGAGGCATAACTTAAGTAAGTAGGCACTGTGATAGAGAATTTAAAACTTAGATCCTCAGAGAAAATGTGAACAGTAGCACCATCACAAACCAAAGATGACCGACACCAGAGGTTATCGATTGTGAAATTAGTAGTCAACGGATGAGGTAGCATTAACTCTGCCCTTCTGTTTTTTGACAAGGGGGATAGCAGTACCCTATGCAGAATTTAAACAAAACCACCATCTCTATTTAGAAGGTTACTTGTTAATTTAATTTCAACAGCTTCCTTAATAACACTATCCCAGTAGCAGGAAATAAAGCCAGAATCTCAGTGTTGGTATATTCTATAGGATCACGGGTGCCAAGACATTGTTCTGCAATGGTGGATTTGCTCCGCTGTTGTAAGCGTGTGTGCCACTTATAGTCAGTACACCGATCCTTCACAGTTCTGATACTCTGACAATATATGAAATGGCACAGCTGCAAGGAATACGGTAGACACCCGCCATACGCAAACCAGGATCACCCTAACCTAAAAGGATCCTGATCTTAAATAGTGGTCGAAAACACACTTCACGTCATGTTTCCGCAAAATACGACCAATCGTATTCGATGCTCCCTGTGTGAGTAAAAAGGGTGTAGACTTTGGTGTTCCCCCGGTATTACCATCACTCACCGGATGCACAGTTGATCGACAGCGCAATGCATGTCTGATCCGTCTTTTACTATAACCATTCTGACGAAAAGTGACTTCGAGATGGACCAACTTAGTTAACACACTCTCAGGGTTGGAGATGACATAAGCCCAATGAACCAAGGCGCGAAGTAATTCTTCACGTTGAGCCGGATGGTGACAGCAATCAGCCAGCAGATACAAAGTGAGTAGGCTTCCTACAAACGGCATTCCTCAACGTACCATCAACCTTTCTCCTGACTAACACATCAAGGAAGGGAAGATAGCCATCCCTTTCCATCTACATCGTGAAACAAATATTCGAGTGTACTGAATTCAGATGTTTTAAAAATTCATTCAAATTCTCACTGCCATGAGGCCAAACAACAAATGTATCGTCTATATATCTGAAAAAAAAAACGCAGGATTGAATGCCGCCGACTCAAAGCACGTTCTCCGAAGTCTTCCATAAAGAAATTGACAATAACAGGTGACAAGGGGTTTCCATCTCAACTCCATCTGTCGCAGTACTGGTCACTAAATAAAAAGTAAGTGGAAGTCAACAGGTGTCGAATAGTTTCGACCTCAATCAACTGTAACGAATCTGACAGAGGAACACGAGTGAAGAGAGAGAGAGAAAGCACATCAAAACTTACTAGAATATTAGAGTCATTCGAAAGCATTCGTTGTAAGCTACGTAGGAAACCCGCCGAGTTCTTAACGGTGTGCTTACATCGACCTGCTATAGGGTTCTACAGTGCAGCAAGATGTTTTACTAAACAATGTGTCGGAGTACCGATGCTTCAATCGGACGAAGACGAAACCCTTCCTTTAGGAAGGCCATGTAATATAGGGTCTCACATCATACAGACATTTCGCAAAGATAGTTTACTGTAGTGCAACGAGTTATCACTGGATGGGCTCAAGAAAACAGTACAGCAACAGGAGTAGGCTTTGGTCCCTCCAGGACGGCACCACGAGTGTACCGTAGAATTGTTCAACTGACTCTGATGAATAGAAAGAGCCGAAACCCGGGTATAGATTACAGGCCAAGTATTACCTTGATCCATCGTTAACAGATTACTGGAAGCTGGATTGACATCTCGAGTATCCATGCGTCGTTTACCGCTGACACTGTTCCACTGTCCAGTAGATGAAGGAAAATTATGGGAAAAATTCGTGTATTTATAAATTTTTCTACAGTGGTTGGAGAGAGTGTCTTGAACAGCTTACTAAAAATCCTAACCGGCGGGGTATGAGCGCTGATGGGGATGCGAGCGTTTAAAGGTCACTTTTTTAAAAAAATTTCTTCAGTAACTTGAAAACCGTGACATCTATCTAAAATGTTTCCCGATAAGAAACTTAAGTTACTCCAGTTTCGTACAAAAATATTTCTACTCATTTTTTCTCTAGGACTGCCTGCATTGCAGGCGATGGAAAAATCGCAGACAGTTAAAAATAGTGTTTTGATAGTATACAGTTACTGTTTATTATTAAATGAAGTATATTCAGAATAAATAATAAACCTGTGTACCACGTCTAAGTGCAGTAGAGCAGTAGTAAGGGATACATTGTGTTCTTGGGATGTAACAGGGTGCACGTGGTTGGAGGGCAGAAGCGCCACTGAAGATAGGTCGCTGGATTGTGGTCGGGCATTTCCCTCCTTCATATCTCTGCAAACTGAAGAGAGATCACGTAATTACACATTATCTCTGCCGTATTAGGTCACAAAAAGCCACTACAAGTCATTTAACATAGTTATACTGACCCTTCCCGCCGGTCGATGTGGCTGAGCGGTTCTAGGCGGTTCAGTTTGGAACCGCGTGACCGCTACGGTCGCAGGTTCGAATCCTGCCCCGGGCATGGATATTTGTGATGTCCTTAGGTTAGTTAGGTTCAAGTAGTTCTAAGTTCTAGGGAACTGATGACCTCAGACGTTAAGTCCCATAGTGCCCAGAGTCAATTCTTTTTACCCTTCCGTAGCTCGCCTTACGAATCACTGGCAATGCAGCGCGCAGACATACCTAGAGGGCGTTTGCATTCCACAACGTGCCTTAGCACTGCCTGGAGAGCGGAGCTACTAATGACACTGACGGAAGAAACGCATATGGACAGAATCCACGTCACAAATCAGCCAAAACATTATGACTGCCGACCTACTATCGATATAAACCCGTCCAAGTGATAGCAGCGTCACCTGGCAATAGCAGCGTCACCTGGCAAGGAATTACTGCTAGTCAGATACGCGCACGGTACATATAGTATCAGTGAGCGTGCTGTCCGTATGTAGAATGGAAAAGACATGCGATCTATCTGAGTTTGACCAAGGGCAGGTTGTGATGGCCCGCAGGCTCGGCACGAGTATTTCGGAAACTGCACAACTTGTCGGGTATGCGAGGAGTGCTGTGGTGAGTGTCTTCAACCCTTGGCGAAAGCAAGATGATAACACGTCCATAGGTCGTAGGGGTGGGAGGCCACAACTCATAAGAAATGTAGGACGTCGTAGGGTGCACAGACTGGTAAAACAGGAGAGGCGCCGAACTGTGGCGGACTTTAACGCTGGCCAGGGTATAAGTGTGTCTGAACACATAGTGCCCCGAACATGATGGACCTCCACAGTCGATGACCCACGCACGTGTCGTTCTTAACACCACGTCATCGGCAACTATGACTGAGATGGGCATGTCACCACCGGCACTGGTCGTTGGTGCAATGGCGGAGCTTTGCATGGTCTGCTTAATCCCGATACCTCTTTCATCATGCCACTGGGAGGGCGCGAATCCGTCGTCTTCCAAGGGAACAACTCTTTGACACCTGTACTGCAGAACCGAGATGAGATGGCGGCGGCTCCATTATGCTCTGGGGAACATTCACATGGGCATCCGTGGGTCCAGTGGAACTAGTGCAAGACACCGTGACGTCCAAGGAGTATCGTACACTGGTTGCAAATTACATACACCGCTTCATGGCGATCATGTTTCAAGACGGCAGTGGTATTTTTCAACAAGATAATTCGCCATGTCACAATGCCAGGAGTGTGATGGAGTTGTTCAACGAACACAGAGGAGAAGTTCTAATTGATGTGCTGCACGCCCCCTCCCCCTCAAATCGGTAAATCTGAACCACATGGAACACATCTGGGATTTGATTGAACATGGTGTCAAAGCTCATCGCTCCCCTTCCCGACATTTACGGGAATAAGGCGACTTGTGTATGCAGATGTGGTGTCAACTCCCTTCAGCTACCTCCCCAGGCCTCTTTGTTTCCATGCTACAAGTTGCCTTTGTTATTCACTCCGAAGGTGGACATACTGGCTAATCATTGTAAATGTCTGCACACTGTTCTACGCTGCCAGAGGAGATATTTGTACCTAGTTATCTTTTATAGCAGGTGTAGGTTTCTTCTGGGAAAGGCAAGATTCCCCCACACAAGCGCTGTTCGCTTTTCAGTTTACAGACGAACTATACCTCCCTAGGACTTCCGTGAGCACGTGTTTATGTAGTGCTGTTATTTTCAGTTTATTATATGAGTACGTATTTGCTGTTGTTAAGTGAGCTTTCATGTAAAATACGTTCCTGCAAACAGTGGCTGAGAAGTGTCTAATCTATAAATGTGATGTTGTCAGTGAACGTGTAGTGTTGGTGGAAAATGGATCGTACTGGAAAATCTGGTATCTTGCTGCTGTGGTGTGAAGCCGTGTAATTGCGTTGTAGTCACTTTGCCGTGAATTAACGAATGGCCAATAAGTTACTGCACTTCTCTCACCATTAACTGTGCTACTGATACACTGAATAAATCTCTTCATTTTAGAAACTACTGGCACTTGTAGTGAGGGCTGCAGCGAGTGGAGTCACTTACCACTCATCCACAGTATGTATTCCAAGGTGGATGTGAATATGTATGATGGCATTGACATACTCCTGTTCAAATACAGAACAGTAATCTGCTGCAATGCATTTCCCGATTTATGTCGAAATATCTGACGTTTAATAACACCTAGATGACCTACTTCCGTTGTAGAGGGAGACAATTTAAACTTTTATCCTTTTCAGGTGTTGGGAGAGCTGAGGTTGGTGTGATATATTTTACACCCCTAACGCTGAGAAAAGTATTCCAGCCAGTGGAGACAATAAAAAGTGACAAAGTCGAAAACATATTGACAGTATGGTACAGTTGCAACAGGCTCTTCCGTATGGTAGACAGTTGTCAGCTCCAGCTCTTTAGCACACTTAACAGCTACATATAAGCACTCATTAATAAACTGAAAGACACTCCACTGTATAAACACTGGCTCCATGAAGTTATTTTATCCACTTACATAAGAGTGCTTGGAGGTATGGTCTGTCTGTAAACTGAAAAGCGATTGGCGCTCGTCGTGAGAAGAATACTGTAGGTACAGTATGGGGTGACTAAGAATCCCCCTCAGGGGCTCAACATTCGTTTGCTGAGTACGGGCATGGCGAGCCCGGGCTTCCCGAGCTGGGGACTGGTAAGCGCCGCCAGTCTCATGTCACTGTAAGCTCTGGGCAGGCTTCAGCGACCTCTGTGCGGCGCGGCGGTGGAACGTTGTGTGTCTCAAGCAACAGGGATCTTGGCGTGACCGCCCGGATCGTGAGGATGGTAAAAACCTCTCTAAAAAACCCTAAATATCAAGATGTGCTGCGCGCTAGTGAGATGCATAACTGTTGAGGTGGAACAGTCGTTAGTGGCCAACCTCTGGGGAACCTGCCGCACCTCAGTTGTATAAGGCTTACCTAGGCACACGGGGCTCTGTGTAGGTGGACTTCTAGTTTCCTATCTGCTCGCGGGACCGAGATGGCTCCTTCGAAACCTTCTCATTCTCCTTCCAGCGGGAAGGGTGGTCCACCTGTAGGTACCAACACCCAAACAAACAAAAGAGGCCTCGTGTAGCCAGTCCTCCAGACATGGATTTAAGCAGACCCTGTCAGTATTGAGTAACAGAACGCAT
The DNA here is from genome assembly GCF_023864275.1 of Schistocerca cancellata. Lineage (NCBI taxonomy): Eukaryota > Metazoa > Arthropoda > Insecta > Orthoptera > Acrididae > Schistocerca > Schistocerca cancellata. The sequence continues at coordinate 318,547,020 of NC_064629.1, forward strand.
GCTGGTGGCCAGAATGTATTTCTTATAATGAGCCGGTGAGGGTGGCCGAGCGGTTCTAGGCGCTACAGTCTGGAACCACGCGACCGCTACGGTCGCAGGTTCGAATCCTGCCTCTGGCATGGATGTGTGTGATGTCTTTACGTTAGTTAGGTTTAAGTAGTTCTAAGTTCTAGGGGACTGATGACCTCAGCAGTTAAGTCCCATAGTGCTCAGAGCCATTTGAACCATTTCAACCATTCTTATAATTAAAGGGAAAGAGGGGAGTTTTGAGAGAGTTTCACCTTTTTACATAGAAAAAGGGTTAGAGGGATTCACTGGCACTTTATAATCTGTCAAACGTTTGCGAAATGGGACTCTGTTGGTAGAAACGTCCAATTCCCAACAAGTCAAGAATATCCAGAAAGCTCCGTGCCCCGGGGAGTATACAATAGAAAGTGAGCTGCACAACACCGTCAATTATAACAAAGGCGTTGTGACTTGAAGGGATCTGGTTGACATTCTCTGGGTGGATGGTGATCTCGTGAAATCGGACTCACTTATACTGACCTTTGGCAGCAGCAAACTTCCTAAGCACGTTGAGGCTAGTTTCCTCCCCCTCAGTGTGCGGCCTTATTTCCCTAACCCGATGTGCTGTTTTACCTGCCAGCGCTTTGAGCACACCACCTCAAGTTGTAAGGGAGCTGCCACTTGTGGCAAATGTGGTAAGGCCGCCCATGAAGGTGTTGGTTGTGCATCTCCCTTCCAAAGTGCGTCAACTGCTCTGGCGATCATCTCGTCTGGAGTAGGGACTGTAGTGTCTTCCTTGCAGAAAGGAAGATATAGGAAATCAAAACAACTAGATGTATTTCATATGGAGAGGCCAAGAGGATCTATAAGGCCATGCATTCCCCAGCATTTGCTACCTCCTTTGCGTCCACTCTTAAACAACCAGTTTCGAAGACCGATGGTGCTACCCAAACGGAGGTTGCTAGTGTCAGCACTAGCATCTGTGTTTGTCGGTGCACTTGTGCTACTGCCATTCCTTCAAAACCCCTTCCCAAACCATCAGACAAATCTGTTGTCGCTAACGTTGGAGAGCTCTCTGCACCTCCAAAGGATCAATCTGTTCCTCTGCCCAGTGGTGCCACTACCACTGCTGCGGTATTGGCCCCAAAGCCTATCCAGAGCAAACAATTGCAGAATAATTTAATCCACATGGACCATTGACAGCTACGTCAAGGGGGGTGATGATGATGATGTTTGGTTTGTGGGGCGCTCAACTGCGTGGTTATCAGCGCCCGTACAATTACCCAATCTTTGCTCAGTCCAATTTCGCCACGTTCCTGGATGATGATGAAGTGATGAGGACAACACAAACACCCAGTCATCTCGAGGCAAGTGAAAATCCCTGACCCCGCCGAGAATCGAACCCGGGACCCCGTGCTCGGGAAGCGAGAACGCTACCGCGAGACCACGAGCGCCGGACGTCAAGGGGGTGTTGCTGTGTTTGTCAATAACGTGCATCTCTTCTCTGCACTCCCAGTTGCTACCGACCTGCAAGTAGTTGCTGTCGAAATTCATGGGTGTCGGAGGATCACTGTTAACTCTGTGGAACAATTCCCTCGACCTTTCCTTCTACTGGAAGACTTCAATGCCCATCATGTTTTGTAGATCTCGATCTCTACTTGCCCTCGGTGTCGAGTTTTGGAGAGCCTCATGACGTCTCACGAGATATGCATCCTAAACACAGGTACTCACACTCACTTTTGTACTGCTACTGGGTACTTCTCAGCCATTGACCTCTCGTTCTGTAATCCAGCCCTCTCAGACACTGTTCAGTGGGAGGTCATTGACAACCTCCATTCCAGTGACCACTTCCCACTCCGTATTCACCTACTTGATGGAGCACTACGTAAAGAGAAGCCACCGACATGGATGGTCAGCAGCACTAACTGGTCGGTGTTCAGCCAGCTGGATGTGTCTGAACATTGCGACAGCGTCCAGGAATGGGTGGAACCATGTCACACAAGTGATCCATCATGCGGCTGATTTATCCATCCCAAAGTCATCAGGTCGTCTTCGGAGGCGACCTGTGCCTTGATGAATGGATGAGTGCTGTTCAGCCATTCGGAAGAGGCGTGCGTCTCCTCGACGATGGCCGGCCGAAGTGGCCGAGCGGTTGAAGGCGCTACAGTCTGGAACCGCACGACCGCTACGGTCGCAGGTTCGAATCCTGCCTCGGGCATGGATGTGTGTGATGTCCTTAGGTTAGTTAGGTTTAAGTAGTTCTAAGTTCTAGGGGACTTATGACCACAGGAGTTGAGTCCCATAGTGCTCAGAGCCATTTTTTCTTCGACGATTTAAAAACCGCCCTGCGGCAGACAACCTTATTGCCTTTCGAGTCGTGAGAGCAAATGCCCGACATATGATTAAAGAGAGCAAGAAAAGATCTTGGCAAGCGTTCCTGGACTCCATCAACTGTTCCACTTGTTCTACGAAAGTATGGGAAGCCATCAGGAGGGTTTCTGTTAAACGCAGTTGTTCGCCAATAGCCGCGGTGCTGACACGAAGATGTCTCCAAACGGCACCTGACGACGTCGCTCAGATGTTGGCGGAGAACTTTGCGCAAACTACTGCAAATGCCAACCAGGATCTGGAGTTTCGTTGCTACCGTGCGACTGCAGAGAGAAGAAAATTGGACTTTGGTTCCAACGATTCCGAAAGTTACAACTATTCTTTCTCCACGTGGGGGCTGGAATCAGCCCTGTCTGAGACTCGTGACACTGCACCCGATCACAACCAGATCCGGTACAGCATGCTTAGACATTTGCCAGCAGCGTCGAAAGAAATCCTCCTTGAATGCTTTAATCTGATATGGCAGGCGAGTAATTTCCCCAACTCGTGGAGAGAGGCAATTTGATACCTCTCCTCAAGCCAGGAAAGGACCACACATGTCCCAGTAGTTATCGGAGTATCGCCTTAATGAGCTGTGTAGGAAAGACCTGGAGCGAATGGTTAACCGTCGTCTGGTCTGGCTGTTACAGACCAGACTTCTTAGACGCTTTCATCTACATCTAAATCTACATACATACTCCGAAATCCACCATACGGTGCGTAGCTGAGGGTACCTCATACCACAACTAGCATCTTCTCTCCCTGTTCCTCTCTCAAACAGAATGAGGGAAAAATGACTGCCTATATGCCTCTGTACGAGCCCTAATCTCTCTTATCTTATCTTTGTGGTCTTCCCGCGAAATGTAAGTTGGCGGCAGTAAAATTGTACTGCAGTCGGCCTCAAATGCTGGTTCTCTAAATTTCCTCAGTAGCGATTCACGAAAAGAACGCCTCCTTTCCTCTAGAGACTCCCACCCGAGTTCCTGAAGCATTTCCGTAACACTCACGTAATGATCAAACCTGCCAGTAACAAATTTAGCAGCCCGCCTCTGAACTGCTTCTATGTCCTCCCTCAAACCGACCTGATAGAGATCCCAAACGCTCGAGCAGTACTCAAGGATAGGTCGTATTAGTGTTTTATAAGTGGTCTCCTTCGCAGATGAACCACATCTTCCAAAAATTCTATCAACGAACCGAAGACGACTATCCGCCTTCCCCACAACTGCCAATACATGCTTGTCCCACTTCATATCGCTCTGCAACGTTACGCCCAAATATTTAATCGACGTGACTGTGTCAAGCGCTACACTACTAATGGAGTATTCAAACGTTACAGGGTTCTTTTTCCTATTCATCTGCATTAATTTACATTTATCTATATTTAGAGTTAGCTGCCATTCTTTACACCAATCACAAATCCTTTCCAAGTCATCTTGTATCCTCCTACAGTCACTCAGTGACGACACCTTCCCGTACACCACAGCATCATCATCAAACAGCCGCACATTGCTATCCACCCTATCCAAAAGATCATTTATATAGATAGAAAACAACAGCGGACCTACCACACTTCCCTGGGGCACTCCAGATGATACCCTCACCTCCGATGAACACTCACCATCGAGGACAGCGTACTGGGTTCTATTACTTAAGAAGTCTTCGAGCCACTCACATACTTGGGAACCAATCCCATATGCTCGTACCTTAGTTAGGAGTTTGCAGTGGGGCACCGAGTCAAACGCTTTCCGGAAGTCAAGGAATATGGCATCCGTCTGATACCCATCATCCATGGTTCGCAAGATATCATGTGAAAAAAGGGCGAGTTGCGTTTCGCAGGAGCGATGCTTTCTAAAGCCGTGCTGATGCGTGAACAGCAACTTCTCTGTCTCAAGGAAATTCATTATACTCGAACTGAGAATACGTTCGAGAATCCTGCAACAAACCGATGTGAAGGATATTGGTCTGTAATTTTCAGGATCCGTCCTTCTACCCTTCTTATTTACAGGCGTCACCTGCGCTTTTTTCCAGTAGCTCGGAACTTTACGTTGGGCAAGAGATTCGCGATAAATGCAAGCTAAGTAAGGAGCCAATGCAGTAGAGTACTCTCTGTAAAACCAGATTGGAATCTCATCAGAACATGGCGATTTATTTATTTTCAACCCCAGGGATGTATATCACTATGTCCTCCATACGGGAATCTGTACGAGACTCAAACGGCGGTATGTTTGTACTATCCTCCTGCGCGAAAGATTTCACAAATGCTAAATTTAAAATTTCAGCTTTTGTTTTGCTGTCTTCCGTTGCCAGGGCAGACTGATCAGTGAGTGTCTGGATGTAAGACTTCGACCTGCTTACCGATTTTACGTAAGACCAGAATTTCCTTGGGTTTTCAGCATGATCTTTTGCTAAGGTATGACGGTGGTAGTGGTTGATCGCTCTTTTTACAGCAGCACGAATCTCTACTAAATTTTTCCTGCCCTCATTCTCCCGATCTTTCTTGTACCGCGAGTGCAACTGCCTTTGCTTCCTGTGCATTTTCCGAATTGTGCTGCTAAACCACGGTGGGTCTTTTTCGTTCGTAACCCACTTACTTGTCCAATGCGTGATTTACAATGTGTTTAAAATTTGCCCATAATTCTTCCACGTCCATCGTACCGGAAGTAAATGTGGATGTGGATTCCGAAGATTTCGGTCCACTGTCGACAACCTGACTGTGCTAGAGGCGGCTATTCAGCAAACTTTCCTACGTAGACATCAATGCATTGGAATCTACTTCAATATCAGTAAGGTGTACAATACTACTTGGCGACACTGTACTCTCGCTCAACTGCATCAGTGGGGCTTTCTTGGCCACCTCTCCATCTTCATTCGGTCTTTTCTGTCTCAGTGTTATTTTAGGACCCGAGTTGGTGATCACTGTCAGATCGTTTTGAGCAGGAGAATGGTGTCCCTCAGGGCTGTGTTTTAAGTACTACCTTCTTTGCCATAGCCATCAACAGTATATCGTATACAGTAAAGAGTCCAGTAGAGTGCTCCTTATTTGTTGACGATTTTACTGTTTTATGTTCCTACTCCACTGTTGCATCAGTGAGCAGTCAGTTGGAACTTCCTGTATGGCGGTTAGAGGAGTGGGCTGGAAAGTTTCTGTGGATAAGTGTGTGTGTGTGTGTGTGTGTGTGTGTGTGTGTGTGTGTGTGTGTGCGTGTGTGTGTGTGTGTGTATTCATGTTAATCTTTCTCGTAGTATTTTTAGTTTACCTGTCTTGCATTTGAGGGACACCATCCTGAATTTTAGAGATTCAGTGCGGTTTCTGGGCCTCATTTTTGGTTCGAAATTGTCGTGGTTGTCACACCCGAGAGACCTGAAAGCCAGGGCCCTGAGGGCATTGAATATCTTAAAGTGGCTTAGCCACAGGTCAGGGGGAGCGGACAGGGGGCGTCTCCTCCAATTTTATAGGGATTTCGTTGGTTCACAGCTGGACTACAGGTGCATGGTGTATGGATCAGCGAGGCCCTCCTATTCGAAGACCATTGATGCTGTCCACCATGAGGGGCTCTGGTTGGCCATGGGTGCTTAGTGGACCAGTCCCATACCCAGCCTCTGTGCTCAGGCCAGGGAACCGCCACTTACCATCCTGTGGCAGCACCTCCTGAGTGTCAGGCGTGTAAGTTTCTCGCAGCTCCAACCTCACCCACACCATATTGTTACTCATTCGCCTCTGGGACGTCTTTTTTCCAACTGTCCACGAACCACGATGCCGTTTGGGATCCGCGTGCAACGTTTGCTGGAGTCCCTCGGAGTGGAGCCAGTACGGCCCCAAATCCAGGATTTTAACTGCCTGCCACCCTGGTTATTGGAGAGACCAAGAGTGATTTTAGATTTGGTATGGGACAAGAGAGGTTGCACTCCTGCTTCCGTTTTTAATGCAACTTTTTCTGACATTTTATCTGAGCACCACGACTCTGCAGCTGTTTTTATGGATGGGTCGAAACAGGGGAACTCTGTTGGCTGCTATGTTGTTTTCCCGGATCATTTCCTCAAGGTCCGACTGCCTCAAGAGTTTACTGTCTTCGATGCAGAATTGTCAGGGAACTTGAGGGCATTGGAGCAGATGATGCGTTCTTCTAGCAGTGTCTGTCCCGATTCTCTCAGTGCCCTTCACTCATTGAAGGCAAATAAAGTAGTCGAGACCATCCAGGATGCCCTCCTCCGACTCCACTGAATGGGAAAGGAGGTTGTTTTCTACTGAGTACCAGGGTACATTGGGATTGCTGGGAGCGAAAGGGCAGATCTAGCAGCCAAGGAGGTGTGTCTCGATCCGCAGGTATTTTAGTGTGCCATCCCCCTGCATACTATCACCTCGCTGTTGAGCTCAAGAAGGCGTCGGTGTGAGGATGAATGGCTGGCTGTGACCGACAATAAGCTTCGTTTAGTGAGGCTCACCACGCGGGTATGGTATACTTCCTTTCAGCCACGTAGACGGGACGAGGTTCTCTGATATTAATTAATTGCGTTGTCTTCGTTTAATTTGATGTATCAATTGCGTCGAGCCGGGTCTCACTCGTCTTCGCATCTGCCACAGCCCTATGACGCATGGCTTCTTGCTCTGGCGAGAAGACTCTCCAATGTGTGTTGCTTGTGGCGTACAGAACACTGTGCACCACATTTTATTGGACTGCGTTTTATTTTCTGATCAACTGTTCGCAGCTGACTTACCGGCGGATCTGCCATCTCTTTTAGGTAATGATCAAACGAATGTGGTTAGAGTTTTAAAGTTCTGTAAATTGTCCAATATTTTACTAAGATTTTAGGGAGAGGGTTTTAATTTGTTCACAGGGGGGCTGGCTGGCCCATATTTTACGTGAGTGGTCAGCCAGTGACAATATGCTGTGGCGTACTTTTAGCTCCTTTCCCGTTTTACTTATGTTTTAGTCTCTTGTATAGCATCTTTAGTCTTTTCCCGTTATCCTTGCGTGTATGATCCCATTTTACTAATTTTGACCACTTTCGTTTCTTTTAATGTGTGTCATGGCGCTGATAGCCTCGGCGTTGAGGGCCCGTGAGCACCAACGCACACACACACACACACACACACACACACGACTAAGGATCAATTTCCACTGTAGCAGTGTAGAACACTGTACAGAGTTATACGTAGATTATGTCTCCATGTGCTTCTTGCATTAGTATTATTAGTGACTCACATCTGCTTTCCACGCAATGTTAACACTTTGTGGAATACAAAGAGCCCCTCGGAATGTCTGCATACTGCGTCGCCAGTGATTCGTAAGGCGAGCTGCAGAAGGTTCAGTATAACTTTGTGAAATACACTGTAGCTGCTTTTTGTGACGTAGCGTGGTAGACAGAGTGGGGAATCATATGCTCGCTCTTTATTTTGTAGACGTATAAAGGACGAAAGTGCATGTCCGCAATCCAGCGACCTACATTCCCTCGTGCTTCTACCCTTCACTCCCGTCCACCCTGTTACATTCCCAGAACACAAATTATCCATTACTACGGCTCTACTGCACTTAGACGTGGTGCACAGGTTTAATACTTGATCTTAATCTAAACTATTCACCAGTAAAACACTATTTTCAGTAATCAGCCATTTTTCCACCCCATGCAAAGCGGAAACTATTAGTCCTAGAGAAAAAGACATAGAAATGTCTTTGAAGGAAATTTAATGTAGCTTAATTTTGTACTGGAAAACATTTCGCTATAAATCGTAGTTTTCATGTTATTCAGAGAAAACATAAAACAGTGACTTCTAAATGTCCCCCCTTACCCCTCCTCCCCCATCCCTCCCACCTTAATGTTCACAACCCGCCAGTCGGGATTTTTAGTACGTTGTTCATGACACTTTATCACTTCTGTACAAAAATTTGCAACTTCACGAATATTTCCCCTGATCGGTTGTTTTAATCTTCGTTGACTGGGCTTAACAGACTAGCACAGTGTAGAGCCAACGTCAATTGTATCTACAATTGGTATTCTGTGTTGCTCAGCGATGAGTCTCGCTTCTGTTCGTGGCTATTAGATCGACGGTAACGAGTCAGCAGACGACCTGGCGAAGGATCACAGGAAACAGCGATTCTTAAGACCCATGCTTCGCTAACTGCTGGAACCATATTGTGGGGGTCTATTGCATATGACAATAGTGTTTATTTAAGCATTGTTGAAGGGAGACTGAATGCTTGCTTGAATATATGTGGCAGGAATGACAAACCTTGTTGTCATACTCTTCATGACGTGAACACAAAATTACATTTTCCAGCAGGATAATACAAGTGCGTACAATGTAGTGCACACTACAAACAGCTTGAGTAATGTAAATATATCGTTAACAGGCCTACTCAGTCCTGTAATTTGTCACCCATGGGGCCTGACTGAGATGCTATGAGAAAACACACACTTTCATACCGCCCCAGTCAGCAGTGTTCATGAAGTGACTCAGCATGATATTCCGGTAAGGCCAGAAATTCCTCATGATTACTTTCAGAGGCTGTTTGGTTCCCAAGTGCTACGGATACAAAACTGTGAACGTGCCCACGGCGGTTATATCATGACTGACATCAGTTCCGAACGAAATGAAAGTTTAATAATTTAATACCTGATGTATCATGAACAATTTCACAAATTTTTGTATATATAGGACTGTTGCTTCATAATGTAACGCTTTCCACTACCATTAGTGTATTTATGGTATCACTAAGTTACATATTTTCTTATATGGAACACAACATACCAAATACGCACTCTGTCGCGACTACCCACGAGTGTTTATAATGGGTTCGATGATTGAGATGCCTTATACTGGAAAAATTCCCTGTAAAGGCCCAGTCGGTGAGGTAATCCCCAGATGGGGATCCAACGCTCAGTAAAGTAACATGTTACGCACATCTCAGTTTGACAGAACACGTGACCTGTACTGTGAAATTATCAGCGGGTCCTTCTGCCAGTTACAGAAGAGTCCAGTGCAAGATTGTGATCTGAACGACACTCTGGCTTCATGTCTTCAGACTATTACATGTAGCTCAGTGGGACATGTTAAGGATGAAGACGTTGGTCGTGCGTCCTGTATATTCGTTGGGCATTGACACTGACATCAAACGTGCGGTCTAGACCTGCCAAACATGTGCATCAAACGAGTCGCATTTGGCAAAGTTTATCTGTGTGGTCCACTTCCAATCATTCACGAAACCATGTGGACATCGACTTTACAGGACTGTTGCAGGGTGTTATGTAGTTACTTGTTGTTAACACTCTCCTAATTTCCCATATTTTGCTCAAATGACACTAATAACATAAGCAACTATAATACTGGCACTAGCGACGACCTTCGACGTTTACGCAGCGCCACATGTCATCGCATTCAACGATGTTCCTGAGGTCACATGGGTCAGTTCCATTACTTTTGCCAAAAAAAAGCTATAACGTATCTGGCTAATCCTGCACTGAATCGGAAGCGAGTGGTTAGACAGAATGCTCAAGGCCTAAAAGAATAAAATGATAATATAGGCGATCTCAGAGAAAGCTCTGACACTTCTTTGCTTCATCTCGATCCACCTCTGTTCATGAGCATAGCCCATCAATGGTGCTGCACGGGCGCAAGCACTGTACTATTCATGATCTCTGTATAGTCTCAGCAACTACGATAATTCTATCATACAAGATTTTACTCTGGGCTTTCACATATGGCTGCAAGACGCGAAGGATCTTCACTGGTCAGAATCGGCCGAGACAAAAAAAAAGGATGTAATGCTCCCGGTATGAGCTCGTCAGTCACGGAGTAAAACAATGTTCAAATGTGTGTGAAATCTTATGGGACTTAACTGATAAGGTCATCAGTCCCTAATTTTACACATTACTTAACCTAAATTATCCTAAGGACAAACACACACACCCATGCCCGAGGGAGGATCGAACCTCCACCGGGACCAGCCGCACAGTCCATGACTGCAGCGCCTCAGACCGCTCGGCTAATCCCGCACGGCTGTCACGGAGTAACCACCCAAGATTGCCAACCCTGCTGGATATACTTAACAGCCGTCCCAGTTGCATGTTGCCACCCATCACCCATCATACGAACAGTAACTACCTACGTAAGCCCCTTGCCTCTGCCGTCGGCGTGGCATAGGTATGACCACCACAGGCGCCATTGGCCCATCATTACGAGACCACTGCAGGCAATAGACAATGGGGCGCCAATGGAAACCGACCACTGCCCTCAACTGGAAGTGGTTATGCAATACGGAACCAACTCTACATTCTACAGTTTGAGCTATAGCTGTTTCAGCACACTTTTGGAAATAAAATTCAAATTTGACATTATCCCAAAAGCAATAGTCACATTATAAACATTTTCTAATGTTCTATCACATTAATACTGTAGGTCTTAACATTTACTGATCCGCCGAGTGTAGGGGGTAGAAATTAGAGTTGGTTCCTCATTGCTTATCTTAAAATTAACACTGGAAATCAGTTCTTGTCGTTTGTAGTTGGAAAGAAGGAAAATAAGGCAACACTTATGTAATTGAAAGAACTAAACTCCAGAATTCATGTATGAACAAGATTTTATTCGCAATGTCAGTGAAAGAGTAGCAAAATGAGGAAGTAAGTACAAAAATAGTAGAAACATTATATCAAATACACTATTATTTTGTTGTTATTATGCAATTTTATGGAAGAACATACATCAACACTAAAGATAACATTCTGCTGTCATGCTTGAAAATTACTCCAAAGTGGAAACAAGTGTACCATCAATGCCATCAACATCATCCACAATGTTAGGGTCCGAAATTAAGTTTTCATAAGACTCTCTGGCATCCCCTGGAATGATATGCGCTATCGATTTTATGTCCTACAATGTTGGCACTGATACTGGTTTACAATTTGGCCATAAAGCTACCAAGAATACTGTTAGGTCTGGCGAAGACTTTGAGTAGCCTGCAGTACGCCTATGAATATTTACGTCAACGAAATTCTCATCGAAGTTCCTGTTCGTGAATACTGAGTAAGGAGTCTCCTTGGTTATTCTAAGTTGACGAAGTTCCAGCCAAATTAACTTTATTGTTATGTATGTCATGCTTTTTGTTGACTATGTGTTTTAGGTTTTTTTGTGACTTGCTGCATGACAGTTATGTAATCTTCTGGGGCATACCACCTTTGTTCCATTTTTATTGTACTTTCTTTATCACCAAGGCGCTGTCATTCGGTAAGAATGAATAACGGGAAATAAGATATTTTAGGGTAATCGTTTTGAGGACGGCATGTTCTTGTAGAGTGTTCTTTAACATCAAAATAATATTCATGTTTTTTCCGTCCTCCACAAGAATCAGATCAAAAATTAATGACTTAACTTGTTAACGAACATTGTTACGAATGTGTCTCTCCAACTTCTTGAGCGCCATGACCAACAGCTCCTTCAACCCAGAAGAGTCAACTTCGCTTTTTTTTTTCCTTCGTTGATTCCGCTGTTATAAAACCAGAGTGACCGTAATTTAAATTATATTATATGGAGTAGGGGGTAATGGTAAAATTTTTTCCAAGTCAGATCTATTGTTGATATTATCATATCCTGTTACAGTAACTTTTGTGCTTTCTCTGCTTTATCTACAGGCATCGTACGATACACCTTGAGTTGGTCGCTAGTAACTTCATTATTTTAAGGAGTGGATTTCTATATTACGTCTGTCACAAACATTCCAAGTGCCTTTCTCCATTCTTTTCCTTCTGAAATTGAAATTTCCGAGAAAAACCTTTGTATTTGTACAAAGAAACGATGTTATCATATTATTTTCTGTACAGGTAAAACATTTTACTGACAGTTAAAGTCTGGCGGAAGGTATTTTGAATTTATATTGTTCCTATTGTAGTGTCTTAAATACTTCAGGAACTTATCTATATGTTCCATTACATCACGAGTCTCCCGATCTGTTATTTTGTTGTGCCCACCATTAAGCTACCAAGAATACTGTTAGGTGTGGCGAAGACTTTGGGCAGCCTGCAGTACGTCCATTGATCGAAAAATGACAGTCCTGAACGATGCTTCATCAATGCAGTATTCACTCTATTCGTTGAAATTCGTATTGTTTGACACTATAGTCCCTATAAACTTCTGTTTCACTGAATTTGTATATTCTACTGTAACTCCGCTTTCTATTGTCACTACCGCTGTGTGAGCTGACTGTATGTTGTTGAACCATACTGCATAACAGTGATGTTTGTTATAATCACCGGTTTTCTAAAAGTTATTAAATCAGTCTTTTTTTTTCGTTCATATATAATCTCGAGACATCTTTGGTTCTACAGCTTGCTACGACATATTAATAAACTGTTGCTGGTATTTATTTTTTTCCTCCTTGTTTTGCTAGTTCTCTGAACGATCTCTTTCTCTCTTTCTTGGGTCTCCCTTTCTCTCCATGGTCATTAACAATACTATTTTTTCTCTCATTGTCTGTACTACGTTCATTGTTTGAAAGAACACGTTTGTGTCACTGAGGCAGGCCTAACTCTTTTATGTCACCATTCTTGGAATCAGAAATTATTGTAACTGAAAGTGTGGTACTGAATTCCCATCATCCTATAAACGTATCTGAAATCAAACTGCATAAGGATATAAACCACATTTTAGTTCAATTATTCATCGTTTAATTCATCGTATCAATAATATTATATACGAATGAGATAAAGCTTTTACGAACATATTTCTCACGTTTTTAGACGCGGCTTCATTATCAGTATTTGAATCTACTTGTGCAGTTTCATCTTCCCAGCCTGGCTCATAACTGCATGGTAGTGTCACATTAGTCATCAGTTGAAAGAAAAAAGTTATAATAACGCAGTATTAAACCACTCTGTAACTTATAATTATTTACTTATAGTTTTTAAGATAATTTAGTGATCAGTGTTACTAACTGAAATGTTATGCAATAAAGCCGCAAGTAACCATTGTATGTTCAAGGTACAACATGGCCATACTAACCTCACAATGACTGCTTTGAGTATTTTCTGCCGAACACAAAGACACCAAAGACCTTTCTCTGGCAGACATCTCTATTTCAACAGTATGTCTTTTTAAATAATAAGATACAAGAAAACACTCGTCGTAACTATCGTTTAATTACTTATGTTTCAACTCGAATACGTAAACAAGCAAAACATGGGATGTACTTACGTGGCTTTGGTTCCATATTGTAAATCATTTCCACGTGGATACAGAAATTGATAGTTGGTTCATATATGTGTAGAGAGTAGCACCTTATGGAATGGAGTTGTTTTTTTTTCATGAGATACTACACATATCCCATCACAGTTTGTAACAGAGAACCAGAAAGCCGACAAACGGTAGTTAGTTCCAATCGCATAACTGGTTCCATTTGTGGAAGACTATCTCAGTAGGGAGAGCAAGTTCCTGAGGTCTTGCCAATGCCACCAATGCTCACTGCTTCTGAGTCGCTGGGAGAGATGCCAGCTTGCATCGCTCCTTCTACATCACCGGTTGTGGTTCTGTCCAAGCCACTTCCTTCCCTGTATGCCACTTCAAGGGGTAATGGATCTAATACACCCCTCTCCACCGACATAGAAAGGGGGGGTATATTATTTATGTGGCACATAGTTCCGCCATTGGTAGGTTTCAAAATTGCTAAATAAATCTTTTTTAAATGGGCGTAACTCATCATTTGACCAGTTTTCTGTTTTTTGTCATTACGGAAGTTCTTTATAAAGGTCTGGCTATCCGTTTTAAACGGGCATTTTTAATGCCTCAAGTTCGACAAGAAACTCAGCCCAAAGATTGCAAATCACTTAATAGAAAACATGGTGGACAACCTTGGTTATATAAAATCAAATAGCCCATCTTCACGAGGTCGCTAAGAGGACACATACAGTCGAACTATTACTATATAAACGCTGGAGTAGAAAGTTTTATTCTGCGCTGAAGCATGATTTATCTGTAGAGGGGCACAAAGAAAGTTATGTCTTTTCTACCACAATGGACTACATCCAGAATATAAGTTTACCACAGATTCCACTTGAGGAGCTATTCTATTTAAGATAGCTTGTAAGGTGGCTATAATTTCGCACCTCACAATCACTCACTTACATACTCTGCCGTGATTTACAACAGGAATTAGGTATCATTTGATAGGTTGTACGTCGTATATATGAATATTTAAAGAAGACTGACATAGTCACGTACACCTTGTAAATAGTTGTTAACGCTTATTGCATGAAAGATGATGGAGTGTCTTTATTATCAAAACGACGTAATGAATGATTGCCGCCAGCCGAAGTGGCCGTGCGGTTCTAGGCGCTGCAGTCCGGAACCGCGAGACCGCTATGGTCGCAGGTTCGAATCCTGCCTCGCGCATGGATGTGTGTGATGTCCTTAGGTTGGTCAGGTTTAACTAGTTCTAAGTTCTAGGGGACTAATGACCTCAGAAGTTGAGTCCCATAGTGCTCAGAGCCATTTGAACCAATGATTGCCTATACTAGTAGAGGATGGAATGCCAGTGGAAATGAAACGGCAGGCGTAACTCAGGCCCTGGGAGGAAAAGTTCGCATAGGTGTGTTCGTCCTGCTGAACAGAGGAAGTAGCCCTACCCAGGTGGTCTGGGCACCTGAACGCTGAAGAACAATAAAGTGGATGGATGGATGTGTGTGATGTCCTTAGATTAGTTAGGTTTAATTAGTTATAAGTTCTAGGCGACTGATGACCTCAGAAGTTAAGTCGCCTAGTGCTCAGAGCCATTTGAACCCCAATAAAGTGGCAGTTGGCCGGTATTGCAGCTAGGCCGGAAGGATAACCGGAAAATTTGAAAATCGTGGACGCAGCAGAGAGGAACAAGGAAGCGTTACTTCGGAAATCACGCAGACTGGGTTATTTCCGAGGATTTTTTCTCTGGTGAAGAATACCATTGTATGAATTCCCAATTTACGGGGACAGGTATTTCCTCGCAAACTTTCCGCGCTGGACGACAAAAGACTAAAATATAGTTGGTCGTCGTTCGGAAGAATCTGTAGAGAGGGAGATTATTCCGTGGTCTCGAGAATATGATTCTCCTTCTGCAGTTACAAGGGACGGGAGCCGAGCTTTGCTGGGAAGCCAGCGGTGGAGAGAATGAGATCTTCCGTTTTGAGCGCCCGTGTTCGACGGTCGCTCAGTATCAGCTTTTGTTGGTACAGACGGACTGGCTGTCTTTGCTCTCAGGAGATTTTACAGTTAGAACGGTTAGGCACTGTACTGTTGCGAACTTATACGATTCTGGACTTCGCCTCTGGGTAGAGAGTCGTCGTTGAGTACGCAGAGTTCAGTGGTTGAGAGCACTTCTTCTGTCTATACTTACAAAGAGACGTTATCCGAAATCCGTTCTTGTGGCTGGGAGCTCGCGTTTCTTGTCTGTAGAACACAGAGACGAGAAGACAGTATTAGATCATACTAGTCAGAGGACCGCCTTCTGCCGTCCTAGTGTTTGAAAAAGGTTTTGATTTTGTGGCTGGAGCTCTTCCATCGTCGCAGACGTGTACGTGAACCATCATTCTGACGCATCGCACGCAGTACATACGGTGATATTGCCAAATGCTTCGGCTTATTAGGGCTATAAAGATAAACAGCTGCGACCACGTAAGTTTTATTTCCACTGCGGTTGTACACCACTGTAGACCATCTTTGAAAGTTTTGTCTTCTAGTGTTGGGGACATAGATGATGTCAGTCACCTGGCGTTATTTACATTAGGTCGCGTAGCCATAAAATGGGCAGATTTGGGCAATTGATCATGAATATTTGTTAGGAAATTCATTTGTATCTAATTATGTCCATTGGACATTGATATATAAACATTTGAGATATATATAGGGGTTTTAATCTACAGTATATGTATAAGCAGAAACAACATTTATCATTTTGTAGTAATTAGTTCCCTTAAACATTCATTTGTGTTTATGTTGTAGGTTAAATGTTGGAGAGCGAGAAGGAGGAGATAAGATCACAATTAAGAGATCCTAAGATCAGCTTCAAGGGATAGTCAGGCAGAGCCAAATCTTGATTTTCAGTATTTTCCGTTGCGCACATTCATTTTACACCTGCCTGGAGTAGCATCTGTTAGTGTATTATGCATGAGTGACATTAAAGAGAGAAAGAGTACTTTGAACATTTTCTGTGAAGGCAATGGCAGAAAATCCCTTGTTGAGGGCTGTCTAATTTTATCAGATGTTATTAAACAAATTCCTCACAATAAAAAAGAGCTCTGTTGATTTTATGATGACTAAACAGGCCAAAATAAAAATCTGACACTTTCTCGCTATTGTCTCCCATTCAGACACAGGCCGATTTAAAAAAAATACAACAGTTTTTCCTTGTGGGAGTTCGTAGTTCCTTACCTCGACATCGAGATTTTAGAATCATCGCCAAATATTATGAAAAAAGACAGAATCCATTCAGTCCTTGAGGTTACTCATCATATTGTAGAGAGTCCCCTTTCAAGAAAGTTGGTGGTGAAAGAAGTGGCAACTAGCGGTATTCTGGGTTTTAAAATACGAAGGTAATTGCGCTACAGAATGTATGCTATCTATGAAGAAACAAAAATTGAACCCTGAAACGAAAGAATTCAATTTTCAATCAGTAATCTTCATTGGTTTGTCTGTTCCCGCGAAAGAAAGGATTAAACCAAGGGGTGTTTGGGAACAAACGGTTTGGTCTGCCATATGCCTTTCATGGGTTTTAGTTCAAAGACACATGAACCATCTCCATACCCTTCTGGAAAAATTACCATTAAAAGAGCAAAAATTGAACATCTAATGAAAATCGAAACCTACATTCCTCAACAGCAGAAGAACTTTTGCCTAGAGACAATTAATTTCCTGACCAGCTGAACATGAAAATGACACAGAATAACATGAAAGCATTTAAAATAGTTGGTATCAGAGCTGGTGTTACATTATTTACCAGTTATTGTGCTTTTAAACATGAACTGTGGCTCTTAATAATAATTTGTATGCCTCTGAAAAATATTTTAGATGAAATTCAGATCACAGAGCTAAATTCAGTTAATTCTGACCTTGTTTGTTTAATTTCATCTACATCTACACTATGTCTTCAAAAGTATCCGGACAGCCCCAAAAACACGTTTTTCATATTAGGTGCATGATGCTACAACCTACTGCCAGGTACTTCGTATCAGAGACCTCAGTAGTCATTAAACATCGTGAAAGAGCAGAATAGGACGCTCTGCAGAACTCACGCACTTGGAACGTGGTCAGGTGATTGGGTGTCATTTGTGTCACACGTCTGTACACGAGATTGGTTCAAAATGGTTCAAATGGCTCTGAGCACTATGGGACTTAACATCGATGGTCATCAGTCCCCTAGAACTTAGAACTACTTAAACCTAACTAACCTAAGGACATCACACAACACCCAGTCATCACGAGGCAGAGAAAATCCCTGACCCCGCCGGGAATCGAACCCGGGAACCCGGGCGTGGGAAGCGAGAACGCTACCGCACGACCACGAGCTGCGGACTACACGAGATTTCCGCACTCCTAAACATCCCTAGGTCCACTGTTCCCGATGTGGTAGCGAAGTGGAAACGTGAAGGGACACGTACAGCAAAAATGTTCAAATGGCTCTGAGCACTATGGGACTAACTACTGAGGTCATCAGTCCCCTAGAACTTAGAACTACTTAAACCTAAGTAACTTAAGGACATCACACATATCCATGCCCGAGGCAGGATTCGAACCTGCGACCGTAGCGGTCGCGCTGTTCCAGACTGTAGCACCTAGAACTGCTCAGTCACAGAGGTCGGCCACGTATAGCATAAAAGCGTACAGACCGACCTGTTGACTGACAGAGACCGCCGACAGGTGAAGAGGGTCGCAATGTGTAATAGGCAGACATCTATCCAGACCATCACACATGAATTTCAAACCGCATCCGAATCTACTGCAAGTACTATAACAGTTAGGCGGGAGGTGAGAAAACTTGGATTTCATGGTCGAGCGGCTACTCATAAGCAACACATGCCGGTAAATGTCAAACGACGCCTCTCTTGGTGTAAGGAGCGTAAACATTGGACCATTGAACAGTGGAAAAACGTTGCGTAGAGTGACAAATCACGGTACACAATGTGGCGAACTGGTGGTTGGGTGTGGGCATGGCGAATGCACGGTAAACATAATCTGCAGCGTGTGTAGTGCCAACAGTAAAATTCGGAGGTAGTGGTGTTATGGTGTGGTCTTGTTTCCCGTGGAGGGGGCTTGCACCCCTTGTTGTTTTGCGTGGAACTACCACAGCACAGCCTACATTGATGTTTTAAGCACCTTCATACTTCCCACTTGTGAAGAGCAATTCGGGGATGGCGATTGCATCTTTCTACACGATTGAGCACCTGCTCATAAAGCACGGCCTGTGGCGGAGTGGTTACACGACAATAACGTCCTTGTAATGGACTGGCCTGCACAGAGACTTGACCTGATTCCATCGCCTTTGGGATGTTTTGGAACGCCGACTTCGTGCCAGGCCTCATCGTCCGATATCGATACCTCTCCACGTGAAGAATGGGCTGCCATTCCCCAAGTAACCTTCCAGAACCTGACTGAACGTATGCCTGCGAGTATGAAAGCTGTCACCAGGGCTAAGGGTGGGCCAATACCACTCTGAATTCCAGCATTACCGATGGAGGGCGCCACGAACTTGTAAGTCATTTTCAGCCAGGTACCCAGATACTTTTGATCACATAGTGTACATGGATATTCTGCAAATCACTCTTAAGTGCCTGATAGAGTGTTTGGAGGGCGTAAATCAGTAAAGTTTATGGTTGAATAAAACACAGCATAATTCCGTAAGGTGAATATCTGTATCGTATAATCCCAATTTGTAACTTACCAATCACATAAAACAACCAAAACGGATAGACAGTGTATTTGTGTCTTGACACAGTTTTCAGTGCACCTTAAAAACACTTACTCAGCGTTATGTACGCCCCTTTAAAAAACTCGATTCAAGTGCAAAATAAATGCGGAAACGAAACCTTTGCAAAGTTTGGACTGTTTTAGACAAAATTCAAATCATTATGTAGAATGACTCTAGCTATGAATGAGCTGTGGGTACACCTTTTCATGAACGGAACTAAATAATTATAAAAGCAATGGGTAACAGCTGTTGATCCTCCATCTAGAAAGTGAAGTCATTGTCATCTACCCACATATTATGAACGCTTTCCTCGATGATACTCAACGCTCACTAACTCGCAAATCCTTAAGTAACAACTGGTAAATTGTGTACCGTAATTCTGACTAATCAGCTGGGAAAAAAAACGGGAGAAGACATCTAATTGCACAAGAAATTATCATCTTTCAAGACAATTCACCGGCCCATAAAAGTGCCCCGGCAATGAGAAAACTTAGGAATATGCAACGAACTGAAGCAAGAAACGTCATATGCACTCTCTGGCTCCCATCTTCTTCCACATATAAAGAAATTCTCTGTTGGTCCATCATGGACAGGGGCCATCGACTGGGGGCAGTGAGTAAGATCGGCATGGAACAGCAGTTATGGACTAGGCTGGTTCTGTTCCTTCACGAGACGTGGAATGTATCGGTCTACTTCTGGTCAGCTGCAGAATAAATCAGTGACAGAGCTGCAGTGAGATTGGTCAAAGGCAATGCGAGGAGATCTTTCAGTCTCTAACTTTGTACCAAGAAGGCGAGAATGCTCTGTGACTTCCATCCGCATGGGGAAAGATGGGCAATCGTAATCGTAAATTACGCACTAAGATCGAAATGCTAGAACTATGTAGATCGCTGTCTGGTATACTTTGGTATAGGCCTATATATGGAGAATTAACAATGAATGGACGTACTGCACAGTCATCTATCTACATTTGCAATGCTACTCGCAAAGTAATGGAGGGGCGGTTTAGCAAAGCTACAGAAATTGGTAAGCATGCTGCCGTATTATTAGTCGGCGTTGAAATTACAGAAAGGAACTGGCAAAATCGCTATAATTGTTCGCACTATCAATTGTGGTTCTTATTACAGTACATCGATTGTGTGTTTCCCATCCAATCCACCCACTGGTACGCTGTTGATTACCGCATAATGATTGAGATGGAGAGAGTCCTGGTGGGACCAACACCTTCTGGGGATGGCCAGCACAGAAACAGTGATCACGTACATGACTGCATATGAGGAATCATTCGAAATGGAACACGGAGCCACTTGCTACCCTGTCACTGTGAAACATGAGTTTAAATGTAGAGATCATCAGTCACCTTAGGAGAGCTGTCTGGGAACGCAAAACTCTTTCAGTTTCCAGTAAACAGACGATGTTTGTTTTCAGTATATCGGAAGAGAGAGACGCGGTAAAATCTTATCGAGTTCTCTGTCGGATTAAGTTAGTGGAGCTTTTATAGTTGGCAGTGTTTCCCTGTTGGATGATACAAAATAACGATGATAGAGAGAATGTTTGGGTGACAGACCTGCATGCACCCTGAGGGATACAGATCTCCTTCGAACGGTAGTACCTGTAAGCAGTTTTGAGACGCACAACAATGCAATAGAAAAATCCTCGTACTTCTTTCAGTTCCCGTACTGTCTTTTATAGTACCTCATTTTGCAGGAGAAAGCTTCGGTTTGGCGCTGGCCTTACACATCGTACTCCGTTGGCGCAGCTGAGACAAAATATCCTCATTGTCAATATGGTCAAAAAAGACGGTCCTGTCGCATTAACTTAGTTCAACCTGTTTCTTCACGGGGTGCTGAGGGTGGTAGATATAGCGCTCACCCACTTGTGTTCAGTTCCGACTTAAACTGGAATGATCACACGGACGAAGCTGCAGAGAAGGCGTGGCAGAGACTGAGGAACAGTTACAAGACGGAGAGAGACTGTCTAAAGCCACGTTGGAGTTTTGGTATAGCAAACAGGTTCGAAAAAGGTCGCTCATTTCGAGATATGAGACTGGCATGAATAAGATTCACCAGAGGCTGTAATCATTAAAAGACGTCTCCATTGGATTCAAAGCATGTATGTGGTTGACCGGATAGACTTGATTCTAAATCGCAGACAGCATTTCAACCACAAATTGTAACGCTATCGGCGACTCTTGTATGTCCCTGTACAACCAAGACCGCTTTTTATGCAGGGTGACGATGACATAGTCGTTGTGATAGTGTTTTTAATGGCGCGGTCCTTAGGCGCAATGTATGTTACTGGCGATAGAGTCCTGTGGTCAGCTTCAAACTTCGGTTCTCAGTGGGGTTCCTCGAAAAGAACATCGTCTTCCCCCCAGGGATTCCCATTTGAACTACCTGGTGAGTGTAACCCGACTACTGAAAAAGAAAAATTACTCGCCATGTAAAATGACTCTCTTGATCAATTTAATTAAGTTACCTATCAATCTGATATCAGTGACACGCCGGCTGGTGGGTGGAGGCGATGGCTAGGGTGCCAAGGATATAGTTTTTGGCGTTTTTCCCGTTTCGGCGGTATCTTTCAACATTTGAATCTCTCACCTACACAGGGAGATGTGATCATCGTAATAAAATCAGATGTATTACCGAATTTGAAGAATGCTACGTAATATAAACCTTAAGAGAGAGTCTGAAAGTGAGGAGGCGTCCTGTGACAGTGGTAGATATTAGAACTGCTTTATGAGCCAAAAATGAGTTTAATATTCTAGTCCTGTGATGCTGGACGTGATAGATAAGGAAAGATATTATTCTACTTGATGAAAGGACAGTTAGAGGGAATATTGCCTATGCCATAGTGCTCTCCAGGATTTTCACAACAAGTAACAATACTTTAGCGATGTGAGAACGCGTGTAATGTCCGATTTCTTCTGTCTTTGAAAATAACTCGTATAAACCGGAGGAAACTACATTTCGCGTGAGAAATTCGAGGTATATGTGCAACAACATTGCTGCCTCGGTCTGGGTGGATTTTTTCAACTGGTGGATTTATGTCAAAGTCGAATTGTCTAGAACTACTATATACGTCCAAGCATCAATTGCTTGTTTCGCGGTGCACCACGGCTGGCTGCAGCGGCGGTCACGAGTTATTCACAACCAGAAGTAACGGATTAGCTCAGCCTGGGCCGGGTAAAAAGAATGAGCTGAACCTGTCAGATCGTACCCACGGCAGCAAGGGCTGGCGAAGTGACCAGTGTGCTGAGTGAGCGCGTGTGAGTTGCGTTAGAGAAGATTCGAAGTGATGGATGTTGGCCCTGGACTTATTGATAACATCCGAATTCCTACCACTCCAATCATCCCCGGATGCTCTTCATGGCCGGTGGTGGCGCACTCGGGCATACATGTTCGTCCACTACTGCGGTTGCTGCCGCAGCTGCAGTTTCCTCCAGTCCCTGAAAGGTGCTGGCGGTGTACAAGGTGACTGGCGCGCTGTGTGTGGGTGTGCGAGAGTTTTAGCGATTTCCGACATCAACCCATGGCACTACTGCTACGGACTGGGTCATGGTTTAAGTTTGTCGTTTCTAGCGGATCTCAATACACTGCAGTGGACTCTGTCTTTAGTGGTGTTTGCTGTTGTCTCTATCCTATTACGCAGTATAGCTTTCCTTATTCAGAACGTATCAGAAAGAAGTAACTTAGGAATTCTATAATGCTTTAAACCCCTAATCACGACGTCAAATCCCCGATTAATAGCGAACTCTGGCATCTGGTCATGATGACATATCACTATTTGGCTGGATTGTGGTTTGAGTGTGCCGTGTTTAGTACTTCTCAATACATTGCAAAGGACTGTCTTCCTGTGGTATTTGCTATTGTCTCTGTCCTATCATGCAGAAGGCCATCCTCCTTCTGAATGTAACGAAGAGAACAGTGCTTTAAGGACTTAGTATAGACGCCCAATTCCCGATTGATAGCGATCTCTTACATCTAGCCATGACAACTTATAACTACAGACTGTATCATGGTTTAAGTGTGTCGTGTATAGTGCTTCACACTACGTCCCAGTAGACCCTGTCTTGCAGTGGCGTCAGCTGTTGTCTCTGTCGTAGCATGCAGTAAGCATTCCTCCTTCCGAATGTAGCAGAGAGAACCAATTTACGAATGCTATAGTGCTTTAAGAAAGATAATACACTAAGCAGATATCTAGTGGTCGGGAATTCTATAACAGTGACCGTACAAACTAACGTCGAAATTTGAAATTCCAGCTATCATTCCTGTGGCACTTCTCCTGAAGCACCATTTGTGACATCTTCAAAATATGATATTCCTAACGAGATTTCGTAATCCATGAAGCAGTTCATGAAATGCAACATAAGAATGTGGGACAGGAAGCCTGGAGCACCTTTGAAGAACCCATGGCGGAATGAAATGTCCCACGTCATCTGCAAAGAAAATTACAGCTCTTTCTCTTTGTATGCAACGATCTTTTTTTAACGTGTATTTCGAGTCAGCTAGCTACTAGTTGGGTGACATCATTTATTTGTGTGTGTGAGATAGCTACCGTGTCCGTCTTATATCCCCTACATCACGATCATATGACCGGAAATTAATTTTTTATTTACTTGAGCTGTATTTCTTGATCGATTCTCGGCCTAGCATTTGTCTTGGAAGGAGTTCTCGTGTGTGTCGGTATTCTGCAGGGGTTCACCAGGTAAGCGCTGCTTTCTTTGCCGTTCAGTCTGACCGTGACCGACGGCGCGTGCAGGCCCAGCAGTGGGAGGCTACAGGAGTAGAAAGAGAGAGAGAGAGAAAGCACATTTCTCGACAGGAATTTCTTGGGTATCAAGTATCAAAGGGTTGCTGTCAGCTGATGCTTTTGTTCAGGGATTAGTATGACATCTTGGACACAGGTGCGCGGCGGGGCCGCTGATAGACACATCGCTTCACAGGCTCGCCCCCCAGGGCACACCGATTCCGGGAACCCTGTACGGGTGGCGCGAAGTGTCACTGGGTGTGGGCCAGCGTACGGTGCATGCTTATCGCTCGATAGATTTTTAGCAGTGGAATCACGTGTAATGGGTTTTTAATGAGGGTATTACATGCATGACGGGAATACAAAATAACGATAGATTTAATTAATTCTTTTTGGTGTAATTTACTAGACAAAACAGCAGAGAGTGATGAGCAGCAGAGTTCCAACCTCTGCAAAATGTTTTTTTTTATATAAATAAACAATATACCCTCTGCTATGTAACTGAATTTCCTGTTGTGAAATCCATCCTCCCTAGCACAGAGCCGCCAATTTCCATGTAGGGGAGGGGGAGAAGGGAGGGAGGTCGGGCCTTTACCAGAGGCGAGTGATTAATTAATTGATAGCTGGCTGGTGTGGCCAAGAGGTTCTAGGCGCTTCAGTCTGGAACTGCGCGACCGCTACGGTCACAGGTTCGAATCCTGTCTCAGGCATGGATGTGTGTGATGTCCTTAGGTTAGTTAGGTTTAAGTAGTTCTAAGTTCTAGGGGACTGATGACCTCAGTTGTTAAGTCCCATAGTGCTCAGAACCATTTGAATTAATTTATCAATTTATTTAAGTAGTCAGTCAAATTGATAGAGTGAGGGGGTGGGGGGGGGGGGCTATTTGGACAACTCAGATCTGAAAGCGAAGAGAGAGGAGAGGGTAGGAGGTATGAAGTTTCCTCAGGAGTTGGGGAGGAGGGGGAGGGGGTAGGCTGGTGGGAGGTTTCACAAAAGGACAGATTGTTCTCAGGGGGTCATAATCCTATTAGCAGAACAATAGGTTCAGGACCTATCGATCAAATGAGAACTATATTTGTGGCTGTGAATGAATATTTGCCCCTGAATGTAGGCTACCTGCACTACCAAATGCCCTCATGTCCTTGTTGGCCCACTACTTCTGTCGTTTAATGGTTCACAGTCTTCTCAATTTTTATATAAAAAGAGTTAAGTTTGCTTTAGTTACAAAAAATGTTTTAGCTTGAGTCCATTTAAACTTTGCCAGCTAGAAAATTAGAAAGGAACTGACAGCATAACATCATCTCTGAATGAGCTCTTTAAAATTTGTTTTAACTGAAGTTATTTACAATAAATTCTTCAAACTTTGTACAGATGTGTTATTTCTGTAATGTAATCGAGTGCTATAACAATTACAAATGATACTAAGTCAATGACGAATAAGGATGTTTCCATTCCAAATCTGGATTTTAGCAAATAACTTGCAAAGTAATACAAGCAGCTTAATGTAGTCACATAGTTAATGTTTTTATATCAAACTGAGACTACATACGGATTTTCATCTTTCTGAGTATAATATTTAGCGCGTTCCAGTTTTCGTAAAAAACCGATTTTGACCAAAATATTCCACCGATCAAGTTGAGACTTGTAACTTTTGATTGTGACATACATTTGCACATTCTGAACAATTTTTGGCTTTCTAGTCTCATTATTTAGCGCCATTTATTTTTTCTCCAAATAATATATTTATCAAAACTTATTCATTTGATAATCCTGAAATTTTACAATTTTCACATTAGTATACTGAAGCAAACTCTGACAAATTTTGGACGAACTCTTTAATTTTTTATTTCATTCTTATACTGTGGCACAATACATTTTATGCTACACGTAGGTGCGTTATGATATCTTGGCACTAGTAGCAGTGAACTGGGGTTATTTCCCGACACACTCGCTCGCCTCTGTTCCTCTCACAATGATACAGCGATTGTTACAAGACCAGTACTCATCAAGGAATGCAGTTTTAAATTCAGAAAGAGTTTTACATCTAATAACTACGTCAGGTGACAATTGCAAAGCATCTACTGACAAATAGCTTCTTATGAAGGAAATGTTCTCAAGTTCTGGCTGCGCATTTCCAAAACATCCTCATAATCATTCCAGAACGTCTAATGGGTGAATTTGTTTGTCTGGATCAAAACGTAAAGCTGACGACATCCGATGAAAGCGGCATTACTGAAACAAGGCGCTGTACAGTAGTATTACAAGAGCTACCAGAATTTACTCTATTTTCTATGTTACTAATAGTAGATTTAGTTCTTCTACTTATAATTCTACTGCCTCAACTCTGCTAGAAAATTTTTTGTCAACGTTCTCACATAATTTCACAGCCAGATTTCTTAATATCATTCTGACAAACATTTACTTTATTAGTTACTTCTTCAGATCGATCAGAGCAAAGTTCGGATTCGTTACCTATTCTTTCTCAGAACCTCCCTTCCATAAGTTCATCTTTGTCTTTGAAATCTTTGTGAATTTCGCCAATTTCGGATTTGAAAATACTGTGCACATTAGCTAGCTGTTGCCCTACTTTACTTGCAAATCGTGGTGGTAACAATCAATTTAAATTATAAAGTTAAATTATAAAGTTATTCAGGTTTGGGATCATTTCATCCTTTAGTTCTTTTCTACCAGATTCAATCTTACTGTTTAGTTCTTTATTACTATCCTTCAATTCTTTATGATACGATTCAAGTTTAGATAACAGTAGTCACATTCAGTTTGGTGCCTCCATCTGTTTTAAAGGAGTTCCTTGCATTTCCTGACTTGGCTGAATTTCAGACATATTGAACTAAGTTTCATTATCTGATAACTCTGTTAATTCTGCGTTTTATTTTTTGACTTCAGCTACAATACATCATCATCAGAAATTGGTTTTAACTTCACAGTAACATTAAATTTTACTTTTGATTCTGCTTCTGACAAATCACCTTCAGATTTTGGATTTAATACTTTGACAGAACTATCCTTGTTAATTTCGATTTCGAATTCTGAGGATTCATCGCCAGAGACCGGTTCAGTCTTAACTTTCACATTATCCTTATCATTAGATTCCATTTTTAATAGCCTGTTAGACTAAGCAGTTAGCAAATACTTTAAATATTCTTCACTTAACTTAGTTGCTTGACCTCGACGAGTGATGCCAGCGCGGTGTACCAGCAAATGTGATGTGTTGTGACGTAATGCAGGCAGTAGTAGCAGAGCAGCAACTGTGGTGGTGAGGATGGCAGCGAGTATAGCCTACTGCAGTAGCTCCAAGGGGGAATGGGTGGGGGGGTGGGGGGAGGCGCGGCGGGCACCGGTGAGCACACGCAGTAGCTTGCAGGTAACTCATAGGCTCACGCAACTCCATGATGGTACACCATCCCCTTCTAACCTCAGCGCCGGTGGCCTTCTTCTTAAATCCCACCATCACGTTCAACGTTATGGTGGCTAACATCTTCAATGTAGCTTCCACACTTGTGAACAAATTTTAAAATGGTACTCGCACTGATTTCGGCATATTTAACTTCAGTATATTGTTAGAGCCTACTGAGCTCCCTGTTTTCTACTGATCACTTGCACTGTGATGCACCATATATGGGGAGGCGGGTGGAAAAATCAGATAAAGCCTCGCTGTTTGCAAGAGACTGAAAACTACTTCTTTGGTCCACCAAAAAGCGATGGAAAACATGCTGACCATAATTTCCAGTCTGCAAATCCACATTACCCTTCGTGCTCACTGAAATAAAATATTCATACTTGCTATTTACACAGCGGGATCAAGAACTATGACTAAATAAAACTTTGGAGTTGTAACTGATTAATATATTCAGTAAAAGTTTACACACACAGGCATGACAATATTCCTGATCATTTTCTTTGGACCTTTCTCCCGCTTGAACGCGGGATCGGCCATGTTACTATGGATCTGGCGGTGTTAGTTGCAGAGGGTGGCCAGATGCCCTTCCTGTCGCCACCTCAAACCCTCCGAGACGGAATTAATGTACCTCAGCGGTCTGTGTCTAGTGTAAGCCATGAAATAGTGCGAACTTGTTCAGATGTCTGCGAGTCGTGTAACTGAGGCGGAACGTGGGGACCAGCTCGGTATTCACCTAGCAGGATGTGGAAAACCGCCTAAAAACCACATCCAGGCTCGCCAGAAGACCGGTCCTCGTCTTCAGTCCGCCGGGCGAATTCGCTCTGGGGTCGGCGCGCCTACCCGAGTCCAGGAAGCAGCGCATTACCGCTCTCTGCTACGCTGGCGAGCCGTAACAATATTCCTGATAGTAATAGCAATGTCCCTATCAGAAAAAGCACTGTCAGCAAGTCAGAGGCAACCTCTATGAGAAATTCCAAGTAAAATGGTTTATCGCCGTGACTTCTAATAATCAAAAGTTAATTGCTTGCCTCAAAAGTCGAAAACTCACCACTTGCCACGCAGTTTTGTTAGCATTACGGGCGGCATGTAAACTGTTACTTCCTCGCGAGTTTATTTCCCACTTTTGCCAAAAACGCATTTGGTAGCTGCCTGGCTGTGACATCATCCGAGGCACAACACACACAGGCGTTTGACTGAAGCTGACAAACTGATATCTTATTAACTGCTATAGGCACAGGCCATATTTATTAATTAATGTCTCTGTCGATTAATAGTTCAGTCTTTTTAACTTTTACATAAAAAGAGTTAAGTTTGCTTTAGTCACTAAAAAAGTTTTAGCTCGATTGCATTTAAACTTTGCCAGCTAGAATTATTAGAATGGAACTGACGTAAGAACATGACATCTGAACTGGCTCCTTAAAATTCCTTGTAACTGTAGTTATTTACGATAAAGTCTTGAAACCTGATACAGATGTATTATTTCCTTAACATAATCGAGTGCTGTAATTAGAACTTTCTATAAATATTACAAATGACACTTTATCATGATTAAGGATGTTTTCATTGCAAATTTGGATTTTAGTAAATAACTTGAAAACTAATAGAGGCATCGTAATGGAGTCACATAGTTAATGTCTTTATATCAAACTGAGACTACATACGAATTTTCATCTTACTGAGTCTAATATTTAGAGCCTCAATTTTTCGTAAAACACCGATTTTGACCAAAACACTGCACCGATCAAGTTGAAACTTGTAACTTTTGATTGTGACACATATAAGCACAGTCTGAACAATTTTTGGCTTTCTAGCTTCATTATTGAGCGCCACTTCTTTTTCTTTAAGTAATATATTTAAAAAGTTTATTCATCTGATCATTCTGAGATTTAACAGTTTTCACATTAATATACTGAAGCATACCCTGACAAAGTTTGGGAAAGTTTTTTTAATTTTTAATTTCGTTGTTAGATTATAGCGCAATACTTTGTATGCTACACGTAGGCATGTTATGATGACGTGGCGCTAGCAGCAGTGATGTAAGGTAAGTCACTGCGCGCCCCCGTATCTCTCAACGATACAACACTTGTTCGCAATACATTGCCCATGCAGTTTGTCATTACGTGCTACCGAAATATCCTTGTTCGTAGCAGATGCAAATAACGACCACCGGTTTTTCTACTCAGAACAGCCAATGATACCTTATCGTTCGGAAGAATTTGTTTCCACGTGTACTGATCTCCTTGCGCACTCAGCCACAGGCTTTTCAGGGTGAAACATGCATCGGCATGACCCAGATGCTGTGTGTACCCGTTTTATAGGGCTCATGGTGGCTAGCCTAGTTTGGCACTGCAGTAATCCCGTGACAGAGTAAGACATAAGAATATCTATCAGGTGCTAGCAATAGTATTTCGTGTACGTAAAAACGCAGAAATTTCTGCAGAATGCCACATGCTTCTGGTCGGGGGTGAATGGCTAAACCCTCAAATCGGCAATCCTTGCTCGTTAGCAGTAACTGCACCAAACTCTTAATCAGTTTCCCTCTTGCGTACTCGTGAAGGAAGGAAGGAAGGAAAATTATGGATTAACGTCCGTGCTAGCAACGTTGCCCATTTGGTAGTACAGTGGCACAGATTCTTTTTATTTTGCTACTAATAATTCCAGCGGTGCGGGTAACTCGGCTCGTACTTTACATAGTCCTTCCAAGAACTGACTTAATAGTAACAATAGCATCAGGCTCAGATAACCATGGAAACTGTGGAGGGGTGCATTATCTCAATAGTCTTTGAGCACGTCAAAGTCGTGGTTTACTGCATCTGTCAGTTCCCATGCCAGGGTCATTGGGTGGCAGTCATGATACGTAATTTGCGTGTATTTTTCGCCACGCCCTTTCCTGACTTGTGAGCTGTCTAGTGCGCAATTTAGTGGTCCGTGATTCTCTTCCACATCTGCTTGTATTTGTTCCAACACCATGATTATCTTTTCTAAGCCTTCTGCATCGTCAGTACTGAATACAGTCTTCACCTGTGTCTAAACAGCCACCATTTTGTCGGACCCGCGAGACTAATTCCGTAGTCCGGCACAGCAGCCCCTGCAAATGAATGAAGGCTGATTGCAATAACTGATATCCCCCTCAAGTTACATTCAGCCCAGTCTTGCCTTGTATCATGCAGTCTCCAGAAGGTATCTTCCAGTCGTTGAATTTCGTTTTCTGTTGCTCATACGCTAAAGTTTGTGGTCAGTGTCCACCAGTTTTCTGATTCACTACATCTGGCTGCTGTGTAAATACTAAGCCACCAACCAAAGGACATACTTTGAGAGCTTCTGGCAATTCACAGCTGCCCAACAGGCTCAGAAACATTACAACGATGTTGCCTCTCGTGTTCAGATTCCCGCTTACGTTACACTCAATGTCAGCAGATGGGAGTTGCTACACTCTGTTCTCTGAGAGTTGATCCTGTGTTGGATCTTGACTGCGGCTTACTGGAAGTGGAAATTCTATGTTAGTTTGCCAGTCCTTTTCGCAACCTAACCTCCTAGGGATGGGTCGGAATAATTGTAGGGATATCCTGTTCCACTTGCCCGGTTTTACCCATCTTTCCCTTTTCTCCAACCCCTTCCCTTTCACCTTCAGAAGAAGTTAACGCCATTTGAAACAGCGTTTCCAGTGCACCCTGACATGAACTGATTCAGTCTACGTGCACAGGTGTGGTTTGGATCGAAAGTTACAGTTTGAAATTAACCGGATACGAGTTTTCGATTACCTCATAAGCTTATTGGTAATGTGAAATGTACTTCTTAGCTTTTTGTTTTTGGACGTAAGGGTTAATCAACATTACCCACTGCCAGATGTGGTACTTGTGGGGTTTTACTTTTTTGTTGAGGGTGTCTTCCTGCCATTCTGCAGCATTTGTATTTGTGTTATTAAGCTGGATCAGATACTTTTTAATCTACCAGCAAAATTTCGAATGAAGGATACATCTTCTGCTTGGGGCAGTTGGCCTAATTTGAAAGGGGAGGGGTTTCTCTGGCCAAAAACAACCTAATAGGGTGATAAGCCCACATTTTCGTGGTTCATTGCGTAATATACTGCTGCTATATATGGCAGCAGAGTGTCCCAAGCACTATGATAACTATTTCTGTAATAACTCAGCTTTTTTCCTATGTTATGTGTAGCATGTCCATCCTGCTGTTCATTTGTAGGTGTAGGGCACCAATACGTAACTTCTTTATGCATCACTGAAGATATAAGGTTAGTACCGTGGTCAGTTTTCATTGTGTCTGATGTTCCGAATTTCAGTATCCTCTGGTTTACCATTGCCTACGCCACCGTTTCAGCATATATAATCGGTAGAGCAGTCATGGCCACAAAACGTGAACGATTCTGAATTATAATTAATACGTGACGATTAGTTCCTGGTTTTTGTGCAGAGGGACGAAGGATGTGCATACTGATCATATTGAATGGTCTATCCACCACACGTAACCTTTGTAATGTGAGCCAGTGACGACTCAGGTCTTCTCTTTGAGCTCAAGGAATGCAGTTCCTTATGAAAAGCTCTAACTGTTGCTTTGTCATCTTCCACCAATAATTTTCTACAATGCAGCAGTCTGTGGCATACCATACATTGCATCCTGCCAAAATAGAATCATGAGCCTTCCCCAATACGACACTCTGCGAACGTGCTGACACAGCTATGCGGTGTCCGCAACTAATTTGCTTGCACAGCACTCTGTCATCATAGGAGTAGTGCACTCGCTTCACGAATTGCTGACAATCTGTATCAGTGGCTTGGACTCTCCGCCGTTCTTCTGAATTTGCACCGAAACATTTTGCAGTGCATATTTTACGACTAAGTCTGTCTGCATTAATATGAGATTTCCAAGGACGATGTACGACCTCAAAATCAAATTGACTTAGCTGTAAAGCTCAGCAGGTTAAAAAGCTAGTTGGATCTTCTAGTCCCAAAAGCCATTTCAATGTTGTGTGACCTGTTATGGCCATGTCACCCATTAAATTAACAGGGGAAATACACTACTAGCCATTAAAATTGATACACCTCGAAGATGACGCTCAACAGACGCGAAATTTAACCGACAGGAAGAAGATGCTGTGATATGCGAATGATTATCTTTTCAGAGCAGTCACATAAGGTTGGCGCCGGTGGCGACACCTACAACGTGCTGACATGAGGAAAGTTTCCAACCGATTTCTCATACACAAACAGCAGTTGACCGGCGTTGCCTGGTGAAACGTTGTTGTGATGCCTCGTGTAAGGAGAAGAAATTGGTACCATCACGCTTCCGACTTTGATAAACGTCGGATTGTAGCCTATCGCGATTGCGGTTTATCGTATCACGACATTGCTGCTCGCGTTGCTCGAGGTCCAATGAGTGTTAACAGAATATGGAATCGGTGGGTTCAGGAGGGTAATACGGAACGCCGTGCTGGATCCCAACGGCCTCGTATCACTAGCAGTCGAGATGACAGGCATCTTATCCGCATGGATGTAACGGATCGTGCAGCCACGTCTAGATCCCTGAGTCAACAAATGGGTACGATTGCAAGACAACAACCATCTGAACGAACAGTTCGACGACGTTTGCAGCAACATGGACTATCAGCTCGGAGACCATGGCTGCTGTTACCCTTGACGCTGCATCACAGACAGGAGCGCCTGCGATGGTGTACTCAACGACGAACCTGAATCCAGGTTTACAGCATCATGATGGTCGCATCCGTGTTTGGCGACATCGCGGTGAACGCACATTTGAAGCGTGTATTCGTCATCGCCATACTGGCGTATCACCCGGCGTGATGGTATGGTTTGCCATTGGTTACACGTCTCGGTCACTTCTTGTTCGCATTGACGGCACTTTGAACAGTGGACGTTACATTTCAGATGTGTTACGACCCGTGGCTCTATCCTTCATTCGATACCTGCGAAATCCTGCATTTCAGCAGGATAATGCACGAGCGCATGTTGCAGGTCCTGTACGGGCCTTTCGGGATACAGAAAATGTTCGACTGCTGCCCTGGCCAGCACATTCTCCAGATCCCTCACCAACTGAAAACGTCTGGTCAATGGTGGTCGAGCATCTGGCTCGTCACAATACGGCAGACACTACTCTTGATGAACTGTGGTATCGTGTTGAAGCTGCATGGGCGACTGTACCCGTACACGCCATCCAATCTCTGTCTGACTCAATGCCCAGGCGTATCAAGGCCATTATTACGGCCAGAGGCGGTTGTTCTGGGTACTGATTTCTCAGGATCTATGCACCCAAATTGCGCGAAAATGTAATCACATGTCAGTTCTAGTATAATATATCTGTCCAATGAATACCTGTTTATCATCTGCATTTCCTCTTGGTGTAACAATTTTAATGGTCAGTAGCATAATTCGCCCTCCGATCCTGCAGTATCCGGATTTCAGTAAAGGCTTTTTGATCACGACTGATGCAAGCGGTCACTCGCTATGTGCATATGTCAGCCAATTACCAATGGGAAAAGACATGCAGATCGCATATAACTTATATACCCAGAACCCTTAACAAAGCAGAACAAAATTGTAGTACTGTAGAACGCAAGTTTCTAGCAATAGTATGTTCTGTCAAATACTTTCGGTCATACCTATTCTGGAAGAAATTTAGGATAATTACGGACCATGAACCACTGGTGGGGTTGAGCAGTATTTATGATTCGTCATCTAGGCTAACAAGGTTCCGTCTAAAGTTAGAGGAATACGACTATCAGATACTGTACAAAGAGGGTAAGCAGAATTGAGTAGCTGATGTGCTTTCCCTTATCTGAAGCGTACTTGTTGAGGATACGCTGCCGGAACAGAGTACCGAAGAACCCGCCGAAGAGCTCGGCGAGCGTGGAGATAAGCAGGACGAGGCCGTGTCAGTAGAGACGCACGCCAAGTCAGCGGGTTCAGCGATAGCAGCCACGGTAGCAGCCACCGAATCGCCAGACAGGGAAGGGACGACCTACACACCGCAGATAAGCGAGGAGAATGTGATGAGTCCCTCGGACAAACTGGCAGCGTTAACTCAAATGCATATATTCCCTTTAGGCGGAGACCAGGAGATGGGGAGAACTTATGAGCGGGTGAAACACTATTGCACGTGGTCTGGAATCAAGGCAGATAAAGAGAAATTTATAAAATAATGTGAGAGTTGTCAGAAAAACAAAATAAGCCATGCAAAGACGAATCAACCATTATAATTAACACCGACCCCGGATTTCGTATTTGAAAGATGCAATATTGATATAGTAAGTCCATTACCACCAACACAATCCAAGAACCGATATATCATGACGTTTCAGGAATCACTCACAAAGTTGGTCTTGGGCGAGCCTATTGACCGACAGGACGCCGACATACTCACGCGAAGTTAACAAAATTTGGAATCCCTACGGCTCTGCTCAGCGACATGGGTAATAATTTCATAAGCGATACTATGAAGCAGTCTGTAAACTGTTCAGAATAGACAAAGTGCAGACAACCACTTACCATCCTCAGTCAAACGGCGCACTAGAGCGCACACATCGTACACTAACTGAAATGTTAACAGAGGGTAAGACGATTGGGACCAATGGTTGTGTACAACACTGCCCCACACAGTATTACAGAGTACACACAGTTAGAACTGTTTCTCGGGAAAAAGTGCAACTTACCTGGGTGGCTACAGAATAAAACCGCGAACGTAGTTTACAACTACGAGAATTACGTGACCGACAACAGATGCAGATGTTGCATCAGCATGCCCGCACGGCGATACATGTAAACAAGGAGAGACATAAGGTCAATTACGACAAAACTCAAGACCCAAAGGAATTTGGTACCATGACCGCCTGTTATTGTATGATAAGAGCATGCGTAGAGGACGCAGTAAGAAGCTAGACAGTCAATGGTCAGGACCGTTCATTGTGATTGATGTACAGGGACCAAACGTAACAATCACATTGAAAGGAAAGAAATGTGTGAAAGTGAACGAAAATCGTTTGAAAAAGTTTTTTGAGTCCTGGGGATAGTTACAAAAGTATCCGGAAGACAGTCATGGTTGGATTATCAATATGAAGTGTATGCATTTCATGGTGAATTAGTGTTCAAACGGGGTTTGTGCAAATGGAATTGGGAGGTTGAGAACGCCAGGAGTGAACATACCGTGGGCGACACCGTTGTGGGGAGTACGTTCCTGGGCGGCCTCACGGTACGAGACACGTCGCCGCTAGACATACAAGTGCAACGGTTTAATTCGACACCAGGGATATATTATGACGACCATGGGTTAGTCTATATAGGCCGTCCGCGGTGGTCTCGCGGTTCTAGGGGCGCAGTCCGGAACCGCGCGACTGCTACGGTCGCAGGTTCGAATCCTGCCTCGGGCATGGATGTGTGTGATGTCCTTAGGTTAGTTAGGTTTAAGTAGTTCTAAGTTCTAGGGGACTGATGACCACAGCTGTTAAGTCCCATAGTGCTCAGAGCCATTTGAACCATTAGTCTATATAGTACAACTTGGAGCACTGTGAGTTACACTACTGACCATTAAAATTGCTACACCAAGAAGAAATGCAGGTGATAAACGGGTATTCATTGGTCAAATATATTATACTAGAACTGACATGTGATTACATTTTCACGCAATTTGGATGCATAGATCCTGAGAAATCAGTACCAAGAACCACCTCTGGCCGTAATAACGGCCTTGATACGCCTGGGCATTGAGTCAAACACAGCTTGGATGGCAGGTACAGGTACAGCTGGCCATGCAGCTTCAACAAGATACCACTGTTCATCAAGAGTAGTGACTGCCGTATTGTGACTAGCCAGTTGCTCGGCCACCATTGACCAGACGTTTTCAATTGGTGAGAGATCTGGAAAATGTGCTGGCCAGGGCAGCAGTCGAACATTTTCTGTATCCAGAAAGGCCCGTACAGGACCTGCAACATGCGGTCATGCATTATCCTGCTGAAATGTAGGGTTTCGCAGGGATCGAATGAAGCGTAGAGCCACGGGTCGTAACACATCTGAAATGTAACATCCACTGTTCAAAGTGCCGTCAATGCGAATAAGAGGTAACCGAGACGTGTAACCAATGGCAACTCATACCATCACGCCGGGTGAGAGGCCAGTATGACGATGACGAATACACGCTTCACATGTGCGTTCACCACGATGTCGCCAAACACGGATGCGACCATCATGACGCTGTAAACAGAACCTGGATTCATCCGGAAAAATGACGTTTTGTCATTCGTGCTCCCAGGTTCGTCGTTGAGTACACCATCGCAGGCGCTCCTGTCTGTGATGCAGCGTCAAGGGTAATCGCACGCATGGTCTCCGAGCTGATAGTCCTTGCTGCTGCAAACGTCGTCGAACTGTTCGTTCAGATGGTTGTTGTCTTGCAATCGTACCCATCTGTTGACTCAGGCAACGCCGGTCAACTGCTGTTTGTGTATGAGAAATCGGTTGGAGACTTTCCTCATGTCAGCACGTTGTAGGTGTCGCCACCGGCGCTAACCTTGTGTGAATGCTCTGAAAAGCTAATCATTTGCATATCACAGCATCTTCTTCCTGTTGGTTAAGTTTAGCGTCTGTAGCACTTCATCTTCGTGGTGTAGCAATTTTAATGGCCAGTAGTGTGTTTTAATCTACGAGAACTGCACTAAAAATTTGAGCAAACGCAAGTATGGCCAACAAAGCAGAAGAGCATTGTGTGACCAAGCTGCTTCAGGCAAAGGTGAACATTTGAGAGTGTGAGGACGTTCAGAAAACAGTAAAATGGCATGTGGGTAAAATTACGGAGACGAGTGGGTTAACTGAGCAGTTGGCTTGGCACGAGTCAACGAGGGCTATAAGAGGAATATTAAACTTTATTGGTGAGACGTGCAACGTACTGTTCGGTAGGTCAGATGAAGACATGCGCCATTCTTTAAAGCTAAAATAGATGTACTAGAGGAGCAACAGGATCAGCTGAAGCGGTTTCCAAAGAGCAACTGGTATTGTAAGGACGTCATTGACAGGAGTAAATCAAACGCCCGACGCAGTAACCAAGAATGCTCAAATTATCGCTGATGGGATTAAGCAAGAAGGTACAACAGGCCCTAATTCTAATACTTATCACCGAACAGTTCATGCAAATCACGGCCATGTTTAATGAATTGGAATGAGAGTATGACTTGTTAGTTTCTGCCATCGTGAACGTGCAGAAAAGTCTCTTGGGACCACACTTAATAAATCCTGTGCAGGTAGTTAAGTATCTAGAACTAATAAAAGGAGAATTGAAAGACAAAAAGTTCCCATTTGCACTCACGAGGGACCAAGGGTAGCTGTTGCTTCGTATCATAAATTTAGACGTATTTTTAGCCGGCAATACGTTAAGTTCTGTATTAAATGTACCTTTAGTTGACAATAATGTATGTATACTATATAAGGTGTGGCCACTACAAGCTGAGTGCGATAAGACACAGAAATACACACATGAAAAAAAGGTTTGCATCACCCCGGTTCCCAGAATTTCTGAAGATAGACGTTGACTGTGGATATTGTATCACAGACACAGTCCCTTTGACTGTTCAGGAATATCACTAAGCGCACCAAAAGATGTAGACAATCATGCATGAGCAACGCCTGTTAGACGGAGGGGATCCGACAATCGATCAGTTCCAATCATTCCACCAGGAAGGAGGTACACGGCTGTAGTTCAACCATGCCTAGACGGTGTCCGCATTGTTACTTTGTGCCAGGAAGGGCTCTCAACAAGGGAAGAGTCCAGGCCTCTCGGAGTGAACCAAAGCGATGTTGTTCTGACATGGACGAGATACAGACAGACAAGGAACTGTCGATTACATGCCTCGCTCAGGCCGCCCAAGGGCTACTACTGCAATAATGACCGCTACCAAGGGATTATGGCTAGGAGGAAACCTGACAGCAACGCCACCATGTTGAATAATGCTTTTCGTGCAGCCACAGGATGTCGTGTTACGACTCAAACTGTGCGCAGTAGATTGCATGATGTGCAACTTCACTTCCAACGTCCATGGCGAGGTCCATCTTAGCAACTACGACACCATACAGTGCAGTACAGATGGGCCCAAGAACATGCCGAATGGACCACCCACCGATGAGTGTTGCATATGCCTTCAACCAGGCAATCGTCGGAGACGTGTTTGGAGGCAACCCGGTCAGGCTGAACACCTTATACACACTGTCCAGCAAGTGCAGGAAGGTGGAGGTTTCCTGCTGTTTTGGGGTGGCACTATGTGAGGCCGACGTACGCCGCTGGTGGTATTACAAGGCGCCGTTACGGCTGTACGATACGTGAATGCCATCTTCCGACCGCTAGTGCAACCACATCGGCAGCATATTGGTGATGCATTCGTCTTCATGGACGACAATTCGCGCCCCCATCGTGCACATCCTGTGAATGACTTCCTTCAGGATAACGACATCGCTTGACTACAGTGGCCAGCATGTTCTCCAGACATGGACCCTATTGAACATGCCTGCGAGAGACTGAAAAGGGCTGTTTATGGTCGACGTGACCCACCAACCACTCTGAGGGATCTACGCCGAATCGCCGTTGAGGAGTGGGACAATCTCGACCAACAGTGCCTTGATGAACTTGTGCATAGTATGCCACGATGAATACAGGCATGCATCAATGCAAGAGGACGTGCTACAAGGTATCAGAGATACCGGTGTGTACATCAGTCTTGACCACTACTCTGAAGGTCTCGCTGTATGGTGGTACAACATGCAATGTGTGGTTTTCATGAGCAATAACCAGCCGGTGTGCCTTGCGGTTCTAGGCTCTACAGTCTGGAACCGAGCGACCACTCCGGTCGCAGGTTAGAATCCTGCCTCGGACATGGATGTGTGTGATATCATTAGGTTAGTTAGGTTTAATTAGTTCTAAGTTCTAGGCTACTGATGATCTCAGAAGTTAAGTTGCATAGTGCTCAGAGCCATTTGAGCCATGAGAAACAAAAAGGGCGGAAATGATGTTTATGTTGATCTCTGTTCCTGTTTTCTGTACAGGTTCCGGAACTCTCGGAACTGAGGTGATGCAAAACGTTTCTTGATGTGTGTACTTCGCATATATAGCATCATAAAAGTTATTAATAATTGTAAACGAAGGAAACGACAGTATGCGCAACAGTCCTGTGACCAACTACGCTGTAAAACGGTCCCTTTGAGAAACCTTATCTATAAACAAAATTTCGTCCTAATTTCCACTTACGATCACCAGCGATGTGAAACTCGTATGTTACAACCAGTAAGAGAAATTACCAAAGACTGCAATCTTAAATACACTGTATTCAACGAAAGTATGTGGACGCAGATGCAAGACTACGAATGGTTGTACGTAGCCCCAAAAGATTAATACTTAACAATATAATGTAAACATTCGCCACTCAGCGACCTTATTGTGCGGGCCACTGGTATGGTTTTGTCAGTGAATGTAAGGTAAATGGTACACAGATTATGTTGCAGGCCAACCATGCCATTCGTACAAATATCAGTCAGATAGACATAGTTCCTAAGTTAACCACAGACATAGATTGTTGGATGATAGACGAGAAAAAACAAAGCGTGACTCAAATCCCCATACTCTTGCCATTAGAGCATATAGTTAGGCATTTAGATGATCTAAAAGTAGCAGGTCGCAAAATAGACGACTTACAATATGAAACAGAGTACCAACAACGGACGACCTTCAATAGGATGGGTGAGGAGTGTGCATTCCATGTGGGGATACGGTGGTTCGGTACTGATCTGTCTAGTGATAATATGTTTTTATTGTAAGTATTGTAGAAGATGTGGAAAACGGCTTTGTGAAGCAGGAGGGAGCTGTTGTACCAGAGTGTGTGGGACGACTACAGTAGTAACTAATAGTATCCCTAATGGCAGTGTGAGGTACACTCCCTTGCCCCAGTCTGAACAGTGCACAGAGGAGCAAGATGTAATAGACTACGAACTGAGGTCCGTGCAACGTAACCCTCTTTCCGACCGAGTGTTGTGGAAGGAACGTAGTCAGACTCCACGACTCACCAGAAAGATGGAGGCAAATACGCGTGTGTTGGAGCGCTAGCGCTATGTTCTGACAAGAGACAAATTAGCACCAATCCCTTGGTTATAAGTGCAATGTGAAATGTATCGAGGTCATTAGATGACTTATATTTATGTCAGTCCATGTGTAAATATGTAATGCCTTGAACCTTCATGTGGTGAAGTGCAAAGTGTGACCTGTAGCCGACTTAAGCCTAAATGTGAGGAGTGTACTCACATCAAACAACGAATGAGGTCAGTGACCTCGAATAGCAGACTTTTGTTGAAATGTACCTTATACTACAGTCAATATGTACTCCTGTTTGTAAACTAAAGTGAAAAATCCATAAACTTTGTAATGTGGAACATAATGCTGAAAATAGAAGCTCGCAAGGACCACGGGCACACCGTAGTAGATGATGAAAATTTTGTAGCCGCAGAGGTCAGAGCTTAAAAAATTTTCCCGTGGTGAAGGGAGGTGTCGCGTAGGGTGAAACAGCCAGTAGTAAAGTAGTCAGCTTAAGTTAGTAAGAAAGTTGGGAAATCGTTTGTTGGCGAGAGGAAGCGAAATATTTGTGTGACGAGTTAGATGCTGCTATTAAATGTTTGATCAGCTAAGAAGTGGACACTGGAGAGTCACATGACTAGCAGCGAACTAAGCAACTTGACCCTTGAACGGTACAGGCACCAGCGCCTGCTTGGTGCTTCGATCAAAAGTCTCTCTCCCACCGCGGCAGGACCACAGGTGTCCTATATTATACCCCTCCAAACATAACTCACCAATTTTTAGAAAACTTCACCTGGGTGGGAAAACTCAGAGCTACTGCCAACGTTACCACCAAAATGTTGGTTAATTTACTTGAATACAGGGGAACCCTGCAGTAATTTCTCATTCTTCGCTTACAGAACACATCTTAACACGCCAGAGGTTGATATCAACTGCTAGCCATATTTCACACACTGGTGTATCCCTTTGAGCTTAGGCAAGGTGGTGGAAAGACTCATTTGATTGGGTAACAAAATCTGGTCACAAAGGCAACGACCAATTCTTAGTCTTGTGTACAAGAAGGTGAGTTCGCCAAGCTCAGTGATACGTTAGGGACTTGCAATAGCTTAGTGGCAGACTGCCTTCGAAGGAGAAAACTGCATTTGTCCATAAGCGCGGAGCGGTGGTTTACCCCACCTAGTTTCTCCAAACTGCGGTGGTCAGTGTCCCTTCTCTAGGCCTCTCCGACTAACCTCCAGCCATCACGCCGGGCTTCAGGAAACGCCGGGCCACGGGCGAACACCCGGGGCCGCTCGTTTCTAAGAAGATATTTGAATACCTTCTTCCTGAGTTAGTAAGCCTTGCACTCTCCTCAAGAATAACCAAGAAATAATTAGAAAAATACTCAAATATCCCGCAGAGATGTGTGATTATCATTTCACACAATCCTATTTGTTTT
Source organism: Schistocerca cancellata (assembly GCF_023864275.1). Lineage (NCBI taxonomy): Eukaryota > Metazoa > Arthropoda > Insecta > Orthoptera > Acrididae > Schistocerca > Schistocerca cancellata. The sequence goes on from NC_064629.1 coordinate 318,588,982, forward strand.
TCTACATAGGCACCATCTGTGAAGCAAGCACAAGCTTTTAAGCATAAACTGTCAAGCAAAAAATTATCGTTGTGTGCTGGTGTTGATATAGCCTTTAAAGTTGCAATGCCAGGACGAATGAAAATAACGTAGTTTTGCTTGTTGTGCATATTCAGTATTCATGCGATAACCAGTGCTGACTCTTGATCTCGGGGCCCTGGGTTCGATTCCCGATCCGGTCGGGGATTTTCTCCGCTCGGAACTGTGTGTGTGTGTGTGTGTGTGTGTGTGTGTGTGTGTGTTTTGTCATCATTATCATTCCATCATCATCATCATCATCGACGCTCAAGTCTCCGATGGCGTCAGCTAAAAAGACTTGCACCTGGCTGTCGATTCCCCGGCAGGTGGAACACGGTCACAAATGCCATACGCACGTTTCAGTATAGTGGGAATAACAGATTATTAAATTTACAGTTTCTTTGAACATATATTTGGTGTGAAATTTAGTACACAATACTGGCACCTTTGTCAGAAACTAGTTCTAACCTGGCTAGGCTTCGAATCGAATTGAGCTGGGATGATAGATATAGGTAAGGTATGTCATTCCATGCTGTTTCGATCATCAGTTGTAGTGGCTGGCGAGTGGTTGGCTGCTAATGTCTCGGCAACTCAGAATCAAGAGTTTTCAGTAGATTAAAGATCCGGAGGATATACTGTCTGGAGCAACAGTTGAACGCCCTTTGTATCGTGAGTTGAGATAGCTTAGGACGCCATGGACAAGATGCAGTCTTGTATTACTTTCTTGAAAGATAAAATAACTGGGGTGCTCAAAGGTATGGCACAGCTACCAGCCTTAACACGTAAGAAATATAAGGGGTGCTGTAAAAATTATCGCCTATGCAAACGAGAGCTGATCGAATTGTGTAACTAGTGACACGCTATATCATCACTCAAGGTGTTGGGCCTGTGTAGTGAAGACGAATGCTGTATGACAAAGCTCGTTATCCTCGGAGCCTCGCAGCAGAATCGGAACACTTCTGAAAAGAAGACGTGGTGCCACTCTTGTGCCACCTCTTCCTTGGGTGCACCATTATCGGCGATTCTGTCTCTGCTGCGGCATGAAGAACAGCTGCAAAAACTGCCGCATCGTCGACGTGCTAAGTCTGTGGTATCCAGACGTCGCTGCACTGTGCGTAGGGACACTTTTCTTGCTGCAAACTAGATTATTTTCTGAGGAGTGACGTGACCTTGCTGTATGGTCTTTCAACCCTGCACGGCCAAGTCAGTAGTGTCTTTCCCCTCGAACTCTAATCACATGGGTCATTGAGATCGTGGATGGCCCTCTTGAACCCATCGATTCCATCTTCGTATGACAGTCGTGGGATACTAACCAATGGAAGTAGTGGTATCGCAGAACGATAAACTCAATCTCAGTAACCTACTGTCTCGCCATTATCGAATTACGAAAGGTGATTGCACCGGTTTCTCCTTCGTACAAGATCAATAGCACCATCATCTCTTCGACAACAACCATTCAAATTCGAGTGAGACCCGATTTTTTTCACTTCCAAAGAGATGATGGTAGGGTTTGAGTGTACCGCAGACCTCATGAAGCAATGGACAGAAGTTGACTGGCCGATGTGGCCGAGCGGTTCTAGGCGCTTCAGTCTGAAACCGCGCGACCGCTACGGTCGCAGGTTCGAATCCTGCCTCGGGCATGGATGTGTGCGATGCCCTTAGGTTAGTTAGGTTTAAGTAGTTCTAAGTTCTAGGCGACTGATGACCTGAGATGTTAAGTCACATAGTGCTCAGAGCTATTCGAACCATTTGACAGAAGTTGTCAAAGAAGCACTGTGCAAGCTGGTGGTGATCCCCATACTGGTGTGGCCTGTGTTTGCTTGTAATTAACTGGGTCCTCTGGTTCAATTGAACCGCTCATTGACTAGAAATGTTTAGGTTCGGCTGCATGGAGACCATTTGCACCCATTCATGGACTTCATGTTCCCAAACAACAATGTCATGTCACCAGGCCACAGTTGTTCACAATTAGTTTGAAGAACATTCTGGACAACTTGAGCAAATGATCTGGCCACCCAGATCGCCGGACATGAATCCCACGAACATTTATGGGACATAATGGGGAGGTCAGTTCGTACATTACCTCCTGCACTGGCACCACTTTCATCATTTTTAGAGGACTGTAAAGGCAGCATGGCTCAATACTCATGCAGTGGAATTCCGACGATGTTTTGTGTCCATATCATACAATTTTCTGCACTATACCGGGCAAAAGGAGGTCCGACACGATTTTAAGAGATACCCCATGAATTCAGTCACCTCAGTGTTTGTGCCTCAGTCAAGTAACTTCGCGCATTCAGGTGTATTGAGGGACTCAGTCTATGGTGGACATGTCTTAAGCTTGTCTTCGATTATGTTGTCAAGTATGTGTTGGAGTGTAAAGTTAGTGCTGTTAATGGCATGTGTTAAATTCTTGGATGCTGTCTCGCTCCAATATATTCTTGATGCATAATAAACTTACATTTAGCACACTGTGGAGAATATCTTACATTACTGCTAGGCAGACCATTTTCTTATTCCACTTGCATATGGAGCAATGGGAGAAGGAATATGTGCCTCTGACAAGTAATTTTATATTGTTGAAGTGTGGTGAACATGTGTGACTTCTACTCTGCAGTATGGACCGCTATAGACAGACTACTGCTGGTGGTCATATTTTAACTGCCCTTCGATTATGTGCTGCCCTAAAGCATCGATTGCTCACCGAACAGCGCAGCGCCCCGAAAAGGTATCAAAAAGAAGCTGACCTGCTCGCCAATATAAAGAGAGGGCAGCGCACACCTTCAGGAAGATAGAGTTCAGCGCCCCTTATCAACGCTGACTTAACCAGCCGCCCATCGCTGGTCGAGCCCAGTTCGGTCGCAGACATCAAAAGCATCAGTACTGAGAAATAGGAGTAGTAATAGTGCGAAAAAGTAATTGCACGTAGGAAGTAGAGGACGCCGATCAAGCCACTTCATAACGAGAAGTTATGTTTCGTTTCCTTTTAGAAATAAAATGTTCTATTAATTTGCAAGTGTTAGGCATAGATCGGTTGGCAACTTCTCGCCTTCCTTGATTGTGTTGGTGCTGATTCTCACAGTAGCCGATGCTACATCTGCCGCCGTGGATTCCAGAACCAACGCTGCCTTCGCTCTTCGCCGCTCCGTCACAGCGCATTATTAATACACTCCTGGAAATGGAAAAAAGAACACATTGACACCGGTGTGTCAGACCCACCATACTTGCTCCGGACACTGCGAGAGGGCTGTACAAGCAATGATCACACGCACGGCACAGCGGACACACCAGGAACCGCGGTGTTGGCCGTCGAATAGCGCTAGCTGCGCAGCATTTGTGCACCGCCGCCGTCAGTGTCAGCCAGTTTGCCGTGGCATACGGAGCTCCATCGCAGTCTTTAACACTGGTAGGATGCCGCGACAGCGTGGACGTGAACCGTATGTGCAGTTGACGGACTTTGAGCGAGGGCGTATAGTGGGCATGAGGGAGGCCGGGTGGACGTACCGCCGAATTGCTCAACACGTGGGGCGTGAGGTCTCCACAGTACATCGATGTTGTCGCCAGTGGTCGGCGGAAGGTGCACGTGCCCGTCGACCTGGGACCGGACCGCAGCGACGCACGGATGCACGCCAAGACCTTAGGATCCTACGCAGTGCCGTAGGGGACCGCACCGCCACTTCCCAGCAAATTAAGGACACTGTTGCTCCTGGGGTATCGGCGAGGACCATTCGCAACCGTCTCCATGAAGCTGGGCTACGGTCCCGCACACCGTTAGGCCGTCTTCCGCTCACGCCCCAACATCGTGCAGCCCGCCTCCAGTGGTGTCGCGACAGGCGTGAATGGAGGGACGAATGGAGACGTGTCGTCTTCAGCGATGAGAGTCGCTTCTGCCTTGGTGCCAATGATGGTCGTATGCGTGTTTGGCGCCGTGCAGGTGAGCGCCACAATCAGGACTGCATACGACCGAGGCACACAGGGCCAACACCCGGCATCATGGTGTGGGGAGCGATCTCCTACACTGGCCGTACACCACTGGTGATCGTCGAGGGGACACTGAATAGTGCACGGTACATCCAAACCGTCATCGAACCCATCGTTCTACCATTCCTAGACCGGCAAGGGAACTTGCTGTTCCAACAGGACAATGCACGTCCGCATGTATCCCGTGCCACCCAACGTGCTCTAGAAGGTGTAAGTCAACTACCCTGGCCAGCAAGATCTCCGGATCTGTCCCCCATTGAGCACGAACAGTGCTACTAATTGTGAACTTTCTTGAAGACTATCCGCAACGCTTTCACTGTTTGTGTATTTGAAGTACTTAAAACACCTTTGTTGTGACTCTCCTCTCTTTAAAATGGCCTCTAACCTGCTTCCTACCGCGGCTGCTCCCGTCGGAGTTTCGAGTCCTCCCTCGGGCATGGGTGTGTGTGTTGTCCTTAGCGTAAGTTAGTTTAAGTTAGATTAAGTAGTGTGTAAGCTTAGGAACCGATGACCTCAGTAGTTTGGTCCCATAGAACTTACCACAAATTTCCAATTTCCGCTTCCTACGCGCCCTGCAGCTACGGCTTCGGTTGCTGCTGCCATTGATCTAACACAGTTTATTTAGTTCCAGAACCACCAAATGTCGCAGTTGATGATGGCAGTCCAGCATCTCATTAATGCACAAGCCGCTGCAGCATCAACTCTGCCCAATAGCCAGCCTTATCCGCACATCGCCTCCGTGCATCCCACCGTTCCGAGCTTTCGGTGAACAACAAGAGGAATGAAAAGAGCGGTACAATCAGTTAAAAGCTCATTGTGCTACACATAAAGTACAAGGTGCTCCGAAACTTTCTTATTTCTTGTCAATGGCCGGCACAGGAGTTTACCGGTTTGGTAAGAAGTTATTCCCGACTAGTTGGCTAGAGTTTATAGTTTTTGAAGATTTAGTTTCTGCCCTCACTAAGTATTACGAGGATCAGATACAGGTTGCTGCAGCTTGTTAAAAGCTCTTTCGATTGCAGAAAGAGCCAGAACAAACGTACCGTGAATGGCTCACTGAACTTCAGGGCTTGACACGACAGTGTCGTTTTCAGTGTAGCTGGTTCAAAAAATGGCTCTGATCACTATGGGACTTAACAGCTGTGGTCATCAGTCCCCTAGAACTTAGAACTACTTAAACCTAACTAACCTAAGGACATCACACACATCCATGCCCGAGGCAGGATTCGAACCTGCGACCGTAGCAGTCGCGCGGTTCCGGACTGCGCGCCTAGAACCGCGAGACCACCGCGGCCGGCTCAGTGTAGCTGTGGACGGTACTACAGTGAAGGAATGATTCATGATGCAATTATGTACAATGTGCCAGATATTAGGATTCGTGAACAAGTGACCAAAAAGTCTGATCCTACTTTGAAACAAGTGTTACAAATTATTGAACGTCAGAACTCTTGTAACTGTGCCATGGAAAACTTTTAAGAAGTCCCGTCTGCAGTGTAACGCAAAGTGACAAACAGGTACAGCCCTGCGACCGACCATGGTATGCAAACAGGCCGCCGCATCGTGGACAGAGTAAACAAGCGCCAAAGCGTGTGACTGCTTTTAAATCATGGCCCCACTGCCTTTCCATACATAAAAGTCAAAACAGCCCTTCGCGGAACGCAACTTGCTTTGCTTTTGGAAAGCCAGATCACGTACAGTCTGTGGGCTTGCAACAGAAAAAGAACTCTACCCCCAGCCGCTCTCATAAGTGCAGACCACCTTCTCATTCAGTAAATGTAGTTTTTTCTAAACCGGCTACCGTTACTAATAACGACCGAATTCAGTATGTCCCTTCACTTACGTTAGTCCAAGTGCTGTGCAACGGCAGTCAGACTACCTGTTTGTGAACTTAGTCACTGCTGGCCGCTGTATGCGACTTCAGTTAGGCACTGACGCTTCCATTACATTGCTTGGTCGTGCCACTTACGAACAATTGGGCTCGCACAGTTGACAAAATCTTGCACGCAACTAACTGCTCATAATAGTCAGGACAATCCAGTGCTTGGTACACGTAGTTTGTCTGCCACATTCCAGGCTCATACTAGAACAGTGACAGTTACAATTTTGCTATCACGAGACTGTGAAAATATTTTGGGGTCAGATTCTTTTGATTTGTTTGGTGTTCGTATTCAGGGCGATTTACTTTCTATCTACTTTCAACCCAAAAGACAGTGTTACTCAATTGAGTGAGGAGCTTCCTGCCCGCTGGGGTGGCCGAGCGGTTCTAGGCGCTTCAGTCTGGAACCGCGCGACCGCTACGGTCGCAGGTTCGAATCCTGCCTCGGTCATGGATGTGTGTGATGTCCTTAGGTTAGTTATGTTTAAGTAGTTCTAAGTTCTAGAGGACTGATGACTTAAGATGTTAAGTCCCATAGTGCTCAGAGCCATTTGAACCATTTTTGAGGAGTTTACTGATTTATTTTGTGTCGGACTTCGCAGAGCAAATAATTTTGTGGTGCATGTGACAGTGGAGGACAATGCACAACCTAAGTATTTTCGGGTACGTCAGTCCCTCATGCACTTAGAGACAAAGTTGCAAGTGAACTTAAAGAATGGCAAAACAGTGGTGTTATTGCTGCTGTCCAGGCTAGTCAATGGGTTTCTCCCTTAGTCATCTTACCAAAGCCTTCTATAACTTCGTCTTTGTGAACCCACAAACAATAATGGATGCTTATTCATTGCCTCGCCCTGAGGAATGAATGAACAGGCTTTGTGCAGGCCGCTATTTTTCAAAAACTGACTTACGTGTTGCGAATTTGCAAATTGGGCTTGACGAGGAGTCTCAGAAATTGGTTGTGCTCAACACACATTTAGGGTTATTTAAATTTTGCGCTTATTCTTTGACAGCGCTTCCACGACTGCCATATTCCAACGATACTTAGAACAGCTTACTGCAAAAGTTCCATTCTGTTCCAATTATTTGGACAATATAGTGGTGGCAAGACGTTCACAGGAGGAACATATCAGTAACCTTAGTACATTTTTTTCAAGTACTTTCAGCTGCAGATCTGAAGCGCCACGTGGACAAATGTCCATTTTTTCAATCTGAAATTCAGTACTTACGCCATGTTTTTAATATCCAAGGTGTTCATTGCCTTCACTCACATTTACTGGCCATTCGGGACCGCCGCAAACCGCGAAACTTGACGGAATTGCAGTCAGTTCTCGGGAAGACGGCATATTATATCCGGTTTATATCCATCGCAGCCCAGATCGCGGCTCGGTTGCATCGTTTGCAACGGAAGACTATGCCTTTTGTTTGGACCAAAGAGTGTCAGGATGCATTCCATAAACTTAATGCCTTGTTGAGTGACAGATGCCTTCTTCATTTCGATCCCACTAAGCCTGTGGTTTTGGCAGTGGACGCTTCTTCGTAAGCAATCGGAACTGTGCTCTGGCACAGATTTGGTTTGCAGGACAGACCGATTGGTTGCACCTCCAAGTTATTGACCAAGACTTTGTGTAACTATTCCCAAATCGAGAAGGAAGCGCTCGCTATTATCCGTGGCGTGGCAGTTTCATTATTATCTGTTTGGTACGAAGCTTTACCTAGTGACGGACTATAAGCCACTTCAGTCTTTGTTTCATCCGTCCAAACCTGCTCCGCCACGCATGGCTCACAAGCTGCAACGCTGGAGCTGTCACAGTATCAGCACGAGATACTGTACCGGCCCACGTCGAAGCATGCAAATGCTGACGCCCTTTCAAGCCTTTCCGTTGGTCCTGATTCTGAATTTGATGCTACTGCCGCAGCTGTTGTCAAATCGATTCACGGGACACTGAATTTTAAGACTTTTTCCACTGCACTATAGGAAAATTGCACAGGCCACAGAAGCAGATCCTAACTTGAACCTTTTCTTGCACTACATCTGTACTGTTTGGCCTCGATCAGTAAAAAAAAGAATTCACAATTCTTTTGTGCGTCGATGTTTTGCTCTTCGGCGTAGCCTCTCCGTCCATCACGGTGTGATTTTATTGCAAAATGACTGTGGAAGATAGCGTGTGCTCATTCCTGAAGTGTTGAAAAAAGATGTATTTCGACTGCTCCACCAAGGACATTGGGGAATTGTAACCACAAAATAGTTAGCGCGCCGGCACTGTACTTGGCCGGGCAAGGACACACCGACATTGAAAAGATGGCGGCACAGTGCCGCGCTTGTGCCGAAAATCTATCGCCCTTGCCGCAAACGTTTTCAGCTTGGCCAAAGTCTCTGCACAGTGGGAATGAGTGCAAATTGAGTTAGGTGGGCTGTTTTGCAACAGTTGTTGTGGACTCTTTATTAAATATCCGTTTGCAGTATCCACGAACTCGACTACGTCAGGTAGTACCAAAAATGGTTCAAATGGCTCTGAGCACTATGCGACTTAACTTCTGAGGTCATCAGTCTCCTAGAACTTAGAACTACTTAAACCTAAGTGACTTAAGGACATCACACACATCCATGCCCGATGCAGGATTCGAACCTGCGACCGTAGCGGTCGCGCGGTTCCAGACTGAAGCGCCTAGAACCGCACGGCCGCACCGGCCGGCCTTTTAACAATTAAAAACATTTTTCTCTTGTATTTAGAATGTAAGTCTGTGGATTTAAAAAACACACAGAATCTTATAAAAAATTGTAATAGAGTACTGCTTGTGGATTATACACTAATAGCCAAAAATATTACGACCACCTGATTAATAGCGTGTTCGTCCACCAATGGAACAGAATGCAGCAGCGATTCTGTCTGACAGGGATTAGAAAGGTCACTGTTAGGTTTCCGATGGTATGTGGCAGCAGATGTCAACGTACAGGTCACGCAATAGGGTATTTGACAGTTTTCTGGAAATTGTCTTAAATGATTAATTATGTCATTTTATGCCCCAACATGCTTTTTTTCCTCTTAAATTTCGGTATTCTTTCATAAAACTAAAATGAAATTCAAATAAATTGAAAGCTCGCTAAAGCATTCCATTCGAGTCTTGTGATGCCTGTGACGTCACTGGCTGCTCTTACTGTCATAATGCTAAATGAAAAACAATGTTTTTGTCTTCGTAATGTCCAGCTAGGACCCTTATTGTTTAAACTTTTGCAGCTTCATCATCTTACATAAAGATGAAGTAAGTTTGCTTCACACGCTAACGTTAGTTTACTTAAAAACATCACAGCCCTTACGTTTGTACACGCTTTACATCTCTCCGTATAGCCTCATCATCCTATACCTCGTTGTACTGTGGCCGTATAGTGATATCTTCACTACAATGCTTCCCAAAAAAGTGAATTGTCTGTTCGCAAAGTAAATGCGTTTATCCTTCATTGTCCATGTCTCAGACTAAGACGAATGTGAAGCTATTCCGCAATAGAAACAACTGCTACAATCGATTCTTGCTAACACTAGTTTTGTATTTCGGATAAAACCTTTAACAACATATGACCTTTTCTTTGCAGTCGGATGCGTTATCCGTTGCGCCACCGAACGCTTTTTAGAGTTAGGTTCTCTGCTGAGAGTCTTCCACAGAGGACATCAGCACTAAGTTTTGCCAAGAATAATTTTATTGCCCTTTGGGTCGTAGCTCATGACTAATAATCTTCAGTCTAGTTAAAATACACGGACCCATATGCAAAAATTCTACAATTCCTTAGTTCTGATAGAGTTTAATGATGTTACAGAACGTCCGTCATTGCCAACATCGCCGCTGTAATGGGTGGAGAATAAACGCACTAGCTTTCGCAAGCCATCCACTATCAGTGTTCACAAAATTCCTTTATATTGTTACTTGCGTTTCCCATCACTAAATAGCTAAACTGTTTGCAGAAAAAGTACGTACAAACCTCGTAACTTCGCCTAACTCTCCTATACACACATATAGCTTCGTCGTACTCCTAGCCTGTGACGTCACCAGAGCATCAGCCAACAACAGAGCGTTTTCGATCACGCAACCATATCTTGATATTTAATGATTTTTAAAGTTTAATTACGTAAAAACAACAGATATTTTGTGAGAAAATTCACCGTAAATGCAATGTAAATGCTATAATTGATCAGAATAACAACCATATTTTTAACATAGGAAAATAGCCTATTCCCCTTAACTTAACGGACGTTGAATTGTGAGCACGGACCTACAGCCCGCTAGCATCTTAGACGCGTTACATCGGGTTCAAATCAGTCGCGTTTGGTAGCCACGATATTTGGGTGAGTTCACTGTCGTGTTCCTCAAATCACTGAAGCACGATTATGGCCTTCAAACACCAACAGTTTTCCTCCTGGAAGATGCCATCACATTGGTGAAGACATCGAGGATGAAGGGATGCAGATAGTTCGCAGCTGGCATGGTGTCTGCGGTTACTACCGTATGTCCTATGGAAACCCATGTGAATGTTCCCCATAGCATAATACTACCTTCACCGGCCTCAGTCCGTGATGCAGGACACGCATAGATACGGATAGGCCCAACGATCTGGTTTAATAAGAAACGCGATTCATCCAACCAGGCGACACGTGAAAATTTATCTACGGTTCAATCTTGATGATGCCGTGCCCACCGAAATCGTAACTGACGATGTGTTTGGGTCAACATGGGAACACGCAGTAGTTGTCTGCTGTTAAGCCCCCTTGTTCAACAATGTATGCTGTATAGTGAGCACCGGTCGTTAGATCTGCCACTGATCGTCGTCTATCCCGCTCCACATAGCAGGCAAGCTTCCCGTCTCTACGTCTGTGATGGTGCGTGGATATCAACATGTCGCCTACATTAGGGTTATCGTCGTTCAACCACTCTCCATAGATGGTCACGACAGTAGCAAGTGAGCAGTCGACCAGCTTCGCCGTTTCCGACAAACTCGTTACCTTGCACTCGGCCACGACGAGCTGCCCTTTGTCAGTCTCTTATGCCATCCGATTTCCCCATTTGTGGTCCGTATCGGCGCTAGTATGATTTCCAATTCGTCTCTGCTCTGCTTATCTACTTTCCTTTCCTTACTGCTTCATGTTCCTACAAAATCCACCAAGTGGCCCTCAATCTCGCGGTGGGTAGTGGCCATAGTGTTTTGGGTCATTAGCACATATCCTCGAATAGAACTGCTGCGTTACAAGGACTTGCGATGCATCTTACACATTTCGTACACAGAAATTTATAGCTTATAATGAACGAAACGTAAAGCACAGGCCGAAAATATTTTTCAGCCCAGACTCTTCATACTGTGTGTGGCAGGTTAATTCGAAAGCATCACTGTAACCATGAGCATTAACCTAAAACAGCCAATTCGTTATTTATTATGAGATTCTTAATAATAAAATTTTCTAACCGTTGAGTTCATTTACATTGTCCAGAAAAAAATGAGCTAAAATCCCTCAGCTGTTGCCTCTCCACGCGGTCTCCGTATGTTAACTGGTCTACCCGCGGCCAGCCTTTTCGCTATTTATGCTGTTCGACCGATACAACGATGAGAAACCACACTTGCCGGTCAGTCGGCTTCTTTAGTTTACTGCAGCTCGCTCGACTTTGTGGGAGCTGTCTCCTTTTTCCTCTTTTTTCCTCTTGTCGTTATCATGCGCTGCAGCCTTTTTGTTGCCGCCGTTGTTTCATGCATGCGCCTGCGGACACACAGGGCGTCTGTAGAAAGGAGCAGAACCGGCGGAGGCGAGGTCAAAAAGCCAGCGAAGTGAAGAACGACGCAGAAAAGTAAAACGTTCTTTAGATTGGGAAACTTGTTCAAAACTTGTGGGCTCCTATCATTGTTCTCCTATTCTCAGTACCACCCCTCCACTCTCACATTGTCCTTCTTATGTTATCTTTTTCATTTTGCCTTTAATCAGTACGCTGGTTCACTATATGTTATAATAATATATACCAAGAACATTCCTGATAATACGGAGTGTCTATTGAAGAAATGACTTTTGTTCTATTATTTCTTTAACGTTTTCATTGGTGAGATCTGCCAAAAGCAACATATGTATTCCCATATTGACTAACGTTGAATCTGCTGTCTGTTTATAACTGTCTCTGTATTCCTTTTACTTTATTTTACTTGCTTCATGAAGTTCTCCTGCAATTTATTTCGGTGAAAAAATTGTATTAACGTTGTACATATAAGATTCTTCCACATACTCAACATAAGACACCTACAAACTTTTCAAGGTATGACACCCTGATAACTACATCTGCAATTCAGCATGCTAAAAACAAAAAAACAAAAAAACTGTGTGGGTAGGGCCTCCCGTCGGGTAGACAGTTCGCCTGGTGCAAGTGTTTCGCGTTGACGCCGCTACAGCGACTTGCGTGTTGATGGGGACGAAATTAGTTCGTTGCGTTTGGTCTGGGCGGACGTTACAATACATCCGTTCAAGTTGATCGATGATTCCTTAACTCAATTTTTTAATAACAAAGAGCAGGCAGCCCTCTGACCGAACACGCTGAGCTACCGTGCCGGCATCCGGTCAGCTACCAGGGGCGGACATTCAACATGCAGTTATTTAAGTATTAAATATTTCAAAATATTTTGCCTTTTAATCTGCTGCTACATACAAGGTACTATGCTAGTTATAAAATCTAAGCGTTAGTTTCGGTACACCTCCAGCACTCCCAAATAAATATATCAACTGTCCAATTAATATCGTCTGCGATTCACTTCTAAATAAATAATTTTGTTTTGTACACACTAGGAGAAATTCCTTAAATTTTATGTTGGTTCCTGCTATAGATACATGGCATTCTTTGTTTAGTTCATTTTTGATGTTAATATGTCCCGATTCCCAGAGGAAAGAAGTTTTTGCTCCCTAATGACGTATTGCGACTGTTTCTGCAGTCTCTGCCTTCACTGATTTTCCTAAGATGGAGTGGCGTCTTTCTTGGTTTTACGCGAGTATTGATCACAAACTGGTCTGAATGAAACAGATTTTCTAAAACGTAAAAATACATTAAGGAATTTTCATGTCGTTCAAATGTATTCAGTTTACTCACTATTGATGATTTTCATTAATATTTGATCGCAACGCCTGATATATAAATGTAGGAGCGCGATTAAAAAGTATTATTTAGTAATTAATCACTCCTCATCGTAATTCAGTACAAGCTACATTCTTGTGTCTACTATAGCTCACACTTGAGCCCCTTTACTTTCAGAAATCGCTTGTAGAATCTTAACTTTCAGTCACTTGAAATCACACGTTCCTTACTCTCACTTTAAATACCTCTTTCATCAATTGTTAGTCCATTAGTCTTTAAATTATTAATTTTCATACACACTTTGCCCAGAAAATCTTGCGCCAAGTCTCTTTTCTTTTCTCCAACCTTCCAGTATTCTTTAACGTCAGTTTATCCGATTTCACACAGATTTTAACCTTCTTGGACATAGTGCCCTTACAACAGAAAATATGTATGTACATACAGGCATGCGAATTCAAATACAGAGATATGTAAACAGGCAGAAGACAGCACAGCGGTTGACAACGCCTATATAAGACAACAAGTGTTTGGCGCGGTTGTTAGATCGGTTACTGCTGCTACAACGGCAGGTTATCAAGATTTAAGTCAGTTTGAATGTGGTGCTACAGTCTGAGCAAGAGCAATAGGACACACAATCTCCGAGGTAGCGATGAAGTGGGTATTTTCCAGTACGACCATTTCACGAGTGTATCATAAATATCATGAATCCGCTAAAACATCAAATCTCCGACATCGCTGCGGCCAGAAAAGATCCTGCAAGAACGGGACCAACGACGACTGAAGAGAATCGTTCAACGTGACAGAAGTGCAACCCTTCCGCAAATTGCTGCACATTTCTATGCTGGACCATCAACAAGTGTCAGCGTGCGAACCATTCAACGAAACATCATCGATATGATCTTTCGGAGGCGAAGGCCCACTCTTGTATCCTTGATGACTGCATGACACAAGGCTTTACGCCTCACCTGGGCCCATCAACACTGACATTGGACTGTTGATGACTGGAAACATGTTATCTGGTCGGACGAGTCTCGTTTCAAATTGTATTGAGAGGATGAACGTGTATGGGTATGGAGATAACCTCATGAATCCACGGAACCTACATGTCAGCAAGGGACCTTTCAAACTTGTGGAGGCTCTGTAATGGTGTGGGGCGTGTGCAATTGGAATGATATGAGACCCCTGATACGTCTAAATACGACTCTGACAGGTGACACGTACGTATACATCCTATCTGATCGCCTGTATCCATTCATGTCCATTGTGTATTCCGACAGAGTTGAGCAGTTCCAGCGGTACAATGCGACATTCCACACCTCCTGAATCGCTACACAGTGGCTCCAGGAACACTCTTCTGACTTTAAACACTTCCGCTGGCCACCAGACTCCCCAGATATGAACATTACTGAGTGTATCTGGTGTGTCATGAAAAGTGCTGTTCAAAGGAGATCTCCACTCTCTAGTAATCTAACGGATTTGTGGACAGCCCTGCAGAATTAGTCGAGTCCACGGCACGTCGTGTTGCGGCACTTCAGCATACTCGCGTACTCGCGGGGGGGGGGGGGGGGAGGGGGAGGGGGGGGCTACACGATATTAGGCAGGTGTACCAGTTTCTTTGGCTCTTCGATGTAGTTCCATACTTCAAACAATGCGGAAAATATTTTTCAAAATCAAATTATAAATTCAGGTAAATGCCCGAATACAGAAAATATGAAGCCTACAAAAACTTCATTTCAATAGAAATTTACAATAAAAATTTTAGTTTACTTTAATGTAACTATCGAAATACTCACTCTCCAGTCATCTGATCTGTTCTTTCTATTTAGCGGCACGCTCACTTCTGTTTTATTCCATATGGTTTCATCTGTTCCCTTGTCTACGCACGCGCAGTGTATTGCTGTTAGATAGACAACCTCGCCCTCCTGAAACTTGCTACAGAATTTTCTTTACGTTTACTCTCCGTGTTCCCATCTCTTCTCTTGTCTGAGCTTCCCCGCTATGTGATGCTCGAGGTCAGACGGTCACGTCTTCCCGCTTACGTATCAACCATCACTACATTTCGCTGATTCTCATTCTGACTGTTGTAACTGTCAGCGATAATGAATTCCAATAGTATCTTTACTAAAAGTCAACACCTGCCATAAACTTGTTCTTCTGTCATGCCTTTTCTCAATAAACAGACTTTCACTTTCCGATTGTCACAAGTAGCTGACACTTCCAACCTGCTGGGTCCATCTGATTTACCCGGTGGCTTCCTAAGTCACCTTCTGTGACACATTCACCTTCTTGCTCTTATGCTTCTTTTGGTACTCCGTTTCTCATTAAAAACAATAACAGTCCCCCAACTCCTTCAGCTTCACAAGGGGACCGCTCCTACTCGTCATCACCGATTTCGTCGAAAGATACGGTACATGCAAGGCTTCGCCAGAAATGAAAATGACAAAAATGAGAGCTGCAGATGGCCAAGAGCTTAGAAAATAAATATTTTTGGTGCCGGTCGGGTGAGGCATAGGCCTTTATGTTAGTGTAGTTTTCAGGCAGCAGCTAGCGTAGGAGAGAGAGTTCAGAGTATTATTCCGAAGGTCGTGGTGTCGAGTCCTTCTGAAAAAAAACCTGCTTTTTACTATTTAATTTTCAATGTTTACGTAACTTACACTGCGAATGAAACGAAATAATGATCAATAATGTAAATATTGATAATTCCATAAAAGACATGAAAGGGAAATGCAAAGGAAAGTTTGCGATTGCAAATAAATATCTAAGAAAGAATTCCACTTACAGAGGCCCTCAGGACTTTGCAAAAAACTTTTAAAAAGGGCAAATAAATATCTAAGAAAGAATTCCCCTTACAGAGGCCCTCAGGACTTTGCAAAAAACTTTTAAAAAGGGCTTCTAACTAGTGTGTCCAATACATTAAGTAAATCGAGAATTCTCATTCGTAGATTCAATGGAAATGTTCTTTTTTAACGTCACGCGTAATAAAATTGTTTCATTCATATATTTCCAGATGGCTAGGACCAATGACATAAAACCAAATCCTGACCATCACGGGGCAGAAGTAGTTCTCGTGAAATGACAGAATATGAAAAGGCAACCCACTAGTATACAGTGCGATATGCTATAACACTTCCTGCATAATTATTTCCAACGGTCCACGTATGCCAATAGGGGGGGAAAGGAGAGAATCAGCGCATTTTTTTTAGTGTGGGTGGAATACATCATGAGCAGGTACGCACTCAGGGGCAAATCCATTGTTCTCCTTTGATTGAGAGATCATTAACCTATTGTCCTGCTAAGATCCTTCCTTTTGATTTAAGGCCCATAACCTATTGTTCGAGTCTCCCCCTCCCCCTCGCCCCCCAGCCCCACAGGTATCTTCAACCCAACCTCTTACGCTCGCTGATTCAAGGGTATTTGTTTATTTATTTTTAAAAAAATCAGTTCGCGGGTGTTGAATTTCTTTTGCCGACCATTTTCTGCTGTTTGGAAAGATGCAGGTCCTGTAAAAAGTAATTAAATCGATCGCCTTTCTTTTTATTACGATCACACAAAGAATTTCGTCATGAAACACCTATCACTCGTAATTACACAGTTTAAAATTTATCGATCACGAAGCATGCGCCGTCCACTGGACTGCACAGAGCGCCACCGCACATGCTGTCAGGGGTCAGGGTGCACTGGCGGCCACGCAAAGCGATGATGCGGCCGTCAGCTGCTGAGCCACGCGCAGGTGTCCGTTCTGGTCGAGCAATCGTAAGATGGCGGCATCCCTTTCATACTTGACATCTCAGAAATTCCTGTTGAAACACGAGTTTACCTAACCACTATGGTTAACGCATAGCCTTTGTACCTGTGAGACCAGTCAGATGTTTGCATAGCAGCTCAGCCTCGCAGGTGCAGTTAAAAGGTTGTCAGAGCTATACTGACATTACATGTCTATCTATATAACAGCCAAGTCTCATTCAGGACGTGCTATAGAAATCTTGCCGGCCGGTGTAGGCGAGCGGTTCTAGGCGCTTCAGTCTGGAACCGCGCGACCGCTACGGTCGCAGGTTCGAATCCTGCCTCGGGCATGGATGTGTGTGATGTCCTTAGGTTAGTTAGGTTTAAGTAGTTCTAAGTTCTAGGGGAATGATGACCTGAGATGTTAAGTCCCATAGTGCTCAGGGCCTCTTGAACCATATAGAAATCTTTTGCAATGCTTTCAGAAACTGTTTACGAAAACATCTCAGAAAAATACAGGATCCATTCTACCAAGCAATCCTAATGAGGTAACCCATCCCTTATATATCAACCATTCTCAGAAATTGTAAAGTGCAGTAGAAATAGTTAACAGTCGCTTCTGGTGTCGTAGGAGCTTTCGTGACGTCTCAGCTTGTCTGCATGGAAATTATTGTTCAAAAATGGCTCTGAGCACTATGGGACCTAACTTCTGTGGTCATTAGTCCTCTAGAACTTAGAGCTACTTAAACCTAACTAACCTAAGGACATCACACACATCCATGCCCGAGGCAGGATTCGAACCTGCGACTGTAGATTCTATTAATATGTCATCTTTTACTGCCTGAGCTTTGTAAAATATTATGGAAAAATCTGCTCCAGGAATCTTTTGTTGCTCCAGACTGAAGCGCCTAGAACCGCACGGCCACACCGGCCGGCGAAATTATTGTCCTAACAGGACCTGCTTACACGAATAGCCCACAATAATATCGAGTGCATTCTTCCGTATCGTCCTAATGAGGTACCCCATCCATCACGTGTTGCCCTGTTTCCAACATATGCCTCAGAAATGGTAAACGTTCTCAAAAGCCTTCATCATGACTGTGCATGCTTGTGAAAATACCGTTAACCATAAAAGCATTCTTGTTGTCTGGAAAGACAGTACTGTCTAAGCACAAATGGGAAAATCAGAACAATAATGCAAACAGAATTCGAAGCACTGTCCTACAGAAGAGAAAAATGGTTGGAAGTTTCGGTGTCCTGCTGCTACTGGTCTGGAAATGTCCTAATCCCATAATGGCGAATAAGGGAAGGCATCCCACAGAGATTGACGGTCTGCTTCAATTTGCCTTTCAACACTTGAACAAAGAAGACATCACGTTACTCTCACAACTTTCCGTAGATACCTTGTCCCATCTCGTTCGAACCAGTCTGTAGAGGCTCCTTTGTCCCATCAGAAACGATGCCTTGTGAATGAATGGAGAATTCTGATTGGCTCTTACTGAATTTAACAGCCAAATTACTGATTCTGCCAGTGTGGGAGCACTGTGCGCCTTTCTTTTTCTGCAGACGAGTCTTTCAGTGGCAAATCTATTTTGTATAGATCGCCATATTGCACTGACAGTTAAATCCGGCAGAAGTGGTCTACAGCTCATCAAATATGAAAAGACGCTTCGCCAATTACACTGCTGCCACTGGCGACAGAAGATTGAACATTTCAGCGTGAAACCGATCTCCAACCCAGCTATATACCACCACATACTGCATCGATGTGCTAAACACACAATTCGTAACCTGAACCATACAAAATAACCAATTCTGCGTCCTGCATATAGCTATCGGCGATCAGACTCTACTACATATACCACGAAGACAGACAGCACAAGCACATGCACCTTATATAGTCCTCTCTACACTAGTTATTTCACTCGAGCTCGGTAGGTCATTCACTGCAGCCAACAGTCACTAGCACTAGTCCTCTGCCCCGGCACACACACTAGCGCGACGTGTGACTGAAGCACTCTCAGCAGATGACGTCACTCTCTGAACTGTTGTGCGAAGGCTGGGTCGGTTTCCCAGAGCACAAAGGCGTTACTGTTTCTGATTCAGACCTGATTGCTTGCTTGCTTTCTACATCCATCTCCAGATTGTGGGATTACTAGAACATATGTATTTTTTCATGGTTTGCCAGAATATCATACAATTTTTCCGATATTTCTCGATATCAAGCACATAGCAATATCGCTTGCATAGCAGTATAGTTTGCACAGCATAGTTCTAAAGATGTAGACTGGAAATTATTACTCTACAAACTTAGAACATTAGCGAGGGGGAGTGCACTATAAACCACTGAGTAACTATAAACTTATCTCGTCTGTGAAGACCTTTATGCGAAAACTCGAAAAAATACAGGAAACTAACTTTTGCACTCATGAATACCAATGTCGGTGATGTAACAGATTCCAAATCATCCTTATAATTTACAAAGTTAACTAAGGTGTTACTCATGTCTAGAGAACGAGTAAACGTGTCTTCCACCCGTCTTTCACCTTCTAGATGCACACAACACACCACAATCGATGTTCTCTCAACCAAATAAAGACGAGAAATGTGCAGAAGTAGTCAACCGGACAATTCACATAGGAGGGAATAATGGTCCAGTGCAAACTTAGATTTCTATTAAAAACACTCGCGATAACAAAGGCTGCCAAACACATACTAAGTGTCAGTTCTCAATTCAGACGACTAGAAGGCGACACGCGTAAGTTATGTATATTCCTGTACCCAAACCGGCCTTTCCATTTGGAGGGCGCCTGCCATTAGGCGGAAACGAATCATTCCCACCATAGGCCACCGCCGCCACGTGCCACGCACCCCCAGACAGAATCGTCCTAGGAAACTGGCCAAATATATATTTGAGCGCTGTACTTACAATTAAAGATTTTTAACTATGTAATTAGCTGTGATAGGTGTTTCATGACAGAATTCCTTGTGTGATTAGAATAAAAAGAAAGGTGATCAATGTAATTAATTTTTAAAAGACCTGCATCTTTCCAAACATCAGAGAATGATGAGCAAGAGAAATCCAACCCCTGCAAACTGATTTTTTTTTAATTAATAAACAATATACCCTCGAATTTCCTTTCATGAGATCCTCCCTCTCCACTGCAGAGCCGCCAAATTCCAGGTAGAGGTTGGGAGGGTGAGGGGAGGGGGACAGGTGAGGGCATCGAAGAGGTGGGAGTGATCGATTTCGTCAAAAATACTTTAAATTAATTAATTAAGCATAGTCCATACGGTGCCTTGAATCCTATAAATTGTGTATGTAAATGACATTCCACACATTGTCTAAATTGCTCAAACAATATTCCATACACTTCAATCGACTTCCTGACAAATTCTTTATTTAAATAAAGAAACTATATTCCATACACTGCCATAAATAATTAAACGATATTCCATAAATTGTCTAAATCGTTTAAACAATATTCCATACACTGCAGTCGTATTCCCTCCAAATGACCAATCAACTGTATTTTTCCTACCGATTTCCGGGAGGTGGGAGAGGGGAGGGGAGGGGGTTACCAGAGGGCGAGGGCTTAATTAATTGTAAGTATTCAGTCAAATTGGTAAGAGTGAGAGGGGGATATTCGAATAACTCAGACCTAAAAGTGTACCTTATCAGCGAGGGGGAGGGGGAGGGAGAGGGATGCAGGTTTCCTGTGGGGTTGGACGGAGATGGGTGGGAGAACGATATGTTAAGGACCTGTCAATCAAAAGAAAGGATCTTAGCAGAACAATAGGTTAATAATCTGTCAATCAAAGGAAAACAATAAGTTTGCCTCTGAGTACATGCCTGGCCCTGTTGTAGGAGAGCCACACTAACAAAATGCGATGATTCTCTCTCTCTGCCCCCTACTTATGCCTACAAGATATTACTGGCTCTTTTGGACCAAGGATTCTAAGAAGGATGGATGAGTACACAACAAGATATAGGAATGTCGTTACTACTTCATTAATTGCTGAGAAAGTTATAACATATTTATACAGTACAAAAAATTTTACCTGATCTGATGAATCCTTATATGCAGGAGGACAAATTTCTTTTGTTAAATGATTCATGCGGTGGACAAACAAATTCACAAGTACCTGACTAGATTTTTCAGGATGAAGAAGGATAGAAATCACGCAGTATTAAAGTGACTCCCCACAAATGTAGTCTGCCTGTGCAACTCTGCGATGTCTATTTTTGTGGTCAGATAAAAAATTTGCTGAAAAAGCTTGAAAACTGCTCTTACCTCAACTAGAGAGAAAAAGAAATTACATCCCAAGAAGACTGTATCAAAATTCATTCCATTGTACATCACCAGCTATACTTGCCAATGTTTGACGAAACGATGCTTTGCGCGTGGTTTTCTGCCAAACCGTAGGATCAGAGAGAACCTATTCTGAATGTAAGTCACTTGTTTTTCTATAGAAACCTTATAGCAATCATGTAATTGTTAATATACGGCGTTTACAACAAGTGCAAGATGCCGAGAAAATTACTGCTTCCCTTGTTCTTACGATGGATATCACAAGTATGTGCAAATCATCAACTGTAAAATAATAAAAGAATTTAATTTTATATACAAATTTCTAGTATGCGTCTTACAATGCCTTCTTGGAAATTATTGTGCAGTCTCAAATCTTCCTTTGCTGTTCCTTTTCATGTCTTTTATGAAAAATATTAATAAATACTATGTTACATTGAGCATTATTACAAATGCGTGCTGAAGAGTAATGCCTCCGAATTTTTTATGCGAAACTTCTAGAAGCTTCTTAAATAAAACAGACGTTATCAAAGCCGTGTATCCACAGAGTGCGGCAGCGGTTCGCGGCCACACAGTAACGGTTTCACCCCGCGGTTGCCGCGGTCGAACGTGCTTTGCAGCGATCAGACAACGGAGCAGTCCACCATCCCGCGCAAAGGGATCTCTGAATGCTGTGCTCGGTGCAGTCAAGACGGTAGTTCTACTGTTCGTGCGCAGTAAAAATGAACAAAAAGATGAACCTTGCCGTAATAGAACTCTACAAAGCAACAGAGGTGTTGTAGAAACCAATGTACTAAAATGTGCCTGAGGACGCATGGTAGGACATTAGCAGAGAAATAAAAATGCCGATTCAAGAACTGAAAAACAAAATGGTACCTTTACCGGCTTCCTACAGAAGAGAGAAGTCTCGAACTAAGAATCATTCCACATCAGGTTATTGAATTTCTAGGGTACGTAGAGATTGTATTATTTTTAGTTACGTAAATGTGAGAATACACTTATTGATAATGTTTTTCTTTACTATAAGGGTTTGTTTTATGAAAACATCGACGGTGGTCTGAGACTGCACAATGCATAAATCTTATAATATTTTAGATGTAAAAATGTTAATTTATGAAAATGATGAAGTATCAAAAGAGTATAAACTATACGTAGTTTTCAGATCACTAATGATATCTTAAAATGAAACTTGTGTGTTGTTGAAAAGTATTTCATAGTTGCAGACTGAATAATGAATTTATACACCAACTGCAGAAACTACGGGCACACATATTTAACAGTTGTTGTGTTTACAGCTGCAGTAACTGGTAGTTTCAAGTGGTTTGCTTTCCATTTTATGGCAGATAAAAATAATCCCAG
Source organism: Schistocerca cancellata (assembly GCF_023864275.1). Lineage (NCBI taxonomy): Eukaryota > Metazoa > Arthropoda > Insecta > Orthoptera > Acrididae > Schistocerca > Schistocerca cancellata. The sequence continues at coordinate 318,611,377 of NC_064629.1, forward strand.
TGAAACTGTGAATACATTGCAAGATTTACATATTTTTCATTACAATATCTTCAATTTTTAATCGTAGTATGATTAAGGAAAGAAAACGGAGTGAGCATGTAGATTACAACGACATTTTAAAATTATTTGGGTTAATAACTATAGTTCGAAGGAACTGCACCGTTTCTAACAAAGTGTCTTGCGAGACGCAAACGAATTTCCTTGGCACTGTTGCTCGCTCTTCGCTAAGTAGCTCTCAGTGGCTTGAGTAACGACCACTTACGCTTCTTTTTCCATCAACCATCAATTATTACTCCACTGATCTCCGTATCGAGACTACCTACTGAAGTGTAAATTGCATTTTTCTCAAAATGTTGTATCAGTTTAAAGTAGACATGAAAAACTTTTTTTGTTTTTTCAAGTTTCAATAATACCGGTTTTTTCGTAAGAGCCTTAACACAGAACTTAGAAAACCAGAAACATTTTCCACCACTCCACATGCTCTTGATAGCCTATGACTGAACACGCTTTCCGTAATACCTTTACCAGAGTTTCCTTCAAATGGTTTCATAGTGCATATATTCATTTAATGTGAATGCTTTGTCAGCCAAGAAGAAATAAGAACTTGAGTTGCATATATTACTTGGAGTACAGTTGGAGTAGAAATGTTCGGCGATTTTTCTTGTAGTTTCTTATGCAACTGCGTACTTTTGCAGACACTGCCATCAGATATCCTGTCCTTACACAAAACATCCACATAAAGAAAACTGTAGAGCGCATCCACTAGACCAAATAAGACAATGCTGAAAAAATGCCTGTACGAGGTGCATTCAAGTTCTAAGGCCTCCGATTTTTTTTCTCTGGACTGGAAAGAGATAGAAACATGCGCATTGTTTTAAAATGAGGCCACGTTCATTGTCAATACGTCCCAGAGATGGCAGCACCGTATGGCAGATGGAATTTTACCGCCAGCGGCGAGAATGAGAACTGTTTTAAATACTTAAAATGGCGACGTTTTCCTTACTTGAGCAGCGTGCAATCATTCGTTTTCTGAATTTGCGTGGTGTGAAACCAATTGAAATTCATCGACAGTTGAAGGAGCCATGTTGTGATGGAGTTATGGATGTGTCGAAAGTAATTTCGTGGATGCGACAGTTTAATGAAGGCAGAACATTGTGTGACAACAAACCGAAACAACCTCACCCTCGCACAAGCCGGTCTGACGACATGATCGAGAAAGTGGAGACAATTGTTTTGGGGGATCGCCGAATGACTGTTGAACAGATCGCCTCCAGAGTTGGCATTTCTGTGGGTTCTGTGCACACAATCCTGCATGACGACCTGAAAATGCGAAAAGTGTCATCCAGGTGGGTGCCACGAATGCTGATGGACGACCACATGGCTGCCCGTGTGGCATGCTGCCAACCAATGTTGACGCGCAACGACAGCATGAATGGGACTTTCTTTTCATCGGTTGTGACAATGGATGAGACGTGGATGCCATTTTTCAATCCAGAAACAAAGCGCCAGTCAGCTCAATGGAAGCACACAGATTCACCGCCACCAAAAAAATTTCGGGTAAGCACCAGTGCTGAAAAAATTATGGTGTCCATGTTCTGGGACAGCGAGGGCGTAATCCTTACCCATTGCGTTCCAAAGGGCACTACGGTAACAGGTGCATCCTACGAAAATGTTTTGAAGAACAAATTCCTTCCGGCACTGCAACAAAAACGTCCGGGAAGGGCTGTGCGTGTGCTGTTTCACCAAGACAACGCACCCGCACATCGAGCTAACGTTACGCAACAGTTTCTTCGTGATAACAACTTTGAAGTGATTCCTCATGCTCCCTACTCACCTGACCTGGCTCCTAGTGACTTTTGGCTTTTTCCAACAACGAAAGACACTCTCCATGGCCGCACATTCACCAGCCGTGCTGCTATTGCCTCAGCGATTTTCCAGTGGTCAAAACAGACTCCTAAAGAAGCCTTCGCCGCTGCCATGGAATCATGGCGTCAGCGTTGTGAAAAATGTGTACGTCTGCAGGGCGATTACGTCGAGAAGTAACGCCAGTTTCATCGATTTCGGGTGAGTAGTTAATTAGAAAAAAAATCGGAGGCCTTAGAACTTGAATGCACCTCGTATTTATAGCACTCTGTGCTTGAGTTCATGGGTGCTTGTAACGTGATATGCTTTCCGTCCGTAGTACCTACAGCATGTGGAAAATCCCACTTTTTCTCAAGTTGTTGTGCAATGCTTATCCATTCTTGTTCTGAATTTGGAATCTATAAAAAAAATTAAAAAAACATAATATGTGAGATTTTTCGTTTCAGGAATGTGAAGTGTCACACTGCGATCAAAGTTTAGTTTTTGGGGAGGAGGATGAACACTGAAAGGGTGGTAACTGCTCCTAGGTCACCAGAAGCATCTCCATCCAAAAGGCACCTCAAACCTAAGAAATCAGTCAACGCTGCAACCACACAACAAAATCAGACAATGCTAATGGAAGCATTCGTAATCTTGAAATAGGGTTCAATGACGACTATAGACCCCTAGTTTACGTATGGTCAGCATGTCGGCAGTGAGATGAGGACTTACGATCCACATACCTTATCACAAGTGAAGCATGCAATTAATAACCTAACTTTTGATGCTGATATGGGAAAATATTCGCACAGTTATGCCACCGAAAATTACACCGAAGTAGGGATACCAGTAACAGTCGTTTCTCATGTTTCTGCTACAAACTATGTACCCAAAGCAATGAAAATGCAACTTCTCCATCCACCCCCCCCCCCCCCCAGACATATCTGGATACTTGTCTAAGTAATCAATATACAGGAGTCCAATAAAAATTTTATTTCTCAGTGGGCTTGTAGTTACAATTTCTTTTTCACTTTCTTTTATACTTTCCTTCAGAGTCTCGATAGTGGCATCATAAACCTGAGGCACTATTTTTCATATACGCTTCTGGGAGACACGTAAAATGTATCGCATGCTTGCATAGGTGTCTCCTGTGCCTAACAATCTCAAAGTAATTGCGAACTTCTCGCTCATAATAATCGCTTTTCGAAACTGTGTGTTTAGTTTTCTTATTTTTGGCCCTATCATAGCATTTAATTGTTCGCAGTCATGTAACGACAATGGAGTAAAATTTTTAATTGTGTCTTCTAAAACTTCTAAAGTCATATCTTGCATAAATCTGTTTCCATACTGCATTCTTTGGCGATACAGTTCTCTCTGTCACCAAAGCATTTTTCTTTCCGACTTCCTATTGTTTACGATGTTAGCCATCAGGATTAAGTCATCCGCTGCACGTATCGTATTCATGGTCTTCATGTACACACTTAGTACCCAGCGATCATCAGCGAACACCCGCCATGGAGTGAAGTCGCGTATCGCCTGCGGGTGGCTACCGAGTGCGAACACGCGCAAAACTACCGCGCACAAACTGTTGAACGCGGCCACCGTGCTGAATGAGCACATGGCTAAACGTTCTACATCTTTTTCTTTATGTCTCTATGTTTGCAGCTCTCTGCCACTAGGTGGGACCGAATTGTTGCGCGTAACATGACGATGTGTAACGTAACTATGTGCTGTAATCAAGTTTCTAATTCGAAGAGTTCCTTGACAGGTGGAGCACCCAGTCGTTCAGCATGACAAGACTAGACCACGCACTGTGACATCTGCAACAATCCGACGCCTTGGGTTCACAGTCATCGATCATCCGCGATATAGTCCCGACTTGGCCCAATAAGATGAACACGTTCGAGAAATTCACTTCGATAATGGTGAAGTGGTGCAAGAAAAGGTGAGGTTGTGGCTCTGTTAACGAATTCAGACATTATAGAGAGACGGTATCAAGAAACTGGTCTCTCGTTGGAACAAATGTGTTTGTCATCAGAGTAACTATACTAAGAAAGAAAAATGTAGACATGAAGAATAAAGATGTACAGTGTTAGTAATGTTCGTTTTATTTAAGTAACTCTAAGAGTTTTCATATAAAAAGTTGAGGCATTACTTTTCAGTATGCCCTCACAGGATTATCTACAGTGCAAGTAATGTAAAAATTGAAAATAATAAAAATTGCACGTCGTGACACGGCCCCACGACCGTGGGATTACCGATATGAAATCCTTTCACTGTGCCAACCAATTCCTGGAAACTACGATAACATAAACAGCTCATACCTCCTCCACCCCGTGTCAAAAATGTTATTGTTCTTAAATGTCATCCGAAGCTCCCAGTTTTGTCACTTTCATTTCTGTTAAAGCCCTGCATATACCACTAATTTTCACGAAGTCGGTGATGACGAGTAGGCGTCGTCACTTTGTCAGTCCGCTAAATTTCGACGATGTCTTGCTTCTTCAGATGTATACAACTTCTAACTAAAGTTATTGTTGCAGCAAATTCTCTCTCTTCTTCATCATCCTTTTTACTACATCTATAGTATCTATATTGCTGCTCCTCTTTATCGTCCTCTATTTTGTCTTCCTCTTCTTCATCTTCTTTCTTGTTTTCCTCTCCGAAATTCTCTACCTCCGATTTCTTCTCTTTCTCTTCTAACTTGTCTTCTTCATTCTTCATTTCATTTTCCTTACAAAACTGATCATTTTCCCGAAAATAATATCCTTTCTTATGGCGTAAAGTCAGCGGTGGTACGCCAGTCGGGATTGACAGAGATGAGAAGGCTGTGAGAAGAGGTCAGTCAAGTGCACACTGACCGACTTCTCTCCAGGACGACAACGTAACAGCAGTGGCCCCTAGGGAAAGACGACATAAGCGCTGCAGCCAACTGGTGGCAGCCCACTTCGATAGCAGCTTTAACGTTAGCCATTTCGTTAGCTGACGCATTGTAGTCTCTTCATTAACAATCTCTACGCAGCTCTGTTAGGGATCAGCAGTCACTGCAGTTCACTTGGCAAACTTTTGCTAGGAATAGTCGCCAGGACCCGAAGTGTTACTTGTGTCTGTCTATTCTGAAGAAGAGTGATTATTCTATACATCGCTCTTTGCTTGTGACACTTCTGTGTAACTGCACTTTTGGATGATCATGTATAAAGGACTAAAAGATTTCTCAGACCAAAGTTAAGTATTTGTATTTGTCTCGTTGTAATAAAACTCATTAATACGAGTTGTTTGATAGATTGACTAGCGAAGCGAGTATGCAGAACACCTTGACACAACATCCTTGTCGCATTATTCCTCCATTTTCTAACTTACTGTATTGAACTGGGGACCTAGAAACGACGGAGAGACTTCGTGGCGCCGTAGCCCTCAGTGGTCTACAACCCCACAACAGACCACAGCAGTCCACCCACCCCACCGCCTCCCCACATCGAACCCAGGGTTATTTTGCGGTTCGGCCCCCAATGAACCAACCCCCCCCCTCCAGAAACGTCTCATTCTAGATTAATTGCGTGGTAGAGTAATTATGGTGTACGCGTATGTGGAGACAGTGTTTACGCAGCAGTCGCCGACATTGTGTAACTGAGGCGGAATAAGGGGAACCAGCCCGCATTCGCCAAGGCAGATGGAAAACCGCCTTAAAAACCATCTACAGGTTGGCCGGCGCCCTGGATTCGTCCCGGAGACCGGCACGCCTTCCCTCTCGGGAAGCAGCGTGTTAGACAGCACGGCTAGCTGGACAGGCTTATCTTCACATTATTCTACTCATTTTGCACCTAATTTTTTTCCATATCTGCCTTTCTGCTGTCGTGACGTCAAGCAATTGCAACACCACCACCTTCTCTCTTTCAACATTATGCAATGACATCATCTTTCTACTGTTCAGCGCCAGATTCTGCTTCCAAGCTTTCTTCCTGTTTGACTAACGTAAGAATTAAACCAACTCTGACTGCTGTATTTGCTATAATTTCGCTCACCTTCTTTTCTTCTTCTTTACGTTCCTCTCTGATCTTTTCTACTTATAGTAACTGTTTGCTGTCCTCCAAAATGTTAATATTTATCGTGGCTCCTCTTTATCAACTGTAACGTTGATTGTCGTAATACGCTGTAGCTCCCGCTTTACATTGTAGCTGCACAAGACGTCGTTTCTGACTGTGTAACCGCAGCACAATTAGCTAAATGATTTGCCACAAGTGATTCCCTAAAAGTTTTCAGACAATAGCATTGATAGTTACTGTTTCGATGCTGGTTTCTTGGTGCAGTGTGTTTATTGTAATCGTCTTCTCGGTACATACTGATTTAGTGGACCCGGCTGTTGATTCATGGATGTGCGGACCGCCACAAACTCGCTAATTAGTTTTGTGTGTTTTCTTGGTCATTTTTTCTTCTCGTGTCATCTCATTCTTTCGAAATTCTATTATTCTGTCCGCTGTTCGATATTCCATTGTATCCTCCATTGTATTACCCATGTCTGTTCACCCCACTGTTCTTTGGCATCTTGTTTTACATAATTCGTGTGTGGTTTGGATGATGGATTAGTGTTAAAATTAATTTCAGCTCACTTTTCCCGACAGACTATTCACTCTGGCTTCCCTTCAAGACCAATAAATAAAGACTCTTCGTCAGAGACGCTACTTTAAGAGAATGCAGAAAAAAATAATGAACACAGCTACCGGTCAGTTGCTTTATTTTCAGTATTTTCGAAAATTTTTGAGAGAGCGGTGTCTTAGACGTCAGTGACACATCTCAGTTCACATAATTTGTTGTAACAATCGCAGTTTGTTTCAGGAAAGGATTATCCACAGCAAATGCTATTTATTCTTTTGTGTATGAGGAACTAGCAGGAATAAACGATAGATTAAGGAGAGGAGGTATTTTCCTAGATTTAATTTTGTCGACCACAGAATTATTTTGCGTAAGATGGAAAGTTTCAGAGGGAGCATTAGGTGACGATTGTCTATAACAGGATAAGGAATACAATAGAAAACGAATGGGTGGCTTCAAGAAATGAAAGAATGAAGGCAGCAAGGAATCAAATAGGCAGAACGAAAAGTCCTAGTAGAAATCCGTGGCTAACCCAGTAGATATTGAATTTAACTGACGAAAGGAGAAAACACTAAAACGCAGCAAATGAAGCAAGCGACAGGGTATACAAAGTCTAAAAATGAGACTGACAGGAACTACAAAATGGCTAAACACGAATGGCTAGATGACAAATGTAGGGATTAAGAAGCATAGGGGAATATAGATACCGTCTATAGTAAAATGAAAGAGACTTTGGACAAAAAGAAAACTAGCTGTATGAATATCAAGAGCTCAGATGGAAAACCAGGACTAAGCAAAGAAAGGAAAGCTGAAAGGCGAAAGAGTGTACAGCGAGGCTGTACAAGGTAGCTGAACTTGAAGGCAATATTATTGAAAGGGAAGTGGACGTAGATGAAGATGAGATGGGAGATGTGACACTACGAGATGAATTTTGCAGAGCGCTGAAAGACCTAAGTCGAAACAAGGCGCCTGGGACTACTGATAACTTTGGGAGAACCAGTCGTGAAGAAACTATTCCATCTGTCGTGCAAGATGTGTGAGACAGGCAAAATAGCCTCAGATTTCAAGAAGAATGTAATAATTCCAATTCCAAAGAAAGCAGGTGCTGACAGGTGGGAGTATTACGGAACTATCAGTTTAATAAGTCATGCTACCAAAACTTGAATTCTTTGCAGAAGAATAGAGAAACTGGTAGAAGCTGACTTCGGGGAAGATCAGTTTGGATTCCAGGGAAATGTAGGAATATGCGAGGCAATACTGACAACACGACTTCTCTTCGAAAATAGTTTACGGAACGGCAAATACACGTTTGTAGCACTTGTAGGCTTGGAGAAAGTTTTTGATATGTTGACTTTAATACTCTCTTTGAGAGGGAGCGAAAAACTATTTACAGCTTGTGCAGAAACCAGAGGGCAATTATAAGAATCTAGGGGCATAAAAGGGAAAAAATTGGAGTAGGAACTAAAGTCCAGGGAGAAGAAATAAAAATTTGAGGTTTGATGATGACAATGTAATTCTGTCAGAGACGACAAAAAACTTCGTAGAGTAGTTGAACTGAATGGACAAAGCCTGGAAAGCAGGATATAAAATATCCGTCAACAAAAACAAAACAAGGATAAGGAAGTGTAGTTCAATTAAACCAGGTGATACTGAGGGAATTAGATTAGGAAACGAGACACAAAAAGCAGTAGTCGTGTTTTGCAATTTGGTCAGCAAAATAACTGATGATTGCCGAAACAGAGAGAAAATAATATGTACAGTAGACTGTCAATGGTAAGAAAAGCATTTGAGAAGAATATTATTTTTGTAACATCGAATCTAGAGTTAAGTGTGAGGAAGTCTTTTCTGGAGGTATTTGGCTGGAGTGTACCCATGTGTGAAAGTGAAACATGGGCAATAAAGGGTTTAGGCAAGAAGAGAATAGAATCTTTTGAAATGTGCTGCTACAGAAGAAAACTGACGATTAGATGGTGTGATCGCGTAACTAATGAGGAGGTAGTAAACAAACTGGAGAGACAAGAAACTTGTAGCAAAACTTGACTAAAAGAAGGGCCTGGTTGATAGGACACACTCTGCGATGTATGGAGGCGGGGTTAAAAATCATAGAGGGAGCACAAGAGATAAATGTAGTAAGCAGATTCAGAAGGATCTAGGTTGCAGTAGTTATTCGGAAATGGAGAAACTTGCACGAGATAGAGTAGCATGTAGAGCTGCATCAAACCAGTGTTCGGACTGAAGACCACAAAAACAAGTTGAAACACTATGGCATCATCGAAAAAGCTCAAAAACGTTTCGCTTCATACCTGGAAAGTAAGAAACTGGAGATTGTCCTCCTTGTCAACAAACGGGGATCATTTAAAGTGTAGTGTGCCACAAGGTTCCATTCTGCGACCATTGCTTTCTTTGTTTTGAATCAATAATCTGTCACTACATATTAAAAAGATTCAAAAATATCTCTTCGAAGACGACGTAAGAATTATTGTAGAGCACGTGTTCGAGCTAATAGTCAGCAACACCAATAATTTGCACTCTCTCTGACAGTGAAATGCGAAGAAAGCTTCTTTACTTTGCTTCCTTTCACTTGATTATCTCCATAGCATCACTAAAAACACTCTTAGCCCAGAAAAAGGCAGTCGGACAGATCTGTGGATCCAGTTAGCGAGCTTCGTGTAAGCCATTGTTGAAGTGTCTACGAATTTTAACTCTGCCATCCCCGTGCATATGTTCCATGAGGTATTTTGTTGACCATATTGACCCATACAGAATAATGTGCAACATTTATTCAGTGAAAAGTAGACGGAAAAATGGTTAGCACTTGGATAACACTCCCTAGATATTGTTCTGAAAGATGTGCACTATTTAGCAGGTTTCATTTTCAGTGGACTTCTGGCAAACTAAGTGACAAATCCCTTGTCTTCAAACCTGTGTCGTAAAATTTCCTTGTGACACTCTCTTTTGTTATCTACACGAGTTCCTCGCAATAATTACGAACTTTCCTCTAAAATGTGTTATTTATTCGTATACTTTGTCACAATTTTTTCATGTTTTATTAATTCATCAGTTCTTTTGTTTGCAAATGTTCTTGTCAGCATTCTGTATATTATTATTACTATTATTATTATTATTATTGTTATTATTAGTGACAGCAGCAGTAGTAATAGTAGAAGTACTGCCAGTATTAACTTTAATGAAGGAATACATTGTCCGTTGTACGCTGTATCGTGCTTTATTAAAATCATGCTATTAGCGAATTATGACCGTGAACCATTATCAAGCACATACGGTATGTCGTGTATTACACATCGTGCTCATCGCATTCAACTGTCAGGCTGCACCACTTAGAACATGTTATGATGACGTACGAATTTCGATTTTATGTACGTGACATACAGGAATGTGATGAGCACTATATGTGACATAGCAAATGTGCTTGATAATGGCTCACGGCCGAAATTAGCTAGTAGCACGAGTTTAATAACGCACAATACAGCCTACAGTGGACAAGGTATTGTTTTATTAAACACTTAGAGGCTGTGGATTCCTACAAAAGCAAATAAAAGGTATTAACTTTATTAGTTCATAGTCAGTATTATTTCTTATATTGTCGCTATAGACACTCAAACCATCTGAATACTATTTGTCGTGTTAAAATTGTTGTTTCTTGGTAAAACTTTTATGTTAAAAGTGTATTGTATGTAAATATCCCTGGCACGATGTAAGTGAGGACCAGATGGTCCTAATCGGAACAGATTAAACAAAAAATAAATAAATATGCTTACTCGTCCACGGAACCTGATAAATAAATAAAAATATAAATGCCGTTAACACTATACTAATAGATACTATGTGAAAAAAAACTGTTTTTGAAAAATTAACTGTTACTGTCTACCAAGCGGTGTATACTGCAAATGGAGTGTAGCACGAAACTTTTACCTCTTTATCGCAGTGCTTCTAACAATGAGTACGAGGTTTATCAATATTACTTGGGCAGACTGCGTACGAGGCCTTCACACAGAACAAGGAAGAAGTATAGCGTGAAGAAATATTTTTTCATTATTAACGGTTCAAATGGCTCTGAGCACTATGCGACTTAACTTCTGAGGTCATCAGTCCCCTAGAACTTAGAACTACTTAAACCTAACTAACCTAAGGACATCACAAACATCCATGCCCGAGATAGGATTCGAAACTGCGACCGTAGCGGTCGCGCGGTTCCAGACTGTAGTGCCTAGAGCCGCTCGGACACCTCGGCCGGCTCATTATTAACGTTGACGAAACATTGCATATAATGTTATAGATAACTATTTACAAATTGATGAACTCTTCCAGACCTTCTATAACATATTTCTTGATATCTATATTAACATGTTATTTATCGCGTGATCTATTTTGACTATGACCAATGATAGGTGACGGCGTACGAGCTGAACGTTCGATCAACTTCGGAGTCCTGCGGTTTTTTAAGTGCGAGGCGTGCTTTGACCATGAATGTATGCGTCAGTTATTCCACATAAAGATACGCTTTGTCAACGAGGATGCCATTCATCTGCAGTAATAGCTGCGTCGCCCGAAGCGCCGTCGGCTACCATTGCCGAGCTCAAAGCTTGCATCAAGCAGTATTGCCACCCTGTCGCCATCTATGGAACTAAGTGGGCAGTGGTATGCCACAGCTTCGCCGTTCACGAACCAAGAATAACACAAGTTCGCCTGATTACGCAAGATCCAAAGAAGAGGTCACACAAAGCTACCACTGTACTTCATTGTCGCAACTTGTTAACTTTGCCTTTCAGTGACCTACTGGTGCACGACCAGTTTACTGGAGCAGTATCACTAGTGTATCTCGTTTTCTTTGGATATTATCATCACACTTCTACTGTGACGTCACTCTATAATTACACACTTCAGTGGCGTTCGGCCTAATTTTTTAAATTCATACCACCCTTTTCAAAACTACAAATCTTCCAATGCCAGGTTTTCACGTAAACAGTCAGCACACACTATTCTGTAACTGCTGTATTCATTTCTTCATCAACAGCCGAAACCACAGAATGTACTGATGTCGCACGCTGGGGACTGGAACGAAGTTTACTTTCTAAATCATCCCAAAGGTGTTCCATTGCGTTGGGGACGGTACTCGGGGCAGGACAGTTCATTTCAAGAATATAACTGAACACAAACTATTGCCTCACATTACCTGCTTTATGAAAGGGTACGTTGTCGTGCTGATATAAACAGTCATCGTCTCCAACCTGTTCCTCTACTGTAAGCACTACACAATGCTGTAAAATGTGTTCAAACACATCCGAATTTAACGTTTTCTTAAGCTCAATAAGGGGACCACACCCTAACCACGAAAAACATCGCTATTCCCTAACTCCACCTCATCCGTTTTTCACTATGGCGCTACATGTGATGGCAGGTAAAAATCCCCAGGCGACAGTCAAACTCACACCATTCCATCCGACTGACACAGTGTGCTGCGTCATTCATCACTACAAATAACTCTTTTCCATTTATCTACTGCCCAGTATCAAATGGTTCAAATGGCTCTGAGCACTATGGGACTTAACTTCTGAGGTCACCAGTCCCCTAGAACTTAGAACTACTTAAACCTAACTAACTTAAGGACATCACACACATCCATGCCCGAGGGAGCATTCGAACCTGCGACCGTAGCAGCAGCGCGGTTGCGGACTGAAGCGCCCAGAACCGCTCGGCCACGGCGACCGGCTACGACTACACAAATGTGTTATGTGAGTAGCTGCTCGGCTATTGCACCTCATTCTTTTCATCTTCTTACGTTTAGTCAATGTGCTAGCTGGACTGCTGGTAGCACTTTGGAAGTCACTCGTGGCTCCTTCCGCCGATTTAATGCGATTTTTTACAACTACCTTCCGCAATGCTCGACGGAGCCTGTCCATCGGTAGGGCCTACATGAGGTCGCCTGGTCTTGGTTTAGCCATAGTTCACGTTTCCGCATTTACCGCACACACGTCGTAAGGACACGAATGCCACATTAACCCCTTGCCTACATGTCTATGCTTATTTACCCGTAATGCCACGTAATGCTACGTCGCATATACACCGCAGCAACGCCCTCAAATGGAAGCTTTTTGATCGATAATTAAATTAGAGGAATTGGTCAGGCTACAATACAGAGCAATGAAAACATATTTAGATCCTATGTCGACATCGCCGGCCAATGTACTTCTTGTAGAAGTAAAAGAATTACGATTCCACATTCGACGATAGTTACTATCAAAGAAATTCTTCCAAAGACGTCACACGGACTCCAGTAACGTACCAGTCGGGAATATAGAGCAATTAATCTACTTATACAAGAGAAAAAGAAAAGTCTTACTCACAGAATTCCTCTTATTACAACAAGCTCCGATAGGCTCCGAGTAGAGTTACCATTAATTCTACAAGAAAACCACTTACCAAAATACGCCTATCCACAGGAAGTAGCTTTGTTGGGTAACAAATTATTTTAGTCGCTCTCATTGACAAATAATCCAGCAGACAGCGAGAATACAAAATTTCCCGTTGAAAGTGCTTGCCCGAATTATGATCAAAGCTACGCGATCGGCTCCAGGCCACTAGAAGGAATAAGATATTCTTTCTACTACCCTTCAACAAACAGTACAGGGAGGTATGCTATACTTAATTAAGCAAATACTTACTACACCACTGAAATATCAGCAATTCGAGATAACCTGTGGCATAAGAAATAGATCTATTCATAATAGACTCTGAAAGGTGTACGTTTGGGAAAAACATTGATTATTCTCAAAGATTGTAACAAATAACCCCTGATACTTGGAAATACGCAGAATGTAAATTGCTGATGCCAAAGAGAAAGAGCTTAAAACGTGATCTGATTCATGAAATACAGTAGATAGAAAATAGTCACACAATACACCTTCATGAATTCAGCACAACGAAAAGAAATGTGGCTATTATGTGTGTACGTGGCACAAAAGTGAATAAGTTCGTAAATGCAATAGATTACTTTGAAAATGTGCTAGATTTGAGTCTGTATTGTCCAGCTGTGCACTGGGGCTGTCTCCCCGTTTGTGTACACACACATTCAGAAAGTAGAAAATATTTAATTATCACAGTGATCATTTGATATTCTAATTCTCTTCGCACATGACATTGTACCACATAAGTGAGGCGATACAACACTACAGGTGTGTCCTATAGAAGGAGTCAGCAGCCAATAAGACGATGACCCACCTTTCATCAACATGTGAAGCCTAATTATCATGAAGAGAATTCTAGTCATTATTATTTGTGATTTTCAGTATAGTCGAATAGCTGTGTTGTCAGAGTGACTGTCACTCCCTTACTTAATACTTTCTAGACGGGCCCCAGTCACAGTGGTCCGACGATTATAGCATGGCAACTTTAAATGTAATAAATTTGTTGGGTGTGTCATTTGAAACAGAGAAATCTGCCTCAGGTATTCGTAAAAGATGGATTATGAGATGGTAAAATTAGCGAATATATAAACAGGTTTACTAAATCATGTTGTTATTCAGAAAAAAAACTGCACATACCGTCGCTACACATTAATTGCCTAAGGGTGGTATGTTTTGAAACACCCAGGCATACAGAGAGCTGCATTAAAATTTGGACATCAGCAGAACATTTCTTTACGGCACGTTCGTCTCCTCTGGCTCTTACTGACAGAAGAAAGTAGGCTGGAAGCAACACAGAGTAGAAACGTACAAGACGTTGTGTTCGAGTACATATCGGTCAGAATTCGAACACTACGTGGTAGGCAACGTAGAGACCCTTCCTCGTGCTATCTACATGGTTTCAATAGAGGGAAGGAAGAGCAATCTCAGCTACGAAGTTTTACGCAGTGCAAAAGCAAGACTCGGGCGCCGTCCTTGTGACTAACTGCCACTACACGAGTCCTGCTTCACTACCATTAAAAAAGTGTTAACTTAATTATGACGATAAGATGACAAGGACCACTTGGCCCAGCCCCGTGAAGACTAGTATTGGTCTTGAGCAAACCGACATGCCAAAGTCTTAAGTTTGTCGCAGTTTTCGAGCACAGATGCTGTTAAAGAGCTTGTATTGACTGATCGAAACTGGTTAGAAGAAGTTATCACAGATTATAAAAAGGATAAGAACCGCGATTAGCAAAAAGGCAAAAATACTTTCAGGAAATGAAAGTGATGAGTAGACAAGCATCTTTCAACTCTAACAGTACTCTATAAAGGATAGAAACACCATATCGGAATCGGACCACCAACGAATATATCCAAAATTTATTGAGTTTGATTCATACCGCAAGAAAAGCTGACAATGACGCAAATTATATGTGGATGAAAGGACATTCAGGGGTCACAGGAAACGGGACAGGTGACAGAAATGCTAAAGAAAGCATCACTCAAGAAAAATACCAAGGAATTAGAATCCTATTTCTGACTTTATACGGAAAATGCGGCATGAAGAACAGAAAGAACGTAACAGAAAGTGGACTATAACCACAGACGCAAAGGAAGATTTTATGACGTATGACCGCATTCAAACGCATCCGCCGAGAAAAAGGTGATTAAACGGAGTCAGAACGAGTAAACGCATCCATATCAACATAATACGAATTTAGTTAGGCTGCTATAGTCCCTATCATAAAATTAAAATTACAGAGGCTGCTATAGTCCCTACTATAAAATTAAAATTACAGACTGTGGAATGCACGTTCGACATTCTGAGGAAGAAGCCAATTTAAACCATAAGTATGCACTAAATGCCCGCCTCCGGTAGCTGAGTGGTCAGCGCGACAGAACGTCAATCCTAAGGGTTCGGGTTCGATTCCCGGCTGGGTTGGAGACTTTCTCCGCTCAGGGACTGGGTGTTGTGTTGTCCTAATCATCGTCATTTCATCCCCATCGACGCGCAAGTCACCGAAGTGGCGTCAAATCGAAAGACTACCCGACGGGAGACCCTAGTTACACGACATTTACATTTATTTAAGCACTAAATACCGAATACAGTGAACAAAATTATACCGAAAGGTTTACCAACTGAAGGATCCATTGCCTACTCATTATTGTCCTCTTAAGTACGAGTTACATAAGGATCTATCACATCATAGGAATTTACGTAAAAGACTCAGTCATCAAGATTTAATTTCGTTCGGTTTTTGAATATTTCTTCTTTCTTTTTCTTTTTCTTTTTCTTTTTCTTTTGACTTTCTCCCGTACCTACACGGGGTCGGTACGGTTATTATCGGATTTGGCCTTGTTACAGTTACAACAGTACCACAGAGGAACAATCAGGCAGTGCAGCATGTATAATTTATTAATGCAATTTTTCTACAGTACATGATGTATATCCTCAAGGGCCTAAGGGTGCCTTAATGTCTTTGAATACATAATAAAAGTGAGGATAATATAACGTATTGATCAAACATTAACTGAAATTATTTCATGATAGAAAGAAGAAATAAAGGTTTCAGGTCTTACTTCTTTGAGGTTACAAAGAGAGGTAGAAAGAGGCAATTGTACTACTTACTTGGGAACTCGTCCAGCAAAAAAACTAACTGAAAGTCTTATCTGTAGTTTTAGCTTCATTCAGTATCAGGTAGGATTATATTCTAAAAGAATTAACTTTTGCAGTTCTATTACCTTTCATTTTCCGTCTTTTCCGTACCATTGTGCTTAAAAAACATTTTCACTTCCTGAGATCATTATTGTATTGAAGTAATTAATATCCTCATCCTCTCTGTTGCTGCTGTCAGCTCCTGGAACAAGCTTCCCTACACTCCCCGCACACTTTAATTGCTCCATTGCTTTTAAGAAGATGTTGAAACACTTTCTTCGGTCACCCTCATAATGTGGCCAAACAAATGCTTCCATCTTTTCCCATTTACGGTTTTTGGTCTTTTCATTTCTTAACCAATCTCGTCACTTTCTTTGCACGTATCTCCAGTAACGGTATTGTATCATGTCCCTCTTTTTCTCTCTCTTTCATCCCTTCTCTCATGTCCTTCGCTGCTAATCTTTAAAATTTTAAATCTATCTTCCTGTAACTTGTCTCATTACATTAAGCATGTAACCTATGTATTTTTTCTACACTATAGTAATTACTAAATTTTTAATAATATTTTTAATAGCTGTAACTTACACCATACTGATCATAATGAATGTAATGCAATATATGCGAAATGCTTGATTAGGTGTAATCTTACCAGGTTAAATAAAGGAATAAATAAATAATGTAGATACTTAATTGTCTTCTGGATGTTAAAGAGTTTGCCATATTTGTAAGTGGATAAAATATTTAAGCAAGGAGTTCCCTTGACAATGCGGTCTTGATGAAACGTTATAACTATTGTACACGGTGTTCCACGGCGAATGGTCAATATTCAGGGAATAGTAGGAACGATCATTCGAAGGAAAAAAGTCTAGTGAACATAGGCTCTAAAATGCAACTTTGTGATATATGAGCGCTTCTTCATCTAAATCACTGTGATACAAATCTCTTCCACTGCAAGTTATTTGCTTTCCATATTATGGGAGAAGTTAGGATAGACCAAAATTTTAAAAAAATATCCAGTAAATATGGGCTCTAAAGTGGATACCTTAAGAGCTATGAGCACTTGTTCACCTTCGCTGCTGTGAAACACGTATCTTCTGCTGAAAAAGAGCTCATAACTCTTTAAGTATGCATGTTTGAGCCCACGTTTACCAAAATAAAATTTCTACTTTGGCCCATATTACCTCCTCCCAAAATATGGAAAGCGGAGACCTTGAAGAAGTAGAAGAGGTTTGCTTCATAGTGTCTAAGGTGAAGGAGGGCTCATAGCACTTAAGTTATGCATTTCAGAGCCCATGTTTATTAGACTTTTGGGCTTCGAATGATCGTCCTGTCACATCTTTGAATTTTGACCATTGCTTCTGGAACATCCTGTACAAAAAAATACATTTTTGCCTGCGTTTCATGACTTCCTATTTTAAACGACCTAGCTCTCGTTATGCTGTTGCAAGAATGTTATTCATGTCTACAATACAGTTAAATAATGAACTTACCATCTCCAAAAAGGTAAAGTTTTGAGAGACAGATTGTGTGACCAAGAACTTCCGGGGCATCGACATAGACTTCTATACAGGAAGCTTCCAGTAAAAAAACAAAATGTCGAAGAAGACCAACTTTATTCCAGTTGCCTCAGAGTTCCTCTAAAACAAAATGTGCTGCCTTCCATTTTGTAACATTGCATTTTATATTGGTCACTATGACCACAACTGAACTGAACCAAGAGTTATACACAATCCAAACAAAGCCTCTAAACAATGGTTACCAACCCACCCTTATTGACAACAATTTCCGGAACAAGAAAATAGATGAGCAAATAGGAGTAATTTGACCTGCAGTACATTTCCAAATTCAGTTCTAGAGAATATTTGTGCTTTCATCCGTTGCCACACTGTTAATCAGAAAAAGCAAGTCATGCGGACGCACTTTCACGTTCTTCGATTGACCTTGATTCTGAATTGCTTCAGTACTCTCCTCTGAACTGTAGGACAATTACAAAGGCCATGGAAGCTGATTCAGATTTGAACGTTTTGCTAAAATACATTCGCACATCTTGGCCTCGCTCATTGCATAGCACAAAGACCTCTGTAGTGCGCCAATGCTTTGCATGTCGGCATAGCCTCGCTATACAGAAAAGTGTGATTCTTGTTCAAAATGAAAGTGGGCAGACACGTAGTCACGTGTGTTGATCCTCAAAGCTTTGCAAAAAGAAGCGATGCAGTTCCTTTATGGAGGACACTGTGCGACTGTTTGTATGGAACAGTTAGTGCGTCGACACTGTACCTGCCAGGGTATGGAACCCCAGTAGAACAAATAACGTCACATTGTCACATTGTGCTTAAAATCAGTCCACTCCACCAAAAAGCCTCTGCTTAACCTAACTCAGAGCCACCATGGCAGCGTGTGCACATAGACTTTGAGGGTCCTTTTTGGAACATTCATTAGATGATTGTGGTAGATTCTTATTGCAAGTTTCCTTTTGCTGTGCCAGTGAACTCGACAACATCACGTAGCACAATTCAGGTGTTGTCCTCTATTTTTTGCCTCGAAGGTTTGCCTGATGTCATAGTGTCGGACAACGGACCTCAGTTTCAAATGAATTTGAAACATTCTGTGAACGAAATGGCATAAAGCATCTGATCAGTGCACCGTTCCATCCACAGTCCAACAGCGAAGCGGAACGTTTTTTCAGAACCTTCAAGAAGCAGATGGCCAAACTTCGCACCCCACGCACCAGGGATCAGGCATTGCAACTGTTTCTCTCCTCCTATCGTTCGCATCCACGAGATGGATCATCGCCGGAGGAATTGTTTCACGGCTGCCGCTCCACCCTCCTCAGCATCCGGCACCGAAGGAAGGCCGCAAGGCAGGGTTTTTAGTCGCAGCAGACGGTGGACGCGAGGCGATATCCTTCGTCGAGTTGGTGCATGCATGTATATCATTTCAGGCCCAGACGGATTGCAGAGCCGACATCACAACCAAATTCGCCACTGTCATGCGCAGGGTGATCCTTCTGCATCTCTTCCCCCAGATTCGCGGATCCCGGGGACAGCGTGGCCACAGCAGCCGCCACACAGTGTCATCACGACACCGCGGCATGACCCCATGGAGACGGAGCGTTGCCTCCTCTCGTCCTACCAATGGGGCTGGACCCGTCCACGCTGCAGCGCCCGACGGAGTCTCCTGCTTGGTATGAGCCTTAGAAGGTGGACGCGTACCCTTCTGGACGTTTTCTGGGGGTCTTTTCCACCAGAGTGAAGACCAGATGGCGGGGTACGACAGGAAGTCTGTAGTCCCCTGTAGCCACAGCTACAGCTTTCGTCCCCCCCCCCTTTATCGTGTTCCATATACAACAGTCCGTCGCTTTGGGGGAAAGAATATTGCGGCATGAAGTCAGCGCCTGACAGAAGAAAAGGGAAGGTTGTGAGGAGAGGCCAGCCAATCGCTCTCTGTCCGACCTCCCTCCAGGACGACAACGCGACAGCAGCGGTGCTACGTAAAGAGGACATAAGGGCCGCGCCCGATAGCAGCATCAACGTTAGCGACTTCATTAGGAATCTCTATGTAGCACAGACTTGTGTTGTGTATTCTGAGTAAAACTGATTATTTTGTATGTCGCCCTTTGCTTGTGTCACATGTGTCAAAGTTAAGTATTGTACTTGTCTAGTTGAAATAAAACTCGTTAATACGAGTTGTTTGATTGTTTGTCTCGCGAACCGAGTATTAAGGATTCCTTGACACAACACATCATAACTACCACAAACACACATTCTATTAATGGTTCAAATGGCTCTGAGCACTATGGGACTTAACATCTGTGGTCATCAGCCCCCTAGAACTTAGAACTACACTCCTGGAAATTGAAATAAGAACACCGTGAATTCATTGTCCCAGGAAGGGGAAACTTTATTGACACATTCCTGGGGTCAGATACATCTCATGATCACACTGACAGAACCACAGGCACATAGACACAGGCAACAGAGCATGCACAATGTCGGCGCTAGTACAGTGTATATCCACCTTTCGCAGCAATGCAGGCTGCTATTCTCCCATGGAGACGATCGTAGAGATGCTGGATGTAGTCTTGTGGAACGGCTTGCCAAGCCATTTCCACCTGGCGCCTCAGTTGGACCAGCGTTCGTGCTGGACGTGCAGACCGCGTGAGACGACGCTTCATCCAGTCCCAAACATGCTCAATGGGGGACAGATCCGGAGATCTTGCTGGCCAGGGTAGTTGACTTACACCTTCTAGAGCACGTTGGGTGGCACGGGATACATGCGGACGTGCATTGTCCTGTTGGAACAGCAAGTTCCCTTGCCGGTCTAGGAATGGTAGAACGATGGGTTCGATGACGGTTTGGATGTACCGTGCACTATTCAGTGTCCCCTCGACGATCACCAATGGTGTACGGCCAGTGTAGGAGATCGCTCCCCACACCATGATGCCGGGTGTTGGCCCTGTGTGCCTCGGTCGTATGCAGTCCTGATTGTGGCGCTCACCTGCACGGCGCCAAACACGCATACGACCATCATTGGCACCAAGGCAGAAGCGACTCTCATCGCTGAAGACTACACGTCTCCATTCGTCCCTCCATTCACGCCTGTCGCGACACCACTGGAGGCGGGCTGCACGATGTTGGGGCGTGAGCGGAAGACGGCCTAACGGTGTGCGGGACCGTAGCCCAGCTTCATGGAGACGGTTGCGAATGGTCCTCGCCGATACCCCAGGAGCAACAGTGTCCCTAATTTGCTGGGAAGTGGCGGTGCGGTCCCCTACGGCACTGCGTATGATCCTACGGTCTTGGCGTGCATCCGTGCGTCGCTGCGGTCCGGTCCCAGGTCGACGGGCACGTGCACCTTCCGCCGACCACTGGCGACAACATCGATGTACTGTGAAGACCTCACGCCCCACGTGTTGAGCAATTCGGCGGTACGTCCACCCGGCCTCCCACTTGCCCACTATACGCCCTCGCTCAAAGTCCGTCAACTGCGCATACGGTTCACGTCCACGCTGTCGCGGCATGCTACCAGTGTTAAAGACTGCGATGGAGCTCCGTATGCCACGGCAAACTGGCTGACACTGACGGCGGCGGTGCACAAATGCTGCGCAGCTAGCGCCATTCGACGGCCAACACCGCGGTTCCTGGTGTGTCCGCTGTGCCGTGCGTGTGATCATTGCTTGTACAGCCTTCTCGCAGTGTCCGGAGCAAGTATGGTGGGTCTGACACACCGGTGTCAATGTGTTCTTTTTTCCATTTACAGGAGTGTACTTAAACCTAACTAACCTAAGGACATCACACACATCCATGCCCGAGGCAGGATTCGAACCTGCGACTGTAGATTCTATTAATATGTCACCTTTTACTGCCTGAGCTTTGTAAAATATTATGGAAAAATCTGCTCCAGGAACCTTTTGTTGCTGAACCCAAATGAGCACATTCACTGCATCATTTTCTTGTGCTGAATTGTCTAGCTGATATTCTTTTCTGATATTATAAATATGTTTTCAGTCTAACAGGATGCAACCCTCTGATGTACCCTTCACAAACACACTCTCTCACTTTCTTCTAAATTTTAACTTGTGGTACTCCTGCCGCAATTAAACCGGCAAGCATTGCTCTGTAAGATTAAGTAAGATAGTAAGGCCCCACAGAGAAGTTGTGACCAGTGTGTCATACATAGTCTGACACCAATTTTGCATTATCCCATCTTTCTCATTCAATTATTTGCTGAAACTTCTTTTCATAACAGGTCCCCAAAACGTCCGGTAAAATACATGTGGGACTTCCCATTCTCAAATATCCTTCCACCAGTTCTCATTATGATGCAGTGTTTGAGCTTTATAGGGTTGTGGAGCTGGTGTATGTTGACTACTGGATTGTTTTTGTGATTGTTCATAGTGATGTGAGAAATAACGTAGAAATCGTAGTGAGAGGTCTTTAAGGAGTTAGATATTTCAGTGTAATTTGTCATAAATAACTCGTCATAATATTAAGATGCACAAGTAAAATACTCTAAGAAGAAGTTACCACATTCACGACATATTCGTCACTTTACAGGCTCAGCATTTCTAAATAGTTTCTAATAACACAATTTCATTTGATTGTGCCCAAAAAGTTGAATCACTACCCAGTATACCGTCAACTCATGGAAATGCAATCACATACTCTCGCATACTAACAACCATAAAATTACCAAATGGCATCCTGTGATTTCGCACAAGCACCGTGTACCTTTTATTGCTATTTAGGAAATGTTTTCCATAATATTCCATATGTGTTCAATTGGTAAGAGACAGTGATTTCGTTGGCCATTACAGTTATTGTATGCCATGCACAGCAACTTGTGTCGCAACAGTTCTTTGTAGATACGCAATGTCCTCCAGAAAAAAACGCATCACTTTCCTGTTGAAGAAATGGCAGTAGTATATGGATAACAACCTATGCAATGTAGCTGGCACGAGTAACTTTACAATCGTATCACTGAAGACAACAGAGTACTGTTCAACTCTCCACTCAGCTCTTTCATGATACCAGAGTAGTCATTCTTGGTGATGTCATGGTGTTACTGGTAACCTGAATAGTGGCATATGTGATCGGAGTGCTACTGAAAGTAGATATTCTCAACGCTCCTTGGTGATATATCAGGTGCAACATGTTCCCCGATTTTTCTGTGGATAACGCTTCAAATGCCTCTGAGCACTATGGGCCTTAACTTCTGAAGTCATCAGCCCCCTAGAACTTAGAACAACTTAAACGTAACTAACCTACGGACATCACACACATCCATGCCCAAGGCAGGATTCGAACCTGCGACCGTAGCGGTCGCGCGGTTCCAGACTGAAGCGCCTACAACCGCTCGGCCACCCCGGCCGGCGATAACGCTTCGTAAGCCACTGCTGCTCTCACAAAATGTCGAACTTCATGTGTGTCTGTACAAAATATGTACACACTGGTGTACACACATGGAAATGTTCCACAGACGACAGTTGAAAGTAGTGACACACCACTGATACATTGTGCTCAATCTGTGTAACAACCCATCAATTTGTCCATCTATCTTCCGAAAGGCACCTAATGTGACCCTGTTCAAATGGCAGAAGTTGTTCAACATAAGTACATTTTCATTAGCACTACATGGTTGTTCTCTAGAATGAATGTTACACACAGAGTTCACCACTTCCCACAGCACAGTTACTGCCTGCATAGTCAAACCACAGTGCACATAGACAGGCCTCCAGAGTGGCGTAAAGAATGCCAATTACCGTGGCAAATGAAGCACTAATACTAAAACCTCTCAGTACACAAATATTATACTAGTGTGCCATTAAACAGAGTCAAGAGGGTGTTGCATGTGTATCTTCACTGATTTTATCCCCACTGAATTCATTCATTTCATTCAGTGAAAGTAATTCAAGTGAGGAATTATCAGCACTGTTGGTGGGTTAAAATGTCAGGTAAAGCTGTTATGCTGTTAACTTCCTCTTACCACTGATCTGACTTTCACAGCCAGTTACAGGGAACGAACACTGCAAGAGGTAAAGTAAGTAGTAATTACAGATCAAACTCCTAGGATTGATTGGTGATAAAAATAGTGAACTTCGCATCCATAGTCTGACTCTTCACCACTGAGCCACCAAGACATGTATATGTGTTGAAGAATTTGCCAAAAAAAAATAAAATAAATTTTGTGACATATTCCACTGCAACATTTAAATCTAAACCGAAATTATTACATCTGGTGTTCATCTATGGGAATTTTAACTCAAAATTACAGGTCTAGGACACAAGACAAAGATGTTCACTTCTGTTAAACTTGTGTGTGTCAAAAATAACTAGAATGTGAGACATTGATCTGATCACTTACTATTAACCTTACGTCAATGTGGCAATTATCAGTCTATGACAGGCCAGCATGCAGCCACCCTCCTTTCCATCCTTCCACCAACTCACAGACAAACACACACACACACACACACACACACACACACACACACACAAACTATCTTACACATCACTTGTGGACTAAGTTATCACATATTTGAGAAAACTGTGCAAAAGGTCTATGGAGCATATAATTAATTGACTTGGGTTAACCAAAGGAGGGAATAGTAATGTTTCATTGATAAAGACAAGTTTTTCAAAATCAATATACAAGATAAAAATTTCTTATCAATGCTGACAATCATGTGCAGACTGTATTAACACAGTAAGGGAAACACATAAATAGAAGAAGTGAAGCTGAATCAGAAGAACCTCTTATTGTTCATTCACAAGTACTATGAATATAAAGATTATAGTGACAAATGAAGTACAAGAAAGTGGACAATACTTATTAATGGAACAAACTGTTGTAACAGCACACATTTAACATTTTTCATTAATTTCTTAAAACAACTATCCTGATCTTTACACTGAGTAATTTAGAAAACGCCAGAAAACCTAAATGAAGATGCCCACGTAAGGATTACAACCCTATCCCTCCTAAATGTGGGTCCAATGTCTTAGAACAATAGGTTTGTATTCAGCCTAGAGCTAATCTTTTGCTTTCAAGGGCAATTTCTTACCCATAGGTAATCAGAAGCTCGGTCCAAACCAAAGGCTGGGGAAACATTTGTGCTGACATTCACTTGGTCCCTTTCTGTGGGTCCATCCTCTGCCACAGAGAGGTACAAATTGGGATTATTCTTTCATAAGGCTTGGGAGCATATAGAATTTCCCAAGACCCTCTGGTGCTTTAACAGATACAAAGGCATGGTCAGCACCTGTGCTAACTTATTTACTGTACATGAGTCATTCTTCAATGGCCACAATTTCTTAGGATGATGATGAATTATTCCCTTTTCAGTGCTTGATCTTTTTACCGAGTGGAATACTTTCTACTCCTTGTACTTCTTGTTTGTTAAACACTTTGGCTTAGTATCTGGAAAATGGGGAGCAAGGCTTGCTGACCAAGAGAGTTCTTCTTCTTTAAAGAAACAGGTACGCTAGTTTCTACCTCTACATCTGGATACATGCTCTGAAAGTCGCAGTGTGGTGTATGGCAGAGGATGCCAATGAACCAGAGGGTACCATTCCACTCGCAAATGGAGTGAGGGGAAAATGACTGTCTGAGTGTCTGCTGTATGAGTACTAATTACTTCTATTTTGTCTTCATAATCCTTATGCGAAATGTATGTTTGCGGCAGTAGAATGATTATGCAGTGAACTGCACATATCTCTTTTCTCAATTTTCTCAATAGCATTTTGCAAAAAGAGCATCGCAATCCCACCACGGATTGCCATTTGAGTCCACAAAGCATCTCCACAACACTCGTGCGTTGATCAAACCTACTCGTAACAGATCTAGAAGCACATCCCTGAACTGCTTTGAGGTCTTCCGTTAGTCTGACCTGGCATGGATCCCAAACACTGAAGTAGTAATTAAGACTGAGTTTGCTGCATGTTTACCTGATGATGTCATAAGAAAAGGAGTATACTGGTTCGAACATTTGCCGTCATTTATGAAAACACAGTGCTTTTGTTTTATAATTTATCTTGCCAGTTCACAGTGGTGATGGCAGATGATGGATGCAGTCCTACCATTTTTGTCATTAGTTGCAGAGATTCGTCTTCATTTTAAGCCCTGTCTTGAAGGGACCACGATGTCTGCATACTACATCGTAATGCCATGAATAAATTTGCACATGGTGCCCTTCAACACAAAATCGATACAGGAAGAAATACACCTCTGCACACACACACCTGAAAACAAAGTCATACAAACTGCAATAATAGAAAGTAACAGAGTTGAGACTGCGTTTCAAGTACCAGTACATGTATTGCGCATGATGAACAGAACTTAAAGTTTCATTTCACATGTACTGTCTGTAGTGATCATGTATATAGGAGACAATTTGAAGGCAATAGCACTTGCCATTTGTCACATTCACTTCAGTCCGTCCCGTTAGTTGAGTGGTCAGCGTGACGGATTGCCATTCCCCGCTGGGCCGGGCATTTTCTCCGCTCAGGGACTGGCTGTTCTGTTGTCTTCATCACCATTTCATCCCCATCCGGTGCACAGGTCGCCCAATGTGGCGTCGAATGTAATAAGACCTGCACCAAGGCTGTCGGACCTGCCCCGTAAGAGGCCTCCCGGCCAATGGCGCCAAACGCTCAAAACCTTCAGTTCAGAGTAGGGTTTTCTTCTAAATACTGAGAACAGCTTTACAGCTCCAAGCGTGGTACTGCTTCCCAACTTACAAGGGAATGGTCCAATAAGACATGTCGAAACCTACCCTGAAATTTTTTACACCGGAAGAACACAACAAAAGAAATGCAATGCCAAAATTTTAGCTGCTAAGAGGCACTGCTATCATTCGCTTGTAAAAAATGTTGACGTTACTCATTTTTGCCGATAACAGCGGTTTGTACAGCCCTGCCAGCCTAGTGGGACTCGGCAAATCACCCACTCAGCGTCGCGTAGCGGAATTATCCGGAGTTCACAGACACCAATT
The DNA here is from genome assembly GCF_023864275.1 of Schistocerca cancellata. Taxonomy (NCBI): domain Eukaryota; kingdom Metazoa; phylum Arthropoda; class Insecta; order Orthoptera; family Acrididae; genus Schistocerca; species Schistocerca cancellata. The sequence goes on from NC_064629.1 coordinate 318,637,859, forward strand.
TTAAGCACCTAAGGCCTGGTTTACAATGGAGCGAATGGAAGCGAACACGTGTGAATGAGCATATGCAGAAAATTCGCTATCATTCGCCTGTAAATAAGAGGTGGAGTCCCTCCACACTTACACCGGCATGATGGCCAACGCAGAAAATCTATCGCCATCTCTACAAAAGGGTTAGTTTTAACTAGAGTGAGGTCTCGCAGGATGTGGGTACTTCGAAGTTTGCGTACGTCTGGTGAAGTTTAACGATTAATACGCGCTCATCTGGAGATAGATTTGGTCGAAAGTTGAACGAAGGATAGTGGTTTGAAGGGCAGAGGGGAAAAAGTGCCAAGGCTAGAGCCAAGGGGAAAAAAAAACCTCTGCGATAGTTGGGTCAGTTTGTAAGAGCAGTTTGTGGTTTTCTTGCTGCCTGCGACAGGTCTTGCAAGGGTAGGCTTTGTTAGTAGTGGGTATCATGCAGGTCGATACCTTTGACTTTGTGCAGTGCTGTTACTCGGCGGCTGCCGCTGGATGCCGGTGTTGATCTCTCGGTCAGCGCAGCCTACATGTAAAAGTTTCATCAACGTTTTGTGTCCGATAGGTCATATATGACATTCACAGTGTAGGATGATGTCAGTGATTTGTTTATGCATCAGTGTGCGAGCTTGTCGGTTTCCCTGCTGTAGCCTGTTGGTCGGCTTTAACAGCAGCTGGTATATCCAGTCGATGTTATTGATATGCAGGGGCTTGCCGACGTTTATCGCTTGTGGGTGTATGTTAGCTTGCCATAGGTGGTTATGCCCTAGCTAGTAGTGTCTTTGGCCGCTTATCCTTCCACCTATGGTTGTCATCATAGTTTCCCAGAGTATGGATGAAAGGATTGTTCGAGTGTCTCGAGTTTCTGTATAGTCGTGTAGCGTGCTTTTTTAATACTTCCTTGAGGGTTTCAAGGCGGTATTCATTGTGAAGATCCACAATGAGTGTGTAGCATGGAGCGTTGCTAGTGATGCGTAGCACTATGATCTGCTGGCGGCGCAGGAGTGTAGGAGCTGCGTATCCCCAGACGGGAGCTGCGTACGTCATCAGAGGTCATCAGATGTCATGTATACCCTCCTATTTAGTGTACTTCCCAGTTGAGCATTGGGTAGAGTTGTTTGAGCCTGCGTATGGATAGAATCGTTTATGCTAGAGGGAACAGAAGAGAACACGAGGTAGCGAACATTGCCTATGAACGCTGTGTTGTCAGGATACAGGATACAAGTCTATCTTGTTAGAGCCACAATGCGAAACTTTGCTATTCAGTGAGGATTATTTTGCATGGCGAGCGCACTGTTCTTGACGGAGTATGCAAAGTGGCGCAGAAAGGAAGAATTTGAGTGTCTCAATTTGTGCGGAAGTGTGGAGATCGTGCACTTTACACGGAATTGCATCTTCATCTCCGCTTAACATTGGTCCAAAATTTCCTTGTATGTCGGCTGCAATTATTCCCCGGCTTCTCATTACCATTGAGGCGAAATTTATAACAGAACACTAACCACCGACGTCGAGCATCATCTCAAGAGGTGAAACAGTTAGCGTTTTCACTACGTCTGTAAGGTCTAATCGTCATATTCTTTTTTTTTTCTGAAACAAAAATGGTCTATTGGCAAAGAGCGTGCTTCGTGATCCAAAGAACGGGGGTTCATATCTCGTTCAGACCACAACTTCTTCACTATGATTTTTAATCAAGAATTCACTTCTGCCGGCCGAAGTGGCCGAGCGGTTCTGGGCGCTTCAGTCTGGAACCGCGCGACCGCTACGGTCGCAGGTTCGAATCCTGTCTTGGGCATGGATGTGTGTGATGTCCTTAGGTTAGCTAGGTTTAAGTATTTCTAAGTTCTAGGGGACTGATGACCCCAGATGTTAAGTCCCCTAGTGCTCAGAGCCAATTCACTTCTCACAGATGTTGGAGTGGCCACGAAAGACATGTGGTTTAGATTCCACGTTAAACTGCAGGTCTCCATTTTCCGATTAGGTAACTGCGGAATGTTAGGGACGTGTAAGTAGCTCCAGTGGCGTCCAATTGAAAGACCTGCAAGAGGGCCTACCGGGTGCACCAGACAAAAGTCTCTTTTCTTGTTCACTCCAGTGAAAACCTGACTTAAACTATACAAACGTTTTTTGAATCGACAGTTCAATTCTTGCACATGTAATTCTGATAAAAGTGGCTAGCAGAGGGGATAAAATCATGGCAGTGTTTGATGTCACAGACGACTTCCATCAGTGAGGACTTATAATTTGTTGAAATGAAATGTGTCTTGCAGTACTACATTTTATAACAATTCCTAAATGCCATTCCTTATAATAATGTTTTAATGTTGTACATGTGACTATCAGTGAAACAGTTTTCTGTTTATTTCCTGTAGTCGTCACAAAAAATGCGAAGTGTCTATTGAATGACAAAAACAAACATTTTTCTTGCACCAGGCACACCGGACAAAGGAAAAATTGATGCAGTCAGGCACTTCGCGGTAACCACTAGTTATATTTAGACAGCACTGCGATGGAATCAAAAATGGTCCCAGCCGTTGTTCTGTATATTGCGCTGCATAGCAGGCCTACTTCATCAAATTCGTCAAGTATGGCTAAGAAAACTGGTAATGCACAAATGACTGGAAGAATGCTGATCTGCTGATAAACCTGATATGAGAGAGAGGTATCCGAAATAATGTTGTCTGATAATTGCCTGAAAAATGCTTTCCACTGTCGAAAAAATTCTTTATCGAGAGGTTGAATCGCACTAGTAGTTCCAGGCTGAATCCACATTACATCTACAGATTTTTCGTCGTCCTCCACAAAAACAGAGGCGTCGTTATGTCCAGATCATGAATCCAACAAAAGCAATGAATTAGTTTCGGCAGGTGGTAGCAATACCTTTCGAACGAAAAGTTGAAAATTATTCTTTCCCAATTTTGCCAGATTTCGATACGCCGACTACAAGATTTGTGCAACTAACAGTCCATTTTTTTATTTTTGGTCCTAATTTGCCTTGCGGTTGTTGAAGACAGATATACTGCTCCGGAAACAGTAAACCAATCATACGTATCTCTGGAATTATCTTACATGAATGTATCTTTGCATTCCTTGACTGGGCAACCGACTCCGTCTCTTTTTTTTTTTTCACCCCGAAATGATAAAGTGCGATGTGCACGCAGTTCTTTCACGAAACCTGACTGATCAGCGTTGTCAACAGACTGATCAGCGTTATAAACAGCAGTTGCGGGGATAACAGCAAGTTTCGTCTTTACGTCACCTATGAATTTCTCTATAGCATTGTCTATCACTGGCAGCTGCTCTACACGTTTACGTGACGTAAATTTGCTAATTTTGCGACTTACTATTCTGTATGATTTCTTGAACCTGCGTAGTCAGGTCGACGAAGCCTGGAAATTAGCAATGTTAATCTCAGATGCAATCCAGAGGACCCAGTCTCGTAGATCTCTATCGGGAACGATGCTTAGCCTCTCACGAGCAGTTCGAAATCTTTCGAACACATTCAGATGGTTTCGAGTTTCCGTTTGGCGCATATTTCTTAATTTATGGAATTCATTCTTCCATTTGTACAGTTCACGCTCCGATTTTACGAAATGAAAACGCCTTTGCACAATGCGATAACTGCAAGCGTTTCTTCCTTCCTTCGTTTAACCAATATTTCACTTCCTTTTCTTTGTCGCTGAAAGCTGCTGCAGTACGTGTTCTTTTTTTTCCGACGTCATCCGAACCACACTTCATGGAATCGTCACAGTTATTTCCTATTTCTTCTAACGTATCCACAATTTCAAACGAAATGTCGATATCATTCGAATGACTGTCAAGGAATTCAACTAACAAATGACACATATGTACGTCCTCAGGAGACGTAGGTGATTTCGGCTGGAAACGACGTTCTTCACTAAATTGAGAACGTTAATTGGATTCCACATTACTGTGAAAATGGAAGGAAAAAAGGTACTATTAGCAGGCACGCCTTACGAAAGCACAACAAATATTAATTCAGCTTTGTCTGTATTGTCAGTGCTTACCCATGCAGCAATAAGCAACTGATAATTTGTAATAGATGTTACTTGAGTGGCTAATTCGAGAGAATAGTAACTGTGTACTTAACGCTCGCATTGCGTCGTGTTTTCTGTTTACAAATGTACCGCCGACTTCGGCTGTGTGTGAGCGCGCGCGCGCGCGCGTGCAGTCGCTACTGCCCCAATAGAGGTGTACATTTCTTCCGCCGCCTGGAACGTTACGAATTTGGCAGTTTTCAGCTATTTTTTTAAATAATTGCAGTGCCTCTTAACAGCTAAAATTTTGACGGTGCATTTCTTTCGTTGTCTTCTTCCTGTGTAAAACATTTCAGGGTAGGTTTCGACATGTCTTATTGGACCATTCCCTCGTTAGTCTTTTAACGATCTCAAATGACAAGTCCTGTACTTGGTCAAACAGGGCTTGAGTGCATGTATCAATTCTATCATTAGCTTTTCAGCAGAAATAGCAAAGCTCCACCATTATGTAGAATGCCTCTGAATGTGTGTCAGTATTAAGGCCCAATACTGCTTTGCAACTCCAAGCTCACATATTTGAACACACTGCATATTCTTTTCTGAAATAACTTCTAAACTCGGTCTACTGGCACACAGGCAACAAGGATTTAGAAAACATCATTGTTATGAAACACAACTAGCTCTTTACACATACAAACTGTTGAGTGCTATTGACAAGGGATTACAAATTGATTCTGTATTTCTAGATTTCCAAAAGGCTTTTGAATCTGTACCACACAAGAGGCTTGTAGTGAAATTACGTGCTTATGGAATATCGTCTCATTTGTGTGACTGGATTCGTGATTTCCTGTCAGAGAGGAAATAGTTCGTAGCAATTGACGGAAAGCCACAGAGTAAAATAGAAGTGATATCTTGCGTTCCCCAAGGTAGTGTTATAGGCCCTCTGTTGTTCCTTATCTAAATATAAGATTTAGAATACAATCTCAACAGCCGTCTTAGGTTGTTTGCAGGTGATGCTGTCGTTTACCGTCTAGTAAACGCATCAGAAGATCAAAACAAATTGCAACACAATTTAGAAAAGGTATCTGAATGGTGCGAAAATTGACGATTGATCCTAAATAATGAAAAGTGTGAGGTCATCCGCATGAGCGCTAAATGGAACCCATTAAACTTCGGTTGCACGATAAATCAGTCTAATTTAAAGGTTGTAAATTTAACTAAATTCCTAGGAATTAGAGTTAAGAACAATTTAAATTGGAAAGAACGTGTTTGTACGAAGGCAAACCAAAGATTGCGTTTTGTTGGCAGAGCACTTAGAAAATGTAACAGATCTACTAAAGAGACTGCCTACACTATGCTTTCCCGTCCTCTTTTTGAGTACTGCTGCGCGGTCTAGGATCCTTACCACATAGGATTAACGAAGTACATCGAGGAAGCTCAATGAAGAGCAGCACATTTTGTATTATCGCGAAATAGGGGAGAGAGTGTGACGGACATGGTACAGGGTTTGCGGTGGACACTATTAAAACAAAGTCGTTTTTCGTTTCAGCAGAATCTTCTCACGAAATTTCGATCACCAACTTTCTCCACCGAATGGGAAGATACTTTCCTGACGCAAACCTACATAGGGAGGAACGATGAACATGATAAAACAAGGGAAATCAGAGCTCGCACGGAAAGGTATAGGTGTTCGTTTTTTCCGCACGCTGTTAGAGAGTGGAATAATAGAGAATTATTTTGAAGGTAGTTCAATGTACCCTCTGCCAGGCGCTTAAGTGTGATTTGCAGAGCATCCATGTATATGTAGATGTAGATGTGTTCTCAGGCAGGAAGCCACTAAGCATCCTACAACATATACATTGACTGTCTTCAGAATCATAAAATAAAAGTCGTTCTGATTTCTGCCATGTGTACTGGCTCTCGGTATTTAATGTGGAATGAAGAGTTTATGCCACTGTAATTCAAATGGTACATCATTACTACAATAATAACACTTTCCAATAACATATCACCTCATAATAACAGAGCTTAGTAAAAATTTGTGGAAGAATTTTCTTCACGAAGCTTTTGTTGCTGAACTCAAACGTGCACACTGTCTGCATCATTTTCTTGTGCTGAATTGTCTAGCTAATACTCTTTTTTATGTTATAAATATGTTTTATGCCTAAGAGGATGCAATGTGCTGAAGTGTTCCTCATGAACACACTCTCTTACTTTCTTTAAAATTTCCACCTATGGTATTCCTGCTGCAATTAAACCAGCAAGCATTGTTGTATAAGTATGCATAAGATGGTAAGACCACACAGAGAAGCAGAAATTGTATTGAGAGATCTTCAAGGACCGATTTTACTAACATCATTTCATCTGCTGGAAAGGGAAGCTACACCCTTAACTACAAGGCAATTTTATTCACAAGTGATTTGCCATATATCTTATCACTGTTAGACTATGTGATAACAAACCCAGACCACAGGAAGCTCAGGTTACAATAACAGATACCCAATCAATAGCCAGTATACCCTCCTCTCATGGAAATGCAAGTGAATATTCTCGCATGCCAACAATCACAACGTTACAGCCAGATTGAAAACAGGCTTTAGTTAGCATTTTTGGAATTAAACGTTTCCATAATTACATTTGTGGCAGACTGTTCACACTTCTGATGTACCACAAGCCCCTTCTGTCCATTTTGAAACCCTCAATGGTAATTCCAACCCTCATGACACATTGGCTGCTGTGGTTGGCCCTGTTCCTCTCCAAATACAAATATGACATCCAATATCGCTCTTCTGCTGCCCATGCCAATGCGGACCTCCTCTCCTGTCTGACTTTTGGTGTAGATAGTGACTTCAGTGAGGATCCCAAAGTTTGCTAACATCTGGGTGAGGAAGACACAGATATCATCTCCTGTGCCTAGTGGCACAGCATATGGTAAATGACCCAGCTATCAAGCTGGTTCTGAAATATACCACACAAGGATGGCCCATGGGCAGGAAACAGCTCTTGCACCGTGATCTCCGAGCCTACTGGACCAGGCAACAGGAACTTTCCTCCCTATACGAGGTTGTGTTACTACAGGGCTCCATGGGGCATGCCTTGTGTGCTCATCTCCTTCAGGCAATGGGTTTCTGTTTGTGTTCTGCATGCAATCTACCATCTCTGCAAGCACCATACAGGTCTTGGCACAGTTATTCGCCCTGGAAGGTTTACGAGGAACATTGGTTTGTGACATGAACCCCAATTTACATCAGGTGAGTTCCAGGCCTTCTGTTCCTCAAATGGCATGTTGCTGCTCCACATGGCACCATTTCACACTGCCTCCAATGGTATGGCTGAGCAGTCAGTGCCAAACTTCAAGTCTCAACACTCCATTGAAGATGCCTTGACACATTTCTTCTCGTCATACTGGGCATCAACTCACGATGGATCCTCACCGGTAGAGAAGTTATATGGCTGGCAACATTGAGCACAGCTTTCTTTGATGTACCCCCATGCCAGCCCCTCACCACCACCAGCTAATTGATGACAATGTTCTTCTCCACATGCTCCAGAATTGGAGCAGACCTATGGTTGCGGCTATCCACTGTGGCAGCCTGCCATCATTCTCCGATCACTTGGTCGGGTGATGGTCTAAGTCCAGCTGCTTCTGGGAGGTCGCTGCTGCCAGCATCTCAAGCAAGTCTGAACATGTCATGGACCAGACCCACCGACAGATTACTTAATGCTTTTCTATGTTCCAGATTTCCATGAAAAGGCAGGCATAGCTTCCTCAGCTGATAAACCAGCTCAGGACCCTCCAATGCATGCTGCAGGTCAATAAGCCGTCCTCCCAACTCGAATGGATGTCAACCCTTACAGCTCCACCCTGCCTGGCAGCAACTCCTACTTCACCAAAGCTACTGGGCCCTTTCAGTGCTTCAACGCATTGGAAGGGGAAGGCATTGCTATGGTGCCAAGTGGCACCATCTGCAACCTGCACCACAACTACACTGCACAGGCAAGGAATGGTGCTGATCATACACACGGCCACGACATGGCCGGAGGCCTAAGTTATTGGCAAGTCACCAGGAGGCATACCAGAAGTGAGGAGCATCATCAGTCATAGCCAGAGGACACTGCAGTACCACCTAGGCATGCATCTGCTGGGGATGTGTGTAAAGAGGGCAGCACATCTCTTCTGGAAGAATTGATATTTAAGAAGATGCAGCGACCACAACAAGGAGTTCCCATAGCCAAGAGCTGGACACATTATGCCAGCAAGAGCTGGACACCTCATATACAGGCTGCAATGTAGTGCCTCCATAGCTCTCATGGGTGTGCCAGCAAAGTAGATGATAATCGAAACTGAAATGTAGTTTATAGTGCTATCTGTGTAGATTGTTTATTTTCTGGCCGACTCTTGGGCACTAGCAAGACAACAAAATGTTAGTGTATGTGTCATCTCACAATAGGAGTGGAATATAGTTTCTGTGTAATATTTGGCCTTGATGCATCCTCCTGGATGGAGTAAAGAACGATTGTGAACTTCTACCAGAGCTACTCATTAAGACCCAGTCTAGGAACATAATAGTATGGTGTATGGCAGAGGGTATCAATGGTTCCAGAGGGTACCATGCATTGTTAGACATTTCCTTTCCTATTTTACTCCCAAATGGAGCAAGAGAAAATGATGGTCTCAGTCTCTGTATGAGTACTAATTTCTCTTATCTTGTCTTCATAATCCTTATGCAAATTTTTTGCTGCTGGCAATAGCATAATTCTTCACTCAGCTGCAAATACCCATTCTCTAAATTTTCTAAATAGGATTTTTCAACAAAAGTATCACAGTCCCACCAGATATTCCCATTTCACTTCACAAAATATCCCCATAACACTCGTTGGTTGCTCAAATCCACTGGTGTCAAATCTAGAGGCACACCTCTGAATTGCTTTGAGGTCTTCCTTTAATCTGACCTGGCATGGATCCCAAGCCTTCAAGCAGGAGTTAAGACTGAGATGTTTGTCTAATGATGTCATAAGGAAAATAACGTTTTGATTTCCAACATTTCCCATCATTTATGAAAACGCTCTGCTTTTGCTTTAGAATTTATCTTTCCAGTTCACAGTGCTGGTGGCAGATGATGGATGCAGTGCTACCATTTTTGTTATCATCTGCAGAGCTACATGTTCATTTCACCAGTCTCTTGAAGGGAACACAATGTCTCAATAGTACATTGTACTGACATGATTAAATTTGCACCAGTTGCCCTTTAGGAAGAACTACTCCCCTGCACACACAACTGCAAACAAAAAAGACACACACACCAGCATCACACAAATTGCAACAACAGAATGTAACAAAACTGGAACGCATTTTTGATAACAAACACATGTAAAATGCGTGCTTGACAGACCTGGATAAGTGTCGCAACATATGTACTGTCTGTAGTGATTAAACTATATAGGGTTTTGAAAGGAATAATACCTGCCATTCATCAACTTCAGTGAAGCTTATGATTTTCTTCTTAATAGTGAGACTTGCTTTATGGCTCCAAATTATTTTTTCCATGGCCAGGTGAAAATGCTTCCCAGTCTTTTAACACTCTCCAATAACAAGTCTTGTGCTAGGTCAAGTAGGACCTGAGTGTATGTATCAAATTTATCATTAGCTCTCCATGAGAAATAAGAGAGCCTCACCATCACATGGAGTGACTCCAAATATGTGTCAGTGTTAAGTTAAGGCATAATACTGCTCTGTAACAGTAAGCTCACATATTTGGACACCCTGCAATTCATTTCTAAAATAACTTCCAAACTCTTAAGCTCATTGGTGCTCTGCAGAATAAATTAAGAATCTTCCAACACCTGAGAAAATTTCCAGCAATCAGCCTCAAAATTCAAAGTTTTAAGAACTATGATTTTTCTACACTCCCACAGTGTATATTTCACCTTACTTGATAATGATTCACCTCAGTCCCTGGTCAAAGTGCCAAATGCACAACAACCTATTTTCACTGTACTAAAGCATTGTAAAACAGATAGCTATTGCAGATGTCTGAAGGAATACCTCTAAACATACCATACCAAATAAATAATAGTGTGTGATACTGCTGTAATATGTTAGAATGTGTTCTCAGGCAGGAAGCCACTACATTCTATACAACAGATACATTGACTACCTTCAGTATCATAAAATAAAAGTTGTATTGATTTTTGTCATGTGTACTGTCTCTGAGAATTTTATGTGGAATAAAGAGTTAATGTCATTTTAATTCAAATGGTACATCATAACTACCATAAGAAACTTTTCTATAATATATAATCATCTAATAACAGAACTTCTTAAAAAATTACAGAAGAATATTCTCCAGGAAGATTTAGTAGCTGAACATGTTTCAATTAAGAGTACACAAACAGCCAAACAATACCCTGTAAATACGCCTCTCATGGAAATACACTTGAATATGGCTGCATACAAACAATCATAAAGTTGCCAAATGATATTCACTGAATTTCTCAGAAACACCTAATATCCTTCTGTCATTGAGGAATGGGTAAGTTTCAGCTTCATTACGTTCCATACATTGCCATTTGGCAACAGATGGTGAGCTCGCTGACCAGAACAGGTATTGTACACATTGACTAGCATCTTGTGTTGCAGCAGATGTATGTAATTATGCACTGTCCTGCTGAAAAATACACATTATTTTCTCACCAAAAAGAAGGTAGTAGCATGGTGGAAAGCACCTGTGCCAAATAGCTGGCACTAGTTAGTTTACCCTCACATCACTGAAGACAAGAGTTCTATTTCAGTCTCCAGTGAACTGTTCCATGGCACAATCTAAACATTCTTGCTGATGTTATGGTATCATTGAAAGCATGAATAGAGCACATGTGATCTTAGTCCTACTGAAATCAGGTTTTACCAGTGCACCTTAGCTATACATTAGGTGCAACATGAACTCCTATTTCTTCTCTGGATGATGTTTGGTAAGCCACTGCTACTCTCACAAAATGTTGATCATCAAGTGTGTCTGTACTACACAGACAGATGTGGAAATGTTCCACAAACTATGTTGAAAGTGATGACATCCCCTGATACATTATGTTCAATGTGTGCATCAGCCCACCAATTTGTAAATGTAAATGCAGTTTCCCAGAGGCACATAATGTGACCCTGTTCAAATGGCTGAAGTTGCAACAGGAGTAAATACTTATTGGCAGGGCATTTTTGTTCCCTAGAATTAATGTTGCTGACAGGGTTCATCTCTTATCTCAGCACAGTTATTGCTGTTAACTTACTCTTACCTTTGAAATGAATTTCACAGCTAGTTATAAGGGAACATACAGTTTAGCATGGACTCCAAACTAAGCATTTTTCACAATACTAACACTGCAAGAGATAAAATAAATGATAAATTATAGATAAAAACCCTGGAAATGATTGGTGACAGAAACAGTGACCTTCAGATCTGTAGTCTGAAACTCCAACACTTACCCACTCAAACATATTTTAAATGAAGAATTTGCCCAAAATAATAAACTTTGTGACATATTCCACTGCAAATTTTAAATCTAAACCAAATTTGTTACATCTAGTCAACACTTATGGGAATTTTAATTGAAAATTACATTTGTAGGACAAGACAAAGATGTTCACTTCTGTTCAATTTTTGTGTATGTCACAAATGGCATGAATGTTAAACACAGTTGTGTTCACTTCCTATTAACTTTAAGTGATTGTCATAAATATTAATGCATAATAGGCCAGCATGTAGGCTCCCTCCTCCCTCCACTCCACCCTTCCACTGAACCCCCCCCCCCCCAACCCACACACACACACACACACACACACACACACACACAATCTTACACATTGCATGTGAACTAAGCTATCAATTATTTGAGAAAATTCTGTAAATGGCCTATGGAGTATAGTATTAATTAAATTGATATATTAATTAAATTGATCAAACTGAAGAACATAATAGTAATGTTTAATTGATTTGGTCAGGTTTTTCAAAGTGAATATACAAGATAAAGATTTCTTATAAATACAGACAGTCACAAGTAGACTGTGTTAACACAATAAGGAAAACACGTAAATAGAATAATAAAGCTGAACTGAAAGAACGTTTTACTGCTTATTCAAAAGTTACATGAACATAAAGACTATACTGACTAAGTACAAGAAAATGGACAAACTTTAATAATGGAAGGAACTGCATTAACAGCACACATTTAAAAGTGCATATTGGTTTGTTCAAACAACCATCCTGATATTTGTATTGAGTAATTTACAAAACCCCAGGAAACCTAAACAAAGATGGACAGCAGAGGATTTCAGACTCATTCCTACTAAATGTGGATCCATTGTTTTACTACAAGTTGCTTGTATTCAGCCTAAATCTAATCGTTTGGTTTCAGTGGTAATTTCTTATTCATAGGATGTCAGGGACTCTGCACAAAGCAAAAGTTGGGGAACATTTGTCTTGACATTCACTAGGTTCCTTTCTGTGGATCCATCCTCTGCTACACAAAGCTATTCATAGGGCTTAGGAGATGGAATTTCCTAAGAACCTCTGGTACTTTAACTTGTATATAGGTTTGTCACTTCCAGTGCTAACATATTTTACAAGACCCCTTCCTCAGTGGCCACAATTTCTTAAAATGATGATGAATTGCTTACTTTTACATTGCTTCCTCTTTTTATGACTGGAATAATCTCTGCTCCTTTTACTTCTTGTTCGCTGAACACTGTCACTTAGACAGTGTAAAATGGAGAGCAATGACTTCTTGCCAGGTAGTTGTTCTTCTGTGAACAAATTGTTAAACTAGTTTCGACATCTACATCTAAACATGTGCTTCAGAAGTCACAGTAAGGTGTACAGCAGAGGGTACCAATGATACCAGAGAGTACCATCCATTATTAGTCATTTCCTTTCCTACTACAGTCAGAAAAGGAGTACGGAAAAATTGAATGTCTCAATGCCCCTGTATGAGTACTAATTTCTCTTGTCTAGTCTTCATAATCCTTATGCAAATTCTATATTAGCAGCAATAGAATAGCTCTGCAGGCAGTTGCACTATGTCTTCTCTAAATTTTTTGAATAGCATTTGTGGTGTCACCACCAAACACCACACATCCTAGGTGGTAGCCTTTAAATCAGCCACGGTCCATTAGTATACGTTGGACCCGGGCGTCGCCACTATCAGTGATTGCAGGCCGAGTGCCGCCACACGGCAGGTCTAGTCTAGAGAGCCTCCCTAGCACTCGCCCCAGTTGTACAGCCGACTTTGCTAGCGATGGTTCACTGTCTATATACGCACTCATTTGCAGAGATGACAGTTTAGCACAGCCTTCAGCTATGTCATTTGCTATGACCTAGCAAAGCGCCATGTTCAGTTACTATAATTACTTCAAGAATGTATTCCAAACAGATAATATTGTGAATCATATGCCATCAAGAGCAATGTTCATCATTAAGTCTCAAACTAATTACGTCCGCTTTCTGAATTCTCATTTCTTGTCATGTTCCAGACCTCACGTCAGTATAGTTCTTCCCTCCTCACACCAGCCTGCATGAGCTAAAACACGTGCATTTCAGTCTCCACTCATAACACGGTGTTGGCTCTTCTGCCAACATAAAAGCATTTTGCAAAAAAAGCATCACAGTCACTCCAGGATTTCCCATTTTAATACACAAAGCATCCCCATAATACTCACGTGTTAATGAAACCCACTTATGACAAATGTAGAAGCACAACTCTGAATTGCTTTGAGGTCTTCTTTTAATGTAACCTGGCATGGATCCCAAACCCTCAAGCAGGACTTAAGACTGAGTTTGCTGCATGTTTGTCTATTGATGTCATAAGGCAAGAGTATTTTGATTTCTAATGTTTGCATCATTTATGAAAGCACTGTGCTTTCCTTGAATAATGCAACTTTCCAGTTCTCAGTGGTACTAATAGATGACTTTTGCAGGGCTATCACTTTTGTTATTATCTGCAGAGCTTCATCTTCATCTAACCACTGTCTTGGAGGGACCATGATCACTCAACAGTATATCATAATGAAATCAATAAATTTGTGCAAGTTGCCCTTCAACTTAAAATCGATACAGGAAGAAATTCAACTGTGTACACACACCTCAAAACAAAAAATCACACACACACACACACACACACACAAAGACCAGTGTCACACACTCTACAACATCAGAAACAACTGTCTAGCTGATACTCTTTTCTGATATTATAAATATGTATTCTGTCTATCAGGAGCTACACACTGAAGTATCCTTCATGAACACAATCTCTTATTTTCTTTAAAATTTAAAGTTGTGGTATTTCTGCTGCAAGTAAACCACAGAGCATTACTTTATAGGTATGGGTAAGATGGTAGGACTCCACAAAGAAGCTGTGACTAGTCTAGAGCTTTACACCAATGTTGCATGACTCCATCTTTGTCATTCAATATTTTACCAAAACTGCTTTTCATGGCAGTTCCTCAAAAGTGCAAGTGTAATATGAAAGGGACATCTGGTCCTCAAACATCCTTTCAACAGTTCTCATTATGATGCAGTGTTTAAGCTTTCTAGGATGGTGATTGACTTTGTGATTGTTCACGTTCATGTGAGAAATAAGGTAGAAAAACATATTAAGAGCTCTTCAAGGAATTACATATTCCAATATAATGGAAAATGGGGAGCAGTGACTTCTTGACTAGGTGAGTTCTTCTTCTCCAAACATTTAACTACTCTAGTTTCTACATCTCCATCTACACATGCTCTGCAAGTGAAACACTGTGGTGTATGCCAGAAGGTATCAAGGGTAGAGTGGGTTTCCTAGAATATTTCACCCACAAATGGAGTGGTTGGAAATGACTATCTCAGTGTCTATTTATGGGAACTGATTTCTCTTATCTTGCCTTCATAATCCTTCTGCAAATTGTATGTTAGCAGCAGGAGAATAATTCTGCAGTCAGCTGCCTATATCTTTCCTCCAAATTTTCTTAGTAGTATGTTGAAAAAAAAAGCATCATAATCATATCAGGGATTTCCATTTGAGTTCACAAAGCATCTAGATAACCCTTGTGTGTTGATCAAACCCAGTGATAACAAATGTAGAAGCATACCACTGAGCTGCTTTGAAGTCTTCTTTAATCTGAACTGAGGTGGCTCCCAAACACTCAAAAATACTTACGACTGAGTTTGTTGCATGTTTGCGTAATGCTGTCAGCAGAAAAGGAGCATTTTGATTTCTAACATTTGCCATCATTCATGAAAGCACTATGCTTTTCTGGTATAATGCATCATTCCACATCACAGTGCTGATGATAGAAGACAGCTGCAGGGCTACCATTTTTTTTATCATTTGCAGAGCTTCATCTCTATTTAACCACTGTCCTAAATGGACCATGATGAAGCCATAGCACATCATGATGACATGAATAAATTTGCACAAGTTGCCCTTCAACTTAAAATTGATAGAAGAAGAAACATAGCTGCACATACACACCTGCAAACAAAATAAGGTGCACACACACACACACACACACACACACACACACACACACACATGCACAAATTCCAACTAAGCTTCAACATTATATGAAGTGACTCCAAAAACATGCCAGTGCTAGGGCATAATACTGCTCTGCAACAGTAAGCTCACATGTTTCGACACCCTGCAGATTCATTTCTAAAATAACTTCCAAACTCTTAAGGTTATTGGCCCTCTGCAGAATATATTAAGGAATCTTCCAAAATCTGAGACATTTGCCTCCTTTCAGCCTCAAAATTAAAAGTTTTCAGAACTATGTTTTTACCACACTCCCATATTGTATATTTCACCTTACTCGGTAATGATTCACCTCAGTAACAGGTCAATATGCCAAATGCACAACAACCTATGTTTACTGTACTTAAAGCATTGTTATACAGGCACCGATTCCTGATGTGTGACAAGAATACCTGTAAACTTACCACAACAAATAAATAATACTATGTGATACTGCAGTGATGTGTTAGAATGTGTTTTCAGGCAGGAAGCCACTAAGCACCCTACAACAGATACATTGACTGTCTTCAGCATCATAAATTAAAAAGTATTACTGGTTTTTGCCATGTCTCTCAGTGCTTTATTTAGAATGAAGTGTTTATGCCATTTTAATTCAAATGGTTCCACATAACTAGCATAAAAACACTTTCCTATAACATATCATCTTCTAATAACTGAGCTTTGTAAAACATCACAGCAGAATCTTTTCCAGGAAGTTTAATTTACTGAACACAAAGATGCACATTGACTGCATCATTTTCTTGTGCTGAATTGTCTAGCTGATAGTCTTTTTTGATATTGTAAATGTTTTTTTTCTCTCAGGATGCAACCCACTGAAGTATCCTTCGTGAACGCAATCTCTTACATTCTTTAAAATTTCATCATGTGGTATTTCCGCTGCAACTAAACCAGCAAGCATTACTTGGTAAGTATGATTAAGATGGTAAGACCCCACAGAGAATCTACAACCAGTCTAAAACTTTTCACCAATTTTGAATGACTCCATCTTTGTTATTCAATATTTTACCAAAACTGCTTTTCATAGCATGTCCCCAAAATATAAAAGGAACCTCTGATTCTCAATCACCCTTTCATCTCTTCCCATGATGATGCAGTGTCTAGGCTTTATAGGATAGTGAAACTAGTGTGTTGAGTACTAAATTGGTTTTGATTGTTCCTGTTCATGTGAGAAATAAGGTACATATAATATTAAGAGCTATTCAAGGAATTATATGTTGCAACATAATGGAAAATAGGGTGCGGTGTCTTCTTGATCAGGTTAGATCATCTTCTGCAAACAATTAGCTACACTAGTTTTTAAATTTCCATCTATATCCATGCTCCGCAAATCACAGTATGGTGTATGGTGGAGGGTAGCAATGGTACTGGAGGGTACTGTGCACAACTAGTTATTAACTATCCTATTTCACTTGTAAATTGAGTAAGGGAAAATGATTGTCTCAAAGTCTCTGTATGAGATCTGATTTCTCTTATCTTGTCTTCATAACCTTTATTGTATATTAGCAGCAGGAGAATAATTCTGCAGACAGTTGCAAATATCTCTTCTCTAAATTTTCACAGTAGTATTTTGCAAAAGGGGCATCACAATCCCTCCAGGAATTCCCATTTGGGTTCACAAAGCATCTCCATCGCATTTGTGTGTTGATCAAACACAGTATTAACAAATATAGAACCACACCTCTGATTTGCATTGAAAAAAATTCGGTTACATTAATTAATAAGTCAAGAGAGATTCAATGGCCTTACAACAGCTGTATTTTGAGTAATAGTAACCTTAACAATTTTAAGTTGTTTTCTTGATATATTTAAAGAAACTTCTACACTTAGAACCACATGCAACAAAATCACTAATAAACTTAAATGGATAACCCAGGGTATAAAAATTTCTAGTGCCAGAAAGAGGAAACTCTACAATGAACTGAAACAGAATAAAAACAGACATTTTACTGAGTATCTTTTCATTATAATCCTATATCTTGAGAAGTTGTGAGGACAGCCAAGCAAATGGCAAACAAGAAGTGTACAACATAAAAGTAAAACAAAAGCAGTGTGGTCTGTCATCAAATGAGAGTTAGGTGTTAGAGATAGTAGTAATGAAATACCTAGGATTAAAGTAGATGATAACTTTATTGTAAACCAGGTTCAAATATTAGAGTGTTTACATGAATTCTTCATAAATGTGGCAAAGTCAGATGTTGACATAGCAGAGTATCAGAGTAAAGTTAATCCCTTTGGAATTCACCAAGAAGCTGAGTATCTTACAGATTTTAAAAAGGTCACAATGAAGAATGTGAAAAATGTTATATTATCATTAAAAAATAAATACTCTGCTGGTTGGGATGCGATACCCACTAAAGTGACCAAAAAGGTGTATGGCAAAATAACACATTCCCTAACTAAAATATTCAATCAGTCTTTTGAACAGGGATTCTTTCCCAATGCTTTGAAGTATGACGAAGTCAGACCTATGTCCAAGAATGGATCAAGGGAAGACATTGGAAACTGCTGGCCTATTTCTATTCTTCCAGTCCTGTCAAAAATGTTAGAGAAAGTAGCTGCAATCCATATCAAAAACTTTATTGTAAAATATATTATTATAAGTAACAAATTTGGCTTTAAACCAGGAAAAACCCTCTGGATGCAGTGAATAACTTTATTGAAAATGTAGGCAAATCATTGGATCAGAGCAGTAAAGTTGCAGGTATCTTCTGTGATCTGACAAAAGCATTTGACTCTGTGAATCATGACCTGCTTATCTACAAATTAGACAAATACTGGATTAAGGACAATGTTCTACATTGGCTAACATTGTACTTACACAACAGAAAACAGAGGGTAACTATCACCTCAGATGCATTGAGTTATTATTATAAAAGGAGTACAGTATCACAAGGTGTGCCTCAAGGCTCCATTTTGAGGCCAGTCCTGTTCCTGTTCTATGTAAATGACTTTCCCATAAATATAAATTCCCCATCAATTCTGCTTGCAGACAATACTTCTGTTTTGATTGACGGTGATGATGCAGAAAAAATTCCAAGATCCATGGTAAGCACATTGGATACCTTAGAAAACTGGCTCCAGTTAAATGGGTTGAAACTGAACATTGCAAAAGCCCATATGGCACATTTCAAAATCAAATGTTCAAAATCTGAGGAACTTAAAATACAATATAACAATCAACCTATAAAAGAAGTTGGCATGGTCAAATTCCTGTTATTAAATGTGGACAAAAACTTAAGCTGGAATACACATATTAGCTTCCTATGAAATAAACTAAGCAGTTTTGAATTTGGAATGCAAATACTATAAAATTCCACTGACATGAGTACACAAAAAAAAATGCTTATCTTAGTTATTTTGAATCTGTCATTTGATATGGGATAATTTTCAGGGGAAGTTCAAGTAGTATATCTCAAGTACTGAAACTGCAAATGAAAGTTGCCTGATACATGTGTACTGCACAGCAAACAGAATCTTGTCACACATTATTTCCGACACTAAAAATCCTAACTGTTCCCTCTGTATACATTTATGAAATAATAACCTTCCTACACAGCAGAAAAAATTATTTGAGAAGACTCATTTTAATCATACATATAACAAAAGAAATAAAAATAATTTTATGCCACCCATACACCAGTTGAAATTATGAACAAGGACTCCACAGCATATGGGGATGACAATATACAACAAGTTAATCGGCGAAAACACATGTAACAGAAAGCCAGCAATTTTAAAAATGAAGCTTCAGCAGATTCTGTGGGAGAAATGCTACTATACAATAGAAGAATTCATAGACAATGAAATGATAATTCAAGTGAGGGATAATTAATGGTTATATTGTATTGTATGTATATATATCACAGTTGCATTATTAATATGATGTTGTTTCTTGACATCAGATGTTCTTTGTTTATGGTGAAATTAAACAACAATTTGATGTGTCTCCTGCACCTGAAACAAATAATTTTGATTATGTACATTATGAGACAAATAAACTTGATAAGCATCCCAACATATGCATTGTCTGTAGAGATCACAGATTACAGGAGACAGTTTAGAAAGGACTACAACTTGTCATTTGTCAGCTTACGTGTAGCTAATGGTTTCCTTCTTAATACTGAGAAATGCTTCATGGATCCAAAATAATTTTGTAGTGGCCAGGTAAGAAGCCATCCCTACTTAGTTTTTTTACACTCTGAAATAACAAGTCCTTTACTTGTTCAAGCAGGATGTGTGTGCATGTACCAAATCTGTCATTTGGAGAAATAACAAAGCTTCACCATTATATTGATAGCCCCTGAACACATGACAGTGTTAAGGCCTAATACTGTTCTGCAACAATAAGTCCACTTATTTTTACACCCTGAATATTCATTTGTAAAGTCAGAGTCTTAAGATCATTGGGCCTCTGCAGAATATACTAAGAAATCTTCCAACACCTGAGAAAATTTCTGCCTTTCAGCCTCCAAATGCAAATTTTTAAGTACTGTGCTTTTATTACTTTTCCACCTTGCTGCATAATGATTCACCTCAATTCCTGGTCAATATGCGAAATACACAACAACATATGGCTACTGGACTTAAAGCATTGTAATATAGGTAGCTACTGCACAAGCCTAAGACAGACATGTTATAACAGACGATACCCAAACACTCAATCAATACCCTGTATATCCTCCTCTCATGGAAATGAAGGTGAATGTCCTCACATGACATCAATCATTAAGTTTCTGAATGGCATCCCCTGATTTCCTCAGTAGCACTTTGTGCACTTTGTTGCAATACAGCAACGATCTTCTCAGACTCTGGAGAATGGTTCCTGCTTTATCATGTTCCATACAGGTTCAGTTGGCACCAGATGATGATCTTGCTGGCCTGGATATTTATTATATGCAATGATGAGCATTTCTTGTTGCAACACTTGTATGTACATATGCACTGTCTTGCGAAGAAAATACCTCACCTTCCTGTGAACAAAATGGCAGTAGCATGGTGATAACAACCTGTCAAGTGTAGAGGCAATGAGTTACTGAATGCTGCAGAAAAGTCAAATGTGATCAAACGTTGTAACTGATGCTCCTCCCAACACCATGAAGCCTGAGTTAGGACCTGCATCGTGTGGGCAAATGCACCCTGGAATGGTCCACTCATCAGATCAACATGGGACTTGCGTACATCTGTCACTCACATTCAGAAGGGAAATACTCTCATCACTGAAGACAAGAGAGTACCATTCCACTCCCCAGTAAGCTCTTTCATGAGACCAGTGTAGTCATTATTGGTGATGTCATGGTGTCACTGCTGACCTCAATAAATGCACATGTAATTTTAGTTAGGCCTAGTAAAACTGGGCATTGCTAATGCTCATTGATTATACATCAGGTGCAACATGTGCTCTGATGTCTTCTGTGGATGATGTTTGGTAAGCCACTGCTGCTCTCACAAAATCTCAATCTTCAGGTGTGTCTGTATTATATACATCCAGAATGTGGTCTACAAAGGTGAAAATGTTCCTAGAATCATTGTTGAAAGCCGTGACCCACCACTGATACATTATGCTCAATGTTTGCATCAACCCAGTAATATGTCCATCCAGCTTCCCACAGGCACATAATGTGACCCCGTTCAAACAGCTGAAATTGTTCAACAGAAGTCCACACTCATCAGCAGGACATGATTCTTCCCTAGAATGAATGTGTGCACACAGTTCACCTCTGACCTCTGCTCAGTTACTGCCTGTGGAGTCAAATTACAGTATGCACAGACAGGCTCCAGAGTGTCATCTGAATGCCAAGGACCATGACAAATGAGGCACTAATACTACATACCCTTGGTATACACATACAATACTCTGGTGCCACTGAACACAGTCCTTGAGGGTGTTGGATCATTTATTTAGCTGTGTATCTCCACTGATTTTATCCCCATTGCATTCATTTATTTCATTCAGTGAAAGTAATTCAAGTGAGAAATTATCATTACTTATTGCCGAAAATGTTGGTGGGTCAAAATATCATGTAAAGCCATGCTATTACCTTCCACTGATCTTTGAAGTAACTTTCACAACAAGTTACATGGGGACATGTAGTTTAGCATGGATTCCCAACCCATGGTGCACCTCAGTATTTTTTACATTAACTGGCATTACAAGAGATAAAGAAGTCATAAGTTACAGACATAAATCTTGGGACAGATATGCGTGAAAACTGTGACCTTCAGATCCAACTGACACTCTCCAATGAGCCACTAAAATATATATTTGTTGAAGAATTAATTCAAAATATTAATATTTGTGACATATTGCAACGCATATTTTAAATCTACACAGAGATTATTTCATCTGATTAACATATATGGGAATTGTAATAGAAAATTACATGTTTAAGATAGAATAGAAAGATGTCCACTTCTGTTAAATTTATATGGATGTTACAAATAGCATGAGTGTCTAACACAGATCTCTTCAGTTCCTATTATCATTAAGTCATTGTATTATTTATTAATGTATAACAGGCCAATATGTTGCAACACTTCCACCCGCCCACTAACACGCACACCGACCAGTACACACAAACAACACACACACACACACACACACACACACACACACACACACACATGCACAAATAAGTTACACATCACTTGTGACCTAAGCTATCACATACGTGAAAAAAATTGTGCAAATGTTCTATGGAGCATAGAATTAATTAACATGAGCTAACCAAGGAAGGGAATAGCATTGTTTCATTGATCCTGTCAAATTATTCATAGTGAATGTATATGATAAATGATTTCTTACAAATGCTGTCAACCATGCACAGACTCTGCTAATGCAGTAATGAAAGTATCAGAATAACCTTTTGCGGCTTATTCCCATGTTACATTCACATAACACGATAGTAACAAATGAAGTACAAGAAAACAAACAATGCTTATTAATGAAACAAATTTAGAATTTACAATGGATTTGTTAAATATCATCCAGACATATGCCATGAGTAATTTCAAAAATCACATAAAACCTAAATGAAGTTAGCCAGCAGATGTTTTAATTGCTATCCCTCCTAAATGTGTGCCTAACATCTTGCTACAAGTTGTTTGTATTCAGCTTAAATCTGACTACATGCTTGAGGGTCAGTTTTTTACCAATAGGAAATCAGGGGCCCTGTAAAAACAAAGTTTGGGGGAATGTTTCTCCTGGCATTCATTTGGTCCCTCTCTGTGTGTCCATCCTCTGCCACAGAGGGCTACAAATGAGGATTTTACCTTCACAGGGCTTAGGACCTTACAGAAATTTTCAAAAACCTCTGGTAACCATATCCTGCTACTAGAGCATGCGTGTGTGAGTGCGCAAAGTGCAGCGTTACTGCGAGTGTGTGCTTATCACAATGACAACTGTATCAGCATGGAATGGCCACTAGAGGCCACCTATAGAAAGCGTACATACAGCACAATCTTGACCACACCATCTGCTGGCAACCTGCGCCTATATATGCTTGGAGTAGCACTGACTCATTCTCACTATGTTCTTTTAGTTTGTAGTACTCGCATCAGTTGTTCTGTGTACCAATTCTATGTATGACTTTTTATCTTGTTGTATGTGGAGTCATGAAAGGGTTATTCAATTTATAGTTCAGAAGTTTATTAATAAAGTCATATTTATGTTACTGGGGGCAGTTTTGTGTATTTTGGTTACTATATTGGTACTTTAATTTAAACATAGATTTGGTCACATGCATTGCTAATGAATATACTGTACAAGAATCCTACTTCAATGGCCACAATTTCTTAAGGTGATGATGAATTATTTTCTTATTCATCGCTTCCTCTTTTTACTTAGTGGAATGCTCTAAGTTACTAATACTTCTTGTTTACTAAACACATTGGTTCGTTCACTGGAAAACTGGGAGCAGCGACATCTTATCCAGGCAAGTTCCTCTTCTGTGAAGAAATGGCTACATTGTATTCTACATCTACATCTGTATACGCACTCTGCAAGTCACAATATGGTATGGTACCAGAGGGTACCAAAGGTAACAGAGGGTACCATTGTTCAAAATGGTTCAAATGGCTCTGAGCACTATGGGACCTAACATCTGAGGTCATCAGTCCAATAGAACTTAGAACTACTTAAACCTAACTAACCTAAGGTCATCACACACATCCATGCCCGAGGCAGAATTCGAACCTGCGACTGTAGCGGTCACGCGGTTCCAGACCGAAGCGCCTAGAACCGCATGGCCACACTGGCCAGTGGTACCATTGTTATTCATTTCCTTAATGACTGTCTCAGTGCATGTATATGAGTACCAATTTTTCTTATTTTGCCGTCAGACTCCTTCTGGAAGTTGTATGTTAGCAGCAGGAGAATAATTCTGCAGTCAGCTGCCTATATCTTTTTTCTAAGTTTTCTTAGTATGTCGCAAAAAGAGCATCACAATCCCTCCAGGGATTCCCATTTGAGTTAAAGAAGAAGAAAATCCAGTGATCCTTAAGACTGAGTTTGTTGCATATTTGTGTAATGATGTCATAAGAAAAGGTGCGTTTTGATTTCTAACATCTGCCACCATTTATGAAAACACTGTGCTTTTCTTGTATAATGCGTCATTCCAAATCACAGTGCTTTTGATAGAAGACAGCTGCAGGGCTACCATTTTTGTTATCATTTGCAGAGCTTTGTCTTCATTTAACCACTGTCTTGAATGGACCATGATGACTCCACAGTACATCACAATGCCTTTAATAAATTTGCAGAAGTTGCTCTTCAACATAAAATTCATACAGCAATAAATATACCTGTGCACACACACCTGCAAACAAAATAAGGCATACACACACACACACACACACACACACACACACACACACACACACACACACACACACACACACACCAGTGTCACACACTCTACAACAACAGAAAGTGCAAAATTGAAACACATTTTTCATAACAAATATATGTACCATGAATACTCAGCAGAAATTAATAAGTGTCCCAACATATGTACTGTCTGTAGTGGTACATGGTACATAGGAGACAAGCTGTCTTTCAAGCTTAAATTAATACAGGAAGAACTACACCTATGCACACACGGCTGCAAAAACACACACACACACGCACACATGCACACACACACACACACACACACACACACACACACACACACACACAAACAAACATGAACCAGTGTCACACAAGTTGCAACAACAGAAAGTAACAAAACCAGACTGCATTTTTTATAATAAATATATTAACATTCTTTCTGGTCACAGTTTTGAAACGATAGCACTTGCCATTTGTCAGCTTCAGTCTTGCTAGTGGTTTTCTTCTTGATACTGAGAATTGCTCTATGGCTCCAAATTTCTTTTGCAGTAGCCAGGTGAGAATCCATCCCTACTTAGTCTTTTAACACTCCGATATAACAAATCCTTTACTTGATCAAGCATAGTTTGTGTGCATGTACCATTAGTTTTTCAGAAGAAATTACAAAGCTTTACCATTATTTGGATAGCCTCAAATACATGCCAGTGTTAAAGCCTAACACTGCTCTGCAACAGTAAGCTCACATATTTGTACACCTTGCATATTCATTTGTAATGTCAAACTCTTAAGGTGCACCTCCACAGAATATATTAAAAATCAGCCTACAAATGAGAAAATTTCTGCCTCCAAGTGCAAAATTTTTATAATTATGTTTTTACTATATTTTCACATTGTGTTTTCCACCTTTCTCTGCAATAGTTCATCTCAATGCCTGATCAGTATGCCAAATGTACAACAACCTATGGCTACTGTACTTAAAGAATTGTAATACAAGTAGCTATTGCAGATGTCTGACACACACATGTTATAATAGAGGGTACCCAAACACTCAAACAATACCCACTATACCATCCTCTAATGGGAATGCAGATGGATATCCTGGCATGACATCAATCAATAAGTTGCTGAATGGCATCCCCAGATTTCCTCAGAAGTGCCTTGTACCTTTTGTTGCAATACAGCAATGATCTTCTCGGGCTCTGGAGAATGAGTAAGTTTCTGCTTCATCATGTTCCATACATCTTCAGTTGGCAAGAGATGGTGATCTTGCTGGCCCAGATATTTATTACATGCAATGAGCAGAATTTCTTGTTGCAACAGTTGTATGTACATATGCACATCCTGTGAAAGAAATAGCAGAAACATGGCAATAATGACCTGTCCAGTGTCGAGACCATGAGTTACTTAACACTGCAGAAATGCAAAATGGGACCAGAAGTTGTAACTGATACTTCTCCCTACACCATGAAGCCTGAGTTGGGACGTGTGCATTGTGGGCAAATGTGCTCTGGAATGGACTGCTTGTCAGGTCAACATGGTACTTGTATACATCTGTCACTCACACAGAAAGCATCTACTCTCATCAATGATGACAAGAGAGTACCATTCCACTCTCCTGCACACTCTTTCATGACACCAGAGTAGTTATTCTTGGTGTCACTGGTGTGTTCTTTGTCCTATTGAAAGTAGGCATTCCTAATGGTCCTTGGTGATACATCACACGCAAATTGTGTCCTGATTTCTCCTATGGATTATGCTTGGTAAGTCAACAACAGATACAGTGACTATTATCAGCATCATAAAATAAAAGTTATAATGATTTGTCCCATTGTACTGTCTCTCAGCACTTTATGTGGAATGAAGATTTTTGCCATTTTCAATTGTATGGTACGTAATAATTACCGTAACACACTATGTCATCTTCTACTTCCTGAGATATGGAAAAAAAAATTTAAAAATCTTCTCCAGGAAGCCTTTTTTGCTGAAATCAAAGGTGCCCACTGACCACAACATTTTCTTGTGAGGTGTTGCCTAGCTGATACTCTTTTTTGATATTATAAATATATTTTCTGTCTAACAGGATGCAATCTTCTGAATTATCCTTCCCAAAGACAGACTCATACTTTCTTTAAAATTTAAACTTATGACACTTCTGCGGCAATTAAATGAGCAAGCGTTCATCCATAAATGTGAGTAAGATGGCAATCCCCTACAGAGAAGTTGTGACCAGTTTATCATGTGAAACATGATGCTGATTTTGCATGATTTCATGTTTGTCATTCAATATTTTCTTGAATCGACTTTTCATTGAAGGTCCCCAAAATAGCAAGTAAATATAAATTGGATTTCTCATTCTCAAACATCCTTTCATCATTTCTAATTGTGATGCAGTGTTTGAGCTTTATACAGTTGTGAAGCTGGTTTGTGTTGATTTGCTGAACTGATTTTGTGATTTTTCATAGTTATGTGAAAAATAACATAGAAATCATGTTCAGAGCTCTTCACAGAGTTTGATATTCACATATAATTTCACATAAATAACTCACCATAATATTAAGATGTACAACTAAGACACTGTAAGGAGAAGTTACGACTGTCACGACATATTCATTGCTTTACAGGCTCAGCATTTCTTAATAGTTTCTACTAACATCATTTCATCTGATTATACTGCCAGACAAAAATGTAACACCATTTAAGGACACGGCCAATTTATTGACGAGTGATGTGAAGGTATTTAATCACTGTTTGATAACTGATAACTAATTGAGACTATAGGAAACACATGATATACTAAAGCATGCACTGCACTACCTAGTGTACCTTAATCTCATGGAAATGCAGGTACATATTCTTGCATGCCAATAATCATAACTATTCTGAATGGCATCCTGCACAAATTTCTCACAAGCATCTTGTACTTTTATTGCAATTCGGGAATTATTTTTGCAGGCTTTGGAGAATGAGTAGTTCCTGCTTCAGCATGTCCCATACATGTTCAGTTGCCAAGAGATAGTGATCTTGCTGGCCTGAGTATTCATTATAAGTGGTGAAGAGCATCTCTTGTTGCAACAGTTGTACGTAAGTATGCACTGTCCTGTGGAAAAACTGACTCACCTTTCTAGGAAAGTAATAGCAGTAGCATGGCAATAACAACTTGCCCAGCATAGAGGCCACGAGTAACTTAACTCTGCAGAAAAGCCAAATGTGACCAAAAATTGTAACTGATGCTCCTCCCCACACCATTAAGCCTGATTGGGGACCTGTGTCATGTGGGAAAATGTGCCCTGGAATGGTTTGCTCATCAGATCATCATGGTACTAGCATATATCCATCACTGACACACAGAAAATAACTACTGCCATCACTGAAGAGAGTACCATTCCACTTGCCAGTAAACTCTTTTGTGACACCAGAGTAGCCATTATTTGTGATGTCATGGTGTCATTGGTGACCAGAATAAAGGCTCATGTGATCTTAATACTAGTGGAAGCAGGCATTCATAGTAGCCCTTGCTGACACATTAGGTGTAACATGTGCCCTGATTTCTTCTATGGATGATGTTTGGCAAGCCACTGCTGTGCTCACAGAATCTCAATCTTCAGGTGTACCTGTATTATACAGATGTCCAGAAAGTGGCCTAAAAATGTGGAAATATTCCTATGAGCAGTGTTGAATGCAATGACACACTGCTGATACATAATGCACAATGTTTGCATCAACCCATTAAAATGTATCTCCAGCTTCCCACTGGCACATAATGTGATCCTTTTCAAATAGCTGAAGTTGTTGAACTGTAGTACATACTAATCGGCATGACATGGTTCTTCCCTGGAATGAAAGTGCACACACAGTTCACCTCTGACCTCTGCCCTATTATTGCCTGCAGATTCAAATTACAGAGAACATACCGGCTGCAGAGGGCCAATTGAATGCCAGTGATCATTACAAATGAAGCACAAATACTACATTGTCTCAGTATTTACAGATAATACTCTGATGCCACTGAACACAGTCCTTGAGGGTGTTTATTTAGGTGTGTATCTCCAATGATTTTAACCCTGTTGAATTTATTCATTTCATTCAGTGAAAGTAATTCACATGAGAAATTACTATCACTTATTGCCAAAAGTGTTGGTGGGTTAAACTACCTGGTAAAGCTCTTGTTGATACCTTCCACTGATCTTTGAAGTAACTTTCACAGCCAGGTACATGGGAACATGTAGTTTAGCATGGATTCCATACCAATGATGCACCAAAGCATTTTCACAATACCTAGCATTATAGGAGACAAAAGAAGTGATAAGTGATAGATATAAATTCTAGAATTGATCTGCGTGGAAATTGTGGCCTTCAGATTCATAGTCTGACTCTAATACACTGAGCCACAAAGACATACATTTGTTGAAGAATTTACTCAAACTATTAAATTTGGTGCCATATTCCACTACATATTTTAAATCTACAAAAAAATTTTTTACATCTGATCCACATATATAGGAATTTTAATAGAAAATTACATGTGTAAGGTATAAGACGAAGATGTTCACTTCTGTTTAATTTATATGAATGTCATAGATAGAGATCTCTTCAGTTCCTATTATCATTAAGTCATTGCAGCACTTATTAATCTGTAACAGGCCAGACAGTTGCAACCCTTCCAACTACCCACACACATTGACGAACCCACCCACACACCCAGTCGTGCGCTCGTGCGCGCGCGCGCACACACACACACACACACACACACACACACACACACACACACACACACACACACACACACACACACTCACACACACACACACACATAGAATTAATTAACATGAGCTAACCAAACAAGGGAATTACACTGCTTCATTGGCTTCATTGATCTAGTCAAATTATTCATTGTGAACATACATGACAAATGACTTCTTAGAAATGCTGCCAACCATGCACAGATTCTGCTAACACACTAAGGAGAGTATGAAAATAACGTTTTACTGCTTATTCACTAGTTACATGAACATAAAACTACATTAATAAATGAAGTACAAGAAACTTGAGAGTGCTTATTAAAAAAAAAAACATCATTAACAGCACACATTTAAGATTTTCAATGGATTTGTTTATTACCATACAGACATATGCCATGAATAATTTCGAAAATCACAGAAAACCTAAATGGAGGTGGCCAGGGGGGATTTCAACCCCCATCCCTCCTGAATGTGGGATAAATGTCTTACTATAAGGAGTTTCTATTCAGCCTAAATCTGACCATATGCTTTCAGGGGCCAGTTTCTTACCTGTAGGATATCTAGGTCCCTGTCCAAACAAAGTTTGGGGGAATGATTGTCCTGGCATTCATTTGGTCCCTCTCTGTGTGTCCATCCTCTACCACAGAGGGCTACAGATGAGGATTTTACCTTCATAGGGCTTAGGACCTTAAAGAATTTTCTAAGGCTCTCTGGTTACTGCATCCTGCTACTAGAACATGTGAGTATCAGAGCACAACTTGTGACGTCACTGTGCTTATGTTCTTAGAGCAATGCCAATTGTATCAGTGTGAACCGGCTACTAGAGGCCACCTGTAGAATGTGTGCACACAGCACAGTGTTGGCCGCACCAACTATGGTCAACTTGTGCCTATAAGCACTTGGAGTAGCACTGACTCACTCTCACTATGTTCTTTTAGTTTGTAGTGCTGACATCAGTTGTTCTGTGTATCACTTACATTGCACCTTCAGTGTATGGCTCCTTTGTCTTGTTATTTGTAGAGTCATGAAAGGCTTATTTAATTTATTGTTCAGAGCTTTATGAATAAAGTCATATTTGTGTTATTTGGATCAGTTTTGTGTATTATTGGTTACTAAACCAATATTTTAATTTAAACATAGGTTTAGTCACATTCATTGCTAATGAATTTACTGTACAAGAATCCTTACTCAATGACCACAATTTCTTAAGATGATCATGAATTATTTCCTTCTTCATTGCCACCTCTTTTTGCTGAGTGGAATGCTGTTAGCTTTTAATACTTCTTGTTTGCTGAATACTTTGGCTCAGTCACTTGAAACATGGGAGCAGTGACTTCTTGTCCAGGCAAGTTCTTATTCTGTGAAGGAATGGTTAGTCTAAATTCTACATCTACATACATGCTCCACAAGTCACATTAAAGGAGTATTCCAGAGGGTGCCAAGGGTACCAGAGGGTACCATTCACTTTTAGTAATTTCCTTTCCTATTCCACTAGCAAATGGAGTGAGGGAAAAATGACTGTTTCAATGCCCCTGTATAAGTACTTATTTCTCTTGTTTTGTCTTCATAGACCTTATGCAAAATGTATGCTGGTGCCAGTAAAATCATTCTTCAGTCAGCTGCAAATAGTCCTTCTCTAAATATTCTCAAAAGTGTTTTGCAAAACGAGCATCGTCTTCCCTCGAGGGATTACCACATGTGCTCACAAAGCACCTCCATAACACTTGTAAGTTATCAAAACTACTGGTCACAAATCTAGAAGCACATCTCTGAAATGCTTTACTGCCCTCCTTTAATCTGACCTGGTAATTATTCCAAACACGTAAGCAGTACTTAAGACTGCCTTTTTGTCTAATATGACATAAGGAAAGAAACATTTTGCATTTTTATTGCCCCCCCCCCCTCTCTCTCTCTCTCTCTCTCTCTCTCTCTCTCTCTCTCTCTCTCTCTCTCTCTCTCTCTCTCTCTCACACACACACACACACACACGTGAGTTTCACACAAAGTATAACAACAGAAAGTAACTAAATTGAAACTGCATTTGTGAAAAGAAGTACTCTCTGTGGTGGTGGTGGTGGTGGTTAGTGTTTAACGTCCCATCGACAACGAGGTCATTAGAGACGGAGCGCAAGCTCGGGTTAGGGAAGGATTGGGAAGGAAATCGGCCGTGCCCTTTCAAAGGAACCATCCCGGCATTTGCCTGAAACGGTTTAGGGAAATCACGGAAAACCTAAATCAGGATGGCCGGAGACGGGATTGAACCGTCGTCCTCCCGAATGCGAGTCCAGTGTGCTAACCACTGCGCCACCTCGCTCGGTACTGCCTGTAGTGATCACAGTGTATAGGAAACTACACTCCTGGAAATGGAAAAAAGAACACATTGACACCGGTGTGTCAGACCCACCATACTTGCTCCGGACACTGCGAGAGGGCTGTACAAGCAATGATCACACACACGGCACAGCGGACACACCAGGAACCGCGGTATTGGCCGTCGAATGGCGCTAGCTGCGCAGCATTTGTGCACCGCCGCCGTCAGTGTCAGCCAGTTTGCCGTGGCATACGGAGCTCCATCGCAGTCTTTAACACTGGTAGCATGCCGCGACAGCGTGGACGTGAACCGTATGTGCAGTTGACGGACTTTGAGCGAGGGCGTATAGTGGGCATGCGGGAGGCCGGGTGGACGTACCGCCGAATTGCTCAACACGTGGGGTGTGAGGTCTCCACAGTACATCGATGTTGTCGCCAGTGGTCGGCGGAAGCTGCACGTGCCCGTCGACCTGGGACCGGACCGCAGCGACGCACGGATGCACGCCAAGACCGTAGGATCCTACGCAGTGCCGTAGGGGACCGCACCGCCACTTCCCAGCAAATTAGGGACACTGTTGCTCCTGGGGTATCGGCGAGGACCATTCGCAACCATCTCCATGAAGCTGGGCTACGGTCCCGCACACCGTTAGGCCGTCTTCCGCTCACGCCCCAACATCGTGCAGCCCGCCTCCAGTGGTGTCGCGACAGGCGTGAATGGAGGGACGAATGGAGACGTGTCGTCTTCAGCGATGAGAGTCGCTTCTGCCTTGGTGCCAATGATGGTCGTATGCGTGTTTGGCGCCGTGCAGGTGAGCGCCACAATCAGGACTGCATACGACCGAGGCACACAGGGCCAACACCAGGCATCATAGTGTGGGGAGCGATCTCCTACACTGGCCGTATACCACTGGTGATCGTCGAGGGGACACTGAATAGTGCACGGTACATCCAAACCGTCATCGAAGCCATCGTTCTACCATTCCTAGACCGGCAAGGGAACTTGCTGATCCAACAGGACAATGCACGTCCGCATGTATCCCGTGCCACCCAACGTGCTCTAGAAGGTGTAAGTCAACTACCCTGGCCAGCAAGATCTCCGGATCTGTCCCCCATTGAGCATGTTTGGAACTGGATGAAGCGTCGTCTCACGCGGTCTGCACGTCCAGCACGAACGCTGGTCCAACTGAGGCGCCAGGTGGAAATGGCATGGCAAGCCGTTCCACAGGACTACATCCAGCATCTCTACGATCGTCTCCATGGGAGAATAGGAGCCTGCATTGCTGCGAAAGGTGGATATACACTGTACTAGTGCCGACATTGTGCATGCTCTGTTGCCTGTGTCTATGTGCCTGTGGTTCTGTCAGTGTGATCATGTGATGTATCTGACCCCAGGAATGTGTCAATAAAGTTTCCCCTTCCTGGGACAATGAATTCACGGTGTTCTTATTTCAATTTCCAGGAGTGTATTTCAATGGGATAGCACTTGCCGTTTGTCAGTTTCAGTGGGGCTTGTGATTTTCTTCTTAATACTGAAATTGCGTTGTGGCTCTAAATAAGTTTTGTAATGGTCAGGTGATAATGCTTCTTTACTTAGTCTTTTGACACTTTCAAAGAACAAGTCCCATTCTGAATGCACATATCAAACCCATCATTAGCTTTTCAGGAAAACCTATCATTAGCGTTTCAGGAGAAATGACAAAGCTTCATCATCGTGGAGAGCCTTAGTTTTAATGCCTATTTCTGCTCTGCAGCAGTAAGCTCACATGTTTAGCCATCCCGCATATTCTTTTCTGAAATAACTTCCAACCCTTTAAGGTCATTGGTCCTGTGCAGAATATATTAAGAAACCTTCCAATATCTAAGTAAATTTCCTCCTTTCAGACTCCAAGTCAAAGTTCTAAGAGCTATGTTTCCACTACACTTCCATATTGTATATTTCACCTTACTCCTAATGATCCAACTTCTTGCCTGGTCAATGTACCAAATGCACAACAGCATATGGTTACTGTACTTAAAGCATTATAATACAGGCAGTTAGTTATTGCAGATGTGTGGCATGGATGCCTGAAAATACATGGAAGAGTCAAAGAAACTGGTATACCTGTTTAATATCTTGTAGGGTATCTGCAAGCACACGGAAGTGTCACAAGATGATGTGGCATGTACACGACAAATGCCTGAAGTAGTGCTGGAAGGAACTGACATCATGAATCGTTCAGGGCTGTCGATAAATCTGTAAGACTACGAGGGGTGGAGATATCTTCAGAACAGCATGTTTGTAGGCACCCCAGATATGCTCAATGACGTTCATGAGTGGGGAGTTTGGTGGGCTGCGGAAGTGTTTAAGTTCAGAAGAGTCTTCATGGAGCCACTCTCGTGTTCTATTTCATCGCTTTTTATTGTTGTAATGCCTTTTATACGTTATAAGCTCATTACAGACTTCAGCTATTGTATCCCACTTTATTTTACGCTGTTCAATTAATTATTGAATTACTATTATTAATTATAATTATTAATTATTGAAAACTGGTGTATGTCGACATTAGCGACATCTGGTGAACTTACAACACAAACATCTTGTGGCTACTTTACGGCAGCTAGTTTTGAACAGTGGAGCTACTAACAACATGACTCGTGCACAGGATGTTATTTATATATATATTTGACGACGCTGGTGCTGATTTTGCATTTAACATTTGACGATGCCACTATGGCTGCAGTACATTAGGACTTTGTTTTTATAAAACAGGTATGCCTCTTCATACTTAAAGCGCACAAATGCATATATTTGTCAGCAGTACTTTTTATTATGGTCTATTTATTGTTTTTAAACTGTAGACAATCTGCGAGTGTATTTACGTTTTTTCTCATTTTTTGTTGTAGATCTGCTGATGGTCATTATAGACCGAAACCGGTAATCTTAACAAAAAGTTTGTGACCATAGACATAAATTAAAGGAAAGTTATTGTAAATACGGGCCACTGTTTTATTCGCGACGATGTCGCAGCTTGTGAAATCAAAGGAAATTGAATTTCATCCTCTGTCACCTGCCGCTAGTCCAGTTCATGATAACATTTCTAGGCTAGGTTCTTCTGTCTCATATCAGGAACTGTTGCCGTCTCTAAAGAAGTCCGCACCAGAATATTCACCCAGGAAGCAGAAAGCGCTATATTTACATCTCCAGAAACAATAGGATTTTGGTTGCACAACATCCGCAACTGAGTTGCATGGTGAGATTAAAAATATCCGCTTCAGCTGTGACTGCTTTATTACAAACACGACCGGTTTCGGTAAAATTACTTTCCCATCTTTGGGCGTACAAATTTTGCAGTCAGCTGTGAGATGATTGAATGCTATGGGCGCTAGACTGCACTGTATAACAGGCAGACGTGACGGTGATCTTTCTGGTCTATCACATTGTTACGTCCGCCTGTTTTACAGTGCAGTCGAGCGTCCACGGCATGCGACCACATCACAGCAGACTACCAAATTTATACACCTGAATTTATACACCTGATCGTATTCATCATCATTTATTGCATTTACGTGCCTTTAAGGCCTACATCAGAATAAAAACGGATAAAAACCACGACATAAAAAGAATACAACAAACTGCGCATCATAAAAATTTGCAAAGGTACACATTACAAAAAGAAAGGAAAAAAAAACATTAGTCAGTCACAATCTCAGACTAGAAGACATTTATTGCAGATGGCGGTCAATCGCTGTCGGTCACCAGCCTCATCTTTTACCGCTGTCGGCTCCATTTGTTTGAGTATTGCCAGTGCCCGATGCTTCCATCGCGTCGTCGGTTGTCCCTTTGGGCATCTCCCAGCAGGTTGGGGGCGGAGAACACGGTTAAGGAGGGATCCACCAGCTCGGAAGATGTGGCCAAACCACTGCAGCCTCTTCTGCCCCAATATTCGGCTCATGTGTGGCTTTCCATACCGCTGGTAAAGGTCTTCTTTTGTTCTTCGTTCCCATTTACCTTCCATGGTATTGCAGACGGATCCATATATCTTTCGAAGTACCTTCCTCTCGAACGCACAAATTGCTTCTTCAGTTGTTGCTGAAGTTTCCCAGGTTTCACAACCATATAAAAGTACCGGCCGTACTAATGTCCTGTACAGCCGAATTTTGTTTTTAGCGATATCAGCCGGAATTTGAATAGACTGTTTATGCCGAAGAAAACGCGATTAGCGTTTGTTATTCGTTGCTGCACTTCTTTCGTCACTTCACTTTTATTGGTCAGTATGGATCCCAGGTACAGCTGAAGATGGGAATATAATTTCCCTGAAACCGGTCGAGTTTATAACAAAACATTCGCTACTGAAGTGGATGTTTTCAGTCTCATCCAGAAACTATAGACGAAAAAAAATTTCAAGAAAGTAAATACGTGATGATTCGTTAGAGGCAGGTTCTTCAGAATCCTCTGCAGAAACAGGTGAAGACAATGACTCTGCATGATTAAACACGGCGATCCAATATTGGTTAAACTTGGTGCAAGAGTTGTATAAATTATGTACCATCCAACACACTTTGTTTACTTTCTATGTTTTCGCCCACGTAGTTCAAATTTTGTGGCGAAGCCGCGCCTCCTATGACGTTATCAAGACCCTGCCTCCCTCACTTGTCTCAACCAGTCTGAGCGTAGTATTAAAAGGAGGCGGTCCAATGCAGAATGTAGATTCAAAAATAAAATAAATTTAAAAAATCCAACTAACCACGTTGTGCTTCGTACCCCCCCCCCCCCACAGGTTCTATAGCCAGTTAAAGCGTAGTATAAAAAATGATGTCAAGTTCAAAGGTATGCAGAAAGAATTATGTGACCTTTACAGACATTAAGGTCAAACGTGGAATGAAATTTTCATTCTGTAGCGGAATGTGCGCTGATACAAAACTTCCTGACGTATTTAAAACTTGTTCCCGACCTTTCGCGGGCAAGTGTTCTACCCACCGACTGAGCTTCCCAGAGCGAAAGTTTAGTTCTAGAAAAAACCTCCAGGCTGTGGCAAAGCCATGTCTTCTTTCTTTCAGGAGTGCTAGTCTTTTCTAGCTACGCAGGAGTGCTTCTGCGAAATTTCGAAGGTAGGAGATGATGTACTGAGGGAAGTAAAGCTTAAAGAGGGGTCGTGGGTAGTTCAGTCGGTAGAGCACTGGCCTGCGAAAGGCAGAAGTCCTGATTTAGATTCTCAGTCCGATATACAGTTTTAATATGCCAGGAGGTTTCAAAGTCAAACATATTTGCCTCTGACTCGTTTTCACACATGCAAAATACTATACTGCCTCATCAGCAGTATATCTCTTGTGTCTCTGTTTATTTCAAACATTGTACTGCCTATTCATCAGCAAATTTCATCTCGGTCCTATTAATATATTGCAGAGGATAAGTAGGTGACAACTCAAACAAAAATATTCTAGACATAAAATTTCTTTTTTTCTTTACATACAATGTTTTTACATTCAGTGTTTTACATATAATGTTATAAACTATGCCAATGCTCGCCGAGTGCAAAAATTCGAGACAAGCAGTTACTGAGTAGTTCAGCGAGGACATAGTATATTCAATGTATTCTGTCTTATAAGCTCAGGACACAGCTGTCAGTACTACAGACAACGTGAATGCAAGTGAAGACAAGATAACAGAGCGCTCTAACATGGCGTATGTTGAAGTAAGCGAGTGGGACGGACTGATAACAGCGATTTACAGTCCTGAGTTCGGATTCGCAGAAACTGCACATTGCTACACCAGAAGATGACATTTCCACCAGACTTCAGGCCTATTGGAGCGGTGATGGGACGGAAGTGATGCAATGACACGCCGGTGGGATGCAAAGGAAACGTTTCTGTGTGGGTGCAGCGTGACCAAGGCGGCATAGTGTGCTCGCCTTCAACATTCGTCGTCAGCATACCGAGCGGGGTGGCGCAGTGGATAGCACACTGGACTCGCATTCGGGAGGGCGACGGCTCAATCCTGCGTCCGGCCATCCTGATTTATGTTTTCCGTGATTTCCCCAAATCGCTCCAGGCAAATGACGGGATGGTTCCTTTGAAAGGGCACGGCCTACTTCCTTCCCCGTCCTTACCTAATCCGACGAGACCGATGACCTCACTGTCTGGTCTCCACCCCCAAACAACCCAACCCAACTCGTCAGCATAACGTCGTTAGACGGCACTTCGTTGTCTGCTGACGCAGCAACGTGAAGCCCAGCACCTATCCAGAAATAATATGGCACTTCCTACCAGCCAAAGGAGTTGTGCGTAGTAATGGAATTTACAAGTAAAGAAAAACTGTGAAATTTCATTGGCATACGCCTGACACATTACGTAAGTCGGTGCAATTCCTGAACAGCAAATCAAGCCAGGTTTGTAATCATTTGCTGAATGAACTAGAAATTATATCACAGTAAGTGCTGTTGCGTTGTTGAGTGTATTTTCAATCTTCTTGTAAATCTCTTTCCTTCTGGGGCTTACTTAATCTGTAATGCTCGGTAAATATGTTCGTATTTTTATTTATGTATTACATCAGACATCTAGTGGAATATATGTACATATAAAAATGCATCTCACAAAATTTACTGAAACTGGGGGAGGGGGGGGTGGGGTGGGGGGGGGGCAGCATACCACTGTTCTGACCTTCCTTGGTATAGATACTACTGATGAGTGCCAGCAGCATATGAAACCTGATGCTACTGCTATCCCAGATGGATTCCTAAGGGCTACAAGTAAAACGCCACCCTTATATGTGTGACAGGAGGGAAACATTTTAATTACCACTGACGCTGAGTGAGAATGAAATATACAGTTTCTGTAGTTCTGTCTGTAATTGGGCAGTGGCAATAGTCAATTCTCAATCATACCATCGGGGCAACTTAATAGTTTGGGCCTCCACGATTCACAAGTGCGAAGATGAGTGAAAACTAGAAAATTTCAAACACAGGTAATGGAAGTTCACATAATAACATAGACGCTCCATATTATGTTTGCTTCAGGAAGTCCCAGCGTTCGGGGATGCTGATGTACTAATCTTTAGGTAAAACGCAGAGTAAATCACATTTCTTCTCTTATATTATTACCGATTAGCATGTACATTGATGTAAGATACATTTGTTGTCTGACAACCTCTGAATGAGTCTCACGCAAACAGCTTTCGAAAGACAATAATACTGACTCACTGACTGACTGCTTCTCACAGGGCCACTTCCGCTTGGCTCACGTGCCCTCCCTTTTATGTAAAACTAAACAATCGAATACATTGTTAAATGTAGGATTTACAAAATAACAATTAAAAATCATTACACGATTTTAGTTACTTAAATTAAAAACTGAGCCACATATTCCCCTACATGTTCTGATACTCAATTTCGAAGAGGTTACTTAACTTTATGTACAGTCTCAATGAATTTAACGGTACAACAATTTAAATTACATTTCAGTTAATTATAAACAAATCACTTCGAATGAAATATTGTTAAGAATATTTTGGTTTGCTCTCAAACAGAGCTCTCCTTTTATATAATAATCATAATGACGAAATATCGTAGCTTTTCAGAAACAGGAGCAAATAAATTTTCAAGAATACATGGCGCAATATGGCTGCAGAGCTCGTATCACGAAATTTCAAAGTTGGATTATTGTCAAATGTCTTAATCCCCTTAGTTGTTAATATGAGTAGGGTAACATATTAGAGTGAAATTTAATCGAGATAGTAAACACATTTGTACTAATTTTTCAAGGGCAGGCTACTACTGGAACTGGCTATCGACATAACAGTATAAAGCGCAAAAAGTTAAAAATTCGAGCTAAATTGACTTTTCATGGGACCGCGCGACCGCTACGGTCGCAGGTTCGAATCCTGCCTCGGGCATGGATGTGTGTGCTGTCCTTAGGTTAGTTTGGTTTAAGTAGTTCTAAGTTCTAGGGGACTGATGACCTCAGAAGTTAAGTCCCATAGTGCTCAGAGCCATTTGAACCATTTTTTTGACCTTTTCAGAGAATGTTGACATGAGGAAGAAATTTCAGATAAAATACAGAGATATGTGAACATGCAGAATACGGTACTGCAGTCGGCAACGGCTATATAAGACAAGTGTCTCGAGCAGTTGTTGGATCGATTACTGCTGCTACAATGGTAGGTTATCGAGATTGAAGTGAGTTTGAACGTGGTGCTATAGTCGGCGCACGAGCGATGGGATATAGCCACTCCGAGGTAGTGATGGAGTGGGAATTTTCCCTTACGACCAATTCACGAGTGAACCGTGAATATCAGAAATCCGTTAAAATATCAAATCTCTGATAACGCTGCGGCTGGGAAAAGATCCTACAAGAACGAGACCAACGACCACTGAAGGGAATCGTTCAACGTGGAAGAAGATCAACCCTTCCGAAAATTGCTGCAAATTTCAGTGCTGGGCCATTAACAACTGTCAGCGAGCGAGCAATTCAACGAAACATCACCGATATGGGATTTTGGAGCATAAGGCCCACTCGTGTGCCGGCCTCTGTGGCCGAGTGGTCCTAGGTGCTTCAGTTCGGAACAGCGGTCGCAGGTTCGAATCCTGCCTCGGGCGTGGATGTGTGTGATGTCCTTAGGTTAGTTAGGTTTAAGTAGTTCTACGTCTAAGGATTAATGACCTCAGATGTTAAGTCCCATAGTGCTTAGAGCCATCTGAACCATTTTGAAACCACTCGTGTACCCTTGATGACTGTACGACACAAATCTTTACGCCTTGCCTGGGCCCGTCAACAGAGACGTTGGGCTGTTGATTGGAAACATGGTGCGTGGTCGGATGGGTCTCGTTTCAAATTGTATCGAGCGGATGGACGTGTACGGGTATGGAGACCACCACATGAATCCATGAACTCTGCATGTCAGCAGGCGACTGTTCAAGCTGGTACCGGCTCTGTAATAGTGTGCGGGCGTGTGCAGTTGGAGTGATATGAGACCCCTGACTCGTCTAGATACGACTCTGACGGGTAAACGAACATAAAAGTCCTATCTGATCACATGCATCCATTCCTGTCCATTGTGCATTCCGACAGACTTGGGCTATTCCAGCAGGACAATGCGACAGCCCACAAATGGCTCTGAGCACTATGGGACTTAACATCTGAGGTCGTCAGTCCCCTAGAACTTAAAACTACTTAAACCTAACTAACCTAAGGTCATCACACACATCCATGCCCGAGGCAGGATTCGAACCTGCGACCGCAGCAGTCGCGCGGTTCCGGACTGAAGCGACTAGAACCGCTCGGCCACAGCGGCCAACATCCCACACTTCCAGAATTGGTTCAGAGTGACTCCAGAAATACTCTTCTGAGTTTAAACGCTTCCGCTGGTTCGCTGGCCACCAAGTTCCCCAAACATGAACATTATTGAACATATCTGGGGTACCTTGCAAAGCTAGGTTCAGAAGAGATCGCTACCCCCTTGTACTCATATGGATTTATGGACAGTTCTGCAGGATATACGGAGTGAATTCCCTCCAGTACTACTTCTGACATTAGTCGAATCCATGCCACGTCGTGTTGCGGCACTTCTGCGTGCTCGTGGGGCCCTACATGATATTAGGCAGGTGTTCCAGTTTCTTTGGTTCTTCAGTGTAGAAAACTACCGTGTTGAGCTTCTGTGCCTAAATGCTCCACTGGAAATTACTCCGTACATGAGGGTACTGATCTGAGGAACCATCGATGACATCGATGATGTAGTTCACACTGATCGTATCCTAGTTACAGCAGTACTTCAAGCCAATGGCAAAGCTCAGTAAATAGATTACGCCGATTCTTTACCACAGATCAGGGTTCACGTTCTTGTGAGGCGGGACAACCTGTGGCCAGGATCTATCACCTTCAAACAGCACTCTGAAACCTTCAGACAACAGGAGAATATCACAACATATCTGCTCCTGAAGCAGAAAAGAACCTCACGACCAACTAACGAAAATTCTCTCTGTAAAAAGTGCCCCTCCACAGAACCCAGTTCTCTGCTCCTATTTGTCAGCGTTGCCTAATCCTTTGCAATAGCTTGTCGTGCTGCCGTTGCAAAACTACGTATTT
This sequence comes from Schistocerca cancellata, assembly GCF_023864275.1. Lineage (NCBI taxonomy): Eukaryota > Metazoa > Arthropoda > Insecta > Orthoptera > Acrididae > Schistocerca > Schistocerca cancellata. The sequence continues at coordinate 318,679,363 of NC_064629.1, forward strand.
ACAAGTGTACTCTGAGGAATACGGGTTATATGATGACCCGCATATTGAAAGTAAGCGCCTAAGCGTGCTGATCGTTTTAATGCCTCTCACTACGTGTCTTTGGATGAGGAATAAACAGAATTTACACAAATGTTATTCTAAGAGCTGCAAAATTCGCTGAAAATATTAATTACGCTGCATGATTTCCGATTTGCTTACCAGAAGTCATATATTTAGCACTACTCAAGTATGCTTAATATATGCTGTATATTTTTACGTGCATAATATTGTGTAACAAATATTGTCCAATAACATCTCCTCCGTGGTTTTCGGTGTCGGCGTTCACTCGCAGTCCGTGAATAAAATTCGATTCACGTGTCACTATTCAATTAAAAGTGATGTCGCTGTTATGGTATAGATGGTATAAGTTTGTGTTGCCTACATATTGTGGATAACATTCTTCGTTATAATGCGACTTATCACCGGTATCCTATCATTTGTTACTAGGCAAAATAAATATGAATATTAAAAATAACAAGAAATGTAATTTAAGTGCTTATAGGATGCAGAGTGTTTGGAATACAGACAAGATCTTAGTCCCATTGTACACGTCACACTGATATGCTGAAATGCGTATTCCTGTTTTATTTGTGTACCATGCTTAATACATTTTGCTTATAGAAGTAATTTTGTAACTTTTGACTGGCATCTGTGTGGTCGTGCGGTTCTAGGCGCTTCAGTCTGGAACCGCGTTGCTGCTACGGTCGCAGGTTCGAATCCAGCCTCGGGCATGGATGTGTGTGATGTCTTTAGGTTAGTTAGGTTTAAGTAGTTCTAAGTTCTAAGGGACTGATGACCTCAGATGTTAAGTCCCATAGTGCTCAGAACCATTTGAACTGGCATCTGTTTTACGGAACGGGGTCACATTAGCGGCCATCTCTTTACCGTCGCTGTCCAGTCCCGAATGTAAATTACCACTACGTTGACAAATGTGCTTGACTGGATGAATCCCATTCATGCCGACTGGTATTACCTTTCCTGAGCAAGCTTAAGTGCCCTATTAGCACTGACACTTAATTGTAATGTCGTAAGCGTGCATACAAAATAAATATTGTAGTAATATAGTTCCAGTGTCCTCTGCAAATGTAAACATCATTTTCAGTTGCGGGCCGCGCGTGGTAGCCGTGCGGTCTAAGGGGCCTTGCCACGGTTCGCGCGGCTACCTCCGTCTCAGGTTCGAGTCCTCCCTTGGGCATGGGTGTTTGTGTTGTCCTTAGTTTAAGTTAGATTCTTCGAGGGACCGATGACCTCAGCAGTTTGGTCCCATAGAACTTACCACAAATTTCCAATTTCACTTGTGGTATTTTATTTTACAATGCAATGATTCTCCTACACAATATTTCGTAAAATGAATATTTCTCTTTCTATCCAACAAAATCCATTTCAGTATGCTCAATATTATCTTTAATAACTATTTTTATCCTTACCGGAAATTTTAGTTTGAAAGCCGTCTACATTCTGCATGCTAGTAAAATTTAGGCAGCAGGCTTTCCATACAGAAATCGAATTTGAATGAAGAACATCGTGTCACACGTCATATAAATATCTGTCAACACGTACCTGAATTCGACAGTTCCAGGACTGTGGCCTACGGAGTCTAGAGTTTATTGTTTCACGATACTGTTGCTCGCATGGTCGGGATCCAACGACCATCATTCGAATACAGAATCGATGAGTTCAGGAGGACCATATCAAACGCCATTCGCGATCTGAATAGGCCCACGACGAAAGCCCGAGAGAACACACACTAGGCTTATGTTGATGTGGCGGCAAAAGCGCCCGACATTCCGAGTAGTATACTCCTCTGTCCTCACGTCACAGTGTTTCTATAGGTCACTGGACACAGACGGTGCGCCCATGCACTTGATGCAGTGCATATTATGGCTTCCTAGAGAGCTGTGTGATACATTCGTAGCATCTCCAGAACTAGTCGGTTATGCAAGGTCGTAGAGCTACGTCACATTACTTAATACAGGAAATTCGCTTGCTCGCAGTAAGACAGGTACCCACAGGGATATTCATTTCATTTATTGAATGTTTGAAGACATGCTGCCTAACATTTTAAAAAGCAGGTTGTACATAATCATAATTGTTTTACACGTAGTAGTACATTGTTCCACATTACTAGCAAAGGTTTGTTTTGAACAATAAAACAAGGGTAATAAAAATAAGTTACAAAGAAATTAAATTAGCTGTGGGAAACGGAGTGCAAAAATAATAAATTTTAGTAATTTACGAGAAAATAATAGAAAGATGTGAAAGGAACAATCAACGCTTTTTCTTTACCATTAAGATAAACTATAACATATAAATTATGCTTCGTGTTGCTATTCCAGGTGGCAGGGCCACGGCAGAAACATCGAGCCTGTCCCACCTGAAGTAGCGTACAAAATTATGTGTTCTTGCATTACTAAATAAAATACATCATAAGTGACTCTGTATTTATTTGTTTCTACTGTCTAAGAAACTAGTTCTACGTATTACATCTTTTAAGTGCTTATGTAGAGCATACCCATTGTACTATTTGTGTTACTATAACTAAATATAGTTCTACATGTTCTATGTGTACTATTATGTTGTATGTTTGTGGACATGACCAGCGCCATAGGCGGGAAGGAAGCCTCGGAACTTAAAATTTCGAACCTCGCCTTCTCATATGGCGTATTCCTTAGATGTTCAGATTGCCTTGTTGTTTATATTATTCATATTCCTTTACATTATTTAGTTGTCATATTTAAAAGGCAGTTTAAATACATGAACCAATCACATGCTATGTCTGCTTTTCTTATAATTATCTTACCTATTTTAGGTGTTATACTCCTTGTGCTATGAGTATGTATCTAATGTTGTTATTGTGTTTGTGTCATTTTCTGTGTCCGCGTATGTATCAGTGTCTGTGGCTGTGTCTGAGTCTGTGTCCTTCTAGAGGTCCTGCTGTCGTGTTTCTTGTATGTTTGAGATCTGCCGTGTGGATTTTCTTGTCTATGTACGTCATGCAGCGTTCTTGAAACCTTATCAGCGATGTTACCTCGACCACACCATTTGTCTGCGTCGCGTAACATTTCCTTTATGTCATTATATTCTGTCACAAGTCTTAGGTGTGTGCCGGTGTTGCAGTGTAATGCCACGTGTTCAGGAGAACCATATGCCTCGCATGTACAAGTAGCACTCTGGCTATGGCCCAAGCTGTTCAAATGTGCTGGATACGGGCAGTGGCCGGTCAAAAAGTGAATCATGCCGCGGCTTTGATCCGCATGCTTCAGCTTCAGCCGTTCCCTTTTATTGGGGAAGAAGCAGAAAACGCAACGGTCTTTTTCGGGCGTCTCCCACTCCCGTTACCATGTGTCAATGCCCAGATGTTTAATTGACGCATTTCTACGATGTTTTCCCCTGTTATTTCTGGAACCTTGTCGTGTCTCCCCCTCGTTAGCCAGTATGCCGCTTCTCTGTGGCGGATAGTGATGTCGATGGGGCAAGTCCCCAGAACCATACACAAGTCTTCTATTGATGTGGTGCCAAAAGCACTCGACATTCTGAGTAGTATACTTCCCTATACTTCTCTGTCCTCGCCTCACTGTGTTTCTATAGGTCGCTAGACACAGAAGTTGCGCCCACGCACTTGGTGCAAAGCATACATTGGCTTCCTAGAGAGCTATGTGATACATACGTAGTATCTTCAGAAGTGGTCGGTACCGTGTGGTATTTGGCATTGCAAGTTTGTACATTAGTTTCGTCGCTTTGTCAATTTCCAGTCTTGTGTGCACACTGAAAGTAAGTTCTTCGTCAATATGTATTCCTGAACGTAGTGTTTTTGTTTTCTATTTATGCTAAGGCTATCTAATTTAATAACTGGGTTCCGATTCAGTGTCCTTTTAAGTAACAGCTATACTCAAAATATCCACGGGTATGCTGCCGGTCTATAGTGTCCAACGGGCACAATATTTCGGCGATCAAACATGTCGCCATCATCAGGTGAACTGACGGACTGAGCTCCTGTGAACGTGCCGGCACGGAGATCCGTACGCTATGGCTGCTCAGAGGGAACTGGGTTTGGTCGTGGCGGCGGCCGATTTAAATACCCTCCGCCCGCGGCGCGCTCCCTCCGCCGTCCGCGCCCAGCGCCACGGTCGCGCGGTGGAACAGATTGCGACGGCGTCTGAGATGACGTCGGTGTGATGGCTCTGTCCGCCGTGGTCGTCACAACTATACGTCTGCTCGATTTACTCTTGATTAACCCGATCGCTGGTTCCCAAGCCTTGCTAAGATTATAGCCACAGTCCCGGTTTATGAGGTCGTCATTGGTGCGAATTTCGATGGCCTCTCTAACAACGCTGTCCCAGTATCTCGACGTCTGTACCAGATACTGGGACAGCGTTGTTAGAGAGGCCATCGAAATTCGCACCAATGACGACCTCATAAACCGGGACTGTGGCTATAATCTTAGCAAGGCTTGGGAACCAGCGATCGGGTTAATCAAGAGTAAATCGAGCAGACGTATAGTTGTGACGACCACGGCGGACAGAGCCATCACACCGACGTCATCTCAGACGCCGTCGCAATCTGTTCCACCGCGCGACCGTGGCGCTGGGCGCGGACGGCGGATTGTCTTATTAGACGTCGCCAAGGCTTTTGATTCAGTCTGGCACACCGGAATCTTGCACAAAATGTACACCCAAGGCTTCCCAGGGACGATAGTAAAACTCATACAGAGCTATCTAACCGGTAGGACATTCTCCGTTAAGATCGATAGATCACAGTCGAGCAGGAGAAGAATACGCGCTGGAGTGCCCCAAGGGTCGGTACTGGGTCCTACCCTGTACAACCTCTATACAGCCGACATCCCTGTCACGCAGCACGTCCAAACAGCACAATATGCAGACGACACTGCATTCTTCTCCTGCTCCACGAACAGGAACCTGGCAACGAGAAGATTACAAACCGCATTAAATAGCACAGACCAATGGGCCAAGAAATGGCGCATCTCATTAAATACCGAGAAGACGCAGGCGCTAATGATAACTAGACGCTACGGAAAACGCCGACCCCTAAGAAGACCCATCCAACTGCTGCAGCTACAAGGGCAAAATCTCCCCTGGAGAAACACGGCGAGATACCTCGGTGTGACACTGGACAAGCGACTGACTTGGAAGTGCCACATCGAGGAACTCCGCAAGAAAGCCCTTGGCAGAATGCAAGTCCTGTACCCAATTCTGAATGAACACAGTTCACTAGACCCCAGCACTGGAGTGGCGGTCTATAGAAGCCTTATTAGGCCGATACTGGAATACGCATGCCCCGTATGGGGCTATGCTGCCAGATCGACAATAGGCCGCCTACAAAAAATTCAAAACAGAGCCCTCCGGAGAGCTCTACACGTACCTCCACGATTCCCCACAGCAGATATACATGCAGCTGCGGATATCGAAACACTACACACACGGTTCCGACACCTGGCACAACAGTTTTATGCCACAGCCGGTACCCCACAAAACCAACTAATCAGTACACTAGGTCAATACGATCAAAGAAACGATAAATACAAAAGACCAAAATCAATACTCTCCTGAGTAAAGAAAGAAACACACACCTCTCACCAAAACAGTAAAACAAAAGATCAGCACATACCCACACACCAAATCAAAGTGAAGGAAATGTCCCCAAGGGACAACAACCTTCCCCGCAACACTTCCAATACGAGGAAGAAATTAGAGAGTAGAGAGAGACCAAACCCAGTTCCCTCTGAGCAGCCATAGCGTACGGATCTCCGTGCCGGCACGTTCACAGGAGCTCAGTCCGTCAGTTCACCTGATGATGGCGACATGTTTGATCGCCGAAATATTGTGCCCGTTGGACACTATAGACCGGCAGCATACCCGTGGATATTTTGATTATCAAATACGCCGGGAGAAACTCAAGAATAACAGCTATACTGTTTTATTTGCTGCTATTTTGAGTTTGTTTTGGGTACACCAGTTACTTATACTAATGAGAAGTTGTGTAGCTTTGTTTTCTAGGTGTACTCGTGAGTTTTCTGAAACAACAACTAATAAGTCATCTGCATAAGCGACCTGCCCGTTTACTCTCTAGATTAGATTAGATTAGATTAATACTTGTTCCATAGATCATGAATACGACACTTCGTGATGATGAGGAACGTGTCAGGTTAATAAAAGATGTCTGTACAAGATATTACATTACAAAAAATGTTGCATGACACTAATGTTTAAGTTGTTTTTTTCCTCCCTTAATTTATATCTAAAAATTCAGCCAATGAGTAGAAGGAGTTGTCATCTAGAAATTCTTTTAATTTATTTTTAAATGTTGGGTGGCTTTCTGTCAGGCTTTTGATACTGTTTGGTAGGTGACCAAAAACTTTTGTGGCAGCATAATTTACCCCTTTCTGTGTCAAAGTTAGATTTAACCCTGCATAGTGAAGACCATCTTTTCTCCTGGTGTTATAGCTATGCACACTGTTATTACTTTTGAACTGGGTTGGATTATTAACAACAAATTTCATAAGTAAATATATATACTGTGAGGTTACTATGAGGATCCCTAGATCCCTAAATAGATGTCTGCAGGATGACCGTGGGTGGGCTCCAGCAATTATTCTGATTACACGTTTTTGAGCAATGAATACTTTTCTACTCAACGATGAATTACCCCAGAATATGATGCCATACGAAAGCAGTGAATGAAATTAGGCATAGTAAACTAATTTACTGAGATTCTTATCACCAAAATTTGCAATAACCCTAATAGCATACGTAGCTGAACTCAGACGTTCCAGCAAACTATCAATGTGTTGCTTCCAGTTTAACTTCTCATCAATGAACACACCTAAAAATTTTGAAAATTCTACCTTAGCTACAGACTTCTGTTCAGAGTCTATATTTATTACTGGAGTTGTGCCATTTACTGTACGGAACTGTATATACTGTGTTCTATCATAATTTAAAGAGAGTCGGTTTGCTGAGAACCACTCAATAATTTTGTGAAAAACATCATTTACAATTACATCACTTAGTTCTTGGTTTTTGGATGTTATTACTATACTTGTATCATCAGCAAAAAGAACTAACGTTGCATCTTCATCAATGTGGAATGGTAAGTCATTAATGTATATCAAGAACAGTAAAGGACCTAAGACAGAACCCTGTGGGACCCCGTACTTGATAGCCCCCTGGTTTGAGGAATGGGCTGTTGTTTTAACATTACATGAACCACTTATTTCAACTTTCTGAATTCTTCCATTTAAGTATGAATTAAACCATTTGTGCACTGCCCCCCTCAAACCATAATGATTTAGCTTATCTAAAAGAATTCCATCTAAAAGAATTCTAAAAGAATTCCAGAATTTGTTGTTAATAATCCAACCCAGTTCAAAGGAATAGCAGTGTGCATAGCTATAACACCAGGAGAAAGGATGATCTTCACTATGCAGGGTTAAATCTGACTTTGGCACAGAAAGGGGTAAATTATGCTGCCACAAAAGTCTTTGGAATTTACACAATCAAAGGCCTTTGAGAGATCACAAAAAATACCAATGGGTGATGTCCAGTTATTCAGAGCATTTAATAGTTGATCAGTGAAAGCGTATATAGCATTTTCTGTTGAAAAGCCTTTCTGAAAACCAAACTGACATTTTGTTAGTACTTTATTTTTACAAATATGGGAGGCTTCTCTTGAATATATTACTTTCTCAAAAATGTTTGATAGAGCTGTCAGAAGAGAGACTGGGCGATAGTTGTTGACATCCGACGTATCCCCCTTTTTATGCAATGGTTTTACAATGGCATATTTCAGTCTAGGAAAACACCCTGCTCCAAGGAGCTGTTACATACGTGGCTGAGAATCCTACTTATCTGTGGGGAACAAGCTTTACGTACCTTGCTGGAAATGCCATCAATTCCATAAGAGCTTTTACTTTTCAGTGAGTTTATTATTTTACTGATTTCAGAGGGAGAGGTTGGTGGAAATACAGTTGTTTCAAACTGCACAGGTATGGCCTCTTCTATTAGTAGGCTTGCCTCTTCTAGTGAAGATCTAGATCCTAGTTTCTCCACAACATTTAAAAAATGATTATTGAAAATATTTTCAATTTCTGATTGTTTGTTAGTACACTTGTCATTCAGTTTTATGGCACTAAAGTCCTCCTGTGCACTTGGTTGTCCTGTTTCCCTTTCAATAATATTCCAAATTGCTTTAATTTTATTATCAGAGTTACTGATCTCAGACATGATACACATGCTTCTGGAGTTTTTAACAACTTTTCTTAGTACCACACAATAGTTTTTGTAATATTGAACAATTTTGTGGTCATTACTCCCTCTTGCTGTTAGATACAGTTCTCTTTTACGGTTGCAAGATATCCTTATTCCTTTAGTTAGCCAAAGTTTTTTGTATGTTTTCTTCGAATTATGTTTAACTATTTTCTTGGGAAAACAATTTTCAAATACCCTTAAAAATGTATCGTGAAATAAGTTATATTTCAAGTTTGCATCGGGTTCCTTATACACTTCATCCCAGTCTAGCTGCTGTAGGCTTTCCCTAAAGTTTGCAATATTTATATTGTTAATTGAACGCACTGCTCTGAAATTCTGATTTGATATACTGCATGGAGCTATGTCATGTACTGTAACTAGCTGTGCACCATGATCTGAAAGACCATTCTCAACAGGATAAGCATTTATGTCCTTAAACTTATCTTGGTCTATAAAAAAGTTATGTATAAATGTCCTGCTGTTCTTTGTTATCCAAGTAGGAAAATCAATGACGGAGCTCAAATTGAAAGAAGTGAGTAATACTACAGGGTCATTCTTCCTATTACACTCTTTCAGGGAATCAACATTGAAATCCCCACAAATGATAATTTGCTTCCCCCTGTCTGACAGATAGCACAACAAAGCATCCAAGTTTTCTAGAAATAGCTGGAAATTCCCTGAGGGGGACCTATACACTGTTACAACTATGAAAGTGCTATCATTTAGTTTTAGTTCAGTGGCACATGCTTCCATATGTTGCTCTACACAAAATTTTTTTAGTTTTAAAATTTTTTACACTGTGGAAGCTTTTGACATATATGGCAACTCCTCCTCTCATCATATTATCTCTACTTACATGTGCAGCTAATTTGTACCCATTGATGCTAACCTTTTGCATATCAGTGACAATGTGATCCTCAGACAGGCATAGTACATCTATTACATTCTCAGTTTCTATATCTTCTAAACAAAGCAGAAGCTCATCAATTTTATTCTTCAATCCCCCAATATTTTGATGAAATATACTAACATTATTTTTCACTTTACTTTTGTGAGTATCTTGAACTTTTTTAACATCTTTAGTACTTGCCTGGCTGAGTTTCCCACCGGACACTGATCTTACACTAAAAAAGAGTTTCCACCATGAGATGTAGTTCCTCCCTCCTTTAAATTTCCTGCTATCAGCCCAGCCAGTTTACCCTTCCCTTTCTTGTTGAGGTGTAGGCCATGTCTAGTATAGTCCCACCTACAGAGTGAATCAACAGGAACCACACCAATGTGTGACCCTGCACCAGATCCAAGTAGCCGTTCCAACTCCAAATTAACTCTCCTGACAGAAGAGCTCAAATGAGGTCGGTCGTGGCGCTCTAGAACCGACACAAACCTAACACTGGTATGACCCAAATCCGTACCCAAATTATTTGGGTGTGGCTCGATAGCAATGTCCCAAAATATTGGTCCACTGGCTGAACCTTGAGGGCAGCCTTCGTTATTTTTTTGACTAGTTCCCGGTTTCCTGCTACCCACTCTGCTATCCTGTTTTTGCAATAATCTAGTAAGCTTTTACACAGGGCAGTTGGTAGGAGCAGCTTCCTCTGCCCTGTATAACAGCTGACTAGAATATTGCAAAAACAGGATAGCAGAGTGGGTAGCAGGACACCAGAAAAAAGCCAAGAAAACACAGGGACAGTGCTATGATGCGTGGAGCAACGAAAACTGTCAGCGCGGCCACCACTGTTGCGAGTTGCTGGACGCAGCAGGAGAGAGACGCGCCGACTTTGCTGGGCCCGATGACGTCACTGGACACGGAAGTGGCACCACGTCGTCTTTTTCAGACGAGTTCCGATACTGCGTACAGCATCACAATGGACGTATCAGTGTGTGGAGGCTCCGAGTAGAACGAAAGTTGGCAGATTGCACTTCTCATAGTCATAAGTGCCCTGCAACTGACGTGATGGTAGAGGGTGGCTTTGAATCACCTTTGGCTCCCATAGCTAGCAATTAGAACAGTTGGCGTTATATTTCTGGCGTATTTAGACCGATGATTGTACCCTATCTTCGAGTTCTCCATGCCGTTAGTTTTCAACAAGACAACTCAAGACGGCCTGTTGCCTATGCTCTTCTGATATATATAGCTAGATAGTGTGTTCGACTGTTGCCCGGGTCATCACGATCTACAGATCTACTGATCGAAAACTTCTTGTCGTGCACTGCCGAAAAACAGCCACGTCATAACTCGTCAGCCCCTATGATTGATGAACTCTGGCATATAAGAGAAGCAGCACGGTGCGACACACCCTTATCTGTCATCCAAACGCAATTCGACTTGATGCCCAACCGGATTTAAGCTAATGTTGCTGCCAGAGGTGGCAGATCTGTTTTCTGAGTTTTGCGCTCTTTGTACCCTCAAATCACATATGAATTAGGAATTTACGTTCTTCACACTTCATATGCAAAATAAGTAAAGCTTCGTTAGTTTCCATTCTTCCTTGTGTTACCATTCTAATGGACACAAGTGTATTTTTTATTTAGGCGCCGCGCGGGGTAGCCGCGCGGTCTGGGGCGCCTTGTCAGACCTGCGTGGCTCCCCCCCTCCCCCCCGTTGGAGGTTCGAGTCCTCCCTCGGGCATGGGTGTGTATGTGTGTCGTGCTTAGTGTAAGTTAGGTTAAGTAGTGCGTAAGCTTAGGGACCGATGACCTTCGCAGTTTGGTCCCATAAGACCTTACCACCACAACCAATTTTATTTAGGCATGATCTACAGAAGCAAAAATACCACTAACACTATTTAAATCTTCAGGATTGTTACCGGTAAATTTGTAAACGTATATTCAAAATGTTCAATGTTTATCAGTAACGTTGTTCTAGGACGATTCTTGATATTTCATACGAGAAACGTGTAAGTGATGAAGTACTGCCAGTGTCGTCCAAAAACCATAATGTTCATTACTGAGAGAGTTTAGAATAGACTAAACTTCTACATGTTCTGGCTTTGAATCTACAAGTTTGATTTTGAATACTTTTACTTCTTGTCAGACCTACAAGTTAGTTACATTGCTGGAGTTTTTCACACCACAAGCAGCTGTTCCGAAGTCAAAACACACCCCAGTTCAATTTAATACCACCCGCCAATAAAGGTCTGCGTTTCATTATGTCCGTTGTGGATGACGAACTGCAACTGTCATTTAAACTGGCCGTTTTGTGTAGCCATGTTATGCAACCACTCGCTTTTCGAATACCTCTGCCTGATGGGTCTGCACTGGCTCGAGAACTAGTTAATGGTACACTATATCGTATTAATCTCTAAATGCGGCTGGTTGCATATCGTACCTACATAAACCGTCAGATTTACATTTCCTATGGTTTCCCTAAATCGATTACGAGGTATATCGCGGAAAAACACGGTCTATTTCCCTTCTAATTCCGAGCAAGTTCTCCGTTCATAGTGATCTCATCGTCGACGAGACGTTAATCTTTTTCCAAATTTTCCTAAGGGGAGTTGGAATGCCCTATCTCAACAATGTTCAATGTAGTTACATGGCTTCTATGTATTTTATAAACCACTGTAGCAATTGACAAGAAACTTTTGCACTACATTACACGTTATTTTCTTAGTGTGCTCAAATAATAGCATTTACGTCAATGGTTTGTGAAATGCAATTTTTAAAATATACGTCTAATTTTTTTTAAAAAAGTATGTAATTTCTTCAAAATAATTTTAATTTTATTTTACATAACGTTCTTATTTTAGTTCAGCAAACGTAGAATTTGTATCTTGCTACTCCCTGAAAATCGGAACACTCTACTCCAAGTGGTTCCGCAGATTCGAGGAAAAACGCAACGGAAAATGTACGTTTTCAGAAACTAAAACCAACTTAATACATGTTTATTTCTTTTTATTTTCACTCACCTAGAAACACCCTGGATCACACTGCATATCATACTGTCGATATTTTCTCCTTTCTGGAGCATTTTGAGGTCATTTCTGCTACATATTGTGCTTTATAAATATAAATTTTGTCCATCCGTTAAAGTTCTGTGATATAGTTTACTCCAGGATTAAATCCGATATACTTTGCACTTTCATCCTACCAGTGTTGCTATCATTAAAAGCGACAACGGCATCACAGATCCCCATTTTAGTATCATCCTTCAAAAAAAAATTGCCATGTGAGTTCATATCAGATTGTTGAGGGACGCATTTGGAGTCTGAGTCCGCCCATACAGACACTTCCTCAGCAAGTCAGCATGTGCAATTCTATATAAATGGGCTTTATGACTTCCATTGCGGCTGCTGGGATGGAATGTTTATGGATGCATGAAGTATTTGAGTACTGAGCGTTGCGAAAGGTGCTATATGTATCTGATGTTGGAGGACGAAGTTGATAATTTAGTTTTTCATCTGTTTGTGGAAGAAGGTAGCCCATAAGGCGTGCGTCATTCTGAGCAAATCATCACTGTTATTCCTAATGGCCAACCCATAGTATCGTCATTCATCAATAATTTCGTCTGCCAGCCTACCCGTTATGGTTTTATCATTAGAAAGATTTTTGTTCCTCATACTTAGCATCAGCTTCCTGAGACTGGTGCCGATACTCTCCTGGAAGTGATTCACACATTCCAATTTTGTGATAAGATTATCACTATAAGGCGCTACTATACTGTTGCATCCTTTTGACTCACAATAACCTAAGAACTTAGCGGAACAAACATTCGTTTCGTTCATGGGTCCGGTCCTATGTAAAATCGCTAAATGGGTGTAAGGCTTCCATCTAGTCACTTGTTGACCAGTCCGGTTGTGGTGAGGCAGTTGAAGATAGAAAAACGAAAGCTGAAGTTATAAATTTCTCAAGAAATCGTTCATGCAGAAGAATCGTACAAATGTACCGTCGTTTGACCATCGAACAGACTCCCGCATGGACGATATAGTAATAAGCATCTCTGGCGTAGGAGGTGGAAACAAATAGGTCTCCAGGTTCGGGTGGGATCCCAATTCGGTTTTTCAAAGAGTACTCTATAGCATCGGCCCCTTATTTAGCTTGCATTTATCGCGAATCTCTCGCCAAGCGCAAAGTGACTGGAAAAAAGCGCAGGTGACTCGTGAATACAAGGATAGAAGAACAGGCCCACAAAATTACAGACCAATATCCCTAACATCGATTTTCTGCAGAATCCTTGAACACATTCTCACTTAGAATGTAATAAATTTTCTTGAGATCGAGTGACATGTCCACGAATCAGCATGGATTTAGGAAGCTTCGCTCGTGCGAAACTGAGCTTGCCCTTTTCTCGCATGATACATTGCGAACTATGGATGAAGGGCAACATGCAGATTCCGCATTTCTAGATTTCAGGAAAGCGTTTGACACGGTGATCCATTGAAGGCTGTTAAAGAAGGTACGAACATACGGACTATGTTCATAGATATGTGAAAGGGTCGAAGGCTTAAGTTATAGGACCCAGTATGTTGTCCTCGACGGCGAATGTTCATCAGAAACAAGGGTATAGTTAGGGGAGCCCCAGGGAAGCGCGATAGGACCGCTGTTGTCCTCTATATACATAAATGATTTGACGGACAGAGTGGGCAGCAATCTCCGGTTGTTTGCCGATGATACTGTCACGTATGGTAAGGTCGAAGTTGGTTGACTGTAGGAGGATGCAAGATGTCGTAAACAAAATTTCTAGTTGGTGTGATGAATGGCCGCTAGCTCTAAATGTAGAAAAATGTAATGAATATTTGCATCAGTGAAAGCTGCAAGGCCACTGTAGTCGGCATGGTTACCCCAAAGAACAGCAAGAGTCAACCATGTACTACCTCCAAAGACTGCAGAAACCTCACATGTGAACTGCAGTCTCAGTCCTCTATACACATTTCGACCTCCAATAATGAGGATGAGTAGGAAAAACAAACCCATAATGCTCGGATACAGCATTCGTAGTATCCTGATTGACGTCGTTTAAATGTCGGGGCGTAACGTTGCAAAGCGGTATAAAATGGAACGAGCATGTGAGGATTGTGATAGGAACGGTGAATAGTCGATTACGGTTTATTGGGAGAATTCTAGGAAAGTGTGGTTCGTCTGTAAAGAAGACCGAGTGTAGGACGCTAGTGCGACCTATTCTTGAGTACTACTCGAGTGCCTGGGATCCGTACCAGGTCGGATTAAAGGAAGACATCGAAGCAATTGAGAGACGGGCTGCTA